>NC_090271.1:272697545-273347545 GCF_040414725.1 Anabrus simplex | reverse complement strand
AAAAAGTTATCACGCATGTTTAACATCGATACAATGCAACGCTCCAATATGAAATGCATTGTGAAAGGAAGACAACAAAAGATTAGCAGGTTTTTCAAACCTGTGAGCATGTCAAATGTGGACAATGAAAGTGTGCCTTGATTGCCATATTCTAATGCTGTACTGTACTAGTAAACGTAACTTATGAGCGCGCGTTCACGAGTGAAATTAACACAGTCGATGTTCCTGTCACACTACGAGCGGGACTAACAAAGCCGCACATCTGAACATTTGGAGTGGTTCACTCGAAAGTTACTGAGAAAGGAGACCTGAAAAGCACGTTAGAAATTACTGATATGTACATTTCAATTTTCTCTGGTAATTTTTACCCATACACGCGTCCTTACGGGTTAATATTAGATGGTCAACTATATTGCCTGAGAGACTATTTATTTATTTATTTATTTATTTATTTATTTATTTATTTATTTATTTATTTATTTATTTACTTTAGCAGTGTCGAAGTTAGGGCTCATGGCCCTCTCTTACACTTAACCACATAATTTATGTACAGATAATACATATTTAGAAGAGATGTACTATTCTATCATAAAATCAAAGATAATCTAAGTTTCTATTCCATAATTATAGTTTGACGAACATATTCTCTGCTAATTTGAAACGAAAGAAATTTAGAAACGCATTGTATGAACGTTGAATTCTACCTCATCCACCTGTATTAGGTGATGATGATAATAATAATAATAATAATAATAATAATAATAATAATAATAATGGACTCGGCGAGTTGGTCGTGCGGTTAGGTGCGCGTGGCTGTGAGCTCGCATCTGGGAAATAGTGGTTTCGAACCCCAGCCTTGGCAGCCCTGAAGATGTTTTTCCTTGGTTTCCTATTTTCACACCAGGCAAATGTTGGGGCTGTACCTTTAACAAGGCCACGGCCGATTCCTTCCAACTGCTAGGACTTTCCTATCGTCATAACGAGTTACAGAACTCATTATTCATATAATGTACTCTCCGATGTGTATTATATAGATGATATGATTATTTTAAGTGTAGTTAATTTTATTAATACTATTACTGTTATTATTGTTAATATCATCATGTTATGGTCATCAGTAGCTATTATTAAGTGTTCTTGGTTAAGACCGGTTAAGTGTAAGAAATGGAGTACATCCCTAACTTTGCCAGAATAAATAAGTATTATTATTATTATTATTATTATTATTATTATTATTATTATTATTATTATTATTATCATTACTATTATCTCTGTCGGTAGCACGCTGAAGCATTTTGTAAGGCAGACCCTCCGTTGATGATGTGTGGCATCCGCCGTGTGAGGGAAATTGAGTGCTAATGCGGTGGTGGATAGAGTTTTTTGTGCTGTACTAGTTGCCGGGATGTTGGTTACAGCACAAAAATCCATTCCCCAAGGGAATTAACCATTTAAGAATAGAATCCTCAACCCGAATGGACTTGAACCTGAAGTCCTCTGAACCGAAAGCCAGTGTGCTGACCGTCCAGCCGAGGAGAAATTGTCTCAGTAGATGATGCCTTGATATCCAGAGGGTCTCTAACATTAGCGAATTAGTATGCACGGCAAGGGACTTTCTTATGCAGTCGCAGACAAAGTAACTTACCTCCCTGCGTCGAAGGAATTTTGGCCATTTAAGATATACTTTCCATCCCCACACTCCCTTTCCCATGTCTATCGCTGTCGGGGTCGGGGAAGAAGTGAAATGAAATTCTATGCCTCGCTTTTACAGCGCGACGCCCTTCCTCATGGCAACTTGAATTGAGCTGATTCTAACAATGATCAATTTACTTGATTCACGCCCTTCCCCATCACTTCCATTGTTCGATTGTGGATTTCTTCTGCTGGACGGGGAACAGACCATTAGCTTAGAGTTAAATAGTTCTTCTACTTTGTCTAAAAATTACTTCTATTAACGGAACTTCATACGTCTAAATCGTTTCTTTAGTCGGTGTTGAGTACTACTTACTAATTAAATGTGTGTTTGTCTACTTTTAGGTCCCATTTACTTCTACAGCATCGATGTGGAGGTAAGAAAAAAAGGGTATGGCATGATTTTACGGCCGGATGCCCCTCCCGACGCCAACCTCAGTTGACGAGCTAATCAAGATGTAATGATGATAGTGAATGGAGTTAGGTAAGGAGGTGGATGGAATCGGCTGTGGCCTATGAATAGGCACTGTCCCAGCGTTTGCCTGCACGTGAAAATAAGAAAGACCGGGTGAGTTGGCCGTGCGGGTAGAGGCGCGAGGCTCTGAGCTTGCATCCGGGAGATAGTGGGCTCGAATCCCACTGTCGGCAGCCCTGAAGGTGGCTTTCCGTGGTTTCCCATATTCACACCAGGCAAATGCTGGGGTTGTACATTAATTAAGGCTACGGCCGCTTCCTTCCAACTCTTAGGCCTTTCCTATCCCATTGTCGCCATAAAACCTATCTGTGTCGGTGCGACGTAAAGCCCCAAGCAAAGAAAAAAAAAAGAATAATAAGAAACAGCTGAAAACTACTTATATGGCAGCCGTCGGTTGGATTCAAAACCACTCTCCTCCCGAATGTAAATCTTAGCTCCATAGATGAAGAACGTTAAAAAGCGCGTCCATTCCGCTCGGTGCTTACTAATCAAAAGGGTTCATTTACATATTTGTTTTCTGTTGGACAGAATTTCGTATAAGCGAAAGTTAATGTCGGAGGTTATCGCTATCACGTGCGTTGATCAAGCAATAAAAATAACATACAATAATCGGTACAAAACACACGTTTTAACATTTTCGTAGGTTTATGCCTTTTTAATACGAAGATAGTTAGAATTCCAGAGGACAAATTGGGAAAATATTTACTTTTCGGACCAGGAGTAAGGGATTGCAATTATTTATCAAGGGAAATGTTCAATAAATTTCCAAGTTCTTTGAAAACATTTAATAAAAAGCTAGGTAAATAACTGATAAGGATTCTCTCACTTGGGCGACAGCCCTAAAGCAGGTCATTGAAGATTTATTTATTTATTTATTTATTTATTTATTTATTTATTTATTTATTTATTTATTTATTTATTTATTTATTTATTTATTTATTTTATCTGGAAATTAGTACATAATAATCGACCGTAATTGTTCATTACTTACTATTACACAAAATCAAATTTCAAATTCTTTGATATAATTTAAGAAAAGACTAGGTAAAAAACTGATAGGTAATATACCACTTGGGTGACTGCCTTAAATTCAGGTGATTGATTGATTGATTGATTGATTGATTGATTGATTGATTGATTGATTGATTGATTGATTGATTGATTGATTGATTGATTGATTGATTGATTGATTGATTGATTGATTGATTGATTGATTGATGCTGGACATGGCTACCGGGCTTGATCTCGTAAGATGGTAATATTTTCATTCTTTAAAAAGTCCGACTGTCCGCCTCTGTGTTTAGTGAGATTAGCTGCCTCCCCCGGAAGCTCGGGTTCGATTCCCGTCTCTGCCACGAAATTTGACAAGTGGTACGAGGGACGGAACGGGGTCCACTCAGGCTCGGGAGGTCAACTGAGTAGAGGGGTTTCGATTCCCACCTCAGCTATCTTCGATGTGGTTTTCCGTGGTTTTCCAATTCTCCTCCAGGCAAATGGTGGTATGGTCTCTAACTTAAGGCCACGGCCACTTCCTTCCCTCTTCCTTGTCTCTCCCTTCCAATCTTCCCATCCACCACAAGGCCCATGTTCAGCATAGCAGGTGAGGCCATCTGAGCGAGGTACTGCTCCTCCTCCCCAGTTGTATCCCAGACCCAAAGTCTCAGGCTCCATGACACTGCCCTTGAGGTGGTAGAGGTGGGATCCCTCGCTGTGTCCGAAGAAAAATCCAACCCTGGAGGGTAAACAGATTAAGAAAGAAAGAGTGAAAGGAAAACGTCTGACTTCGAACTCTTTCTGTTACAGTTGTATAAGAGGACATTATATTCTAGCCTTTATGCGTCATAAAAGCACCGATCAGCACTATCATCTATGGGCCAGTCTGGCTGTGGAGTAGAGATCTTGGGTGGCGATGAACCTTACTGAGCTGTACAGGCCATAAATGTCTATATCCTGTCGTTTCGTGTTCAGTGTGGGATAATGTTACATGATGGCATTAGGGAGCTAAGTAAACACTTGATTGCTGTAATTGAAGAAGGATCTGGCAGGGATAAATGTGTACATTTAATATTTCTGCTTGGAGGAGCGAACATTTCCTCTCGCTGTTGTTTTTTTTTTTTTTTTTTTTTTAACGAGAGTTATACTTCGCTTGCACAGAGCTCATTCCCGTAGCGCGTTAAATATAGTTCTGTTGTTGTAGTAACTTTTTTAGGAACTTCAACCGCAATAAAACATATTTTATCTCGTGCAACCACCTGACTCTAGTCAAATAGCATGTAAAGGTGATGAAGCTCGCGTAGGCAGTTCTACCTTCATTACAATTTTTCAAGGGACAAAATGGAGAGATAGTAAGGTACTCCTCTATTATGATCTAGACATTTTGCTGTCCCTCTAGGGAATATAAATGTCTTCTTTAATAGCAAAAACACAGGCCTACCAAACTGAGGTCGCTGAAAATCATCGGAAATATTTTATTTCCTTCAATACAGTCAGTAAATACATATTTAAAGAGCTCGCCGGAATAAGGATGTAACAAAAAAATCACAAAGTTTTCAGGATAGAGGAAAATTGTTTTGGGGGTTTATTTCATGGTATGAACTTCTTGAAGCAAATGCACATGTAATTGTACAAATGAGTTGATCAATTAAAGACGATATCTTACTGTTATAACTAAAAAGGTTTAAAAATAATGTATGAATTTGTATTGATAAAATGAAAAATATCTGCAAGTATATCTTACCATTGTATATAACAGAAGGGAAATCATGTACATGGACTTTGAACACAAACGAGAGCAGGTAATGTTGGTGTAATAACAATAAATCCCGGAGGCCCCGGGTTTGATTCCCAGCCAGGGCAGGGATTTTTACCTAGACCTGAGGGCTGGTTCGAGGTCCACTCAGCCTACGTGATTAGAATTGAGGAGCTATCTGACGGTAAGATAGCGGCCCCGGTCTAGAAAGCCAAGAATAACGACCGAGAGGATTCGTCGTGCTGACCACACGACACCTCGTAATCTGCAGGCCTTCGGGCTGAGCAGCGGTCGCTTGGCAGGCCAAGGCCCTTCAAGGGCTGTAATGTCATGGGGTTTGTTTAATAACAATAAATATGTCAATACAATATTTCAAAATATAGATGTGATTTCATCTATGGCCTTGACTGATGATGTTCCATCCTTAACACCACGGAGGACAAAGTTCTGCTGGCTGTAATCCAGCTTGAACTTCAATAATGTAAGACATAAGATGAAACCACAGCATAGAGGCGTGATGAAACACCCTATTTCCACTGAAATGTCACTTTTCAAAAATTTGTTGGTTATATCCTCATTCTGGGAATGCCTTCATTTAGGCGTCTCCGAAAACCGTAAAACTAGTTTTAGGGACGTTAAGCAAATAACATTATTATTGATGTCTTCATTTATTATCGTCATTCTTTTAAGAAATATAAATGTTATAACATCGAAGTGATAATGTGATACCAGCAGTACGCACTGACAACATTGTTACCTAGTAACGAGACATGAGTAAAACTGACCTGGACATTGACCTATAAAGAATAAAAAATGACCCAAAAGTGACCCAAAAATGAAAGTATTAATTTACTGAGAACAGTATCGAACCCAGGGCTCTACAATCCGAAAACCAGTTCACTGATCAATCAGCCAATGAGCCGGACTATAATACTACTACTACTACTACTAATAATAATAATAATAATAATAATAATAATAATAATAATAATAATAATAATAATAATAATAATAATAATAATAATAATAAATCACCTAACGTGTGGAGGCAATTTGATCTGATATCATTTAGGCTGCCTGAATATCAATGTTTATATTTCGTTTTTCTCTACCAGATGACAGAGGTACTGAAATTCTGCTGGGTAACCTATGGCTGAGTTTTTAATTATGTTAGTTATTAAAGCTGTTATTGGAGATCATTAAGGTGCCTGCATCGTACGCTGTGTAGTATGGAATAGACTTTTATCCGCCCCTCAAATATCCGACTAGCACTGTCATTATTTGAACCCACGAACGTGTGATCCAGAGGTGGACACTCTACAACTAACCCACAGAAGGCTAATTCACAATGAAAACTACTACATCACAACAATGGCAGGGGAGCAGCCGAAGTCTCACGCTCCAGGACACTGCCCTTGGGGTGGTAGATGTGGGATCCCTCGCTGAGTCCGAGGGAAAACCTAACCGTGGAGGAGTAAATAGATTAAGATAGAAAGAAGGAAAGCAGATTAATACCCGAAATAGAAACGGAAAACTAAGATGAAAGTTCCAATTACTTTGAGCCACACCCCCTGCGGGTGGAGGACGCACATGTAGAATACACCCGCGGGAACCCCTGCCTGTCGTAAGAGGCGACTACAAGGGGCGACCAAGGGATGATTGAATTAGAACCATGAAACTACTCTTGATTCGTACCATCATGCGGAGAACACCATGGGTTGCATGTACTTGCGAGTAGTATCACTAAATTGGTACGAAATAGGTTTGTGATTAGTTGCAGTAAAAAGCCTGGCCTGGTGGATTCCAGTACCCATGCGTTGTACCCATGTGAGCAACACCGCGGGTCTGGGCGTAGCCTGTGAGTTGTACCACTTTATGAGCGGCACCGTGGGCCAGCGTTGCCTGTGATTGGTACCCACTATGTGAGGAACACCACGGGAATACCGGCGCCCGTGACTAGTAGGCTAAACCTAGGTGAGGAACCTTACCGGTTTGCGTTGGCTATGAGTGGCGCCATTGTGTGAGAAACACCATAGGTCTGCGTTCTCTGTACAAATTGCACTACTTGTGAGTAGTACCATCTTGTGTGGACCACCGTGAGTCTTCGTTACTTTTGATCAGTACCCCAAAATGACAAATACCATGGTTCTACTTTACTCGCGACATGTACCATTCTGTGGGGCCTTAGACGTGAATTTAGCACCCATTCAGACATCAAGCATCATTGTGCTCTATAAATGGTCCCTTGGTCATTAACTCTCTAACTACCTTCTTTTTGAGTCTGATCCACTGTGTTTGTTTGTTTGTTTGTTTGTTTGTTTGTTTGTTTGTTTGTTTGTTTTTGTTTTGTGCAGGGTTCATGTCCATCCATTCATTCTTCATGACATTTTTTATTTATTTTATTTTGGTCAGTGGATGAATTAGAATTTTTGTTATTTCATTTCGTACCATTAGGGGCCGATGACCTCGAGGTTAGGCCCCTTTAAACAACAAGCATCATCATCATCATCATCATCATCGCTTTGAGCCACTCCGTAGTTTTGTCCTGGTCTACAGGGAATCCGTGAAATGATAGTGTCCCTTTGCTCTTCTTTTTTCCTGATCGAAGTACAAAAAGCACACAGCAATACATATTCGAATATTCCAAACACAGTTAAAGAAAAGCAAATCACTATACAACTAAAACAATAATTAGCGCATAAATTCAAATTCTTGTTTAGGACCAAGTTACGGCGAGGAATCACTTTGAGTCACACATTACATTTGCTCTTGTTTGCAGAAAATTTCTGTTCGAAGTACAAACAGGTGAACAATAATGTATAATGTATAATATATATTAGATTATGTAAATGCAAGTTTAGTTTAATTTTCCAAGACTTAGTTTTAATAATAGTAAATTTAACAATTTAATAATTTTCAAATGAGATTTGATAATAATTTAATCTTCAATTACATCTTACGTATAATTAAAGTTATATAAAATTAAATTTAAATTATTATAATCTTAGGAGGAGCTGACATTTTTTCGCGAAGTGAGGTTTGACTGGACGAAGGTGGGGGGTTCCAGAAAATGATATCATGGACAGAAATCAATTTGGACAACTTTTCAAAAGTGTACTTCCGCGGTTTTCAGGAGAGTGGCGAAACAGTAGTGAGAAAAGGGAGGTCCTATACAGGAGAGCAGAAGAAGCAAGTAGGGGGAAATGATGGAAAGATACTAGCAGAGAAGGCTAAAATACTGCAAACGTGTTTCGTAGACGGCGGAAACGAAAAAAAAAAAGAAAAAAAATAGAGTTCAGTACATTCGGTTTATGCAAATGTAAACTTATACCGTTGGCACAATAGCAGGCTTCATAGCCTGAGCCTCGCCATGTACAGAAATACATTAACTATATTAATACAATATTCAAACATTACTGCCAATTCCACTTGCTAGTTCTTCCATCGAGCGGATACTTTCGCAAACATTTTAGCTGCAAAATAGTTAAGCTCTGTAGGCAAGTGAAGTGCTAATTATTCTATATCACATAGAATCACTGGATGTCATTATTAGGAATAGAACACTGTTGATCCAACTTTCGAGCATATTATCTGTTCCAATTATAATCAGTTGGAAGGTCTGTATTGTATTGTATGAAATTTTCTTCAAGCCAGCGTTCTTAACTACCTTGAGTGAAACTAGAATTGAAGAGAGGCTGAGAAACTGTTAATTGTCTTCGTTATCAAAGGATTCGTACCTTCATTCTACCTCTCTCTCTGTTTTCTTTCCTCACACAAAAAAAGGGTTCATTAATTTCATTTGAGAACACAAAGATGAGTGTTTATTCACCGACAAGAACGATGCATAAAATAGAAACTGAATTATTAATTAATCCTCACTTTGAACAGCATGTTTAGAATGCAACGAGCTTTCGGTAAGTGTGCATACACAAGCCTATACAGTACATGTCCAGCTAATTGCTTTAGTTTTGTGTACACTTCTACATATTCATCGTACATTGTTACCCACGGACTGTTACAAAACGCTAGGCTACTGCCTTCATTCCTAACCCTTCCTGTATCGTCAGTATTATTATAGCAACGACTGATCGATGCTAGCATAAAAGTACGAGTAATTAACATAACGGTGATCAGTGTCTAAAATATGCCTAATAAGGTCAATATTTAAGACCCTGGCAGTTGTAATCATGATTATGGTCCCTAGATTACAAAACGAGTATATAAGGCAGGGAGCCTATATTTGGTCCCCTTAGCAGATTTGGACTTATAGAAATTCAGGAATATCATGGTCAAGGCTAGAACATTTTTAATATATTACTGAATATACGTTCACCGATCTCGATAGCTGAAGTCGCTTAAGTGCGGTCAGTATCCAGTATTCGGGAGATAGTAGGTTCGAACCGCACTGTCGGCAGCCTTGAAAATGGTTTTTCCGTGGTTTCACATTTTCACACCAGGCAAATGCTGGGGCTGTACCTTAATTAAGGCCACGGCCGCTTCCTTCCCACTCCTAGCCCTTCCCTGTCTCATCGTCGCCATATCTGAGTCGGTGCAATGTAAAGCAACTAGCAAGAAAAGAATGAATATATGTTCTACACTTACGGGCAAGTTACAATGAAACTGTCATTACGTAAGGTAGCAAATATTTGACATAAACAGTGAAAAAACAAAACTACCAAATATGTGTTCGTAATTTCGTCCCCCGACAAATTTATGAAATGCTCAATTAATTTTAATATATTTTTCCTTTCTGACCTTACCAAACACGTTCCCTATATTGCAATACTTGAAGGTTATTTATGAAAAATAATCCCCTTTGTATTCTTTTTAACATGGTCTTTCAGATTTACTTGCACGTTTATAACCTACTATCTTGTGCCTCACTGCCTCTATAGCCTTTTTCATAGCCACCTTATCCTACTGTCCGTGTTTTCCCATCTGAAAATAATAATAAACTTCATAAATAACAAATAAAATGAAGGGGGACGAAATTACGAACATTCCCTGATTTATCATATTAGCCGCTTCAGTAACTCATGCCAACCACCTCACTGTAGCTATTACACGCCAGAAAATAGGTACACCACACGACTGAAATGCAGTCCAGTATTTCACACACATATCAGTGCTCACACTAGGAATAACAGACTCTTAATTTGAATGCTGCACTTACTCAGCTTAGCATGAAAAATGAATCCTCTTGTACATGAAAACTAAACGTGGTGCCCACAAACAACTCTCACAACAAGACAACGCGATGAGGCTACGCGTGTGTTCGCGGCTAAACATTAGGTACCAACCGTACAAACTGGAAATCCCTAGGAGGACGAAATTAAGTGAGTGGACGGAATTTGGCTCCTCTACCTTATTAAGTAAGTTTCTAGATATAGTGCCCGTATCTGCTCAGGTACTTTTTTAACGTTTACTTTCTTTCAGAATTTATTGCCTGATTGAAGCAAATTTTTTAGATAACTTTATTGAGACGTTGGCTGGTAGTTTACGAACTCTCTTGTGGATTTAGAAATAGTGTTGTGTGTATAATTTGAAATTATTTACTTTCCTTGTGGCACACCGGTTTATCAGGGAAGTAATTGACCCTTTCAAGTAAGTTAAAACTGTATGTATTAATGGGTCGCGCTATAGATATGATGTACATTATCCCAAATGTCACTGGAACTGTCACCAATTAGGCTAGGGACCCGAAAACTGTGGACTCAACACATCGGTCATTTTGGATATATTCTTGTCTATCCATTCTCAACCCCCATGCCGACTGAGTGTCACAGTTCACCTCAACGATCCTGAAAACTACGGATTAGACACTAATATCGGTCGTTTTCGGTTATTTTAACATGCCGTCCCCTCCCTTAGGGATGCTAGGGATTTCTTACCCTCACAGTACATTTTCCAGATAGTATGTCATATGTCTACCAATTTTGGTTGACAGCTGTGCTGAACATACACCCATTATCTTGCTACTGTAGAATCCTTGAACTGATGTTGCCATGGTTACGACCGGTCGTGTTTTCGTACGATTCCTAGACCAGGGGCAGCGTGGTGCCAATATCTCCTTAAAGGTTGGTTTTAAGGCCTTTCCGAGTTTTGTTCTTCGCGCCATGAAGCTTAAAATGAGCTTTGTATCGTCCTTGGACGACAAATTCGATATTACGCTTATATTCGCTTATGCTAATGGGCCAAAGTTCCTAAATCTAGCGTATGGAGAGTGCTGATAAAATTGATTGTAGATAGGATTAACCCCAGGGTCTTAAGATGTAAGTACACTGACTGACAGAGCAAATGCAACACCAAGGAGGAGTGGTCAGAACTTTATGCCAATTGCAGGGTAGACTGACGTCACTGAGGAATGCTCATGATGTGAAATGCGCCGCTGTGCTGCGCACGTAGCGAACGATAAATGGGACACGGCGTTGGCGAATGGCCCACTTCGTACCGTGATTTCTCAGCCGACAGTCATTGTAGAACGTGTTGTCGTGTGCCACAGGACACGTGTATAGCTAAGAATGCCAGGCCACCGTCAACGGAGGCATTTCCAGCAGACAGACGACTTTACGAGGGGTATGGTGATCGGGCTGAGAAGGGCAGGTTGGTCGCTTCGTCAAATCGCAGCCGATACCCATAGGGATGTGTCCACGGTGCAGCGCCTGTGGCGAAGATGGTTGGCGCAGGGAGATGTGGCATGTGCGAGGGGTCCAGGCGCAGCCCGAGTGACGTCAGCACGCGAGGATCGGCGCATCCGCCGCCAAGCGGTGGCAGCCCCGCACGCCACGTCAACCGCCATTCTTCAGCATGTGCAAGACACCCTGGCTGTTCCAATATCGACCAGAACAATTTCCAGTCGATTGGTTGAAGGAGGCCTGCACTCCCGGCGTCCGCTCAGAAGACTACCATTGACTCCACAGCATAGACGTGCACGCCTGGTATGGTGCCGGGCTAGAGCGACTTGGATGAGGGAATGGCGGAACGTCGTGTTCTCCGATGAGTCACGCTTCTGTTCTGTCAGTGATAGTCACCGCAGACGAGTGTGGCGTCGGCGTGCAGAAAGGTCAAATCCGGCAGTAACTGTGGAGCGCCCTACCGCTAGACAACGCGGCATCATGGTTTGGGGCGCTATTGCGTATGATTCCACGTCACCTCTAGTGCGTATTCAAGGCACGTTAAATGCCCACCGCTACGTGCAGCATGTGCTGCGGCCGGTGGCACTCCCGTACCTTCAGGGGCTGCCCAATGCTCTGTTTCAGCAGGATAATGCCCGCCCACACACTGCTCGCATCTCCCAACAGGCTCTACGAGGTGTACAGATGCTTCCGTGGCCAGCGTACTCTCCGGATCTCTCACCAATCGAACACGTGTGGGATCTCATTGGACGCCGTTTGCAAACTCTGCCCCAGCCTCGTACGGACGACCAACTGTGGCAAATGGTTGACAGAGAATGGAGAACCATCCCTCAGGACACCATCCGCACTCTTATTGACTCTGTACCTCGACGTGTTTCTGCGTGCATCGCCGCTCGCGGTGGTCCTACATCCTACTGAGTCGATGCCGTGCGCATTGTGTAACCTGCATATCGGTTTGAAATAAACATCAATTATTCATCCGTGCCGTCTCTGTTTTTTCCCCAACTTTCATCCCTTTCGAACCACTCCTCCTTGGTGTTGCATTGTCACTGTCAGTCAGTGTATACAAAATCTGGTTGAGATCGGTAGAAATGTGTAGATTTGTATAAGGAACAGGCAGACATTCTGATTTATATGCATAGATTTTTAGGGCTTTTTCAATTTAACATAAATATGCGGTCATTTTAAGAAATTCATGTAATTAATATCTCATCATTTTTAGGCATTTTTCTTAATTTCATGTATTGCGTAGTCATTTTGATGCTTTTCCGTTGAGTAATCAACATATCTGAATAATATCGGTGCTTTGAATAAAGCTGAATACTAGAATTTCCTAAGTTTCTGTTCTCAGCTTTTCATTGTATAAAAAAATGCTTGCACATAATCGACGTTCCTTAATATTCGAATACAGGTACAATGATCACCGTTTGTTACTAACATATAACGTGGAATGAGGTAAATATTGAAGTTCATACCGATACACTTTTTTTTTGAGATGTTCTCGTGCAATAACAGGATTTATTAGCTAATAGTGATTTTAAGATATTATCTACTTAACGATTGCACATTATGTCCCATACAAGTGCTTGCTTACTTTGTTTGCAACAAAAACGACACATAAAGAGGGTTAGAAATAATTTTTTCAAATGTCTTGTACCTGATATTATTATTATTATTACTATTATTATTATTATTATTATTATTATTATTATTATTATTATTATTATTATTATTATTATTATTATTATTATTATTATTATTATTATTATTATTATTATTATTATTATTCATCTACCGCTTTTCACACACCCACATGTGGTGTCACGGGTGCAGTTTGTGTCGCACATGTGGATTGGGACTTGTTTAACGGCCAGATGCCCTTCCTGACGCCAGCCCTGTATGGAGTTATGTGACCACTATTGCGTATTTCTGTGGTGGTTGGTAGTGTACTGTATGGTCTGAATATGAGAAGGATAGTGTTGGGACAGACACCAACTCATAGGGTGAATAGTAAGCGTTGAGGCCCTCGGTTCAGAGGGTCGTGGGTTCCGTTACCGGCCGGGTCGGGATTTTAATCGCATCCGATTATTTCTCCTGGCTCAGAGACTGGGTATTTGTGTTTGTACCAACATTTTCATCTTCATACTCAGACAACATACTACACTATCAACCACCACAGAAACACACAATAGTGATTACATCCCTCCATATAGGGTTGGCGTCAAGAAGGGCCAAATCCACATGAGCGATACGGTTCGCACCCGCGACCCCATAGATGTGGGAAAAGCGGTAGATGAAACAGCATCAGAAGAAAAATAAGAAGTGTTGGGACAGACACAAACAGCCAGTCTCTGAGCCAGAAGAATTAATCAGAAACGATAAAAATCCCCGCCCCCTCAGGAATCGAACCCGGGACTCTCTGAATCGGAGGGCAGTATGCTAACCATTCTGAAAAAGAGTGGTATATTTTGCAACTGATATTATTATTATTATGATTATTATTATGATTATTATTATTATTATTATTATTATTATTATTATTATTATTATTATTATTATTATTATTATTATTATTGTACAGATAACTGCTCTGTCGTATGGCATGCTGCTACTTTGGGCACTGATAAGAGGTGATCTCCTAACCCATCATTTACGCGGAATATTTTATTCCGTAGTATATTACACATGAACATAATATTCAGTAAATAGTCTCTAATATTGTCCATAAAATAGCCGTTATTACTGGTTGAAATTTAGTTCTAAATAAATATAATATTCAATGTATATTTCATGAAATTAATTATAAATGAAATATCCTGATTCTACTATTCATTTCCATGACTGTGAAATAACGTGCATGATAAAATAGAACACGAGAGAACACTGAGAGTCCGCATGGTATTTGGTCGATTTTTTAATTTGTATTCTATTCATTGTATTCTAGAGTAATTGAGGATAACCTTTACCCCGAAAGACAACAGACTCCTATTCGTATCTGCCAACATGAACTTCCTATTCTTCTTCAGTTTACTTCACGCAATTCGGCCTGCTTACTTGCATGCCTTCCACCACTGTTTCCTGTCCCGTTCATCTTTAGGAGTGACCTGCAGCAAACTTGTCATTCTTGATCAGGTCAAATTATTGTTCCTAGGAACGACCACGGGGCTAAATTCCTCCTGCACTGTACTTCAGGGCAACTTTCTCCATTGCTCGTCAACATCCCACAGACCGTTCGTACTAGCTGAGGCGTCCTTCACGCATGTCATCTGTAGGAGATGCGACTCTCACGTACTTTCTGTGGTCTACGTTACCGACATGGTCGTGCTCTGTCAGCCGTAGTTACCAACGCAGCATTTTCGTCCCCAGTCCATTGATGGCTTGTTCATACTTAATGGTGGCAATCCCACGTTTTGAACCGCACAGTGCCGATGGTCGAGTCATGGATTTATGAACCTTATCCTTGAGATAATTTTCGTATCACACTATACAATTATGACTCGGTTCCATTTTAGTCATGCAGCATGCAAGATATTTTACATGGCCTCTTTTGACCAGATCTTAACCGTCTATTTGGATGGCGCCTTTGGTCCGTGTGCCACATTCTTGGTATTAACATTTGTGGAGCTCAGCCACAAACTGTTGTTACGAATGAACATCGTCTGTTTTATCATTCTAATTCATTTCGGAATGATCCAATAATTGGACACACACGCACAATTCTATTCAACCATAAATGACCACACTTACTAATTGTTGTCTATTTACAAGTCTCTCACAGCAGGACTACAGCCGAACAGTGTTTATCTGAATGACGCTCTAATCCTAGTCAGAGGCTCACCTCAAATTTTCACTCCTTCAAGTCCACCTACAGCTACACAGCAACTGCGTTTAGAAAGCTAGGTTGAAACACAGGGCTACTCGCTACACAACACACTATGATTGTCCCTTGATTCGACTCCAGAGGCAGCCCAGTAATTCACACAGTCCATGCAGTGAACAATTAATCAGCAACAGCTCAGCAGTATTCCACAACGAGTATTAATACAGAGCCAATTAAACTCACGATAACTGCTTCAATCACCGATTCACAGTGGTCCCCAGACCACAGAAGTTCACACACACACAGTACTCCACGACAGTACACAGTCGTCTGTCCCGTACGCCGTCTGCACTCCGACACACCAACAGCCTCAACTCCTCGTACAGACGTAAGTGGGACACTAGTGGCAGCCAGCACTCTGTCGCCCTCAGTCCTGTCATCGAACACCAACACACTATCACATGTCGACTCAACCATAGAGTCCAAGATTGAGCGTAAATCCAACACTGACTCCATCACGGAGTCCAACTCTGACTGACTGTCCGCGGCTATCCTCCCTTCTTATAGCTCGGGTGATGTGAGCCAGGATATTCGCGACGTGACTAAAGGCGGAACATTCTTGTTGCATCTCTCATAACCCCACAGGCAAATCAGATGACGAAGACAATACACGGAAAGATCGGGCCCACCCCACAGGACGGCTGGGAGATCCCAGGTCGTCTGAGTCACTAGTCGCTTCCAGGAAGTACCGAAAGATGCTTCTATGGAGCTAGGACGTAACACTATGTTCCTTCATATTTGAGCGTTACTTTCAGGATTTTTGCAGATTTTATCTGCGAGAGGATTGTCCATTAGTAATGTATTTGAATATCAGCAGGGTTCGTATCCGTACAGTGGATGAATAGCAGAGATGAAAGTCTTGCTCCTTGGTGAACACCGACACATTGTCAACACGACCACTTCATATATAAATTGCGACACATAGTGAGTCATTAGGTTACGAATAAAAGTATCTTTTCACACTGTACCGACAATAATTAAAAATTCGGCATTACTAACCTTACCATGTTTAAATTGTGAGGAAACTGAACGAAGTGTTCGAAAAACTTCATGTTTTCCTGCAGTTATTGTCCATTAAAACACCATACACCCAAAATACTGTATTATATTCATCATAAATTCGTTAATCGCATTCTTGAATGCTATTAACATTGGCGACAAAGTAAGTATAGCAGAACCCACCGGAACGATTTTAACCAAAATACCTTTCAACCGAAACGATCCAAATAAGTATCTCCGGTGAAAACGAATTAAAGGAACATTGTTTCTCATGTAATATCACAGCAAAGGCGATAAGTCACGGAATGCGTGGACTATGATTTTGAGTACCTCCTTCCCTTCTCTATTGCCAGTTCAATTTGTGATGTGACGAATCAAAGCCATCTGACGTTCCGCTAATGATACGGTTGTGTGATATAGCGGCTAGAAAACATTGTGGAAAGAAAAACAAACAGAAAATAGAAGATTTTTTCCAAAAACTGGTGCAATATGTACAGTATGAGTATGTGCCCTATGAAGCATGGTTTGCTAGTTGCTTTACGTCGCACCGACACAGATAGGTTTTATGGCGACGATGGGACAGGGAAGGGCTAGGAGTCGGATGGAAGCGGCCGTTGTCTTAATTAAGATACAGCCCCAGCATTTGCCTGGTATGAACATGGGAAACCACGGAAAACCATTTTCAGGGCTGCCGACAGTGGGGATCGAACCTACTATCTCCCGAATACTGGATACTGGCCGCACTTAAGCGACTGCAGCTATCGAACTCGGTAAAAAACATGGTTTGTTCTATACATCTACAGTAGTTTGGGTTTATTAAAATCCTTTGTAGGCATTGTTTTTCAATTTAATCAAAACATTAAAAAAAAGCTTCTGAACTACCAAAATGTTATTTTCGTTATTATTATCATCATCCGAAATATTCATTATCCGAAACCGCTTTTGCCCCCTTTGTTCCGGTTAAAAAAGGCTCTACTGTATGTATAATTCAAATAAGAAATAGAATTAAAATTTTGTGATTTAAAATTTTTCTGTCGCAAACTACATTTTCCTTTTGGAATAAACGATTATTTTCAGACAAAAAATAAAGTAGGTGGATTTCGAGTGCACAATAAGCCTTCTGTCTCTTCACTAGAAGAGTGGGTATTAGGGTATGGTTGTCGGTGAACTAGATTTATGTCCCAGCTTTATTTAGTTGATCAAAATAAAATCTTCCCCCAGCACCTCATGCGTGAATCCATGTGACATATCCCATCAATTTGTGTGGTGCGAGGCGGGAGACTTGTAGGCGGGAAGGCATCGTATTTCGGTTTAAAGTCTGCCGCAGAAAGCTGAAGGGAGAAAAGACGAAATGAGATTTCTTTTCTTTGTATTCTGTTCCATGAGCGGCAGGCAAGGTGAGGGTTAGAAGGTTTCGTAAAAACAAAGGATGACTTGGAAAGAAATATTATTAGCTCTGATTAATCTGATACCTTCCAATTCTGCCTTTGTCACTGCATAATAGAATGTGTCCCACTCAGTATTTCCAGAGTCCGGCTACTTGGCGCTTTTCGGTTCAGAGGACCTCGAGTTTGATTCCCTGCTTAGTCGGAGATTTTAGCCTTAAATGGTTAATTCCAGTGGCCTGGGGGACTGGGTGTTTGTACTGTCCCTAACACCTCTAAAACTCACAAACCACATAAAACACTATGCTCCACTACGATAACACGCAGTGCCGTATACACGTTAGATGCCACCCACCCTCGTCGGAGGGTCTGCCTTACCAGGGATGCGTCAGGCTAGAAATAGCCACTCGAAATTATTATATTAGTACTTTCAGAAGAAAGACGTTGTTCTTGGAATAGTATTATATTTTTTTACATTTTTTTACAATTGGTTTTACGTCACATCGACACAGATAGCGACGATGGGATAGGAAAGGGCTAGGAGTGGGTACGAAGCGGTCGTGGCCCCGGCATTTAACTTGTGTGAAAATGGGAAACCAAGGAAAACATCTTCAGGGCTGCCGACAGTGGGGTTCGAACCCACTATCACTCGAATGCAAGCTCACAGCTATTCGCCCCTAACCACACGGCCAACTCGCTCGGTATACCTATTACATATAGGCTGAGTGTACTAGTAAGGTAGCCGGCCCCGAGTTGTAGAAGTAGCGTCGTACGTCTTACCCGGGGGCCCGGAGTTCGATTTCCGGCCAGGTAATGATTTTTTAAATTGATCTGAGGGGTGGTTCGAGGTCCAGTCAGCCTATGTGATTACAACTGAGGAGCCATCTAACGGCGAGATGGCGGCCCCGGTCTAGTAAACTAAAAATAACGGCCGAGAGGATTCGTCGTGTCGACTACACTGCACCTCGTAATCTGTTGGCCTTTGGGCTGAGCGGCGGTCGGTTGGCAGACCGTGGCCTTTCGGGGCAGTTGCGCCATGGGGTTTGGTTTGGTCAAACTTTCAGAACGCATTCCTCACACGTAGAAGAATAAAATATGTTACATGGACCATACCACATGAAACTCTTCCTTACATGAAATGATCCAAATGCCCTCCGTTAGCATTGATAACGTGCTCCTACAGTGCCGCAGACTCTCCCCTTATCTGGAGTGCTTAAACATCACGTCAGCACGATCCTAGTTTACGCCGCACGTTTTGACGAAAAATACTGAACGTATCGCCTGATAGGTATCGTCGAAATTAATTATCTAGATCTAGTTGTAGCAGGTGTCAAATTTACTGGTATTCACCCATCTTCAAGAGCATGAGTTCCAAGTCATTTTCCATCTCTGAGGCAGTAGATGTTCCTGGCTAGGAATCCAGGGGCACGGAACTCACCTAAGGCACTCAGTCGTCTCATGTTTGAGGCAATGCCGATAAGTCATTTGATGTTCGCGATAGACGATTTTGAACTTTTTGGAATTTTGAGAAGCCGCTCTATTCTCATGAATGTTTTCGATAATTTTGAAGCAATTTAAATTCCATATCTCGCGACATTTTTCGGAAGAAAATAATAAATATAAATTCAGCATTTTTTGCGCTAAAATATTCTCAATTAGTCACTATATAATCCGATACATGACACCCCCTGAAACGAATCGAAAGACATCTCGCACGCCATAATACGGAGTGGTCAGCCACGCGGCACGGTGATTTTAGTGCCTCAAAATGGCAGCACTATTTTTACTTTTTACAATTTGCCTCACGTCTCACCGACACAGATATGTCTTACGGCGACGATAGGATATGAAAGGGCTGGCAGTGGGAAGGAAGTGGCCGTGGCCTTAATTAAGGTACAGCCCTAGCAAATGCCTGGTACGAAAATGTGAAACCACGGAAAACTAGTATCAAGGTTGCCGACTGTAGGGTTCGAACCCACTATCTCTCAAACGGAAGCTCACAGCTGAGCGATCCTAACCGCACAGACAACTCGCTCTGTGACATCATCCAGTGTCGCCGTACGGAGGTCAGACTCTTAATTGGTCTTTCTTATTTACAATGATGTATGAAACACTTTCATCGTACGGGTTGTCTAGGAATAATTTCGATGTTAACTTCCATCTTTTCGTAACGCTCACCACCCCGAGTAAAAGAAAAGTAATTTCCATGCAGGACATGAAGGCCCTTGGAGGAGTGAAAGGCAAAGGCTTCCACTGCCCTTAACCCCGGCAGTAAGAGGAATGGAGCGGTTAGCTCTACGCCCGGCCGCCTTTCCTCCCAGGAAGTAACATGGTACTTATTATTGCTGTAGGCTTAGTGAACCTCAGATTGATGTGTACCTCCTGAAGTCGAAATTTCGTTTAATAATTTCTTCGACTTCTTGACGGGGATTCAAACGCACGTCATTCCGAGTGAACAGCCTCGAGTTGGCAGCCCCTACATCGGCCTACGAATAGTTCCATAACTTTCGATATATTCTACGTCATTATCGAAAATGTCCATAATCTTAGTTGAGTGTCTCCTTTCACAGAGTTCCGGGTTCTATTCCTAGTCAAGTTGAGAATTTTAACTACGTGTAGACTACTTAATCCCGTAACTCGGGGTCTAATTGTTTATGTTCATCTTACTGAAACATATCTAATCATCTACTGTACATACAACACACCTCACCCCATCACAGAAACACGCAATATGGAATACATCCCTTGATATACCGCTGGCATCAGGAAGGGCATCCGACCATAGAATTTGTCAAAAGTCAATAAAATGTGCCGACCGTAAGAAATATGAAATAAGGCCTATCATACGTAAATATTTCGTTGAAATGCCGATTCCTCATTATCAAGATGAAATTTCCAATAAAACTTGTACAAATGTCGATCTTGATACTATCGTTAAACTCCAAGAAATACCATTGGAACCCATTAAGCGGCCAAAATTAGGCTAGGACCACACTTGTTTCATTTCACGCTGCGTTACTGTGTGAAATCTCGCGTCAAAAATGCACAACACTAATTTGGATGAAACCGGCCACACACAGCGTGATTTCCCGCCGCGGAACACGAGACAAGGCGCGTCTTGAATGTCGCCCGCTCGAGAATGGGCCAAGGTCCATTTTGTTTGCGTGTTTTCCCATTCAGTGCCTAGTCACACTTGCAGAATGAAGACGCTGTTGTATTGTGCTCTTGTTTAAATATTGCCCGCGGTCTATCTGCGTTCGTTTTGTACTTTCGCTTTGCAAAACTGAATCAGACAGAGAATTAATAATTTTGGATGTACAAAAGTAGTTCTGTCTTTACTATACAAAAGAGTATGAATTCACAAACAGAGACATGAAGAGAGATGCGTGGTTATTAGTAATGGACGTGGTGTTGGGGGAGACGTTGTGTTTCTCTCGCTGATAAAATTTATAACAAATAGAAAAGCATTTCAAATGAGTTCATGGGCATTCTGTAATACTAAAAATATGTCTCTTGTTGGTCTTTTAGTTTATTGAGTAGGAGCACAAATTGTCCACTTGATGACCTGTCACTTGTTATAGGATGAATCCAATATTTTCTTTGACGACGACGCCGACGACCAACCAACGCAGCACATAACACAACAACAACAACGGTTTGATTATTTAATGGAATTCCTTCCATATGAAGATCATTGGCGATGCTTTGCTACATTACAATATACAACACACTAATAAAATCATGCTGTGCAAACACACAATGTGGTCACTCGCCCTGTGGTTCAGCTGCGTGCAAAATACGCAGAAATCCAGCGTTACAAAACTCAAGTGTTGCCACCACTTCACAGGTCGTCCAGCTGCGTGAAAAACACGCAATAACGCAGCTTGAAATTACGCAATTCTGGCCCTAGCCTTAAAGTCGTTGATTTGTCAAGTGAAGTCTTGCTGGTGCTGTAATATTAGCCTTACATACCAGGTACAAATCTGTAATCTTCTCTACAGGCTTCCCATAGCAATATTTCTGAAAGCCGCTGAGCGAATTGTAAATATTCATTTTGCCATTCATATTGAACACAAATACCCGAGAGTTTAGTTGTACTAATTGATGTTCATAAAATAAATAAACGCTGTTATATCCTAAGGGAGTACAAAAAATATATCGTGCAGACTATATAGTGATAGGTTTTGAAAAAAATAACGAGAAATTATATTTGATATTTTTAAACAAAAAAGGAAAGGCTCATGGTACAATACAGCTCTGTCTTGTCAATCAACAGCTATTCACCATTCTGTCCCACGAATAACTGACAGATGGCAGTAATGAACGTCATGGGGTTAACGAGGTGACCCACATTACCTGTTATAGTTGGTTTTACTAATGAACATTTCCGACTAAGCTCTGTTTGAGTCTGTCATAGCAATCAAATAACTTTAAGCTGAGGTTCATGTTTGCCCCAGAGCGGAATGATTATGAGTTAAAATTATTGTTATTAGGTGTGAAGGTAAACATTATACCTCCAAGGGGCCATCGTTGCTCATTTTGTATTTAGGCCATGGATTTCAAATCAGATACCATTCCTGCTCATATTTATTTTTGGATGAACAAGCTCCCCTATGATACATCGGAATTCAACGTTACTTATCAGGGTGGAAAATCAATAGTTATGCAAATACTCCATTATTAGGAGTCAGTAATAGAAACCATCATCGAACAGGCCATGGAAAAACTTGGATCAGTGGAAGACAAAGCATCAACGATCCTTAAGCAGGAGCCGGATTGAGTGGCTCAGTGGGTTGAGGTGTTGGCTTTCTGACCCCAACTTGGTAGGTTCGATCCTGGCTCTGTCCGGTGGTATTTGAAGGTGCTCAAATGTATCAACCTCGTGTCAGTAGATTTACTGGTATGTAAAATAACTCCTGCGCCACAAAAGTCTGGCTCCTCAGCGCCTCCGAAAACCGTCAACGGTAGTTAGTAAGACGTAAACACAATAACATTTTGATTGTCCCTAAACACAGCACTGAGTGAGTTAGTCCTATACCCGGCTGCTTTTGCCACAAACAGTTAAAATGGTATTAATTTTTGGAGAAGGCTCAATGACCTTTCTTGACCATGTTCCTCTGTATAAATTGAAATTTTGTGACTAAATTTTCGACTTTCTGAAGGAGAATCGTATCCACGTTCTTCCAGGCGAACTGAGAATGATTTTACCGCCTTGTCAGGGCAGCTTCTTTGTGTACATAATAACTTACTTAATAATGTCTTTTCACAAAAATTTCGGTCTAACGTAATCGTTACAGAGATTAGTAAGTCTCTCTCTCTCCCTCTTTCTCTCTCTCTCTCTCTCTCTCTCTCTCTCTCTCTCTCTCTCTCTCTCTCTCAAAGATTACTACAGCTTAGTTAAGTAAAAGGCACTGCACCATTTATATCTTCTATATGTTCTCACCTAGGTTCAACCCAGCTCATTTTGGATTTCGAACAGGGATTTACTGCCGGATGCTCTTCCTGAAACCACATTTACACCGAATGTTACCAACAGATATTTATAACTTTTTGTTAGCAACATAGAGTATATTTGCAAAATACAGTATATTGGTAACAGAACACCCGTTGACTTTTATTTTCAATGTTAATATTTACCCCGGTTCTCTTCCTGTCTACAAACACTCATAATGCGATCAGGCATCGCCCGCTATTGCTACCTAGCCAGCGAATATGGGAGTATCGCTATCTGCGAGGTTTTCTGGTAACATGCAACATAAACGCGACGCAACGTGTTTTGGCAACACATGTTGTCAAAATTTTACTTCACCTATTTTTTGTGGATGAAAAAATATTTTGTCAACGCAGAAAATCTGTTTGTTTTTTTTTTTTTTTTTTTTGCAAGTTGCTTTACGTCGCACTGACACGGATAGGTCTTATGGCGACGATGGGACAGGAAAGGGCTGGGAGTGGGATGGAAGCGGCCGTGGCCTTAATTAAGGTACAGCCCCAGCATTTTCCTGGTGTGAAAATGGGAAACCACAGAAAACCATCTTCAGGGCTGCTTACAGTGGGGTTCGAACCTACTATCTCCCTAATACTGGATATTGGCTGCACTTAAGCGACTGCAGCTATAGAGCTCGGTCAGGAAATCTGTGGCTAACATGAGTTATTGATAACAAATTCACAAGCGTTTTTTAAAACTTAACCGACACTTGTTGGTAACATAATGTTAGCAACAGGGATGTAAACATGGCTGTACTAAACATACTTTTTAGATTAATTTTCCTCTCCAACATCCATCGGGTTTCATAACTACCATGCCCGTATGGGTGGAAAATCTCTATCTATTCATTACCATACACACACCTCGTTACTAGAGTCTCTCTCAAATATGAAGCGTTTTGGCCTCGAGAGGCTGCTCAGAATCGTCCAATCAAGCGCCTGTTATCGTGTCGCGTTATCCCATTCACTCGATGCTCTGCGCTCCACTGAAAATTTCAGTGTGTTAAATGTCGCTTGGAAAGACAAGTTGAAGCTGAGTTGGGAGAAGTTCAGTTGGGCTTCGGAAAAATATAGGAACACGTGAAGCAATTCTGACTTTACGCGTGATCGTAGAAGATCGAATTAAGAAGTATAAGCCTTCGAACATGACATTCGTAGACGTAGAAAAAGCATTCCATGATGTTGATTGGAGCAAACGATTTGAGATTCTGAAGGCGATCGGGATCAGATACCGAGAAAGAAGAATTAGGCTATCTACAATCTGTATAAAAATAAGTCTGTGTGGTTTGGGTCGCGCGGCTGTGAGCTTGCAGTCAGGAAGCAGCGGATTCGAACCACACTATCGGCAAACCTGAATACGTTATTCCGTGGTTTCCTATTTTCACATCAGACAAATTACGGGGCTGAACCTTAAGGCCACAGCCGCTTCCTTCCAGCTCCTAGGCCCTTTCCTATTCCATCGTCGCCATAAGACCTATCGGTGTCGGTGCGACGTAAATCATATTGCAATAATAATAATAATAATAATAACAATAATAATAATAATAATAATAATAATAATAATAATAATAATAATAATAATAATAATAATAATAATAATAACAATCAGTCTGCAGTGATAAGTTTCGAGGGCTTTGAACAGAAGCAGTAATCCAGAATGGAGTGAAGCAAGGGTGCAATTGGTCCCCTATCCTTTTCAGTGTTTACACACAACAAGCGATAACGGAGATCAAAGAAGAGTTTGGAAAAGTAACCACAATCCAAGTTCTTTTGTGTCACCTATCAACTTGCACTCGGGAGATAGTGGGTTCGAAGCCCACCGTCGGGAGCCCTGAAGATGGTTTTCTGCGGTTTCCCATTTTAACACCAAGCAAGCGTTGCGGCTGTACTGCAATTAAGGATACGGCCGCTTCCTTCCAACTCCTAGCCCCTTCCTATCACATCGTCGCCATAATACTTATCTGTGTTCGTAAAGCCAATTGTATTTATTCTAATCAGACTTTGTACTCGATCGAATTATATCTGTAAACTCATTACACTTACAATTTGTGTCGAACTATCTCCGAAGTCATCACATTTCGCTACCTAGAAACTGCTATCTTGATATTTCAAGACGTTATATTATGACCCACTTCATTTTGAATCGAGTCATCTGTGGATATGAGTAGAAGGGTAACGCTGAAAAGAGGAGCTGCGATTGTCTTCCCTAAAAGGGTACAATACCCACTCTCTTTTTCCTTCTTGTCGAGAACAGAGATGGTGATGCTCGAGGCAGACGGAACAGTGTGGAGAGAAAACTTGGGGACTACAAAGAGATGTTCTCTCCTCTCCTCTTTCACACGCAAGCTGAAGGATCTCCGAGCTCCGTAAAGTGTCCCGAACAAGTGGCCACGGTTATTATAGTCAAGAACACTGCCGATTGAGCAAAGTGTTGGTTTAGAGCAAGTCTCTATCCATGCCCTTGATACGATGGGAGAATGCAGATAAATGCTGAAGAGACAAGTCTTGCCCCAGACTGCCGTTTCTGGCGTTAAATTACACGAACCTCTGAATTCAGGTCAGTAACGTGCTATGCGTTCGAAAACTGACGATATAGTTAATTCATGGCAGACATGAAAACAATCTAACCGGCTTAAATGCACGATAATTTTACCTGACATGCCCAGATGTGTGGGTAACGTGACACTTATATTAATCATTATAATATTGTATCGCTCTATCCAATTGCTCAAGTGTGTTGAGTGAGTATGAAGAGTTGTATTCTTCTTTCTCTACCGCTTTTCCCACATCTTTGGGGTTGAGGGTGCGAACTGTGTCGCACATGTTGATTTGGCTCTGTTTAACGGCCGGATGCCCTTCCTGACGCCAACCCTATATGGAGGGATGTAATCACTATTGCGTGTTTCTGTGGTGGTTGGTAGTGTAGTACATTGTCTGAATATGGAGAGAAAAGTGTTGGGACAAACACAAACACCCAGTCCCCGGGTCAGAAGAATTAATCAGATGTGATTAAAATCCCGGACCCGGCCGGGAATCGAACCCGGGACACTCTGAATCGAAAGTCTCAACGCTGATCATTCAGCAAATGAGTCGGACAACATCAAGAGATGAAAAAAAAGAAAATGTTATTTGTTTGTTAAAAAGGAAGCCATATTTTCCAGTGTCAACTTAGTAATGTAATATTGAAGACTTTAGTCTGTCAAAAACACAAAATATAACACACATAATACTCTTCCAAAACAATATACATTCTTAAAGAAAGAATGACATGTTTCATTCCACAAGATTATCCTTAGATTCTATCACATCACTTTAAATCATGCGTGTATGTGTAATATGTTTTATATTGCGTAAACTTGTCAATGATTGAGAGTTTTTAGTAATTGTTCATAATATCACCAAAAGTACACAAAGGGACAAAAGAACAAGATGAGACATGAAAGATATTAGGAAATTAAAGTAAGGAAAAGCCATCACACCTGTACAAGCAAGGACGTAAGGTAACTTAGGGAGATCCCGACATGAGGGAGAACTCGACACATTTAAGCTTAGAGCCCCTGGTAACCACAGTACTCTACAGGTCGAACTAGTAACTACATGTATTGGAGCCGTAGGGTGTTGTGCTCATGGTGATCCTGGTAGCAGACGATTATCACTATAAATACAAGACATCTGAATAGTTTAAGGTGAGTATGTAAGTGATATATGATGTAAAAGTAACGTACTATAAGATAATGAGTAGGTTGTAGAACGAAATACGTAGATATGCGATATTTTTAAGGCAATGTTTGAGGTTAGGCGCACAAAGCACGTTTTGGAGAAGCGTCCATGTCATTTCCAAATCGCCAATCATTCAGCGTGGTAAGTGCTGCCACCTCTTGCCTGCCAATGTAACTCGGGGAGATGTCGACATGACAAGCGTGGGAAATCTCGACACTGTCATTTATCCATACAATCCCGATATCCTCCAAGAAGACATTTTTGAATACGACCTTGTGCAAGACGAAAATGGTTCAAATCACGTACATGTTGGAGAAGATATTGCTGTCGAAACTAAGGCCAGTAGTCCTACATTATCACAGGAACATGAAGCCTCACCTGCATTTACACCTCCGAGTTGCTCAGTCCAGGAGTTATCTCCTGTTCCGATATTAAGACTCCTATCTGGAAAAGGAAGAGGAAGAAGAGTGCAAGAATCCGCCATGGTGACTTCTCAGGATTACCGACAAAAGTTAAGGAAGAGGAAACGCGGAAATGAACAGAATCCCTCAAATCTAAACAAAACAACGAGAACTCGGCGTGTTGGTAGTGGGGAAGCTAGTTCCTCAAGCAGTCTTAATTGCTCTGAGAATTACTGCGCAGTATGTGATGGCTATTTCTATGACGACAACCGAAATGAGGCATGGGTCCAGTGTAGTGGGGAATGCAGGAAATGGTTCCACGAGATGTGTGTAGAAAATGGAAACGACGAACAGTTTATATGTGCCCACTGTGTACAATAGCTGTGTAACTCTTCCGAGGTCCTACCTAGTGTCAGGTTCTCCCTAAGTGCGGGAGAAGTGGACATTTTTGCATCGTTTATTTATTTTCTAATTTACAATGATATGACGTTTTATTTTTGGCCATAAATAATAGAAAACATACACTAACTGTCTACAAATTCACCAGGTAAAAATTGAACTATTTTTCAAATAAAGCATTATCAAAATTACAGGTTTTTGCTTAGCGTGTCGAGATATCCCTAAATTACTATATATAAGCAACACATGCAACGATCATTTCAATATACGGGATTCTACTTTCAATTCATTTCAAAACGAATTGTGTACATTGTTTTTGAAGAATTCGGAGGAGGAGAGAAAAGTATAGTTTTGTTTTAATAAATGGTCTCTAATTGAAGGAAGTTTCGTACTTTTAATACATTATCCGAAGTGAATGAATGGTCAACAGGACGCCTATGGGGAACCAAACCCACAACCTTCCGATTTCGCACCACGAGCTATCCTGATTGAGCTTTGGTGCCCTAGAAACTTTTGTTCTATACTTAATATTTCTTCGATATGTGCTACAGAATCGCGCTGCTGTAAGCTTGCATTTGGGAGATAGTGGGTTCGAATCCCACCGTCGGCAGCCCTGAAGATATTTTTCCGTGGTTTCCCATTTTACAAAACCAAACCAAACCCCATGGCACGACATCTACGAAGGGCCATCGCCTACCAAGCGACCGCTGCTCAGCCCGAAGGCCTGAAGATTATGAGTGTCGTGTGGTCAACACGACGAATACTCTCGGCCATTATTCTTGGCTTTCTACACCGGGGCTGCCATCTCACCGTCAGTCAGCTCTCCAATTGTAATCACGTAGGCTGGGTGGACATCGAACCAGCCCTCAGGTCCAGGTAAAAATCTCTTACCTGGCCGAAAATGGAACCCGGGGCCTCCGGGTAAGAGGCAGGAACGCTACCCCCTACATCGCGAGGCCGGCGGTTTCCCATTTTCATACCAGGCAAATGCTGGGGCTATACCTTAATTAAGGCCACGGATGGCACCTTCCCAGTCCTAGCCCTTTTCCATCTCTCCATCGTCGAGAACCTTCGATGTGTTAGTGGGACTTTAAACAAGTAGAAACACCAAAAACTACTTTATCTTCTTCTATTGTGAGTACAGTACAATGCGATCATGAAAACTAAATATTTAGAACAGTGTTCTATGAAAGCTGAAGAGAAAATATTTTTACTATGTTAGACAGTGCAGAGCAGAGGTCCGTATTTTTGTAACAGTTATTGATAGATATAATACACTTCAATTCGGGATAGTTTGATTAACCATTCGACACACGCTCGTACTAATATTGCACTGATCTGTAGACACTACAAAATTTACTCCCATAACTTCCAGGTAATATGTTCCTTTTCCTGTTCCTCTGATGACTTCCAAAGAGTGGTTTAACCTCAAGGCTGTAAGGAGAGCGTTGTTGGGCGGCTGTTCTCTTTGAGAAATACGGAATTGATTCAAAGCCCCTTCGCTGAATATTGTAATTCGTGAATGCAAATGTATTCCCTCCCAGCGACTTGTGAGTCAATCAGGACAGAGCAATACCCTTCCACCTCCCACCGTAATCAGTTCGCTTTGATTTCCTCTTCCAAGCCGGTGCTCGCCAAGTAGAAACAGGCTGCCAAAAATTACGAATGAAATGTTCGTGCTTTTGTCGCTGGAAGGTCGAAGTTGCTGATCCACGTTTGTTATTTTCTGCTTAAATAAATTCGTTCTGTATTTTTTCTGCAAAGGTTTACTTCATTTCTCCTTTGTCTTCGATTATATTTTAAAGACGAGAGTGAACTGGCAATGGAATAAGAAAACAACGCACACGTCTTTGAATTAATGCTTTCACGGTCCACGGTACCAGACATGATATATGCTGTGGTTATACCGTATGAAACTGTACAAACAGTAGGAAGTTTCGCAAGTACTTCATTTCTTCAGAAGTGAACCACGCCTGACTAAGATTTGAAGTGATGACAAAAGGTTAGATTTTAACTGAACCCCAGATATTTCCGTACCGAGCAAGTGGCCGTGTGGTTAGGGTCGCGCAGCTGTGAGCTTGCATTTGGGAGATAGTGGGTTCGAACCCCACTGTCGGCAGCCCTGAGGATGGTTTTCCTGGTTTCCCATTTTCACACCAGGCAAATTCTGGGGCTGTACATTAATGAAGGCCACGGCTGCTACCTCCCCAATCTCCCATCCTTCCGTCGCCGAAAACCTTCGATGTGTTTAGTGCGACGTTAAACAAATAGCAAAAAAAAAAAGATATTTCCGTTCGGATTATCTACTGTCGTGGAAAATAATATAGACACTCGAGTTAATCCGTTAGTAAAAAGTTTATCCTCTATCGCACATAGAAAAAAGCTACACCAAAATTAACTTATTTTATTCTGTTTATTTATGTGGAGGAGAAATTTTAACGCAGGTTGAACAAAAATGTGCCGGTATTTTTTTTCCATTTACAACGGAGCCCTCTCTTTGAAAATCGTAACTTGAACAGTATAGATTTGATCGCTACCAAACTTTAATACATTTTAAAGTAACTTATTTTTGACCTGTATACCAAGTTTCTATTTCATCTGATATTTGTGAAAACAGTTGTTGTAAATTTTTGGGACATTTTCTCATTACTGGGTGGTAATAGTGGTAAACAATCCGGCTTGAAATGAAGCTTATGAGAACGCCAGGCTAAAATAAAAACTGCTTTTTGCCTTCACGCAATTGTTGATTTTATATTGATTTCAGTAGGGTATTCTGAGGATCCAAATCTCAATTGAGAATGATGGAAGTCTAAAGCATATTATAATGTAAGCATCTGTATCATTGTTCCATTTACAAAACTTGAAGCAGTGAGAAAAAACGTCGCACGTATTTCTGAGAGCAAGGCTTCAGAGACCAACATTGCAGCCCAGACTCTCGCCCCTCTCCTGTCGATTTCCACATGCGGCTTTCGGCTGGATATCGGATAGGAGCGGGGACTGGCGGAGGATAGCTGTGCTAGGCTTCGGTCTGTCAGATCGCAACTGGTAACTATCAACCATGCGTTACTCATACTTCTGACTTAATGATATAGATAAGAGAGTGCGGGGATTCCTCACTCCCGTTTAATTCTACATCCTTCTAGGGAGAGACTGCAGGGCTGCTGTTAGAGGAGCAATGTACGTAGGTGGATCAAAAGGTTAGTTGCACTAACGCGCCGCAGCAGCGCGCTGTGTGTCGCAAACGTGGGCACAGCGGAGAACGGGAAGGCCAAAAGGAAGAATTGCACGGACATTCATCGTGAAATTAGTGCTGTGTATGGGGAGCGGACAAGGTATCGTAAAGTGGTGTCAGGAATTCGAAGCCGGACGCACGGATATCACGGACAACCATCGCGAAGGCAAGCCCGCAACGTCCAGGACCCGTGCAAAGGTCAACAGTGTGAATGCGAGCATTAGACAGAACCGACGCATTAAACTGAGAGAAATAGCAACGCAGCTGAACATGTCGTATGGCAGTGTGTTCGCCATTGTTCACGAGGACCTTGGATATCGTAAGCTGTGTCAAACATGTGTCCCACGTCTTCTCACCGATGAGCACAAGGGACAACGTTTCCAGTCCTCCCTGGCATTTTTGCAACGCTATGCCGCAGACGGCAACGGGTTTCTGCGGCGAATCGTCACAGGCGACGGAACGTGGGTCGACCACTTCAACCCCGAAACGAAGCGAACATCAATGGAATGGGTTCAACCCTCATCACCACAATGAAAGAAGGCCAAGGTTCAACCTTCAGCCGGTAAGGTTATGGCGGCAGTGTTCTTTGACATGGAGGGTTTGCTGCACGTGGAATTCATGGAACGACGATCAACGCGGCGTCGTATTGTCAAACGTTGCACCAGTTGCGTAAAGCGATTAAACAGAAGCGCCTTGGGGAAATTGAGCGCTGGTGTGATTTTGTTGCACGATAACGCAACACCTCATAAGGCCCGCCAAACGAGAGAACTGCTGCAGCGTTTCAAGTGGGAGGTCTGGCAACATCCACGCTACAGTCCCGCCCTAGCGCTATGTGACTTTCATCTGTACGGTAAGCTCAAAACCTTAGGCTACTATCTCCACTGATCAGGGGTTGAGCATTGACAGTAGCAGAGGCGGGGGCAGTAGCCTGTCAAGAAGTTTTGACAACACAGCAGGCTTCTCCGTTGGCTACTGGCTGCAGCTTAAAACGCTGAAGGCTTGACGTTCACTGAACCAACCATCGAAAAGTGGTAACCTAAGTCTAGTGGTAGCTCATGTGTTAATCCCAGCATACGCCACTGATTGATTAATATTTTCATCAACCTTCTTGGACATATTTTCCCGCCAAAGCATATTCAAAGACCTTTTCCACATTCGGCACACTCACCAGGGCCAGAGTTTTGACGAAGCAGAGATGATTGAAAGAGGATCTATAAAATCCAGTAAAATGATGCGAAAACTTTAAAAAATGACAAAATTTAAACGAAATTTTACAATCAATTTGCTAATCGAGTTCGTACAGCCCATATTTTTATTATCGACATTATTATATTTTTTCGGCTTTTTCTGTTTCAAGAAAAGAAGCTGAAATTCTTTTCGTTTAGCAGAGAATTTTGCTCCGCATGTTCAGGAGAAAATATTGACTGTTCAAAAGGAAGACTTCTCCAATTGGAGGTGTCCCTCCCGGACATTTCCAAAAAAAAAAAAAAAAAGAAAAGTAGTCAGCAAAGTTTCTTTAGTCCCCAGATTGACAAAGTGTTATGAAGATTCTCAAGTCTCCGTATTCATTCTCACTGAAAGTTGCGATAATATAATGTAAAAATAGGACTCAAAAAGTGTAAAGTAATGTAATAAATTCCTAAAATGACCAAATAATGACGTATAATTTTTATAATATGACCTAAAAATATGGCAAAAAATGTCGTAATAAATTGGCATTTCTACACTGTGGGAACCATGATCAGGATTTCTGTACAAGTTAGCAATGTCTGCTGTGAAACAATTAAAAGATGACATGTTATCAAACTCCTAGCCCCACTCATCACACGGTAAGCCAGTTATTTTATCTAACAACCCTCCTTAACACGAGAAGTGAGAAATTACCACTCGTAAAGTTAGGCGTACATTCCAAAAGCTATAACGAATTTTACTTAAAGAGAAGAATGAAAAATCCTCTCAAAATTAAGATCTTGTGTATTTTCCTTCTTCACTGACAATAATTACAAATGCAAATTACTTATTTTAGCAAATGCATAGTAGCATTGTAACTACGAAATGATCACATGATTCCAAATGCACGCATCGGCAACTCTATTACCTAATAGTTCATTTTCTAAAGACGTATTACCCGTGATGGTAGAGGTAGTTAATGATAAGCAAACTAACTTAATTCACACAAGATGAAGTGTTCGTACCCGTGCAAGGGTAGTGTGCATTGAAGTGGGGCACAGTGTGAAACACAACGTACACACCATCATAGTCTGGCATACCAAAATTAATTGTTTTCAGTTAAAATAATCCAGATAAATTATAGCTAAAAAGTCCTAGTTATATTCCTAACTGTAGATATGTGTAATGTAATCGGGAGATCGTGGGTTCGAGCCCCATTGTCGGCAGCCCTGAAGATGGTTTTCCGTGGTTTCCCATTTTTACACCAGGCAAATGCCGGGGCTGTACCTTAATTAAGGCCACGGCCGCTTCCTTCCAATTCCTAGGCCTTTCCTATCCCATCGTCGCCGTAAGACCTACCTGTGTCGGTGCGACGTAAAGCAAATAGCAAGACATGTGCAAAACAAATATGTTTCGAATGGCAATGTTGTTGCTCATTTCCGTCTGTCTTTCTTACGAATTCAGGCTAGAGTATAGTGTCATATACATAGCATCAATTACGTATTAAATATTATATCTTCCATCTGTCATGGTTTAATTGGTACTCATTTAATTGTTATTTCAGTTGTTACAGTCGTGTTAAGAACGATGTTTTTATAACCCGTGTTTTATGCCTTCTATGATATGAAAAGAAGAAAAATTAGGACCGTTAATTTGTTTTTATGGAGGTGGTCGTAAAGACGCAGACGGCACGTAGTTAAATGAGGAGCAGACAGTGACAGTCTGCTAACAAGCTGAAGACAGGGAGGAATGTTAATAGCAGGCAGGGCCCCTCATCTTGGTGGCGACAGACATTTCTCAGAACATATGTTGCTTGATCCGCTTGGCTATTATCATGTCTTTATATAAAGTTATGTCCTATGTTTTCTCCGGGCATGAGAGGGACTTTTTCTCTGTTAGGTTGTAACCTATTGAAAGAAAGAAAAGTACACAAGCATCAAGGATAATGATTGGAGGCCGGTTTTTATTTTCATTTGAACTGCGTCTTACTTCCTAATACAGTGTGTTTCTCTCATCGGTTGGCCAGTAGGCACGCCCAACTTATCTGCTCCCGTTGACTCATCACTCCCCGCTCCGTGGCGTAGCAGCAAGGACAGCACTTCGCTCACTTCATCCGTGCATGACATGAGGTAGCAATTAAAATTAAGAACATAATAATTACGAAAATAAGTATTAAGAAAATTAGTAATTAATAATAATCAAGAAAATAAGCTCGTACCTTATGACAGGATATGTTGGAAATTTTTCCATTTTAACATTTTTGTAGCCCGCCATGCTGAGATCTTTGAAACCTCGATTTCTTGCCGAAGTCGTCTTAGGGATTTTGTGGACGTATATCTTAATCCTTCAGCGATTTCCTTTACTTTTTCCTCGTTAAGTACACGTTTTTTTGACACTTAGCTTCTTATCGAGTCAAAAACCAGTTCCTCTCAATTTGTTTACGAGTTTCCGCACTGGATCTCTATGTGAAACGCATACACCTGGAAAGTATGTTAGAAATCACCGAACGACTTCCGTGCAAGACTCTGTTTTCACATAATTATCGTGCATGAATACCATTTCCTCTATCGTGTGCTCATGAGGAGGAATTATGAGAATTACACCACGAAGCAACACTTAACAACTCCAAAACTGTTGGAGCTACAGATCAACGGTTAATACACAAATGAAAGTCAGAAGATACATTTTGTAGCAAACTAATAAAATGGTAAGGTAAGGGTTATACTGCCCGAAGGCAGGTCCGAACCTCCGCAAAGGTGTTCCTTAGCCGGAGTTTACGTGCAGTAGGGTGGCCAGTTCCTTTCCGCTCCCTTACCCCCCCCCCCCCCCACCCTTCCAACAGCGCGTGGCAACCCATCCAACTCCTGACCACTCCTAACTTTGGAGATCTCACGGGATCCGGTGCTTCAACACGGCTACGGCCGTTGGCCTAATAAAATGCATTAATAACAAAGCAAGAACAGAAACACAGCTTCATATATGATGTCTCTCTCTCTCTCTGTCTGTCTCTCTCTCTAGTCGTCTTACTCATGACTTAGCATCGTGACCCAAGGACTTTGTTACTTGCCTCATAAGTTGATATGCTGTGAGCTTGCATCCGGGAGAGAGTGGGTTCGAATCCCACTGTCGGCAGCCCTGAAGATGGAATTCTGTGGTTTCCCATTTTCACAGCAGGCAAATGCTGGGGCTGTGCCTTAATTAAGGCCACGGCCGCTTCCTTCCCAGTCCTAGCCCTTTCCTGTCCCTTCGTCGCCATAAGACATATCTCTGTCGGTGCGACGTAAAGCCAATAGCAAAAAAATAAATGTATATTTGGTCCCTCGAGAGTTGGAGTCTGACGTTTAGCGCCATCGGCGAGAAAAAGTTGGCTAATGCTGCTCGAAAATGATCTGTTTCTATGGCAACGATAACAGAGATGCCACATTTAAGGAAGCTATCACCACGTGGGTGGGTTGGGCTGCTCTCAGTCGCTTTTGTGATATTATTCGGCAATGATGTGTTCCGTCTTAAAAGTTTGAGTTATTAGCACGAGCTTAGGAACGGGTTTATTGAATAGAATAGAATATATTTATATATCACCGACACGGTGTCCCAATTACAGATGTAATCGAAAATTAAAAAAAAAATTAAGTTAAAAATTGAATTAAATAAGAAATAAAATTAAATAATTTATATACAAATAGACATATATAAATCTTCATATTTTTGCTACAGATTATTTACATAATTTAAAAAATTATCACATTCCACCCTTGAGAAGAACTTTCCGAATGTTAGTCGTGAAAAATGTCGAGTGACCCTTCCATGAACCAAGAATGTTCATGTTCAACCGTCCTACATTTGGGCAGGTGGAATGTACATTTCTTCCTTGTTCGCGTTCTTGGAAAAAGAAGTGGGATCAACCCCAGTACAGCCTATACAGTCCACTTTACCATTTAATCGCTAACATTGCGTTCGCACATTTTCGGTGCGTTGCCACCGTATTCGTACCAAGAATCCAAAACTAATCAACTTCATGAACCTTATCTGCACTCTCTCGAGATGGTGTATGTGACCTTTCTGATACTCGAGACAGGGTCTCACCAGGGAACAAAACAGTGTTTTGGCACATGCAATATTACTGAAATATTTACAATTACTTTTGACAAACCCCAGGAGTCGGAAGGATTTCTTTTAATATTATCGATGTGTTTCTCAAAGGACAAGCCATTCCTCTTACTAAGAATTACACCTAGAACACTGAAATCCTCCACACGCTTTGGCCTACATATTTGATTAAATATTCACACTGCATTAAAGGATGATATGCCGCAGCTTGAGGTAACTGTGACAACGCAGCGTACTTCGAAGTTACTGCTTTCTCCGCTCAAATGTCAGACTTCAACTGTTGTTGGCGCAACCATCGCCCTCTACTATCACTCCGCTATCGTAGTAGAGGCCTAACTATGGGTACTAGACATAACTACGAAAGCGCTTTCTCACGGAAGACAGAGGAAAACGTGCTTGCGCACAGGAACGGACGCTTGTATCACAAACTGAGTTGTTCTTTCGTTTGATGTCTTATTTATAATGATTGGAACTTCTATGTAATAAGTACTACAGAGTCTTAAAATCCCGATGTTCCTTTTGAAACACCCTGTAAGTTGATACCATTCTGTATGATCTTCAGTATTTCCATGGCAAGTTAGTGATCCCTCTGATTTGCATAACCCTTTTTTGCGACTCGTTCTCTTGATATTTTTCCATAAACTTTTCCTTGTGCACTTAGATTTTCCGGGTTGTCACTATTTCTCCTCATAATGTGGCCAGAGAACTGCAGGATATGACATAATGTCGTATCATCACCGTAATAAACAATATTTATTAGATACCCAGTCACTTACACATACAATTGTCATCCTCTGACTGCAACGAAGTTGCTGGTTATGGGATTTGGATGAGTGAAGAGACTAATAGTCACAAACTCAGCCAGGTTTGCACACCTAATCTACCAAAGCACATTGCTGCTTTAGAATCAAGTGACATGGGCGCTGGTAGAATAAATTACATTTCTAGACGTTGGGGGAGATCTGCTGTTCCGGGCGGTCAGTGGGAGTGTCGGGCGCGGGGGGGGGGGGGGGGAGCCATGAACAGGATTTTGGAGAAATTTTTAACTTTTGGAGTGGAAATGACATATTATTATGGAATTTCATTACCTAAAACTAATCCTTATTTACTTTAATTAATTGCAAGTAATTTCTGCAATTATTACTTGTTTACTTTTCTGGTAATCTGAAGCTGGGCATGATTTTTTCGCATTAACGATAAGCGCGACAGGAAACATTTTGAAGCGATTTTGAGATATCTTAATGAATCATATGATTCTAGTTAAGATGATGATGATGATGATGATGATAAAGTTAAAGGCCCCATTCTGGTTAAGAAATTAGTTATTTTGTTTTCGCGAATTACAGCGACAAAGCCAGTTTAAAGCGAAATTTACTTATTTTGCGATAAATGCGAAAACGCAGCGAAATTTGTGGAAAATAATCGTCTTGAAAATGTATTGCAATATAACGTGTGTAAAGGGAAAAAGAAAACGGAATAATGATTTCTCATTTCTACAGAACTATCTCTTCGTATTAATGTTCCATAATATCGCTCAATAGTATGGGCATATAAGGTGAAAGCTACAGCCATGTAGGATGAAAGGGTAATTTGTTATGTAATCTTGACTACGTCTACATTATACTTCGAATCAAGATTACACAAGGAATAATGAATGATAATCAATATTGTTTATCTTTATTTATCTATCTTACACATAAATAATTAACAAATATCGCGAATTAAACTTTTTATTAATAATTTTTTGAAATGAATACTGCAAAATTAAAACAATTGGGTGAGCCCTATTTCGTGAAATCGAACATAAATTAAGGCGGAAAAAGTACACCCCTACTGAAGCTTAATGGGTCTAGAGAACGGTTTTCCGAAGTAACACGGAGTATAATATCTAAGTTATGATTAAAAAATACAAAATAATATACCTGAGGCTACCGTATGGTATGCCCTGGAAGTGTTAAGGAATCACAAATGAATTCGTTGCGTATGCCAGTTTAATTTGCCAAGCAACACCATTATTTCCAGCGCTAACAGAAGCTATCAAAATGGGCTTAATTCCCTGAGTGGCAACAGGTAATATTCAACGCACATTATGCACGCCACGGCGCGGTTTACGACGGGAGACAGGAGGCTGAATGTTCGCCGAAAGAGAGAACACTGAATTTATTAATAGTGTGAAAAAATATAAGCAACACTAAAAGCTCAAGTTTTTGTTCTAACGTTAATTTCCTACGTTTTATAGCATGTCCATTAACTTTCATGCAATTAATTTCTGTGCTGTTTAATAAAAATGAACACACAGTTCTTCTGTATACTGTAGAGTCATTCGTATTAAATGTATAGGCCTACAATGAATTTCTATTCTATTCAATAAATTATATTGCACATTTTTATTCCTTGTATAATATTCCATTTCAACTCACACTTTCACTGAGCCTGTGGGGCTGGTGGTGGTGGGATGTTTGCATGTACATCCGCTTATTTAAAGCTATCCACTTCATGTCCGTATCGATATGACAACCTGACAATCAAAGGAATATTTAGCCACCTACTCGATACCTTTATTTGCCTGTACCAATTTTATAAAATCATTAACAGTGCATGTTTCGGCTACTTTGCAGTCATCATCAGCTATATTCACGCAAGATTTGGTGTAAATAAGGTAAAAATAATGCACAATATATATTTTCGTATTAGCGTTGATAACTTCTCACGGGAAACTTAACATTTTTTGTCCATTGGGGGAGGATTGTGTGTGTGGGGGGGGGGGGAGGGTTGAGGGGTGTGGAATAATTCTTAAAAAGGGATTAATAACTTGTCCTTAACTAAATATTTTTTATAAATTCTCTTCTTACAATAAGAAAATAAAAACGTTTAAGTCTATTTTTTAGCTACTGCTCGGAAGCGTATTTGAAAAACACTGATTATCTTTTCACCAACTAACCACTTGAGATGTTATTAAATATAATTAAAAATTATTCTAAACTAAAATAAAAACATTTGTCAGTTTCCATTCGAGTAGCAAAAGTTTTCTTTTATAAGCCCCATTGATGTTTGTGCTTGAAGGTTTTTGGAAAAAACGCTGGTTAACTTGTTTTTTATTGTCAAAGGTAGATTGTTAGAAAGCCACACCCAAGATAGCGGTGAGTTAAGACGGAAATCCAGACTGGGATCGTGTTACAGGCTGCCCAATTACATGGTTTATGGAAAAAGTACTGTAACTTCTAAGCACATCCCAACATAGAATTGCAAGGGCATTCTAAGAATCTGCCTTTGGCAATTAAAAATAGTTAACCAGCCTTTTCCACAAGCCTTCAAGCACAAACATGAACGGGACTCAAAACAGAAGATTTTAACTCTCCGACTGGAAGCTGGCAAATGATTTTTTAATATATTTTGGTTAAGAATTAGTTTTTAATTATACTTAAATAACATCTCAAGTAGTATTGGTGAAAAGTTAACCAGCGTTTATTTCAAATACGCTTCCGAAAAGAAGCTAAAAGGAGACTTAAGAGACGTTTTTATCTTCTTATTGGAACAACAGATTTTTTTAAAGAATATTTTAGTTAAGGGTAAGTTATCAATCACTCCTTAAGCATCCTTACCGAGCCTTCCAAACCCGCACCATCACTACCACCATCATACCCTAGTGCACAAAATATTTTAAGTTTCCCATGAGAAGTTATCAAGGCTAATACGAGAACATATTGTGCATAATTTTACCATATTTACACCTAAGACTACGTCAATATAGCTGATGATGACTGAAAAGCAGGCGAAACATGTACTATTAATGATTTCATGAAATTACCAAAGGCAAATAAAGGTATCGATTATGTGGCTAAATATTTCTTTGTTTGTCAGATGTACGTCCCCTTACACTCCACTCGTGGTAAGCATATCTGGTGGTCAGTTATCCTCAGATAACCTCCCTCTTCCCTACGACCCTTTTATGGGGATCGTTCCTTCGGCAAAACTGTTCAAATTATTGTGGTCATTCAATGGAAATACGTCACCACTTCAAGCGATATGATGCTATATCCTCACTTCTTCATATTACATTTCAGAACTTCCTTATATCGTATTCATTGTCCTTCCTGATTATTTTGTCCGGATTTAAATTTAAAATACGTTACTTGCCTTATTATTATTATTATTATTATTATTATTATTATTATTATTATTATTATTATTATTATTATTATTATTATTATTATTATTATTTTAAGAAATAAATCGCAATTGGGAAATATCCCGGTGGCGATGTTCGCTTACATTAGTGTGATACTAAAGTAAAGTGAAAACATAATTACCCAACAACAACGACAACAACAAATTCTACTACAACTAAAACAAGAGTACAGCAAGAAATACCATGGAAAGAACATATTACAAGAAGTAATACTAGTTTAAAATAGTAAATCTAGCGTCATCATGTACAAATTCACACACATCTTAGGTATTTCCAATGCTTAATACTACGGCTTACAACACTGTTGGTTGAGCTTACTAACTTACTAGCTTAACACTACAAGTGATAATAAAGTATTTAACTTGTAGTGTTAAAGTAGTAGTAAGCTTAACCACAATGGAAGTTCAATGAAAGGCGTGTGTCAGACGTTCAGCCCACTGACGTTGATATTTGATAATCATGCTTCGATAAGCGTAGTATTGGAACAACGTTTGAGGGTCCTGCCACCTTTCTCTAATTATTCATCTAAGACAAAGGCAGTTCCAGTTGTCGTTATCCAGATACATTATCCCTAAGTATTCCAAGTCTCACATGGATAATTAAGTGTTAGTGTCACTATGATATATTAAAACAATTAGGGGTTCTAGTAACGATGTAAAGGAGAGGGTGTATAAGTGAAATGGCAATACCCCAAGTAGGATATGGCTCTAGTGTATGGGACAGACACCAGAGTTACTTCATACGAGATGGATCACAAATGAATCAGCATGATTTCATTTGGATGATTTCTGATAAAAGTATTGTGGGGTGGGGAGACGAGGAGATGAGTTATTCGACTAAGCGTTATGTTCCTAGCTGTCAGTGGAGAGTTGGAATGGAATCACATTAGTTCACGAATATGCTAGAGTGGAGCTTCTAAATGGAGGAAAGTTCTATAATATGAAGATAAAGCTGGAATTCATGTTGACAAATTGCGGCAAATAATCGTTTTTAGGAAGATGAATTAGGGACTGAAATTATATCAAAGTTCTTAGAATTCATTCAAAAAATCTAGGTAAATATTGATAGGAAATCTGTCACCTAGGCGACAGTCCTAAGTGCAGATGAATGATTTATTTAATTAATTTACTTATATGTTTATTTATTTATTTATTTATTTATTTATTTATTTATTTATTTATTTATTTATTTATTTATTTATTTATTTATTTATTGAACTACAAACCCACGTGTGAACTGTCCTAGAAATGTCAAACAAAGTTGCTTTGCCCTTGGCGTCGATATCATGATATTTAAACGCCCGAATGCGACCACTACCACTGAAATAGATGTAAACGTCGTCCCTAGTGGCAATGTTTTCCATTTGACCACGCCAGGTGTATTTCGCTATGCGTATGTGTACGAAAAATGAGCATGGAAAAGGGCCATAACGTAGCCTTCCCAATAACGGTCGATTTTTGGCGCCATTTCGCTTTACTCACGAACGACACTCATACCACTAGAAAGTCAGGAACGACAGTGAACAACAGCAGACCCGTAGTTCCAACGGTCACTCACCTTATTGCAGTAGCGTTACGTAATCGATTGAATTCAAACTACCGAGCAATGGCTATGCGGTTTCGGTCACGTAGCTATTAGCTGGTATTTGAGAGATAGTGGGTTCGAACCCCACTGTCAGCAGCCCTGGAGATGGTTTTCCATGGTTTCCGATTTTTACACCAGGCACATTAATTAAGGCTACGGCCGTTTACTTCGCACTCATACCACCTTCCTCTCCCATCGTCGCCAAAAGACCTATCTGTCTCTGTGCGACGTAAAAGCGAATTGTAAAAAAAATCCACTTCCTGTATATCACTCATGTTTACAACTGGGGAGTTTATGTAGAGTGCAGTGTTGAGGCATGACGATAACAATTTTTCTCAATGATATTTTTGCACTTTTCGCGTGATATTGATAATGGCGAAGAAGCTACACCTGAGATTTTCTATTTATTTGTTTTCATTGAAATCTGCATTCGTCTTTTCTCTATTAAGTAAACATGTAACTGAGTCCAACAACAATACCATTTAGAATACACCGGTTCTCTTCCGATTACCGCAGTTAAGTAAATTGGACGTGGTTACTTGGGAACACCACGTACCGTTGACTCTATTTTCTTTGTTCGCCTTTGTGGTGTAGTGGTTTGTTTGATTAGCTGCCACCGCCGGAGGCTCGGGTTCGATTCCCGGCCCTACCACGAAATTTGAAACGTGTTACGAGGACTGGAACGGGGTTCACTCAGTCTCGGAAGGTCAACTGAGTATGGGGGGGGGGTTCGATTCCCGCATCAGTCATCCCCGAAATGGTTTTCCGTAGTTTCCCACTTCTCCAGGCATGTGCCGGGATGGTACGTAACTTAAGGCTACAGCCAATTCCTTCCATCTTCCTTGCCTGTCCCTTCCAATCCTCCCATCTCCCTACAAAGTCCTGTTCAGCATAGCAGGTGAATACGCCTGGTTGAGGTACTGGTCCTACACTTTAGTTGTAAACCGACCAAATGTCTTACGCTCCAAGACATTACTTTTGAGGCAGTAGAGGTAAGCTCCCTCGATGAGTCTGAGGGAAAAAATCAATCCAGGACGGTAAACATATTCAGAAGTAATCCATACCAGTAATATAAAATCCAGTCCTGCTTTATGTTTGCGAGAATTTGAATAACGCTCACGTTCGTAAGAATATATCCTCGGTTACATTAAGATTTGTTGTTCAGGAGGTATGGAAATACTGTGCGTATCAAGTTTGAACATGTAAGAATGAATACATTATCATTTATGTTGCGAAAATTCTCGAACACTTTCCCCTGCTGAATGAAAACTTTCATCCTATCTGAAACTGAACGTAATAATGAAAGAGCTTGGAGGAACTAATTTTGTCCTTACATCTGTATCAACATCTCCGCTTAAACGACCACTATATATCTTCCTTCAACCAAGCCTTTCACAAGCTTTTTCTTGCTCTAAAGGATTTATTTACGAGAGTAGGCTGTAAAAACAAGAAGAGACCAACGTAGGCTGTACTTAGCCGTCTTACTCGTAAATCCTTGGGATTATTAACATCCCCAGTCGTCCCAATAATATTGAAATGGGACTGGGAGTAGATGCTGAAGGAAATGTAACGCAAGGGGCGCGTCGCTGTATTCAGACACTGACAATGTCTTACCGCACCCGTTTCGAACTTATAATTAACTCCGAATGACACTACCCAGGGAAGGGGGCGTTTGAATCGATCTCTCATTAGACATTCTAGAGGGGTGCTTCGACGTGAGGACTTAAGAAGGAGCATCTCTTTTAGAGAACTAGGAGTCAATATATAAATCTAGTATCTGACGTAAATAAGGAATTCAGTACCGTCACTGCGATCATACTTTCGTTATTACGTGTCTATTTGCAGGTGTTATGCAAAATGGGTCAACTCACCAAACCTTGGTTTGGAGTAATCTGTATTCAAAGCGGAACCCCTTCTCAATAATCGGAAGCATAAATGACTGTACATTTTGAATTATACTGTCCCAAAGTATAGCATAAAGACAGCATGCTACATGTGTTTTCAATGTGATAGTCAAAATTTCACAGAAGCAGGGGTATAATATGAGGGATAAGTGGTTTTTGCATAACATCAGCGTAGTGATCATGATTTACGAAAAGAAAAAGCGTTAAGCCACTAACTCACTACACATGTTATTATAATAAGGCATCATGCAACTTAAACGTAATACACCAGCATGGCACAATGAATTGAATAGATGACAATAATTCTGTATATAGCAAGACAGTATCGAGAATGTAGCTGCGTGGTTTGGATCACGTAGCAATGAGCTTGCACTAGGGTTTGAACCCTACTCTCGGCAGCCCTGAAGATGGTCTTCCGTGGTTTCCCATTTTCGCACCCGGCAAATACTGGGACTGTGCTTTAATCAAGGCCACTGGAGACTTGTTTCCTTCACCCAGCCCTTTCCTATCCCGTCGTCGCCATAAGACCTATTTGTTTCAATAGGACGTAAAAAATAGAGTTAACCTTGTAATAACGGAGAACACTTTCAAACTCAATCACATAAAAAGCTCAGATGCTTGATAGTGTGCTATAGGCTAAATTTAAACAAAACCGGAAAATACTCTACATGTAAAAATGTTTTTCATTAGAAACTCCAGCAGATGTATTAATGTCTCCGTAAGCATGTGGATTAACTGGTTCTTGCTTAATGCAAAGGCTACACATCGAAAGCTTTCGGCGACGGAAGGATGGGAAAGGGATAGGATTGGAGAGGTTGTAGCCTTAATTAAGGTACATTCCCAGCATTTGCTTGGTGTGAAAATGGGGAAGCAGCGGAGAAAAGCATCTTTAGGACTTTAGTCTCGTAAAAGTCAAACATCATTCGACACAGTACAGCCGTCCACTCAACGTACCGTCATGCCATAATATCCTTGATCCTCACCCTTTGACACAAACACTCATAAAATAAAAATAAAATAAAACATATACAAAACTAAACATAATAAAGTAAAATCCTGGACTATTCTCTGTAATGAATGTGGATTAAACACAGGATTCGAAACATGTTAAAAGGACTCCGCAGTGTTTATCTGGTATGACATTTACGGGTGAAACCGAGCTCTCACCTCCTCGCCCCAACTGTGTCCATTACATGAGTGTGTTATCATTCCAGACCCTCTGTTTATTCTCTTTCTTCTTTTGCCTCACTTTCATCCCATAGCTGTGCGAATTAAAAATACACGGAAATAGTATACTCACTAACATATCACTGTAAGTTAATTCTTCTAAAACAAAATCCAAAAAAGTGCTTAATAATGTTTGCCAACTTGTTCAGTAACTGTGACAGTTATTATGGAGTACTTATGATGATGATGATGATGATGATGATGATGATGATGATGATTGTTGTTTAGAGGGGCCTAATAAGAGTGCTTATACCTTTGAAACTGGGGCTTTTAATTTTCTTTTTGTACACAGCGACTGTCATCTTCACGACCCAGTAATGAATCCATAGGTGCACAATTCATATATCATCATGATGGTGTAGGAAGTCTTCTAGAATACTTTTCTCCTCCTCTTCTTCTTCTTCTTCTTCTTCTTCTTCTTCGTCTTCTTACTATTCTATCCTTATTGTTACATCCTGGTGGAGTTCAGAGTGCAATCTATTATGGATTTGGTCCCGTTTTAAGGTCGGATGCCCTTCCTGACTCCAACCCTGTGTGGAGGGATTTAATTGTCTGTTTCTGAATGGCAGTAAGGTGTTCTGTGTGTCCCACTCCTTGGCTGAATGGTCAGCGTTGAGACCTTTGATTAATTGAATCCTGGGTTCAATTCCCGGCCAGGACGCGGATTTTAATTACGTCTGATTGATTCTTCTGGCTCGGGGACTGGGTGTTTTTGTTTGTGCAAACACTCTCATCTTCAAATTCAGACAACACACCACACTACCAACCACCACAGAAACACGCAATACCGAGCTCGATAACTGCAGTCGCTTAAGTGCGGCCGGTATCCAGTATTCGGGAGATAGTAGGTTCGAACCCCACTGTCGAAAGCCCTGAAGATGGTTTTCTGTAGTTGCCCGTTTTCACACCAGGCAAATGCTGGGGCTGTACCTTAATTAAGGCCACGGCCGCTTCCCTCCCACTCCTAACCCTTCCCTCTCCCATCGTCGCCGTAAGACCAATCTGTGTCGCTGCGACGTAAACAACTAGCAAAAGAAAAGAAACACGCAATAGTAATTACATCCCTTCTCATTGGGTTGGTGCGATGAAGGGCATCCAGCCGTAAAACCGACCTAATCTACACGTGCAGCACAGTTCGTACTCACGACCCCACAGGTGTGAGAAAAGCGGTGGAAAAGAAGGAGAAGAAGAAGTGAGGTGTCCTGTGTTTTTTAAATTTAGAATTTGCTTTACGTCGCACCGACACAGATACATCTTATGGCTACGATGGGATAGGTAACGACTAGGAGTGGAAAGGAAGCGGCCGTGGCCGTGGCAGCTCCAGCATGGGAAACCTCGGAAAACCATCTTTAGGGCTGCCGACAGTGGGTTCCAACCCACTATCTCCCGGATTCAAGCTCACAGCTGCACGCCCATAACTGCACGGCCAACTCTCCCGATACCTGTGTTTGTATCAAGAGGAGTGTAGCATAGGAATAAACAGAAACACCCGGGGCTCTTAACCTCTGAGCGTGGGTTGGCGGCTACGGACCCCTTAGATGAGTCGTGGTATTTCTTTCACTTGTGCCAGGCTCCTCTCTTTCATTCATCCTATCCGTCCTCCCTGGATCAACTGTTGTCCTTTCCCGACCCAGATGGTATTAGGCTTCAGGCTAGTCGTGGCCCTTGTCTGTCTTTCACCGATGCCTTCATTTTACGAAGTATAGGGCATCTTTCCTTTTCCTTCTGATCCGTGTTAAATGGAGCATGTTAACCGAGTTTCACTTCCTCTTAAAGCAATAAGCACCACCATACACACTCTCCCCACCAGTTCCAGAGTCAGCAGACTTCATTGTATATAGTTAAAATTCCCGAACCTCCAAGGAATCAAACATTGTCCCCCTGAACCTCCGAAATTGTTTCAGGAAAACGGGACCATTGGTTAGGCATACCTAAATTGAATGAAATAAATAGTTACAGTACTGAATTCAAGTACGGTAGGCCCGAAACTGTAGCTGAAATCCTACGTATCGAGATGATAACGCTGCGCAGCTGGACATCCCTGCCTCACTGGCGAGCTGTGTGGAGAGTGTGAGAACGGTTTTCTGTTCGTCCTTGCACTGCTGGCTTCCCAAAATAATAATAATAATAATCATGTTCTTGTATTTACGTTTCACTAACTATTTTTACGGTTTTCGGAGACCTGACGAACCGGAATTTAGTCCCACAGAAGTTCTTTTACGTGCCAGTAAATTTACTAACACGAGGCTGACGTATTTGAGCACCTTTAAATACCACCGGACTGAGCCAGTATCGAACCTGCTAAGGTTGGGTCAGAAGCCCAGTGCACCGAGCTCGATAGCTACAGTCGCTTAAGTGCGGCCAGTATCCAGTAATCGGGAGATAGTGGGTTCGAACCCCACTATCGGCAGCCCAGAAGATGGTTTTCCGTGGTTTTCCATTTTCACACCACTCTGTACCTTAATTAAGGCCACAGCCGCTTCCTTCCCAGTCCTAGCCCTCTCCTGTCCCATCGTCGCCACCTACCTGTGTCGGTGCGACGTAAAGCCAATAGCCAATAGCAAAAAAAAAAAAGAAAAAAGACCAGTGCTTCAACCGTCTGAGCCCGGAAACTTCCCAAACTGAGTGCCACACTATCCAACCTGTAGCGACCATTATCACTTTCTTATTGCTTATTTGCGTAACTGAGAGGTTTACGTCGGTACTTTGAAATGGAAACAGGCAAACACATTTTTACATGTGATCTCTTTGTAGCAGATCGGTTATGCCATCGAAAAGTTTCAAGGCACGAAGGGTGTGACACCTGCATTGATTACATATATGACCAGGTTGAATGCATCTCAATTAAGCCAACGTTTGAGCTGACTTCTGACGGCAAAATAATCCCCAGTGCCAAAGGCGAAATCCTTAGAGAAGACTGTCGTCAAACTCAGAGTCTTCGAGGAAAGTGAAAAGAATTTGTCCGTACATCATCTAACGTTTATCATAATTCATTTTCAGTAACGAACCCACTTGTGCTAAGATCTCTCATGATTCATTATTTGGAGCGCAGTCTCTCTATTGATCGTAAGTGGAGAGCCCTGTGACCTACAAACAAAGTTCGATTGGAGTCACATTCACTTGATTCAGAAATGTCTCTACTTTGCTTTGTTGAAATAGAAAAGATGAGGCCAGTAGAGTAGAACAGTTGGTTTAGCTCTAGTCACCAGTGGTCTACAGTAGGTAATGATGATTACAATGATTGTAAAGGGACCAAACGTATAGGTCATCGGCTCCTAGTCTAGGTATTAATATTAACAGTGGTGGTATTTTTCTTACGTCCCAATAACTACTTTTGACTTTTTTTGGGGGACGCCGACGTGCCAGAATGTTGTCCCGCAGGAGTTATTTTGCTTAACAGAAAATCTACAGACACAGGGCTGACGTATATATCGAGAATAGCATGGACATGGCACCAAACGACGTGTCTGTTCTAAACCTAATTCTGGCCATCCCCGTTAATAATTCAGTCATATATTCTCTAGTTTGGTCACAAGTACAGGAGAGAAATAGAAGTTGTAAAAAGCAAATTGTACTGAAAAGTTTGACAAGGACAATGTAAAATCACAACAGGAAGAGGACGTAGCAAGTCATCCAAGTAGTGTAAAATCGTGAATCGTGAAGAAATACATTTTGTGCTATAGAGACATAATAACACCTTACCCTTCTTAGTGTATCATCATCAATGTTTCTCTGCCTATCAGCAGGTTTCCACATGCATTTTCCAAACCGATCTGTCTTCTGTCATCGTGTCATCTTCCTCTCAAACTTCTCCCTGCAAATATTCCTTCCAGTGCCTATGTTAATAATCACTTCCTTTGTAAACAGTGACCTAACCAGTTCTTATTTTTCTTTTGAATAGTTTCCAGAACTGTCGTCCTCTCGTTGCCTATTCTTTCCTATACTACTTCACTACTTAATTTGTCTTGTCAGTTGATCTTCTCCATTTTTCTCTATACTCACATTTCAAAAGATTTCAATCTTTATTCTTCCACCCTTCTCAAAGTCCAAGTCTCAGGCCCATACAGATACACAATCCATACAAAGCACTTCACCAACCTATTCTTAAGGTCCATATTCAATGGCGCACTCATCAGTACTCTTTGCTTCATGTACGATTCCTTGGCCATTGCGATCTTGCTCTTCACCTCATCCAAATAAAAGATTAATAAGAAAATGCTAGGCAGCCACCTGGGACTCAGTCAGGCATACTCGAACAAAGAAGGCCAAAGCTTAAAGAATTAAAAATACACAACCGACCAGAGGACAGAGATGGAGCTATAAAAGTAACAAACACAAATAATCAAATACACTACTCATCAACAAACATGAAAATCCAATAATTATGCGACAGGCATACGGGACAAACATATCACAAAATTAATGAATGGCAGCTGTTATAGCAAAAATCTATACACCAGGAATGTACAGCATATATTCCCTCCTGTTTCAGTTCAAACACAAAGGCTATTGTAACATAATACTGTCGTTTATTGTGCACTTTTTTTACTAGGACGACATACATCTTTATATATCATTCCGATAGTGCATAATGACGTTGATATTGTCGTGTACGCGCTGTGCAGTTCCATTCAGTCTTGGCGTTATAGTCTGCATAATGTACTGCAAGCATCTGATAACGAAATTTGAGAACTTCTTGTTATCTAATACTTAAAGAAAGCGGCTAAGTTAGAGAAGACATATGTTTTATCACGCAAAATGGGAAGTTACGTCTTTTGACTGGTTGTGTTATATTAATGACAGCCATTTTTAACCAATATAAAAATGTTTTATTAATTCTTGCACCGGTTACTCTAATACTCAGTGAATGTTTAACAAGAAAACCTTTTACACATATGTTCTTACAAAATTAAAATTTAGCTCTTGGACTTTTATGATAGTAAAACATTGGTTTTTGTCCGCACATGGTTTAATGTTTTTAGATTCAGAGGACGTTTATCAAGAGGACGTATATTCATAAGTTTTAAGACAGTTGGTGCTATTTTTTAGTTTAGGTCATAGGTTAATGTTTATGGATCCCGTTTTTAATTAGGTCTTGCCAGTTTTGTAAAATTTGTATGTACTTTATGCATTGTTTATTCTAACTTTGTCTATGTACATTTTTCTTATTTTTGGCTGATGATGCACACTAGCATCGAAACCGGTACCGAGTATAGTAAAATGTTATAAGTTTTCTTATAACATTATATGGTATTGAATAGGTGGACCTCTCTTGTTTCTATTATATTCTCACTAGTTATCACGAATTTATTCTCAATTGTAGATGAATTATTCATAAGCTAACAAAAAATTTGGACTGGTATGCTCACTGATTTTTATTCCCCATAACCACGGGCCAGAATAGGCTATGCTGGGAGACAAGCTTTGCCTTAAGAGCAAAAAATATTTGGAGTATGGCAATAACTATGAGGGGCGACGTTCGTACAGTCCTGAATCGGAATGCCAACCAGGAAAAATTGCCGTGATCATTGAGGCATTAGGTTGGAGATCCCCGTAAAGTAAAACACCGTTTCCTGCTGCGTGAAGAAGTCCGTAACCGTCTGCTGCACATCGTCGTCCGACAGGTAGCGTCGACATTACAAGTCCTTTTTGAGGGGACTGAAGGTGTGATAATCGTTTTGGGAGAGATGCGGAATATAGTGCCTCATAGCCTCAAGCACCGCCCGCTTCTTGTTATCCGTAATGGATGCGGCTGGCCCCCCAGATCGACCGGCGTCTTATGTCGAAACACAACCCGCACGGAACATAGTGCACCATTCCACAACGGTGGTCTTGACAGACATTAACCAAAGGTACATCGAGAAAGACCATGAAGTAAATGAACTGGTTGAGACAGTGAAGAACTGCCGATTATTAAAGTTTTTTGACGCATTAATCTAAAATTCTATACATATACAGACTCTTTTAGAAAAGTTTTCATTATATATTTTGTATTATTAACGATAAATAACCGGGCGAGTTGGCCGTGCGGTTAGGGGTGTGAAGCTGTGAGCTTGCATCCGGAAGATAGTGGGTTCGAACCCCATTATCCGCAGCCCTAAATAACGTTTTCCGTGGTTTCCTATTTCACACCAAGCAAATTCCGAGGCTGTACCTTGATTACGACCACGGATGCCTCCTTCCCATCATAGCCCTTTGTTATACCATCGTCGCCATAAGACCTATCTATGTCGGTGCGACGAAGAGCAAATCGTAAAAAAAAAGAACAATCGATAAATAATCTATTTAAATTGACGTTCGCGTTTTATAAGGCGTTACATTTAATGATTTTCAATCATTTAACCAGAACATTTCAACAGTTATTATACATGTTTAAAATTATTCCAATGTGTCAAGTAAAGAATTTGGGATTATAATTATGTAACAAGTCCAGGAGTATACTCGGTATTTTTACACCCTTCAAGAGGAGTACAGTTTAAGTTCCTCGAAACATGTACGACTTTTAATAACAACAAACTGTTAATGGTACTGACAAGGTGGAACAAGGTGTTTAAGTAAATGAATATGTGCTTACTTCAGTAGCTATTAAGACCTTTAGCACCGAGAATTGGGCATTAAATTAAACGAGGAAAGAGCAACAAAAGAAAACAAATTCTGTCTAATGTCCCTTTGGGAAGCTGAAATGATCCGAAATGTATTTTAATAAATTAAATAAAAACTATTAATTTATTTTCATCTAATGAATCGTTCCTGAGACACTGTCTGTCTGTTAGGTCATCAGCCCACAGGCTGGTTGGATCCTCAAATAGCATCACCAAAGGTTATGCGGTTATAAGGAAACCGCAAAAACCAATGGCAGCACCAAAATGAGGCGTACTAGGCAAGACGAGGAGTGAGGTAGTTTGCCATTGCTTTCCTCACTGGGTCAGAAAGTGCTATTGCAGCACAACTGACCCTATGAGCAACACCTTTCATAACACTCAGATGCACTAGTCGTGCTCTGAATGTCATTACTCAGCACTACCCATACCCCAGCAGCTTCCATATTGTCACAGCCATGGATGAGACTGGGACTTCGGTAGAAGCTACACTTTACTCTGGCCTGTGCCAAGAGATGGATACAAAAGTACCCTGAGACACATCTGCATAGAATGTGGAGACGACAAATATAGGATTCAGTGTATCGAAAGAGGAAAACTCACTCAGGGCCAAATAAACTACCACAAATGAAGTAATCGTTTTTTCAATTTCTTTTACGTCGCTTCGACATAGATAGGTCTTATGGCGACGATGGGATAGATTATGCTTAGGAGTGGTAAACAAGCGGCCGTGGCCTTAATTAAGGTATTGCCCAAACATTTACCTGGTGTGAAAATTGGAAACCACGGAAAATCAGAGCTACTGACAGTAGGGCTCGTTCCCACTATCTCCCGGATGCAAGCTCACAGCTGCGCGTCCCTAACCACACGGCCAACATGATCGGTTCTCAAGAGTACGATGAGATCAGACTTCTTGGATAAAAGAGCCTTCTATATCTCACTCAGTCATGGGTATCCATCAATACTTCGCATCACAGTCTGTAATGTTGCTAGGTAAGACGACACACCCATTAATCGCTAATTTCAGATGCCCCGTAGCCATAATACTCAACCTGCACGGTTCCTAGGTAACATCACGTCACACGTATCGCTAATTTCAGGTAAACACCAGTCATATGCCATATATGCCAACAAAACAAAACAAACGTAACCAAACCTAACCAAACCTATTCTAACCACTAACATATATATAGCTCATTGACAGCCTTGGCCTGCCAAGGTTTCTGCCGCGCACAGATGGACTGTAGATTGTAGAGTGCCACCTGATCCGTTTGTTGACATCCTGAGTAGTACTGACGGTGGTGATTTTCGTTTTAACAGGAAGTACAGCAAGAAAGCTACTCCCTCCTTATTACACTTATCTGAAGAGAACTAGGAAAAGATCCGACGGGCCACGAAGAGTGTGAATGTGATCGTCTCCCTAGATCTTCCAAACCTAATACCGTCTGAGTTCGAAAGAGAACAAAGGTTACCAAGGAAGATTATAAAGAAAAGATGAAAATCAGAGGTCTGACACAAGAGAAAACAATGCCAGAGTCATCCTGCTTCTTATACATTCGCGGTCGAAGCCGATGCTGCCGTCTGTTTTCCATGTACACCAACTAAACCAGACTCAGCTAACATCCCTGTGTAACCGACACACACTGTCAAGTTGAGTACATTACCTGTGGGAGATTTCCTTAGCAGTATTAGGCTACTTGGATTTCAAGATCATACCCACTGTCTCTCTTATCAGACATTTCCACGAGGCTAAGTGAACACCTTTTAACAATAAAATGTGTGAGCCGATGCGCGATAAGTAGCCTAAAGTATGATAATTTAAATTTTTGTGATTTTTTTGGTTTTAAAATTGGCATAAGATACTGAGCATTTTAAAAAAAGAGTTCACCTTCTGGGTGTAATATTTTAGAAGATATTAATTATTGACTGTTTCTATTAAAAAACTGTATTTTGAGGAAAATGCAGTTACAGCTTTCGCTAATTTTCTTATAATTTGTATAAAGTTTTCATGACATCGAGTGGTGAAGACTCAAACTGCTGTTTGTTAAGACATTTGTTAAGAAGACCCATAGGAAGCGCAAGAAGTGAAAACATGGAAATGTAATTTTAACACCCCAGACACTTTTGTTCAGCTCTGCTGTAAAACTTCCGTTGCCGACGTTGGGTCCCTTTCCGTGCTTTTTTTTTTTTTGCTAGTGGCTTTACGTCACACCGACACAGATAGGTCTTATGGCGACGATGGTATAGGAAAGTCCTAGGAGTTGGAAAGAAGCGGCCGTGGCCTTAATTAAGGTACAGCCCCAGCATTTGCCTGGTGTGAAAATGGGAAACCACGGAAAACCATCTTCAGGGCTGCCGACAGTGGGATTCGAACCCACTATTTTCCGGATGCAAGCTCACAGCCGGGCGCACCTAACCGCACGCCCAACTCGCCCGGTGGTCACAATTATTATTATTATTATTATTATAATCATCATCATCATTATTATTATTATTATTATTATTATTATTATTATTATTATTTCGATCGTGGCCATGTGTAGACAACGTGTAATAACTTCATGATTTTCTCCTGTCCTTAATTTCCTGTCTTTCTCGTATTTATTCATTCTTTCACTATGTTCCCTATTCCTTTCTCCCTTTCATCAGATATGTTTCCTCCGTTTCTTCTGTTTCTCCAGGATTTGATTCCAGGCCAGGTCGAGGATTTTAAATAGATCTGTTTAATTCCCCCTCTCTTTATTTCTCCTTACACTCAGTGTGAAGCCGAGCTCTACCGACAAATTTTCCGAGGTTGTTCAGGGATACCTTCTGATTATATTGGTATAAGAGACCCGAGGTCTCTAGTGCTTCATTACAGAGTTGAAATGTAATTAGAATTTATTAGGTTTGTTACCCCAATCATCCTTGTTTTTGTGAAAATACCTTCATATCAGTTAAAATGGCTGTAATATGCGATAACCAAAACGTACAACACAAAACACAGAATAATGCCACAACCCTCAGACCAAACACGTATAAGTTTGCCACAGTGTGTTCAATCTGTTCTGTCATTGTACTGTATAGTACAGTACATAACAAATGCAGAACTGTTCCCTTAGAGGTATTGTTGTGAATGTCTATCAACATGATCATGGCTTCCGGTAAGTTAAGGAACTCCTGCGGGATAAATTTCAGACATCTGGTGTTTGTTAAGAACTAGCGTGTATTATTTTCAGTGCAATACAGGTATAAAGCTAACTGAGGCAACAAACCGAACGACATGATATTAGTCTACTCTGTAACGTGTGATCGGAGAGCTCGGGTTTCTTATACCAATATACTACTCAGAAAGTATCCGTGAACAACCTCCTTAAGTTTATCGGTGGAGTTCGGCTTCACCCTGTATGCACAGCAGTCCAAAATTCTAGCCGCTATGGAAACACGCACAGGGAATCTATCCATCCATATAGGGTTGGCGTCTGGAGGGTTATTCACCCGTAAAAATGTGCCAAATGCACATGTGCGACACTGTGTTAAATCGGTGAAACAGGGGTTTCAGGTTTACTCGATCGACAAAATATAATAATAATAATAATAATAATAATAATAATAATAATAATAATAATAATAATAATAATAATAATAATAATAATAAGGACCGGACAATTATCGCGGATAAGACGACTGTCCACAACAGCCCGGATATAGTGGTGTTAGAGAAGGGGAAAACGTGTCGTTCTTATCGACATAGCTGCCCCGAACCCTGGGAACCTCCATGAAAAGTATACCGAGAAAATCAACAAGTATACACCATTTGCAGAACATATTCAAGGTCTATGGCACTATGAAGAGCTGATAACTTACCAATAATCCCTTTGAGTACAGCTGCTTTACCTAAAACTCTGGTGGAAGTACTGAAGAAGTTGGATGTCAACACCGAAATCTGCAAGACCATGCATAAGATGGTGGTCACTGCCACGACTGAAAATGTACGGAAATTTATGGGTTCAAATTCTGCGTAAAACTGTAGTGTAAATTAATGTTTATTATGATTTAAACTCCTAAAATCTGCGCAATTGCTTGAATATTATTATCACGAAGGTGTGCAAAATAAATAAACAAACGAATAAATAAATAAATAAATAAATAAATAAATAAATAAATTCATTAATTGTCCGCCTCTGTGGTGTAGTGGTTAGCGTGATTAGCTGCCACCCCCGGAGGCCCGGGTTCGATTCCCGGCTCTGCCACGAAATTTGAAAAGTGGTATGAGGGCTGGAACGGGGTCCACTCAGCCTCGGGAGGTCAACTGAGTAGAGGTGGGTTCGATTCCCACCTCAGCCATCCTGGAAGTGGTTTTCCGTGCTTTCCCACTTCTCCTCCAGGCGAATGCCGGGATGGTACCTCACTTAAGGCCACGGCCGCTTCCTTCCCTCTTCCTTGCCTATCCCTTCCAATCTTCCCATCCATCCACGAGGCCCCTGTTCAGCATAGCAGGTGAGGCCGCCTGGGCGAGGTACTGGTCATTCTCCCCAGTTGTATCCCCGACCAAGAGTCTGAAGCTCCAGGACACTGCCCTTGAGGCGGTAGAGGTGGGATCCCTCGCTGTGTCCGAGGGAAAAGCCGACCCTGGAGGGTAAACAGATGATGATGATGATGAATGAATGAATTAATTAATTAATAATGTTTTACATCCCATTAAGTACTTTCGGGGACGCTGGTTTTGGGGGACGCTGAAGGCTGTAATTCAGTCCTCGCAAAAGTTTCTTGACGTGCCAGTAAATCTACCGTGCTGACGTATTTCAGCCCTTTCAAATACTACCAGTCTAAGCCAGTTTTGGAGCTGCCTAGCTGGGGTGATAAGGCCAGCGCCTCAACCGTTGGAGCCACTCACCCCTGCGACACAATATCATTGGTCATTTTAGCCAGCGCACTCATTGGTGATACATATTTTCAGCAGGTCTTTTTCGCAGAGGTACGCATTGGCGATATACCGCCAAATGGTCCTATAAAGCCTAATACACATTTGCAGTTTAGCTTACCTTTTCAAGATATCAGTCGGGAAGAAGGGCTAAATATTATATTGGTAACATGAAATTGATCATAATATTTTAAAATGGACCATGATTCATTTTCTTTTACGTTAGTCTGGTTGAGTACAGCACGTCCCTGATCGTGTCGTTTTAGTTTCTGGGTTTTGGAACACTAACCAATTTATTTAATAGCTCTTAATACTTCAGGATTAATAGAAGCTCAAAAAATTCCAGTCAGGCAGTTCATGGCCCGAATCTCTTTTTACTAAACAAATTTGCGATGAATTCATCCGTAGATTATGATGGCAATGGTAAAACCTTTTGTTACTAAACCAACTCAAATATTTTTTTGTTGAGAATGAAGCCAATTCTGTTTTTCACCGTCGACTCAGTTAAAAGACTCTTTAAGCTTAAAAATTGTCAAGGTATTTTGTAGTTTTCTAAATGTTATATAAAAGTTCTACAAACTTAAAAGTACCTGGCGAGTTGGCCGCGCGGATAGCGGTGCGCAGGTGTGAGCTTGCATCCGGGAGATAGTGGGTTCGAACCCCACTGTCGGCAGCCCTGAAGATGCTTTTCCGTGGTTTCCCATTTTGTTACCAGGCAAATGATGGGGATGTACCTTAATTAAGACCACGGCCGCTTCCTTCTCATTGCTGAGCCATTCCTATCCCGTCGTACAAAGCAAAGAGTTACGAAGAAGATACACATTGCACATCCATAATCTGATAAGAATATTTATTTTTTGTTGGTGGCTTTACGACACACCGACAGAGATATAGGTCTTATGGAGAAGAATGTTTAGTAGTGATTTTAGCACACTAGGGAACGCGTATGACTAGTTCTTTTTGGATGCTCGCTTTCCTTCCCAATAACTATTGAGCCCTGCTGTAAGTTCCTTTCCTGTGAACAAGGTTTGCGGTAGAGGAGACCACGAGTTTACACTTCACAAAATTTGGAGCGGTCCGAGACATCGGTATCGCAAAACCCAGCGTAAGCTGTCCTTTTTTTTATATATCATTGAGCCATCTGCTTCCAGTCTTGAAGCTTTGGTTGAGTGAGAAGATCTTCTTCGTAAGCCTGCTGTAAAACTCAGCCGCCTACGTAGCACGCTAGTATTAGCCCTTTCAAACTGTTGGTCCAATTTAATAAGAACAAAATACAAAAAATCATTTCTCTTCCCTCAGTATTTTGTAAATGTACTGAGAGGTTCCGTTATGTTAGCATAGTTAATTACACGGTATAGGAAACAGGGCATACCCTAGAGTAGGCAGGTACAGTCATCCCATTGGACAGTGCAGTGCACTGGTGAGACCTAATCCTGTGGGCAATCGTGTAAGCCACAGTGTGTGTACCCTAACTTATTAGTGGACACTCTCCCGATACCGGTCTCCACTGGCACCATTTTGAAGAGCATTTATGATATCAGTTGTGATTTCAGTTGTATTTTTCATTTTAATTCAAAATATGACAGTAGTGGGACGTTCAGTGGCGTAACATCAGGGCTTGTCTGGCCCCGTGGTGTTGGGGCCCCGGGTTCGATTCCCGGCCGGGTCAGGGGTTTTTAGTTGTAATTGATTAATATCCCTGGCCTGGGGACTGGGTGTTTGTGTCGTCCTTAACGTTCCTTTCCTCACATTCAGCACTTTACACTTCCGCCATTTACATAATACACGCAGGTTCCTCACATATGGTGCAAGTAGGGGCGAAAGATCTTCATAGGTCGACGCCCCGAACAAATAGCAAAAGAAAAAATGTCAGGGCCTGCTAGGCCTGCAGTGTAGATGGACCCGGATTTAAGTGGGCCTCAGACTTTCCCAGGAAAGAATATGAATACATAATCTTGCTGGAAGCCTGGCACTCTGCACGGGAAATGCGATGCTGTAGAATGGGCCAAAGGAGATTGTTTTTAAAATTCGTAAGTCGAGTAATTGCTAGGTGGTTGCATTTGTCTGCAGTTATTGTGTTGAATCCATCACAGTCGTCTCTCGTAACACAAAAGCGACACTCTCTCAAAGACCTGCGCCAAGTTGAAAATTGGTGCAAAAATATCATATATTAGACCTAATTATTCTTGATACTGTTTTATCTGCAAAATGGTCATCTTAGAAACGAAGATTTAGAAATAACTGCCTGTGAAATGGTATGATCCTAGAGAGACTCAGCTAAATAATCCTCTTCAGAATCGAATGTGCCATCCACTAACACGACTCCGAAACCTAGAAAGTTGTTGCATCGTTCAGTTTATTTAGAGTCTAACGTGAGTAGAGTAGAGCATTAAATTTTAAAAAGGAAACAAATAATAGATACCATTTCCTTATAGTGTTTCCAATCCCTACACAATATTCAGTTTAAAAAATATAAATCTATTCATAAATTTTCTAATTTGTGACAATACGTCCTTTTTATATATTCAATGGATATAGATTTTATTAAAGTTATGGTTCTATCTGCTGTAGTTAGTTTTATGTGCGTTATCGATAAGTTCTATGCAGTTTCTTTGAAGGGGCCAATTTTGTTTCCTGCAGACAAGACCGTATGATATTCGTTAGGCCTCTGTGGTCAGTGTCAGGGAATACAAATCTAGACTTCACGTCTTCCAAGAAAAACAGTCCATTGGCTCTTATGTATAACGTTCAATTACCCAACCATTTTCAAACCTAGAGGATTGGCTTCAGGTATCTGGCTTTCTGTCTTCCAGTATTCATTCGTTTACTGTAGTCAGTTTTCACGGTATTAGTCGGATACCATACGTTGCGACGGGGGCGACATGAAGTTTACTGTAAATAGTGACATTACTTTATCTACTGAGAGGTTTTGAATCTCATACATGGATTTGTTTGCTGCCACCAATTGTACGAACAGTGTGCAATTTGAATAGTGTTCATTAAAGATTTAAACGATGGCACAGTTTCAAGTTTTTCAAAGATGCAGCTGAACGCTCCAGTCATCCGCACTTCCGAAATTCTTCATCTTTGTTTTAACACTGTTAATATTTAGCGGGAAACTGTCGCACCTCCGTTCAATAAAGGTATGCGTGGTTCGGATTGCGTTGGTGCGATCTTGCATTCGGGAGAAGATAGGTTCGAATCTCACAGTCGATACTCTTGAACATGGCTCTTCGTTGTTTGCCATTTCCACACTTAGCTATACCAAAACCAAGTCCACAGTCACTAACTTTCCAATCCTAGCCCATCCCGATCCTTGCACAGCCGAGAGCCTTCCATGTGTTAATGTAGCGTTACTGGCAAGAAGTCCATGTCATCTCCATTCAATATAAACGTCACCTCTCTAACCTGGAGTTGTCTTATAATGACTGCTGTATCAGGCTGAATAACAGAGGACTGACTGGATCCCCTAAAAGAACTATTCTGCTCTCTATTAATAGCGGTGTGGTAGAGATGTCATCGTAGAGTTTCTCGTAATCTATATTAAGCATGATTTTTACTATCTCCAATTCGTGCTCCAAATTGTCAAGCAATTTTTTTTTCAGTAAGAAGTTTCCTGTCAATGCTATAGAAGGCGTTCGCATAGTCGATGAAGATGGCGTAGGAGGAGTATCTGGGTTTGATAGCGAGCTGTCTATTTCGTCTAGGACTTCCCCTACAGCCTATATTATAGAATTCCCATCCGTGAATCCGTATTGGGTAAATGGTTTTTCTCTCGCTCACTGAAGCTTTGTGAACTATTTGAAAATATTATATTCCAGTGCTATTCGTCGATGTTAGGTAGGGTGTTCCTTGCTGCATTTGTTATTTAGACAGACAGCGAGAGAGAAACCACTTACCCAGTACGGATTCATGGATGGGAATTCTATAATATAGGCTGTAGAGGAAGTCCTAGACGAAATAGACAGCTCGCTATGACATCCAAATACTCGTATATTTCGAGCTCCATAGCTGCATTCGCTTACGTGCGGCAAGTATCCAATATTCGGGAGATAAGTGGGTTCGACCTCCGCTGTCGGCAGATCTGGAGATGATTTTCCATGGTTACCCATTTTCACACCAGGGAAATGATGTATCTATAGCTTGATTAAGGCCACGGCGGCTTCCTTTCCACTACTAGGCCTTTCCTCTCCCATCGTCGCCACACGACCTATCCGTGTCAGTGCGACGTAAAGCAAGTTGTAAAAATAAAAGACATTCCTACAGAAAATAATAGTGCTGGTTGAGATCTCTTGTTACTTCATGTTTCGTTGAAAGAATCAATAGATCCAATACATTATGATTATGATTTATACAAACCTTACCCTCGATATACTTAATATACACCTCATGAAACGACATCACTTTCAATACGTCCGATTCGTTGGCTGAACGGTCAGCGTACTGGCCTTCGGTTCAGAGGGTCCCGGGTTCGATTCCATGCCGGGTCGGGGATTTTAACCTTAATTGGTTAATTCCAGTGGCACGGGGGCTGGGTGTATGTGTTGTCTTCATCATCATTTCATCATCATCATCATCATCATCATCACGACGCGCAGGTCGCCTACAGGCGTCAAATAGAAAGACCTTCACTTGGCGAGCCGAACCCGTCCTGGGATATCCCGGCACTAAAAGCCATACGACATTTCATTTCACTTTCAATACTTGCACCTGGTTTAAAACATCGGTGAATAATGTAAGCAATTTTTCACTGTTAGGTTATTCAGTCCGCCAAAACTAATTTTAATTAATAAGTGTATCAAACCGCCAGTTGCCATTTCTTGATGGACACAGTATTTTTGTCCACGAACCTACTACGCTGGCGTAGCAGGGTGAGAGGTGATACTCCCACGTGGCGCGTCCCAGGTGGCGGATAGGGGGTCCTAACCGGCTTGCCGGCGGACTTGAGGGAAATAAAATACCTCTCGCGGACCAAACACACAACCCCCTGTGGGTGGGGGACGCAGACGAAGAATACACCCACGCTATCCCCTGCCTGTCGTAAGAGGCGACTAAAAGGGGCGACCAAGGGATGATTGGATGAGAACCATGAAACTACTTGTGATTAGTACCACCACGCGGGGAACACCATGGGTCGTTATTACTTGCGCGTAATACCACTATGATAGGTACCAAATAGGTTTGTGATTAGTAGCAATCAGGAACACCGTGCGGTCAGGATTTTACGGTACCTGTGATTAGTAGTACTATATGAGCGACACAAGGTTCTGGCTTACCTATGATTAGTACGCACTATATAAGGAACACCACGGGATATTATGAGTCCCCGTGGTTGGTACACTTATGTGATGAAAACTAGAGGTTTGCGTTGCCTGTAAATGGCGCCGCTAAGTGTGAAACACCATAGGTCCGTATTACATGTGCGAATTTCATTACCTGTGAGTAGTACCATAATGTGTGGAATACCGCGAGTCTACGATACTTTTGATTATTACCGCACCATGTCAAATACCATGGTTCTACTTTCCAAGCGATAAGTACCATTATGAGAGGCCGATGACCTGTATTTTGGACCCCATTAGCTTGCAAGCATCATCGATTCAGTATTGATCTATAGAAGCAGTCCCTTGGTCATTATTACTGTTGTTTTCCGTCAGTTTCTGTGACTGAGGCTTTGCGGGTCTTCTCCACTGATTGTTTTAACTTCATATCCATCCGTTCATTTTTCGTCCTCACGCTTTGAATTCTGGTCAGTGGAGGATTTTGGATTTTTATTTTGTCATTGCATTTCGTCTCATTTCGTACCATCAGGGGCCGATGACCTAGATGTTAGGCCCCTTAAAACAACAAGCATCATCATCATAATCATCATCAGTATTTTTGTATCCGTCTGTTGGCACAGGCCAGAGCAAAGTGTAGCTTCCACCGAGGTCCCAGTCTCATCCATGGCTGTGGCAATATGGAAGCTTCTGGGGTATGGGTGGTGCTGAGTAATGACATTTGGGGCACAACTAGTGTTTGAGTGTTATGAAAGGTGTTGCTCATATGATCAGTCGTGCTGCAGTAGCACCGGCTGGCCCAGTGAGGAAAGCAATGGCAAACTGCCTCACTCCTCATCTTGCCTAGTACGCCTCATTTGGGATCTGCCATTGGTTTTTGCGGTTTCCCTATAACTGCATAGCCTTTGGTGGTGTTATTTGAGGATACAACAAGCCTCTGGGCTAATAACCTAACAGACAGACAAGTGTATTAACTATCTGAAAAAATTATATGGAAAGGGTATTATACCGAAGATTTAAACCAGGTGTAAGTCATGAAAGTGATTTCGGTACATGAGGAGGATATTATGTAAACCTGTTTGGACTAGATGAAACCTCATCCAATGCATGATTCTTCAGATAAGTGTAAACTTCACTAAACCACTTATGGAGTTCTTTTTGTGTGACACCGGCCCTACTTGCAGTTAGATGATGCGCCACCCTTGTAGCGACAGAGTGGTTTCTTTCCTTGAGACTTTCAACCAAGTTCGACCTGGGCGATCATTTTTGAAATTATTAGATCTCCCTAAATATTTTAACAATTTTTGCACACTGTCCAGTAGGTCATCTCTGTTCACAGGAAACCTTGTCTCTGCTGTGGATGCTACCCTTAGAATTAAGATGCTTTCTTCTTCTTGTGATAGCGTTGGAGAAGATCCCAATTTCTTAAATTTGTGTCATCTTTCACGTATCTGCTTAATGTTGTTCGTGGAACTCCATGATTGTTGTCAGTTGTGTTAAGCGGAATCCCATGAAGGACATCATTTACTGCCACTTTGATTCTATCTTCTTCATAAGACCGCTATATCCGTTTTTGTAATGTCATGTTTCTCGATCTAGACAAATAAAGTATATGCTGGAATGTAGACTAAGCAGGTCTTAATTAATGAAAGTTCCAGATTTAAATTTCATAAGTATTTAAGCATACGAGTAAATTATCATAAATATTTGAGTATGAACTGATAGAATCTTAACAATTTTCTTGCAGTAACGAAACATATAATTCTACTTTAATTAAGATGTCCCTTTTTTTTTTTTTTTTTTTTTTTTTGCTAGGGGCTTTACGTCGCACCGACACAGATAGGTCTTATGGCGACGATGGGATAGGAAAGGCCTAGGAGTTGGAAGGAAGCGGCCGTGGCCTTAATTAAGGTACAGCCCCAGCATTTGCCTGGTGTGAAAATGGGAAACCACGGAAAACCATTTTCAGGGCTGCCGATAGTGGGATTCGAACCTACTATCTCCCGGATGCAAGCTCACAGCCGCGCGCCTCTACACGCACGGCCAACTCGCCCGGTAAGATGTCCCTTTTCGAAGTAAAATAGTGGTATCATATGTTTCATTTAACAGATAGTTTATTGTTGTTGTCGTTTGAGTCATAAATTCATAGATTGGTTTGATTCACCCTATCCTGTGCTAACCTCTTCATTTCTATATAACTGAAAATGAAAATGAAAATCCTTAGCCTGTTTCTAGTCATTCGACCTGGTCAGGAATTAATTAAATGAATCTCCCATCCAGCGGCGAGGATAGAATTTTGCTGGCTGCCGAAAACTGTCGTATTCCTCTTGGACAATGATTAATGACTGACAGATGAAATACAATTATTTTGGAGAGTGTTTCTGAAATGAAAGATGACACGGATAACCGGAGTACCCGGAGAAAAACCTGTCACTCCTCCTCTTTGTCCACCACAAATCTCACAAGGAGTGACCGGAATTTGAACCATGGAACCCAGCGGTGAGAGGCCGGCGCGCTGCCGCCTGAGCCACGGAGGCTCTACTTCTCCATAACTACTACTATACATTTATTAATCAAAATTAGTTTCAGCAGACTGAGGAACCTAACAGTTATAAATTACGCCAGTTGAAACTGAATGGAGATGGCTTAAGATATTACAAAAAAGTATTAGAAGTAACACACGAACGAATTAAATCATTCGTTCATTGACTTAGAAACCTCACAACTTAAGATGCTTTGAAAAAGAAATAAACAATTTTTTCCATATGAGGTACATCCATTGTTTAGTTTAATATTAGACAGACCTCTGTTTTCATTTTCTGCTTCTCCTTTCTTCCAGGCAATATTGTAACACTCTCAGCCCGTGACGGTTACGCTATTTGTTTTAAGAACGATATTAAAGCGATAGAACAACGGCGCGCTTATCTCCTTGTTATTGTTATTTCGTTTCTCTCTTCGAGTATGAGGTGGAGAATAGCATAAAGACTTGGCTGATAAAAACGGACTGTACATTCAAATATACAATATCTGAAGAGGAGTATACGAGAACAAATAACAGGAATACACGAATTTAAATGAAAAAAATCAGTGTTGAATACATCCTACGGATATGAGCTACGGATTTTAGGTAAATAGGATATATTGAAGTATGTTATTAATTTCTTTATTTATTCCTAAAACTTACAATACGTTTTTAATCATCGTTTTCCGGTCGATTAAATTACCAGCTTGCCTTTTTTCTGCCACTACGAGCGCTAATATGAGTCAATGCATTGTTTAACTTAGGCTCCACTACGGGCGCTAATGTGAATCAATGCATTGTTTAACTTAGGCTCCACTACAGGCGCTAATGTGAGTCAATGCATTGTTTAACTTAGGCTCCACTACGAGCGCTAATATGAGTCAATGCATTGTTTAACTTAGGCTCCACTACGAGCGCTAATATGAGTCAATGCATTGTTTAACTTAGTCTCCACTACGGGCGCTAATGTGAGTCAATGCATTGTTTAACTTAGGCTCCACTACGGGCGCTAATGTGAGTCAATGCATTGTTTAACTTAGGCTCCACTGCGGGCGCTAATATGAGTCAATGCATTGTTTAACTTAGGCTCCACTACGAGCGCTAATGTGAGTCAATGCATTGTTTAACTTAGGCTCCACTACGAGCGCTAATGTGAGTCAATGCATTGTTAGGCTCGACTACGGGCGCTAATCTGAGTCAATGCATTGTTAGGCTCGACTACGGGCGCTAATCTGAGTCAATGCATTGTTTAACTTAGGCTCCACTACGGGCGCTAATGTGAATCAATGAATTGTTTAACTTAGGCTCCACTACGAGCGCTAATATGAGTCAATGCATTGTTTATCTTAGGCTCCACTACGGGCGCTAATGTGAATCAATGAATTGTTTAACTTAGGCTCCACTACGGGCACTAATGTGAGTCAATGCATTGTTTAACTTAGGCTCCACTGCGGGCGCTAATATGAGTCAATGCATTGTTTAACTTAGGCTCCACTACGAGCGCTAATGTGAGTCAATGCATTGTTAGGCTCGACTACGGGCGCTAATCTGAGTCAATGCATTGTTAGGCTCGACTGCGGGCGCTAATCTGAGTCAATGCATTGTTAGGCTCGACTAAGGGCGCTAATCTGAGTCAATGCATTGTTAGGCTCCACTACGAGCGCTAATGTGAGTCAATGCATTGTTAGGCTCGACTACGGGCGCTAATCTGAGTCAATGCATTGTTAGGCTCGACTGCGGGCGCTAATCTGAGTCAATGCATTGTTAGGCTCGACTACGGGCGCTAATCTGAGTCAATGCATTGTTTAACTTAGGCTCCACTACGGGCGCTAATGTGAATCAATGAATTGTTTAACTTAGGCTCCACTACGAGCGCTAATATGAGTCAATGCATTGTTTAACTTAGGCTCCACTACGGGCGCTAATGTGAATCAATGAATTGTTTAACTTAGGCTCCACTGCGGGCGCTAATATGAGTCAATGCATTGTTTAACTTAGGCTCCACTGCGGGCGCTAATATGAGTCAATGCATTGTTTAACTTAGGCTCCACTACGAGCGCTAATGTGAGTCACTGCATTCTTAGGCTCGACTACGGGCGCTAATCTGAGTCAATGCATTGTTAGGCTCGACTACGGGCGCTAATCTGAGTCAATGCATTGTTTAACTTAGGCTCCACTACGGGCGCTAATCTGAGTCAATGCATTGTTAGGCTCGACTACGGGCGCTAATCTGAGTCAATGCATTGTTTAACTTAGGCTTCACTACGGGCGCTAATGTGAATCAATGAATTGTTTAACTTAGGCTCCACTACGAGCGCTAATATGAGTCAATGCATTGTTTAACTTAGGCTCCACTACGGGCGCTAATGTGTATCAATGAATTGTTTAACTTAGGCTCCACTGCGGGCGCTAATATGAGTCAATGCATTGTTTAACTTAGGCTCCACTACGAGCGCTAATGTGAGTCAATGCATTGTTTAACTTAGGCTCCACTACGAGCGCTAATGTGAGTCAATGCATTGTTAGGCTCGACTACGGGCGCTAATCTGAGTCAATGCATTGTTAGGCTCGACTACGGGCGCTAATCAGAGTCAATGCATTGTTTAACTTAGGCTCCACTACGGGCGCTAATGTGAATCAATGAATTGTTTAACTTAGGCTCCACTACGAGCGCTAATGTGAGTCAACGCAGAGTTTCATTTAAGCCCTTATAAATACATTCGGTGTGGATATTTTTCAAACAATAACATAAACGCCTGAGGGTATTGAACCAAGGAACATATCACAGAAAACCAGTAAAGAAACGAGCGATTCTTGGCTGTTTATCCGGAACTGCATATAGGCCGAAAGTGATTTTTCGAAATTTGTCTTTTTTTGTTTGTTTGATAGTTCTAGCCAAGGATCACAATTTGAAATCTTTCCTGGACCTTTATCCCTTCAACGTTCGGCACAGTTGAGGAAATTGCTTAATTTTTCGTTTTTCTTAGTATGGCGATCCCTAATTTCTCTGCTGAGAAATGTTTTCAATATTAAAGTAATAAGAGCTGAGAAAATGGCATTTGGGCGAACATGTTCGTATCTCGGTTAGAGCACTTCAGGGCATTTAATGTGAACATCCAATCCTTCGGTCTAGTACGAGTGATACGTTATTCTACGTTAACTACGGCGACAAAAATGGCCAACATTGCAAGTGAGGTGAGCAGTGAACTGGATATAGCTCGACAGATATGTGAAGAGCTAACAGCTTCCCACTTCGAAACTACTGTGCTTTTTAATTCTTTGTCTCACCAAGCACAATCATATGCACTAAAAGTTTAATACCTGAGCGAGACTTCGTATTAGTGCCAAAAGATTTGATTAATAGAAAAATTATAACTTACCCCTTAAATGCACAGCATAGCAGTGTACAAAGGAGAATTTACTAGTAGTTTCCAGCAACTCGGCTTCTCCTGAAACCTTGAAACGTACATAGTGGGTCGTAAAATAATGATAATTGCGGACATGATATAGGCTTTTGGACTTATGCTGTGTCAAGAAAATAATACTGTGAGTAATAACCAAGGACCAAGGATAAAAAGGATAAAACCAAGGAAAAACTGTCCCCACTTTTACATCCTGGAGTATACGAAATTCCCTGTACTTGCGGCAAGGTATACATTGGCCAAAGATGCCGGTCCATTGGTACTCGTATCAAGGAACATGAACGAAATATTCATCTCAACCAGCCAGACAAATCAACAATAGCTGAGCACGCCTTATCATAATGTCATGATGTCGTGTTGCAAGATGTTTGAGCTGTCGCCCACACTAGACAACACAGGTCATGGATTATACGGGAAGCTGTAGAAATACGTCGAAATCCTGACAATTTCAACAGGGACAATGGCTGTCAATTAAGTTGCCAGCCATTAAGGATTTACGTAGGTATTTATCTTCCCTGCCCCTTCACTATTGTTATTTCGTCTCGGTGTTTTCCAAATTCGTACGTTCCTCATCACCAGATGTTTCATTCCAGGCTTGTGTCAGTGCCATACTTTCATATGTGTTATGTTGTGTGACTCCCTCTCAGACTGATTCTGATGGTTCCATCAGCTTCCGCTTCGAATCCCAGGGCTGTACCACATACAGTGTGCCATGAGGTGACGAATGAACGTACTACTTCCACTTCTATTATAAACGTCTAAATTCAAATGTCACTCTTCAAAAAGTCCTCCTCTTGAATAGTCGATATTTACTTCTGAAGTCGCAGAGCAAAGTTCTCTGGGAAAGGTAAAGAATTTGACCTTATTTTCTTGACACGACACAAGCCCAAAAGCCTACAGCATGCCAAAAAATACGGACCGTGAAAGAATCAATGCTGATAATAATAATAATAATAATAATAATAATAATAATAATAATAATAATAATAATAATAATAATAATAATAATAATACCATATTATTTTTCGGTTTTAATTCCGTTTCATATCACATAAGAATTCTACGGACAGTCATTTCATGCAGAAGGCAATATCGATATCAAACTGACGAAAGGACCCGAATAATTATTACTGGGAACAATTTAGCAATAATTAAGGGAAAATCGTCAGTTGACGTATACCGTTGTCATACAGCAGCTCTTTACAAGTAAAAAATAATTTGCTCTCTATCATTCATCAGACAACTCATTCGTTGACCACAGAACGCTGAGTGAAACCAATTGGAGATCCACATGAAAGGCTTCTGACGAGCCTAAATAGAACTAGGTGCTTTTACTGAGACTTAGAGATCCCACTCTTTCATTATGGACTTATTTGTACCACTATTAGAGGAATACACATAATAAATTCGTACCAAAATAGGGGACGGTAACTACATAATGTTAAAGTCGGGATCTGTGACGCACGTCCATTGGGGATTTAAAAAAAAAGCTAGTCATGGGTGTACGTCACTGTCTCTTTGATACCATCTGTAGTGGGGGAAAATCCATTTTTAAAATGGTCGACTATACAGTGTTAATTAAGTTAATTGCCATAAAATACGCTGGTGCGTTCACACATCACAGCTTAAAAACCTAATTACATATCAGCAACGGGCGTGCGGATGTTGAGAAGCTTTCCTGCTGTTCACTATCCAGTATCAAAAGTTTTATTAAAAAGGCTGCTGAGTAAAATAATTAAACTAATTACATGGATTTTTTAGAACTAATATGTATCCATATCTGCGAAAGGGATCTCCGCAAAGTAACGGTTATCTCTATTATGTTAGGTCCTCTGAGGCCCGGTTTCGCTTCCCAATACTACCAGAAATTTAAGATGGGCTGGAGAGCTGGTATGTAGTTAAAATATTCTAACGTGGCTGTTTGTGGGCAGATATTGTCGAAATAAAATCAGTCTGGATTTGAGTCCATACGATCATCATGAATTCCAAACCAATTTTCACGCATTTATGAGTTCTAAACTATATTCCATGAGCACCAAATAGGCTACCACATCCAAAAAATAAAAGTATTTTTAGAAATCTTCACCATTATGCCGGCAGTTTAAGGTGACTGTACAATGATACCAGAATACAGCGGGATGACAGCAATAGGAAATACACGTCGAAAGTGTTTTCTGATTCGCATGGAATATATTATATATTATATATGGAGTCTATACTTACCTCACAAAATCTCTCTGTTGTATTTGTGTTCTCAGGATGAATTTGAACGTAGTCAAAAATTCCCTGAATGGGATTAATTTGTTTGAAAGAACTACGTACATAACTTGCCATACATAGAGAATTCTCCTCTTAAGAACATTTCTCACCTCAAACACAGGTACACATAATATACTGGGAACATTCTTCACGAGAATAACATTGTATGGAAAATAAATTTCAATAACTATTGAATATTGGCGGAGAGATTTGTGGATGTGACTACAAAAATAATGTGTACGGAATGTATAGTTGAGATACCCTTCCCGGCGTGATGTAGTATTTACAGTGCAGTGTGACTCCTGGTATGGGCTGGAATAAGTTTGTTACTTTCAGTGGCCTGACAATATGCACATGACGGAGGTATGAGCAATGCCAGTAATACCATTCCTTATGCAGCCAGACCCTGTTATGAATGGTGTGAAAATATCGTTCATAGGGTCGGTTGGTGCATGCATTTCAGTGCGTTTGACAGACTGATATTTAATAGCCTCTATGCCACTTCAATGACACTTAGGGTATCTATGAGAGCTGAGGAGGATCAAAGCAGTCTTCGGGCTGAGTACCCAACATGCATAGGCTACATATAGGTGAGTGGACCAAGCTATTTTAGATTATGAAGGTGGTCGGGATTAGATGCCGAGAGAATGACTATCTACAATCTGTAAAAAAAAGAAATCGCTCTGCAGTGATAAGATTCGAGGGGTATGAAATAGAAGTAGGAATCCATAAAGAACTGAGGCAAGGCTGCAGTTTTCCACATCTACTTTTCAATATATAGAGCAGGAGGTAAAGGAAATCAAAGAGGAATTTGGAAATGGGAACACAATCCAAGTAAAGGAAATCAAAATTCTGAAATGTGTTAAATAAATTGTTTTTGAGTCTACAGAATATGTCAAAAACATATCAGATGTAAGGCTTTTCAGGCATTTGCTCTATTAACCAGCGTTTCGTCTTAGTTCTGACACTAGACTCATCAGAGTGGGATGTGTCAGATCCTACCCACTGACGCCTTACGTCTGATATGTTTTTGACATTTTTGACATGATCTATTGGTAAAAAGTATCTAATTCCCTCCATAGTAATTTAGAATTTTCCATTCGGAATTGCTAGGCGGGCAATAATTCCATTGTGGAGATTTATCTCCCGTATGCAGTAATCAGACTGTGCCTCTTATAAGGGCTTCTGATAAGTTCACCTGCCACGGCTCTACTGTGGCTCTACACCTCTGCATTCGGGAGACGGGCCTGGGGCACAGTGCTGAACTTCTTGCCTGGCCTCGCCCGTCGGCTGTCCAGAGAATGGTTTCCCGTGGTTTTCCATTCTCCTGCACTAAGGCGAATGCCGGGACAGTTCGTAGTATAGGCCACGGCCGCCTACCCCCTCACCTTCTCCGCACATCATCTTCATCGTAACAAATCTCCCGACCTGAGCGACGGCGTCACCGTCTAAGGGGCCCGCCTCCCCCTTCAGGGGAGGAATGAAAACTAGAATAGTAGTAGTTCACCTGCATACACCCCAGCGTCAGTGGGAAGGGTCTGACACATCCCACTCTGATGAGTCTAGTGTCAGACCTAAGACGAAACGCTGGTTAATTGAGCAAACGCCTGAAAAGCCTTACATCTGATGTGTTTTGGACATTTTTGACATGCTCTATTGGTGAAAAATATCCAATTCCCTCCATGGGAATTTAGAATTTTCCATTCTGCAGAAGTTCTCAAGAAATTGCTGAATGGTATGAACACAATTATGTAAAAGGAGTACAACATGAAAATAAATAAGTCCAAAACAAATATAGTGACGTGCCGTCGAAAGAAGTCAGGTGATGAAGGAAATATTGGATTAGGAAGAGAAGTCTTAAAGAAATTAGGTGATACTGTTACTTCAGTAGTAGAATAACTAACGGAGGAAAATGTGAAGAAGACATAAACTGCAGACTAGCACAAGAAAGAAATGCAATTCTTAAGAAGAAATTTGCTCAATTCGAATACTGATATAGGAATAAGAAAGATGTTCTTGCAGAGATCTGTCTGGAGTGCGGCGTTGTAAGGAAGTGATAAATGGACTACAAATATATGACGAAGAACGAGAAGATACATTAAGTCAAATTGGTGAGGGGAGAACCATTTGGCTAAATTTGAGCTGAAGATGAGAGAGAATGATAGGACACATCTTAAGGCACTCAGGACTTGTTCAATTGGTTTTTGAGAGAATTATGGGCGGTAAGAACGATAAGGATAAGTCAAAGCACTAATATGGCAAGCAGATTAGAATACATGTAGCATGTAGTAGTTGCGTAGAAACGAAACGTTTAGCGAAGGATAGGGTGGCATGGAAAGCTGCATCAAACCAGTCTATTTAGACAGATTACAGTTGATGTAGGACGGAATAGTTTCATGGGGATGAATATTTTAGCACGGGAGAAGATGACATCGGGACCTGCATCCAACTGTCTTTTAGACTAAAAACTTAAAGAACAATAGCAACAACATTCGAGCCTACCAAAATATTTTTTACATAATTTTATCTGTTACTTGCAATACGAATAAGATGCCCTGAATCCACCCAAATCTCACTCCCGTACTGTAAAATCAGTCTGAAGACAGACCATTGTACACATAATTTCGTCTAAGAACTTACTGTACTTTTTCCTTTCAAAATACCGTTGATTGAAATTGCGAGCTCGCAGGATCAGCTGTGTTACACAGTGATGACATTTTTTTTTTTTTACTTTACCACCGTCCTGGAAGTGTTCATACTATTCCAAGTATTGAAATGATCCATCTGTTCCTGTTTTGTATTTCCTAGCTTAAATTTAACCGTCTTAGGATTATTTGCAAATAACGTCACGCAAGTCTTATAAATTCCATACGATCAGTATATCGCCGTCGCCGCAGCTAAAACCGCTATTTAAAATATTTCAGCTTGGAACTTTATCCGGTATAATAATAATAATCATCATAATAATAATATCCACCTCTGTGGTGTATTGGTTAGTGTGATTAGCTGCAACTCCGGGTGTTCGGGTTTGATTCCCGGCCATGCCACGAAATTTGTAAAGTGGTACGAGAGCTGAAACGGGATTTACTCATCCTCGGGATGTCAACTGAGTATTGAGGGGTTCAATTTCCACCTTAGCCATCCTCTAAGTAGGCGCCGTAGGCGACCTGCGCGTCGTGATGAGGATGAAATGGCGATGAAGACGACACATACACCCAGCCCCAGTGCGAGCGAAATTAACCAATGATGGTTAAAATTCCTGACCCTACCGGGAATCGAACCCGGGACCCCTATGACCAAAGGCCAGCACGCTAACCATTTAGCCATGGCGCCGGACCTAGTAGGGGCGATATTGTTGAACGTGGTATGTGAGTTGCAGGGATATTGGGGGAAATAAAGACGCTCAGTCTCCGAGCCAATGGAATTAATCATATAAGCTTAAAATCCCTGTCTCGGCTGGGAATCGAACCGGGTCCCATTGAACTGAAGATCACTACGATGACCATTCATCAAAGGAGCCGAACTCTTCGTGCGGTAAGTTTCTGCCGTCTAAGATTCAATTACGGATCATTTCTACGAATTCTCTATCGATATAGTAAGTGCGGCGGGTTAGTATTTCTCCCACGGTATTGTCACATGGCAATTTTCGCAGGCGCAACGACGACATTAATATAGCTTTCATATTTCTGTATGTCTTTCTCTCCTTATATACTACATCTACCTATTTATATGAAGTTCCTTCACGAAACATGTGAGTCCAGCTAACTCAAGGCAACATTCAACTTGCTTTGATTTACTGTCTACCATTATGCATGCGTTGGATAATGCGACTTGACCGGCCAGAACAAGCAGTAATTTTCTTATCAGAGCATTTTTCTTTGCCAGTCCTGCGTGTTATCTAGATACCATATTTCAAGGAAATTCACTGTACATAATATTTTAACTAGTGGCATAGAAAAATTGGAGCCTCACGTGCTTTTGTATTCTTGGAGCAAAAGGCTTCCTCGAACGTTACTGCTGCAGTCTTTTAAACTGGGGAGTGTTAACATATTCAAGTCGAAGTCTAGCACAGTGGATAAATGCGTTAGGGGTAACTAAGTTGAACAGGTGCGTGCCATTGGATCCACTGCAACAATAAAGAACCTCTTTTACTGGTCGTCATTCTCTACAACTCTAGGATCTATTGACACTGATAACAAAAGCGAGAATTCGAAGATTTTCAAGTGGTAAAGTAGAATCGTGTGTTAGACCCGAGGTGGTGTAGCTCTTTTCAGGCAACCTCCCTCACAATGGAGGTGAGCTGCACGTACCAAATACCAGCCCACTTGCTTTTCTGAAAAATTTGGCAACGCCGGGAATTGAACCGAGGTCTTCGAGTTCGAGTACGGTGGCTATTAATACTAACCATTACGCTACGGGGGCAGACTTGTATGTGGTGCACCAAAGACAATGCTAGCTTATATATACAGTGTATCCAGATTATATAAATGTGTATTTATTGTACATTTTATTTTAAACAGAGAATCGGGCAAACTGTTAAAAATAAAGCCGAACGAAATAATTTATCATTATACCTGTCATGCGAGATAGAAAAGGTTTAAAGTAGAAAAATGATGTATATATTAGGTAGAGAGACAGATATAGTCAACATTTCGAATCACCGAGCTCGATAGCTGCAGTCGCTTAAGTGCGGCCAGTATCCAGTATTCGGGAGATAGTAGGTTCGAACCCCACTATCGACAGCCCTGAAAGTGGTTTTCCGTGGTTTCCCATTTTCACACCAGGCAAATGCTGGTGCTGTACCTTAATTAAGGCCACGGTCGCTTCCTTCCCACTCCTAGCCATTTATTTTCCCATCATCGCCAGAAGACCTATCTGTGTCGGTGCGACGTAAAGCAACTAGCATTTCGAATCACCGGGCTTATTGGTTTACGTAGTAAAACTTGCTTTCTCAGCACAAGTTAACGGATTTGATCCCAAGGCAGTCTGGTTGGTATTTGAAGTTAGTCAAAGATGTCAGTCACCTGCCGGTATATTTAACGGAAAATAAGAGGTCTATTTTGAGATTGTTTCCGATACCTCGTCGTCTCTAGAAGCTGTAAGAGTAATTATTGGAACCTGTAAATATTATTATTGTTATTTTTATATTTACAGCATGAGAAAAGTCGTGTCTGCTTGTATTTAATAACTATAATATTAGAGTTAGTACACGACATCGCTCCCAGGACAAAGGCCTCCTTCGCCTGTGATAGGTGGGTGGTTTGGATTATCCTGGGTTACCAGTCTGGGAAGAATAAGTCTCTCTCTCTCGCTCTTACAGGTTTCAATAGACTCCCCCAATCCCCTTTCCATTTTGGCTTTTGTTGACCACAGTTTGCCAAATATTTTTAGCTTCTCGGAGCACTTTGTCTTCAGTCTGCCTACATTTCTTCGTTCAATCTCTGGATCCCGGACTAGACTATTGCGTAGATATCGATACTACGCGACAACACATCCCTTGTTGGAATATGGAACATTGCGTAAGAAGCAAGGAGAATAGGGAGAGGGAGACGAGGAAAGAAAGCCTGCTTATGGAAACTAGAGCCAGCGTTGTCTCGGGAACGATAATTCTTATCCACGTCGTCTTAAATCTTAATTATAAAGTTCCACGAAAACCAAGTTTCCTCTCATTCTGAATGCAGAGGCAAGCTTTACAACGCCATTGAAGGTTAAATATATACACTCATTTTTGCTCAAAGAAATATCGATTGACATTCTGTTACTGATGACATAAACCACTCGCAGTTAAGCACACTTACTGTTTGAACAGCTCGCTTTATATTACGAAGAGGTGTGCATTTGTAACTTGTGGGTTTTAATAAATTTGTTGCTGTTTGTGCAGAAGTCACTGAAACCTCATTTTGCTCTGCTAATTTTGGTACTTCTTTTTGTAGCGAACGTTGAAGTTTTGAGCCAATTTAGTCTAATTTTCCTTCTTTTAACACTACATCTTAGTGTTTGTTTCTGTTTTAACAGTGAACCGCCGGGCTGAGTGGCTCAGACGGTTAAGGCGCTGGCCTTCTAACCCCAACTTGGCAGGTTCGATCCTGGCTCAGTCCGGTGGTATTTGAAGGTGCTCAAATACGACAGCCCCGTGTCGGTAGATTTACTGGCACGTAAAAGATCTCCTGCGGGACTAAATTCCGGCACCTCGGCGTCTCCGAAGACCTTAAAAAGTAGTTAGTGGGACGTAAAGCAAATAACATTATTATTATTATTAACAGTGAACCAGCAGTCTCAAACTTATTCATAAGATCGTGAGTTGAAGTTCAGAAAGGCCGCAATTACCCGGAGAAGTTCCTGATAAACTCCGCATGAATGGGAGGAGCCAATTCACATTTACATTAACAATACGTTGCTCTAAAGGTAACTGTTTTCCCATCTTCGTAAACGAACGCGGTCTTCTGACTACAGCGTGGGAAGTGAAAAACTGGTAGCGAGCCTGACTGCCAGGTGGGCCGCGGGTATTGGGGAAGTCAGCCATCCAGCCCGATGTTCTAGGCTCAACCGTGCGCGTGCAGCCAGGTTTATTATGGAAAACCTTTATTCTTCTTCTTCCTTTTCTTCTTCTTATTATTATTATTCCGCTTTCTTCCACCTCTGTGGGGTCACAGGTGCGAAATGTATCGCACACTGGATTGGTCCCGTTTTACTGCCGGATACCCTTCCTGACGCCAACCCTATATGGAGGGATGTAATCATTCTTGACTGTTTCTGTGGTGGTTGGTTGTGTAGTGTGTTGTCCGAATATGAAAGGAAACTGTTGGGACTCACGCAAACATCCCATCTCCGAGCCAGAGGAATTAATCAGACGTGATTAAAATCGCCGAAACAGCCTGGAATAGAACCTGGGATCCTCTGAACCAGAGGCCTCAAGGCTGAACATTCAGCCAAAGTGGCTGACTTTCTACGGACATCCTTGTACATGTACGAAACGATATTTCCAATTCTGGAGAGGCAAATATTCGTGAGATTCACTCAGCGAATGCAGAAAATGAATAGGTACTATAAATACCAGGGGTGTACATGGTTGGGCATACAGCTAACAACTCTGCCACATTTTGACATAAATATGTCTTGCGGCTGGTCCGAAAATTTGTGTAATGCGACAAAATGTGTAGCGTCAGTGACGCCACATTAGTTGTTACCGTAGGCCTTGGTCGCCAAAGATGCTCCTACTGTAAGTTAAGTTCATTTAACGTTGAGTTGCAGTTCTTCTTGATTTAACATTGTTTGCCAGGTGTAGATGATTGTCTGTCTGAAATAATGCAAATAAATAGTTTGTTATCTATATTTGAGTTTCATTTATTGAAAGACTTAGGTCTAATCTTCATTATTAGTTTTTCGCAAAGGTAAAAGTACATTTTTTTACCAATTTCTTCAGTTTCATCAGACAGGTCCGATCTCCTTTGTTGTCTTGTGACGCTGACAGTTTCAGTTTACGACTTTCATTTACATTTACATGCCATTTATAGTTCTTTCGTCCCTTTTGTCGATGCATTCTCTTCGAAGCGTTGGAAATGAGAGTTCTGCAAGCGAACCAGTTAGTTCGCTCACGCTCATTCAAACCTCATACGGTTGACTGTCTCGGTCAAGTTGGAGCGGGTTGGCTAGCAGCATGTGATCTGAGATATGGTGGATAATGCGCTTATGGACATTATCAATGAAGGTACGACTAAGAAACTTAAAAGCTTTTTTTTTTTTTTTTTTGCTAGTTGCTTTACGTCGCACCGACTCAGGTAGGTCTTATGGCGACGATGGGACAGTATAGGGCTAGGAGTGGGAAGGAATCGGCCGTGGCCTTAATTAAGGTACAGCCCCAGCATTTGCCTGGTGTGAAAATGGGAAACCACGGAAAACCATTTTCAGGGCTGCCGATAGTGGAGTTCGAACCTACTATCTCCCGAATACTGGATACTGGCCGCAATTAAGCGACTGCAGCTATCGAGCTCGGTAAACTTAAAAGGAGCGAGGAAAGGTAAGTGGCTAACTATAAAATGTTGGACACCTAGCAAATATTTCAACGAAATATGCACTGATGTAATATAATCACAAACTAATTATAAACACTGTGAAATTATCTTTTCACATTAGTACACATGGAACATTAACTTGTCTTCCACATCGCCACAAACATTCATCATTATTGTGTTGTTTGTCTTAGTACAGAATGAAACAAGAGAGAGCTTTTTCTTCTTCTTCTTCTTTTGTTGCCGCTTTTTCCCACACTGAATAGCACATGTGGATTTGACCCTGTTTTACGGCCGGATTCCCTTCCTGACGCCAACCCTATATGGAGGGATGTAATCACTATTGCGTGTTCCTGTGGTGGTTGGTAGTGTGGTATGTTGTCTGAACATGATGAGGAGAGTGTTGGGACGGACACATACACCCAGCCCCCGAGCTAGAAGAATTAATCAGAACAGATTAAAATCACCGTCCCGGCCGTGAATCGAACCCGGGACCCTCTGAACTGAAAGCCAGTACGCTGACCATTCAGCCAACGAGTCGCAGAAAATGAGTCAAGAGAGCGTCATTTACTATATCCTAGTTAAATGAGTTCCTTTTGTCACTTATAAAATTACCAGCAGAACTGAAAGTTATTTCAGTTATCACATTGGAGGCTGGAATAGACAATATTTTCTTCGCTAGCAGAACTAGTCTTGGATGTTTTGTTCTATCTCCATTATGCAAGGGGATCGTCATTAGAAAGGCAATTTTTTAATAAATACATTGTTGTAGGAAGAATATCAGCAACGTTTATTCGTCCATAGTCTGCGCCATCATTAACTCGTTTTTGACAGCAATCTAGGAACCTATTCCTGAACCAACCGTAAAAGGACGGAGATCTGTATCATGTGGTACTGTATTTGATAGACGCATCGTATTCTTCCGAACTTTACATTCATGTGCTTTCGTATGTGAGGTGCAGTAGATGGCAACGTTAGTAAGGAAGCACAATGTTTACATGGTATATCGCGCATATTGAACATTGTTATTAAGAAGAAGTATTACCACACTTCGATCTTCATCATTTCTTAATTTAGTAATCCATATTGTTTCCTCTCAGGGTTTGCTTTCAACCTGTCTTTTCTAACCGATCACCACCCTCTAGGACCCCGGTAACACCCTAGCGGTGATGAGGTTAATAACCTTACCCACCAGTTGAGGGAAAAGAAGGAGATAGGAAAAGAGAGAGAGAGAGGGAGAGAAAAAGAGAGAAAAAGAGAGAGAGAGAGAGAGAGAGAGACTGGTGAGAAGGTTGCTATTGTGTCCGCCCCATAAGGGTAGATTAAGCGAACACAAGAGAGAACAAGGGCGAAAAAGAAGCAACAAGTAACAGTACATCAAAAAATTCCAAGGATAAAAACGGCACCAGCCAACAACAATCACGGTAAAACAAAAGCCACCACCATTACCCAAACACACGTTGCCATAGTAACGGACAAGCAAGCACGGTCTACAAATGAGAAGTAAAACCAACGGTATTAAGTCAAAAATAAAACAGAGATCCCAGAAACAATGCAAAAAGAACAAAAGGAGAAAAAAAAATCCCAGAAGGCAAGGAACCCGAAGGAAAGCTAACCCCGCTACCTTGGAAACTGCGCCTTGGTTCACACCTTATTGTACAATCAAGTGCAAAAAAAACTTTTACAGAATTTTACGATAATCATACTAATTTTTTCCACCGTGCGAACTGCATTCTAAAATGATTAATTGCCGAAACCGTTTCCTAAGGTTCACAGACGCACACGATATCCAGCACAATTTTCGAAGAGGAAGTCTTAATCCAAATATTATTATTATTATCATCGTTACAGTTATCTTGAAGTACGCCGAAACACATAAATCTTCTTGCTTCCCCAGAATTACTTTAATCCAAAACAGTTACATACCTTTGAGTCCAGAAAAATTGAGAAGTTCAAACCTTGGCCATTGTTATTGAAGACCGGCAACCACGAGGCCGTGAACTAAAGTTGTTCACCAAGGATCCTGGAGGATTATCGTAGCAAAAACATAATCCAATGAAACAGTAGGAGGCCAGCAACTAATAGAATATGGGATAATCCCACTTAAGTTGGTTTCATGGGGGTTTCAGCACTACCACCCGCCGCATAGCGGAACACTCACATACACGTCTATCCATGGCGGCTACAGCACGCCGACTCCCTCGGAAGTCGTTGCTAGGGGTGAACAGTAGACTCGCCTCACCACTCGCGCACGCGCAGTAGGCGCAGACCAAAACTCCGTTCAACAGCGCGCGGCATATCATACCAAGGTAGATATTGGCGAAAGCCGATTGACATAGAATTTCCAAATGGCAACACACATGCCAGTTCGAAAAGGTTATGGGGGGGGGGTCACAAACTACTTAATACTGTCTCAGTCCTCCCGCCCCGAAAGACGACAAATCTGAAGCATAACACGATGATGATGTGGTGGTCACATATATACTAAATTTGGGCGAAGTAGTCCAACAGGAAACGACCACCAAGATTAACTAATTTCAGTTAGGAGTTCACATGACCAGGTTAATAGTCCAAGATACAGTTCCATATCACATAGTTTTTAGAAATAATTGGCGGGGTGCAATCAACATCAGTGTCCAGAAATGTTAACCGAGCACTCGGAAAATCACCAGGGTAATGTTTGTCATCAAACAGAGAGCACAATGACCAGAGTTCGCCAAATATTCAGTTTCACCCAATACACATTGTTTCAATGCATCAGACAATGATATAGTTTATGACACATGACGCAGTTCACCTTGAGGTTCGGCAACTCTCACACTAATCACAGATGTACTGACCAAAATTAAACAAAAACCACATGATTATAAGTCCACGCATCCAGGTTATTTTCTCAAGCACGGTGGTAAATTAATTTTTAATGCATGAATACCTTTACAAGTCTCCTTTGATATTAAGGAAATGCATGATCTCGTGTTGCAAAAGGTTACAACAGGGGAAATGAAACGCACCGGAAAACCCGAATGGGGGCAAAACCACAAGAAGAGGGAGGAAAAAAAACAAACCAGGAAACTAAAGTAGGTGAGTATTCAGTTACAGGATCCACAGATCCGCCAATTAACTTTACATAGGCTAGTTACCAACAAACTAGCTGAAGCCCAGAGCTTTCCACTTGGTCCAATATAGTACCGAAGGAAGAGGAGGGCCCATTCAACAACAATTAAGAAATCAAAGGGAAACTACGTAAAATATACCATGTTACTCTGCCAACGAAGGACACTTAGCCATGACACGAAGAGAAACAATTAACCAGAACACATAGACACATAGGGTACGATCAACACATAATACCAACTAGGACTAAGACAGATATCCCGAAGGATCATGAACATAACGGAAGGGTAAGCAGTAATATTATTCAAGCACAAATCACCCACAAGAAAAAATATATAAGTAAAGGTACAGGACCACTCCAAAGAATAGACGTCCTTGGAACATATGGTTTAGAATACCAGACGTTAAACTAAGAGGACACATGAATGACCTATCAAATTACACTTTTAGATATTGGAGTGACACACACACAACCACAGAGTGGCGAACTCGTCAATCGGTCCAAGGGTCAAGAACGAGGGGTAGAGTCAGAATACAAACCACACTGGGATCGGCAACTTATCCTAGTTCACCAACAAACACAGGTAAGGACACAAGCATAGAAAACTAATTTTGAACAGACCAACGGAAAACCATCAGAGAGAAGGGACGCAGAAACCACTCGAGATACCGAGAGGTAAGACAGGCAAGAGTAGCATCGATGGGCAATCGGGAGACTCCTATAGGTTACCAGATGGAAAAATCGCGATCAGTCAGTCATCCATAACGGCCACATCAAGGTACAACTACCAAAAATAAATGCCCGGGGCAACGTGGTACAGAATAGTAACCACAAACCTAATCCTGCGTGAGGAAGAACAAGTCGAAAATCCCAGAGCCAACAGATAACTAAGAATTGCCCACCCGAAGGTGTACTTCCTCGGAGTAGTGGATACCAAACCAACAGCCAGATCTACCGCGACACAGAGGTAAATTAAAGGACAAATCACATCCCAACCAAGGTGTCTTGACAGCCAAACAACGTAATCCAAAACACGATTGCCTAAAAAAATGACAAGGTAGCAGCACGGGTTATTCATAGAGAGATAAAGGATAGCTATCCTCAACGCGTGCTCACAGACCACACAAAACAGCACAATACAAAGCAGAAATTACAACAGCAAACCAGGTACAGATTAAGGACTAGGTCCATCCCACAGAAACACCAAAGGAGAAATATCCTCAGGAAGGAAGTCCGACCGTACCACCGAAACTCCACACGCCAACCGGTAGATAAGGAAAATTACACTACGTTACCAACCGTCCACAATTCAAAAGGGTCCAAACAACCCACAACATCATTACCAAGTTACAACACAGGAGATACAACCATAATGCTGGCAGGAGTGCACCAACCGAACGCCCACAGAAAAAAAATCGCAGACAGATTTTCTACATAACCCCCGAAACGACCCCCAAAATCAAAGGTTAGGAAGATAAATTCAGCCCAAAAACCCATTACAGGAAAAATAATATAGAGGGTTCACGCATAGAAAACCACTTTTAGAACAGCCGCGAAGGGTGCCCAAAAGGAGGAGTGTCAGATCACTCGAACATGGATGAATACAAACATCAGTATCCGGAAAAGGAACACCTTTAAGACACGCGGTCCATGCAGAAGGCAAGCAGGGAACCTTTCCGACGCCAATAGATCGAAACACACCACAATCAGAAATCGTACAATACTAAAATGGCACAAATAGTAACCCAATCATGACTAAGCACCACACATCTTCAAACACCCGCACACAATGAAAGGATGACAAAATGGTAAACGCTCAGGCACCAGACACACTCCCTTACATTCCATCCCAAGCACACCATAGCTCAGCAATGATTAAGTCACAAGATGATCGAAGGGTTCAGCGGAAGGAATCCTATGCGGAGCTACAGAAGAAACAAGTCTTTGAAATTACATAAGCCTAGAGAAAACAGAGGGACAACAAAGCACAATTTAAGTTAGATGTCATCAGATTTCCCCAATGGAACTTCGGTAGCGCACCACATAAGCATAAGGCTATATAACGAGGATATCTATTGCAAGGTATTAATACCACCATCACAGGACAATTAAGGAAAGATAATTTCTAACTACAAGGATCCACACCTAGAAACAGTAACATACAAGAAGTACTAAATCAGAGTCACCAACACGAGGCACAGAAGGACCAGATTGACTCGCTCGCCATCCCACAGTATGTGTGCTAAATTCACTAACAATACAGGTCAGTTACCAAAGGTGCATCCATCCAGCGGAAGATGCGGTACAATTTGCCAGATCAACCGGGTTTAATTTGAGAAACATGAACGCGCCTAATACGCTTGGCTACAGGGTCACTTACCAAAATTGAAACGGGAGACAAGAACTCCAACACAGTGCACGGGCCTTGGTACCTAGGGGCAAGTTTTGCCGAAAACTTATTCACAGCCTTACTCATTGGGTAGCACTTAACATACACGAGATCACCAACATTGAATTTTGACGGTTTCCTACCTTTATTGTACTGCCTTTTGACCTTTTCGTATGACACAGCTAGATTCCTTTTTGCTTCGTTCCAGATCTTTTGAACATCATTAGGTCTAGATAGGTCTGGGAGAAGATCCTCAATACATAGCAGGTTAGACATAGGGGAGTACGGAGTATAGCCAAACATTAAAGACATAGGCGTCTTACCATGGGACTCATGAGTAGCGGAATTGTAAGCATGGGCCAACCAATGCAGACAGGAGTCCCATTTGGACTGGTTGTCATGATGATACGCTATCAACGCAGATTTTAAGTTCCGATTCAACCTCTCTGCATAAGAAGGATTTGGATAGTATGGAATAGTGGTGACATGTGAAATGCCCAACTCAAACAGATACCTTTTGAAGGAGTTACTGGTGAAAGAACTAGCGTTGTCAGACACTAAGAACTTAGGTGGGCCAAATGATGCAAAGATGGAATTTAGACAGGAGATAGAGGTACGTGAATTAGTGGACCTGGTGGGAAAGATCCAACAGAACCGGGAGAAGGCATCTATACAGACAAAAATGTGGGTGTTTCCCAAGGAAGATCGGGGGAGGGGTCCTACGAAATCTATGAACAGTCGTTCCATGGGGCGCGAAGCTTGTGATGAAGACAATAATCCCACTCGGTTATTCAAATTAGGTTTGCTGATGGCGCAAGATTTACAAGATTTGACCATGTTCCTGATATCACTATCCATTTTCTTCCAAACAAAGAATTGCCTGATTTTCAAACGAGTTTTGAAATTTCCTAGATGACCGCCAAGGGGTGAACAGTGGTAATACTTGAAAATGACCGGTACCAAAACCTTAGGAACGACAATTTTGGAATTATGGTCCTTGCGACCCTTACAACAGAGAACACCCTTAGATAAGGAGTAAGGTTTCACTTCGATCCCGCTACTGATTGTATCAATGATCCTTTTCAGATCCGGATCAGTTTTTTGATGATCTCCAATTTCTTGATACAGCAATGGGGAGTCGGTGAGGATGGCACTAACTCCAACCGCATTGACAGCAAGCTCATCGACACATGGGTTGGCTTCCGCACAAGGATGACCTTCAAACATCCTGGTCAAGCCATCGGCAATGACGTTCTCAGACCCACGAATGTGGCGAACATTGAAATTATAGGATGAGATCCGTAATGCCCATCTAGTTATCCTACCGGTCCTTTTGGGTCGGTTCAACACCCAAGAAAGAGCCTGATTGTCGGTTTCCAGATCAAAGTTGACGTGTTCAATGAATGATCGAAATTTTTCCAGAGCAAACAGCACAGCTAGACACTCTAGTTCATAAATGGAGTACTTAGACTCCAGATCATTGAGGACCCTGGATACGTAGGCCACGGGCCTACGCCCATCTTCATGTTCTTGTAACAGAACGCCAGCAATAGCACGCCCGGAGGCATCAGTTTGGACAATGAAACGTTTCTCGAAATCAGGAATAGCTAACAAAGGTGCATTAATCAGTGCGACCTTCAATGAATTGAAAGCTTCCTCCTGGGCTTTACCCCAAGTAAATTTTACATTCTTTTTCCTAAGGTCGTTCAACGGGGCAGCCACTTCAGCAAAGTTAGGGATGAATTTTCTAAAGAAATTGACCATACCAATGAATCGAGCAACGCCCTTGACATCTTTGGGAGGTGGAAAATCCCTAATGGCTTGAGTTCTGGAATGATCTATGGAAACGCCTTCAGAAGAAACTACATGTCCCAAGAAAGACATGCTGGGTCTGGCGAAAGCTACCTTTGATAACTTCACTGTAAGGCCGGCTTTCCTTAACCGTAGCAATACTTCCCTAACGTGCACCATATGTTCCTCGAAGGTCTTCGAATAAATTAATAAATCGTCCAGGTAATTAAAGACATAGCTGAACTTAATGTCAGAGAGAATGGAATTTAACAACCTCGACAACACAGCTGCTCCACAGCTGAGTCCGAACGGAAGTCTGAGGAACTCATACAAGTTCCAGTCGGTGATGAAGGCAGTGAGGGGAATTGATCTCTTCGATAAAGGCACTTGGTAATAAGCCTGGTTCAAATCCAGGACAGTGAAAAATTTCGCACCTGAGAACCATCCAAAACAAGTATGAAGGTCGGGTAGAGGAATAGATTGGAGTACAATCTTACTATTTAGGGCCCTATAGTCAATCACAGCACGATAACCACCAGAAGGTTTGGGTACCAAGAACACAGGGGACGCATACGGGGAAGTCGAAGGTCTGATCACTCCGTCTCTTTCCATTTGCTCAATGATTTTCTTTAATTCCAACATACGGGGTGGGGAAAGGCGATAAGGAGGGGATCGAACAGGCTGCAGGTCAGACAACTCAATGTCATACTCGAGTACGTTGGTCAAGCCTAACTTGCTAGTGAACACATCGGGAAATTCCCTGCAAAGATCACGAACTTGCCGTGCTTCGGCATCTCCTAAATGATTCAGGTCAAGCCGATCGATGTCACTAGACTCATCTGGCTCAGGGTAACCCGCACACAAAACTTGAGGCATTTTCAAGGGAACGTTAATCAATTCAAATTTCAGGTCAGGAGAAAATTTAAAAAAGAAATTTCGACACTGAGGATCCAAAACGACACCAGCCCAAGATAGAAAATTGGTACCCAGAATGATGTTACATGATAAATTGGATGTCACCAGGCACTTGACCTTCCAAGTGAAATTCCCAATCCTCAACTTGACCTTCACAGTCCCCAAAATATTTAAAAACTGACAATTAGCCGAAACGCATCTTAGATTAGTGGGTTTTATTTCCGGAAGTTTACACGAGGATTTCTTTTGACAATACCAGGCATAATTCATCAAGCATACTACGCTTCCAGTATCAAGAAGGGCATCTACAGGTTCATTGTTGACCTCGACAAAAGTGCACGTGCCAGAGGAGGGGGCATGAGCAGAAATACTATTGCACCTTGGGGGACACACCGGTTTCTTACGAGATTCAGGGTTTACAAACTTAGAATTGGCAGACTTTGCCCTTTCCCTTTCTAGTCATTGAGTACCATTTCTGTCTACCAAGGGGCAATTTCTTTTAACATGCTGTCTAGAGCCACAGGAATAGCAAGCGCCTGGACCACGTCTAACGTCAGGGCAGGAATTTCTTAGATGACTTCGGGACCCACAGTTGTAACATTTACGGGCATTCACTACTTTAGGTGTTGACGGAAGGACGGGACAATTGGTAGTAGTAGGGGGAGGGAAATTCACAGGTCTGGAGGCATCCCCATGTTTGACCTCTTCAGCAAAGGAACAGGCCTCTTCCAATTCTTGAAAGGTAGTAGGGCAACGGGTTAAGGAAAGATAGGAGCGGTACGCATGAGATATTCCTTTTAAAATTCTAGAGACCATTTCACATTCTGGCACAGAAATTCTAAAAACCTTGCAAAAGAATCGCAGATCCAGCACATAAGTTAGCAAGTTCTCATGCAGGAACTGGGTCCGAAAACAGTGTTGGGGCACAAGACTTTGGAGAGCAAGAGAGGGAATAAATTTGGAAAGGACAAGTTCATGAAAGGTACTAATCGATAAATTTTTCGAGATAGCTTCAGAAATTTCTCTCTTTAGAATCCCTTCGCAATGAGGGAAGAGGGCGCGGAAGATCCCCAAATCATCGACTGAGTACACATTACCAGTCTCGGTCAACTCCACCAAAAACCGTAGGAACCGAATACACTCATCTATAGAATTTACAGAAAAGGACTTCACTCCCCGAAAAACTTCCTTTAAACAGTTAGGCGATGACGCCGAATTTAGCTTAGAGACTAAGGTTTCCAGTAAAGGAGCAGTCACACAACACGGACCTTGGGCATGGGTCGAGGACGCAATTTGGTGGGAAGAGACACTCTGGGTAGGTACAGAAGGGTTAAGTGCAGTCGCAATAGAACAATTCTCCATATCTCTGTTAATCAACAGCAAATCTAAATCAGAGGTGATGCCAGAAACCACCGTTAACAATCTAGCACATTCTGACACAAAAACAGAATCAGGCTTAATAGATAATATATCCTGAATTCGGCCCGAGTAGTGGTCAGCTCTGGCCCTCAGCCGGTTTACTTGGGCTTTGTACGGAGGCAATTCAATAAACTCTTCACGAATAATATTAATTTCGTTAAGATTGTCACAGATCAGGTTAAGGTACTCACCCACTCGACTCCTGTCAATAGAAAATACATTAATGGGGACCTGGGAGTTGGCTGATAGCAAGGCAGCGCACTCAGCAACAGTACGGGCAGGTTCAAGGCCACGAATGGATAACTCGTACTCCAATTCGGCACGACGCAGGAAGGAGGGGTTCGTAACGGCACGCGCCATGGTAGCAAACATGGAACAAAATAATCAAAAAATTACACAAGATCCTTGCACTCCCTTTTACAATAGTTATTGACAACAACACTTTTAGTTTTTTAATTTTTGATTTCCATCCGCCAACATTCGCCACAGCACTGCACCGAGCAAGGGTAGGAGGGGAGGAAAGTTAGGCTGCACAAGGCAGAAACAACAGAGATTAGGCAGCAGAGCAACAACAGTGGAACAACAAACAACCACCGCTCTGCTACCACTCTAACCGATCACCACCCTCTAGGACCCCGGTAACACCCTAGCGGTGATGAGGTTAATAACCTTACCCACCAGTTGAGGGAAAAGAAGGAGATAGGAAAAGAGAGAGGGAGAGGGAGAGAAAAAGAGAGAAAAAGAGAGAGAGAGAGAGAGAGAGAGACTGGTGAGAAGGTTGCTATTGTGTCCGCCCCATAAGGGTAGATTAAGCGAACACAAGAGAGAACAAGGGCGAAAAAGAAGCAACAAGTAACAGTACATCAAAAAATTCCAAGGATAAAAACGGCACCAGCCAACAACAATCACGGTAAAACAAAAGCCACCACCATTACCCAAACACACGTTGCCATAGTAACGGACAAGCAAGCACGGTCTACAAATGAGAAGTAAAACCAACGGTATTAAGTCAAAAATAAAACAGAGATCCCAGAAACAATGCAAAAAGAACAAAAGGAGAAAAAAAAATCCCAGAAGGCAAGGAACCCGAAGGAAAGCTAACCCCGCTACCTTGGAAACTGCGCCTTGGTTCACACCTTATTGTACAATCAAGTGCAAAAAAAACTTTTACAGAATTTTACGATAATCATACTAATTTTTTCCACCGTGCGAACTGCATTCTAAAATGATTAATTGCCGAAACCGTTTCCTAAGGTTCACAGACGCACACGATATCCAGCACAATTTTCGAAGAGGAAGTCTTAATCCAAATATTATTATTATTATCATCGTTACAGTTATCTTGAAGTACGCCGAAACACATAAATCTTCTTGCTTCCCCAGAATTACTTTAATCCAAAACAGTTACATACCTTTGAGTCCAGAAAAATTGAGAAGTTCAAACCTTGGCCATTGTTATTGAAGACCGGCAACCACGAGGCCGTGAACTAAAGTTGTTCACCAAGGATCCTGGAGGATTATCGTAGCAAAAACATAATCCAATGAAACAGTAGGAGGCCAGCAACTAATAGAATATGGGATAATCCCACTTAAGTTGGTTTCATGGGGGTTTCAGCACTACCACCCGCCGCATAGCGGAACACTCACATACACGTCTATCCATGGCGGCTACAGCACGCCGACTCCCTCGGAAGTCGTTGCTAGGGGTGAACAGTAGACTCGCCTCACCACTCGCGCACGCGCAGTAGGCGCAGACCAAAACTCCGTTCAACAGCGCGCGGCATATCATACCAAGGTAGATATTGGCGAAAGCCGATTGACATAGAATTTCCAAATGGCAACACACATGCCAGTTCGAAAAGGTTATGGGGGGGGGGGGTCACAAACTACTTAATACTGTCTCACTTTGGACTTCCATTCTAAGTTCGCAGTGAATATCGTAGTGACTGCGAATGTGAATCAGTCAGACCGAATGCGTGCGTTCACTCAGACTGTAAAGCGACAGGTACGCTCAATAGCGAAGTAGGAGTTAACTACACGACTACCATCGTTCGACCGACCGTAAACAGAGAATGCAGACCTTTATTGGAAACTAGCTGATGTACCCGAGCTTCGCTAAGGTATTCTCAGAAAAACTGCCTTTGTGGTTTTTCGTAACTTAGTCAACATAGGTCATTACAAAAACGTCAGTAGAAATGCAGCGATTAAAAGCAAAGAAGCCGTGAACACTTCTCTGCCATTATTCCGTTAAATATGCACACTACTCATTCCAAACAGTGCCTCAGAGTAGGGACTGATTAGCTCGAATGTTATTATGAACCAGTGTGTTTCGTACCAGAAGTATCAGAAAATGTATGAACCAGAGGAATGGCATGATAAGAAGAAAGTTTTATAACTCCTCATCTACTTCCCGCCAATATTCAGGGAGACTGTTACACTCGGTACGACCGGGCGAGTTGGCCGTGGGGTTAGGAGCGCGCAGCTGCGAGCTTGCATCCCGGAGATAGTGGATTCGAACCCCATTGCCGGCAGCCCTGAAGATGTTACTCCATGGTGTCCCTTTTTAACACCAGGCAATTTCTGGGGCTGTACTTTAATTAAAGCCAAGGGCGCTTCCTTCACACTTCTAGTCCTTTCCTATCCCATCGTCGCCATATGACCTGTCCGTGCCGGTGCGACGTAAAACAAATTTAACAAAAGAGAAAAATACTCGGTACGCGGCAGTAATCCTATCTATTGGTGAGAGGTGGCAACAGAAGAAACAAAGGACATCACAACAAACAATGGTCAATGTAATGTTAGTGTTGATCAATGTTATGAGCTTTCTGTATTGTAGGCCTTCACATTTAGTTTTCTTTCGACTCTGCGATATTAGGGCGTCTTATAAAATTATTTATTGTGACTTTATATACCGGTTTTCATTAAATTCTGTTTACCCATTTTCTCGTGACTGGGCACTGATATGGATTTAGTAACAAAAATCCAAATACAGGAATATCTCTGTGATCATAGCTGGTACGGTAAAAAGTATAAGATATAAAAGATCGGAAATTTAATACTATATAACTTTAGTTATGTAATATTTGTCGATACGACCGCCAATAACATAAATATTTGAGAATTAAATCGTAGACCTTCCCCTAAACTACCATTTCACTCAGCGTGAAGGAAATCATTTATAGCCTAGATCAGGGCCTCTCAAACGTCCAAAATATCACGCGTGCAAAGTGAGGTGCAGAGTTCCTGTGCACAGTGCATCGGCCCCACTCAGCTCGGCTCGGACCAACGCTTCGTCTCTGGGCTACCCGTCTAAGCTCGGCTCAACTCGGCTCACGTCGGCTCGGATATGGAGCGCTACGGAGCAAGTGAGAAAGAAGGAGACAGGCGTGGGGAAAGAGAGAGACAGCGCTATTGCTCCAAATCGAGGAGTGGGGGTCTGCACTCTGCTCAACCAAGCGAAGTCGTCTTTTGCAGCGTGCACAGTGCATGCACCCTAAGAGGCCCCTGCCTAGACTGTAGCGACTTATTCTCCAACTTTGCATACCGATTTTCATTAAGATAGGACCACTAATAACATAAATATTTGGGAAAAAAATTGAGGACGTCCCCTAAACTACTATTTCTCTCAGCGTGAATAAAATAACTTGTAGCCTGGATTGTAGCGACTTATTTCCCGACTTTGCATACCTATTTTCATTAAATTTTCTTCAGCCGTTTTCTCGTGATGCGTGTATATACAGAAAATTAAAAAGTGCATTTCCTTGTTACTTCGGACACGACTGATGCAGAAATGTCATTCTTTTTAAATTCTTAACAATGCACAGACAAAACTCGTATTTTATATATGTAGATGTTCGCTTTCGTCTTACAGTATACTTTTCTTCTCCTTAAAACAGTAATCAGCACCATCCCACTCTGAAATCAGCTACATCGATCACCTTGATCAACCGATAACAGAGCTAATCTTAAATATATTGACTTTGCCTCACGAACTCTATGTAATGTACACCCTCCTACCCTTGTACAGACCACGTTCATTTGAATTTTCAATCGAGATCAGATTAAAAAATTATGGTAAATTCTAATAACAAGCTGAGTAATACATTATAAATATTCTGACATTTACGATTTAAAGATGGCATGAAATATGCTCACGTTTGTATACATTTCCATGCAATATGGTTAAAACTATTGTAAAACACTTTTAATTTTCAGTAATCTGATGATAAATTTGTGTGACCAATGAAACGGTTGATTTGACATTACCTGTCGCTTGATCAAATTTTGACCGGACTTTGATTTATAACCAGCCGTCAGGTAATATCGTTAACATGGGTTGTTTAATTGGATGTTGTGTAGAAGCTAGTTCCCATCTATTGAGCCATTAGAGTTCCATGTATTTGTTACACAGTTTGTGGTTCATTTATGATTTCCTTTTGACATTTAATCTAGTTATAGAATGTTTCGAATCAATGATCATAGCCTGTCATTGCTCGATGTGATTTTATTTAAAACGCACTGTGAATTCATGGCAGTGACTCTTTATCCATCAGTAAATAGGTAAATCAGGTATTTCTTTCAAATATTGGTTTATTCGGTAATATGTTTGTTCCTGACAGAACTAGTTCAATTGTAAATCACAGCTGCATCTTATTTTCAGAAAAAAAAATTAAAAAAACTATTTAGTGCTTACATCATACTATGACAGCAAATATTGTATGAAGAACAACGATATCTTGAAACGAATAGAGCACGGTGTACGAAATTTGGAACAATGTGTGCATTATATCACAGTCATACCGTTTCCATTGATCGCATATATTGCAACTTTCAAAACCATTAAATGGATCAGAAGCTTATTTCTGCCGTGAAACGATAAACATTAGCGCCCATACCATCTATCAGCACGTAATTTATTTAAGTGATAATGTACTGTATAATTTAACGTGAAGATCTCAAAAATGGAGTTTATTCTTTACCTAGACTCAATATTTCGTCTTATCCAGATGTATTTTTAATATTAGAATAGTAGCTACAGGTGTTCTTTCTGTAACAGGGAAAGGTCTTTGCACCATGCTTTTCTAAGGAAATCTAATTGTACGAAGTTAAACTGTGTACTTTCAGAGCCTCTCATTGACGCTTGTTTGGAATTCCACTGCGATTGTTTGTACAAAACAAAATAGGTTCGATTTACTTCACATTGTATGGTGTTCCTTCTTGACCGTACAATTTGAAGGTTACGTTACTAAATTTCATTCAAAATAGTCTACGTTGTTACGGCGAGAAAGACACTGAACTATTTCACACTTGTTTGATTATAATTCTTCAAAAACTTGACATTGCCAAAGATGACAAAGAACCGACCAGCCAACCATACTTGGTTGCTGAAGTCCACTGGGTAGTTCATGCTTCGTAAAAAATACTTCTCTTCTTCAATAACAAATCCCCTTTCCCTGAAACAATAAGAAACATTCCCCGTTATATTCAGAGTATCAGATTCATCAAAGAACTCCTTTAAGTCATACGAGAGTGAATTACGGCTGTATATGTACTGTTTTTGTGACCGCAGGTTCATTCAAAATACTAGTAACAAAATTATTTTAAAAGTAATATAATTTACTTATTTGAAAATTATAGCAAACTGAATGTGTTAACACAAATGGAGTGAAACATAATTATAGTTCAAAGTCCAACTACTGTGGCACGTTATTCTATCAGCATCTTACTGCGCATTTGGGCGCAGTTATTATTATTCTATCAGCTTCCAATCATAATTCAAAGGAACCTTTGCTTTAAAATAGAAAATCCACGAATAATATTTTAATTATTTGTGGTAATAACAACAGGTATTAGAGCAGTAATATAATATACATTTATCATTTTATAGAGACTATGCACTTGAATAAGTACTGTAAAAGCCAAGTTGGTTTTCATATTTTCGTATTCCTTTCCCGAAAGAAATTCTTCAAACCACAAAATAAAAAGGCTGAAAGTGATAAACTCAAAAATATATGACTGAGCCATGCCGTTTACTTGAACACACTAACAATGGACCCTGAGAGTTAGTAATTTTAACTACCGTGGGACATTATTATTATTATTATTATTATTATTATTATTATTATTATTATTATTATTATTATTATTATTATATTAACTAATTCTTTTCCTCAATACCTTACCTCATGTTCTTATTTCTTATCATATTTCTGCTCAGTGGCAGGTTTTGTCCAGGTATTTAACGGCAGACGCCCATTCTGACGTCACGTCACATCACGTGACATTTCTGAATACGAACGTCGGTCGTTTGGATAAGAAGCCAATAACTAGGTTACTGCACAAACCAAACCCCCATGAAATATTACATTTGAACATGCAAACTTGACTCTCTTCATGTTCTCGATTATAACTAAGAAGAATGTTATTGCTGTTTTTAATGAACATGTCATACCTGGAACACATTGGTTTCTAGGCTTTCATTTCACACTTCGCTTATTTGGATGGAAAAACAGTTATCGCCGACCAGAGTAGCTCGGACGGTAGAACGCTGGCCGTATAAGCCCAACTTGGCAGGTTCGAACTTGGCTCAGTCCTGTGGTATTTGAAGGTGCTCAGATACGTCAGGCTCGTGTCGGTACATTTACTGGCTCATTAAAGAACTCCTGTGGGACAAAATTTCGACACCTCGGCGTCCCTGAAAACCAAGAAAATGGATAGTGGGACTCAGAATCAATATATTCTTCTTCTTGTTCTCCTTTAATTTTGGCTGACTAAGGTTAATTCGAATTCAGCTTCATCTGTTTCCAGACTTTATTCCTCGTCCAGCAATCCTTCAACCTTTCACTCTCCAATCTCCTCCTTTCTTCTGTCCATAGCGCTTATCATTATTATTATTATTATTGTTTAAAAAATGTGTTCATCCCAGTTATTTCTGGGGTCACTGGAGGCACGCTGGCTGATTTTATCTTTGGCCGAGGGTTTAAGACCGGATGCCCATTTTGATATCACGTGATTTCTGATATGGAAATCTCAATCCAGAATCAACCGGGATTCGAACTTCAGCCTTCCTGGTGGAAAGCCAGTAGTAAAGTCACTTAGATAACCATGCTTCCCGCTTATATGAATGAAAAACGTTCCCAGAAATGTGGACATTGCATACATATGAACACTTTTCTAAGCAAGTATTGAAGCGGCCTGCCTAAACGGGGCTGTAAAGGCTTACACTATTCACCGTGAAGAGTGTGGGTTTCTTTCCCCGTCAAGTAATTGAACAACTTCACGTCTGAGGAGGAACATGGCCTTGAAGTTCGCTCAGCCTACACCAAAAATGAATACCAGGTTCATTCCTGGAGGCGAAGGCTGTCGGGCATAGAACTATAGCTCATTCCACGTTCAGTAAACAGTATTGCTGATATGGACCTACAAGGAGTCTGAGACACCCATAATTCCTCGTGAATAAAGGATATTATACTGTACTTTGTAATGTATTATGAAAGATAAAAAAAAAGGATGAGGCATTTTAATCCGTGATTAAAATAACTGCATAACATTTTATTTTTCATAAATAGGCCTATATTTGTAGGGAGGAAGCTCAATGGCGGAAACAGCCATTGCTTCGTTGCCTTCCTTCATTTTCCTTCTTGTGGGCTGCACTGGTACAAGCCTCCTGTAGTCCCTCACTCTGTGAACCGCCTGCAGCTCACTTCTGTAGTGAAATTATCCACATAATTTATTTGTTGCGTCTATTTTCTAGCCTTTAAATCAGTGCGTAGTTGTCCTGTGTTGAGTGAGTGTTATGCAATTAGTCTACGTGTGTGATTTCTTTCTTTTAACATTATTACAGTGATTTATTTGAGACTCGTTGGCTGAATGGTCAGCGTACTGGCCTTCGGTTCAGAGGGTCCCGGGCTCGATTCCAGGCCGGGTCGGGGATTTTAATCGCTTCTGATTAATTCTTCTGGCTCGGGGCCTGGGTGTTTGTGTCCGTCCCAACACTCTCCTCTTCATATTCAGACAACACACTACACTACCAACCACCACAGAAACACGCAATAGTGATCACATCCCTCCATATAGGGTTGGCGTCAGGAAGGGCATCCGGCCGTAAAACAGGGCCAAATCCACATGTGCGACGCAGTTCGCACCCGCAACCTCACAGGTGTGGGAAAAGCGGTAGGAAAAGAAGAAGACAGTGATTTATTTGAATTATGGCTGAAAACGTTGCGATACGACAGCACAGTAGTGATCCGCGTTACCTGGAGAAATTTATGAAATGCAATTAAATGCATCCCTCACCCCTCGAGCCCATAAAAATAATAGGTAATTATTTGTCTATTTTGTCCCCCAATTTGCCTCACACTTCAAAGCTGAGGATTTTTATGTGCCTTGGTTTACCTTTGATTCCGTACAATCCAAAAGTAGCTCTTGTAAACCCCGACAACTCTTTAGTTCACAAAAATAATTTGCAGCTTAAGTTGCTTCTGCTTTTTCTATTGAACTTAGACACTGAATTTCACAAATGTATTTGACGTCGTTTTCCCGTGATGGTGTTGACCAGAGCCTTGTGATGTGGCAACCCTGTTGGCATAAGAGCAATACTGTTTTCTTAACATGGAATGACCAACAGCCACTCTACCACTCTCAGTGCCAGGGTGGTGAATTGTAGCAGAGACTTCTTTCTACCACTCTTCCTGGTAAGGAGAAGACTTGGACTTGAATACTCTCTTGAATACACTCTGTAAATTTAAGAGGCAATTTGTAGTCACTTAAATAAATCCATTGTTGATGCAATTTGAATTTTATACGAGTCGTTTTACACCTCTCCAGTGAATCCTCCTCAACACCCCACCCAGTACAAGGACATCTCCCACGTTTATAGCCTGGTATTTTATGACACCATTATCTTGAAACGATTATCGTAAACTGTTTCTAAACGAGTAGGAATATAATCACCCCAAGAAGAAAGCCCTTTAGTTGTGAAAAGTTATTGTCTCAAAACTAACCGTATTGTCAAACAGGCTTGTCTGTGAGGCATTGGTCATTAAACTCATATGCAATTCACAAAAGTAATTCAGATATCAGGTAACGATAGTAGCTAATAATAGTCTATAAATACACATGGTAGACTGGCTAACTTACTGACTTAATGTTTAACCACTTCTAGATGTGCTAGAAACTTGAAATTTGACCAATTATACCTTTTCCCCTGCAAGCTATGGGAACATTCCGAAAAGTAGAAATGTTTAATTTTTTTATCCCCGAAAAAATCAAAATCGCTGACGTTATTTTTAAGCAGGTGCAGACATTTTTTGCATGTATTTTGTGCCTGAAATATCCGCTTCTGTGGTGTTGAGGTTAGTGTGGCTAGTTGCCACCGCTGGAGGCCCAGGTTCGATTCCCGTCTCTGCCAAGAAATTTGAAAAATAGTACGAGGGCTGGAACGGGGTCCACTCAGCCTCGGGAGGTCAACTGAGTAAAGGGTTGTTCGATTCCCTCCTCAGCCATCCTCGAAGTGGTTTCCCAAATCTCCCCCAGGGAAATGCCGGGATGGTACATAACATAAGGCCTCGGCCGATTCCTTCTCTCTTCCCATATCTCCACAAGACCTCCGTTCAGCAGAGCAGATGAGGCCACCTGGGCGAAGTTCCGATAATTCTCCCAAGTTGTATCCCCATGAGTCGGCCCCATGGTGTAGGGGTAGCGTACCTGCCTGTTACCCGGAGGCCCCGGGTTCGATTTCCGGCCAGGTCGTGGATTTTTACCTGGACCTGAGGGCTGGTTCGTGGTCCACTCAGCCTACGTGGTTAGAATTGAGGAGATATCTGACGATGAGATAGCGGCCCCGGTCTAGAAAGCCAAGAATAACGGCCGAGAGGATTCGTCGTGCTGACCACACGACACCTCGTAATCTGCAGGCCTTCGGACTGAGCAGCGGTCGCTTGGTAGGCCAAGGCCCTTCAAGGACTGTAGTGCTATGGGGTTTGGTTTTTTTGTATCCCCATGACCCAAAAGTCTATGAAGCGGTAGAGGTGGGAGGGTAAACCGATTATGAAAGAAAGAAAGAAATGTAGATCGTATCACAAAACGGACTGAACCGGAAATAACGGATTTTGAAAGTTTTATATGTTTTCTCGTACCTCCATCGGATATATTTTAGACGCAGCTGCAGGTTTTCAATATAAGTACCTTTGGAATATTTTCTACATATTACTGAATGTTTGATGCACCGAAGGTAATCGTTAAAATAAGACCCGCTATATTTTTATAAATACATAGACCGGTTTATTTTTACAACGGTTTACATCATTTTACAGCTTGAACATTGATCTACTTTACTACATAATCACCATTTCGGTCGATGCATTTTTGTAGACGCTGTGACAGTTTTTGTACGCCCATGTCATATCAGCTCACCGCCATGCTGTTCAGGAAGCAGCGCAACGGGAAACCTCAGGAACTAAAGTGCAGAGATTATCCAGGGTGATCCGCCGATCTTCACGCATGATTTCCTCAACCTTCACGACTGTCTTGACGGAAATTGACGGTCTCCCGCTCCTTTGTTCGTTCGTCGTGAATTTCAGTCCGACTGGTTGCAAACCCTCTACACCACTTACGAACATTTTTGACATCCATGGACGACTCACCGTACACTTCCGTCAATTGGCGATGGATTTCAATCGGTTCAGTACCTTTTGCGTTCAGAAACCGAATAATTGCGCGCACTTCGCACTTGGCGGTAACATGCAACGGAAGCTCCATTCTCAACGGCTGCCAAGCAATGACTGAGTGCCTCATCGCGGTGTGTGCATGTTTATATGAGAGCGCGGGCAACAGGCTTCACAATATTATGACCTACAGGCACACGAACAGAGTTCTGTATTTATAAAGAAATAGGAGACCATATCTTTGGGATTACCAGCTAGTATCATCAAATTTGGTACGTTTATGGTAGCCATGCTCATTACCAACAGTACACTGGTCTAGTCGGCAGGGCATAGGCCCTAAGAGGTGACACAATACATTTTCTACTCACTAGATTGCGTTCCAAAAGCCTGAATCCAAATCCAAATCTCCCCACAGTGTTCATATGGAGGGAGGGTATATGATACTGCCGATGGTAATTCGTCCGTTGGATCGAGACGTTAAATCCTTGCGCGTTATTCGACAGGAGTGGGCTATGTGCTGAAACTGGGTTTTACCCTCCTCCTGCATCATTATCATCATCATCATCATCATCATCATCTCATATCCAGACGCACTGGTCACCCACGTGTGTCAAATATAAAGATCTAAACGAGACGAACCAGACTTGTCCTCGGACACTCCCGGCACTAAAAGCTGTAAATTAAAAGGAAATACATTTTTGTAGTGAGTCTGTCTTTCTTCACCCCCCCCCCTTTTGGGTGGTGGACTCATATGAAGAATACACCCACGGTATCCCCAGTCTGTCGTAAGAGGCGACTAAAAGGGGCCTCGGAGGATCTCAACATTAGAGCGTGCGTTGGCGATCACGGCGCCCTTTGCTGAGTCCTCGCATTGCTTCCACTTACTTGTGCCAGGCTCCTCACTTTTATCTATCCTGTCCGACCTCCCTTGGTCAACTCTTGTTCTTTTCCGACTCCGACGGTATTAGAGCATTCGAGGCCCTTTGTGGCCCTTGCCTTTCTTCAGCCGTTACTTCATTTTTCGAAGTGACGGATCCCTTCTTTTTTCTCTCTCTACCCCTGTGAGTGGGAGACGCAGATGAAGTATACACCCACGGTATCCCCTGCCTGTCGTAACAGGCGACTAAAGGGGGTGACCGCAGGTTGATTGAATTAGAACCATGAAACTACTTGTGATTAGTATCATCACGCGGGGAACACCATGGTTCACCTTTACTTGCGAGTAGTACCACTATGTTAGGTACACAATAAGTTTGTGATTAGTAGCAACAGAAAGTGGTTCACTGTGGGTTTCCAGTACCCGTGATTAGTACAATTGTGAGAAACACTACAGGTCTGGGCGTTGCCTGTGATTAGTACCACTATATGAGCGACACCGTGAGCCTAAGTTGCCTGTGATTAGTACACCTAGGTGAGGAACATCATGGGTTTGCGTTGCCTATGAGTGGCGCCATTATGTGAGAAACACCATAGGTCTGCGTTACCTGTGCGACGTACAATACTTGTGAGTAGTACCATAATGTGTGGGACACCGAGAGTCTATGCTACTTTTGATTAGTACCGCAGCATGACAAATACCATGGTTCTACTTTACTGGCGATAAGTACCATTATGAGGGGCCGTTAACCTGGATTTTGGACTCCTTTAGACAACAAGATACCTCGATTCAGGATTGCGTTTTAGAAGCAGTCCCTTGGTCAGTGATACAATTGTTTATGATAGTTTCTGGGTCGGATCCATTGATTTTTTTAAATTCATATCCATCCATTCACCCTTCATCACATTTTTATTCTGATCAGTGGATGATTTTGAATTATTAAATTGTCATTACATCTCGTACCATTAGGGGCCGATGATCTATATGTTAGGCCCTTTTAAACAACAAGAATCATCATCATCATCATCATCATGAGCAGCAGCAGCAGCAGCAGCAGCACCATGTCTTTTTTTCCTGAGGTATTCCTCACTCTCCAAATAAATGCTAATCTCTTGGTTTCGAGTCATTTTCCCATATCCGAGCCCTAATATCAGACGCATTTCAACATACGTACATAGGCACCGGGCGAGTTGGCTGTGCGCGTAGAGGCGCGCGGCTGTGAGCTTGCATCCGGGAGATAGTAGGTTCGAATCCCACTGTCGGCAGCCCTGAAGATGGTTTTCCGTGGTTTCCCATTTTCACAGCAGGCAAATGCTGGGGCTGTACCTTAATTAAGGCCACGGCCGCTTCCTTCCAACTCCTAGGCCTTTCCTATCCCATCGTCGCCATAAGACCTATCTGTGTCGGTGCGACGTAAAGTCCATAGCAAAAAAAAAAAAAAGAAATAACTTACATAGGGATGATGGCTCGCAATATCCTAAACCCTGAAGCTAGTCAACAATAACACTGTAGACTATCTATCACAAAGTAATATTACTGCTTCTCCTCTGCAACCACTGATCTTACTACCGAAATGAAAGGAATTACGTTCTTTAATTATAGTATAAAACTTAACCCGTAGCTGCCTCTGTGGATCCGTGGTAGAGTGTCGGCCTCCGAATCCCAAGATAGCGGGTTCAAACCCGGCAGAGGTAGTCGGATTTTTGAAGGGCGGAAAAATGTCCATTTGACACTCCATGTCGTACGATTTCGGCATGTAAAAGATCTCTGGTGATACATTTAGTATTTACCGGACAAAATTAACTAAATCTCAGCCATAGACGTCCAAGAGAGATCCGGTTTACTCTGTCTGCCGTCTAGCGGACCTAGAGTAAAACGGAACGTCGAAATTGACGAGCAGACTGCCAGATGGCGTCAAATCGAAATGTCTGCACACGGTAGCTGAGGCCATACGATTATTATTATTATTATTATTATTATTATTATTATTATTATTATTACTTAACCCGTCAAGGACCGGCACATTACTCTATACAGCACTGTGTTCTATTTAAGCAGCACGTTATATGAGTTTATTCTTAACTGACAGAGGTATATATGTCACTAATTTTGTTCCAGTAAACTTTATCTCGTAATGTAGCCCTTTCTTGGTTTAGATATAACGGATTACTGCTCTTTATGATGTTATAAAGATTACATCATTGCTCTGCTACTACATGCTAATGGACTGCAATAAAACATGCAGATTTCATACGATTGGCTCACTCGCCACCAGCTAAAGAATACGGCACTCTAACTATTCCTTTTTAACAGAACAGAAAAGCAAGTGAGAATATTTCATGAGACCAAACGGAGAGTAAGGAAACGCAACAGCACTGTTGCTGATGCCTTAATTAAGAGCATCCACTTAGCTTCAATCAGGTTTCCGACGGGCGTAAATAATTAAATAAGTAAACAAATAAATATGCCTTTGAAGTTTTAACAGGTAATATCATAGCAAAGAAATCAGCGATGAAATTCCATAAGTTATTATCACTTTTCTTCAAACTACGTACGATTGGATTCCCGGCTCTGCCACAAAATTTGAAAATTGGTACGAGGGCTGGAACGGGATCCACTCAGCCTCGCGGGATAAAATGAGTAGATGAGGGTTCGATTCCCACCTCACCCATCCTCGATGTGATTTTCCGTGGTTTCCCACCACTCCTCCAGGCAAATGCTGCGATGGTACCTAACTTAAGGCCACGGTCGCTTCCTTCGCTCTTCCTTGCCTATCTCTTCCAATCTCCCCAACCCCTCAAAATGCCCTTGTTCAGCATAGCAGGTGAGGCTGCCTGGGTGAGGTACTGGTCTTCCACCTCAGTTGTATATTCTCGTCCCAGAGTCTCACGCTCCAGGATACTGCCCTCCAGGCGGTAGAGGTAGAATCCCTCACCGAGTCCGAGGGAAAAACTAACCCTGGAGTGTAAATGGATTAAGAAAAAAGGAAATAGTTACCGAATAATTCCAGATTTTGATAGTAGGAAAGAAGAAATATGAAGTGAAGGCAGGTGAACCGAAGAATAGAAAACCGATAGTGAATTAAATTGATCTGTTTGTTTAATATTACATATATAACGGAAAGGTAATGAATTTCTGGTCCATTCCTTCGATACGTTTGTCTAAAGTATAGGAAAAGCGAAGAAAGATGTTGAATTAGCAAATGAAATATTGAGAGCGAACAGCTAACACAGTGAGTGAAAGACGTATTGTGGACTTGCACCAGAAATATTGGACATCTTGTTCAAACGAATGCGAGCCTCAATCATTGGAACGATCTCAGGAGAAACTCGAAACACTTTTTGTGTGAGTGTGTATATGTGTTGTATTCTGCAGCCTTTCTTCCCAATCTCCTCTCCTCCTTTCTCTTCCCCAATCCATTTCTGCCCCTCCCCTGCTCACTTCTCTGTTAAGGAACGAAATGGAAGGAAAGACAGTAGGCAGCCAATATGAAGCTGTTTCTTCTATCCACTTCAAAGAGAAGTTATTCGCTTTCTTCGACAAGAAAGGAGTCATTCCCCTTGCTTCCGAGGGCAGCCCTCATACATTTCATGTCTACGCTGTGCCACATAATACTGCTACTAGCAATTGTCTGGTTGGCCGCTGGTTATCTCTTCTTTCTCTGTATATCGCTACACCAAACTCTAGTGGGAATAACTTTCTTCTCTACAACAGACATCACCACCAGCAAGGCATACAGTAGAATAATTCTCGGCCCTTATCTCTTATAAGGGTCATTGATTTATTAATTGGTTTATTAACTGCTTGCTATAATCAGCGATGCGAAGAGTACAAGAAAACAGTAATTGGGATCGATTACAGTTCCTTGAGGAACACTTTATTCAATTAAGATTACAAATCATTTTTTCAACTAGTAATCATTAAAATTACAATTGCATTACAGATCTTAAAGAAATCACTGATTTATTTTACTTGGGGCTGGAATAATACTGAAGTTTACAAATAAAATGAATATGTTAGGGGCCTACTTCATTTTGTGTGTGTGTGTGTGTGTGTTTTTAGCATAAATGCATTAAGCGTCTGTCGTTACTAAGTGAGACTAAATATGATACCTTGGAATTTCGGAATCTTCGAAGTAATATTTTCACACCATTTTTAGTTACTTTTAGCGTTTGAAATTATTTTTCCATTTCCAATGAAAATGAGTTACTTGGTTCTTCAAATTCTCATCGCTAATCTTTGACGTCTTAAGAGGGAAAGTACATCTTTGCATTTTCTGAAAAGACGCCCTACAGGGGCACTGGAAGGAATGCCTGTGTTTAATTTTAAGAACATAAATGTCATCGTTGGAAGTAGAATTTAAAATTGCAGAAAATTCACTGTCCGATCCAACAGCTAAAGTAATACTTAAAGAAGAAAATATAAGATTCCAAGATAAATCTGCATTAAAAGGCAAACCTATTATTTCGGACGACGTGAGGAAACAGTGATCAGAAGTACTGAAGAAATACAAGGCACTAAGAAATGAACAACACACAGAGAAATTATTGATTCAACGGAGACCAAAGAGGGTGAACGAAAGAAGAAGAAGAAGAAGAAGAAGAAGAAGAAGAAGAAGAATGCAGTATTGAGTGGCTCAGATGTTTGAGGCGCTGGCCTTCTGACCCTAACTTAGCAGGTTCAATCCTGGCTCAGTCGGTGGTGGTATAATTTGCTCAAAAACGTCACCGTCGTGTCGGTAGATTTACTGGCACATGAAAGAACTCTGCGAGACTAAATTCCGGTATCTAGGCGTATCACAAAACCGTTAAAGTAGTTAGTGGTTCGTGAATCCAATATAATAATAATAATAATAATAATAATAATAATAATAATAATAATAATAATAATAATAATAATGGCGTGTGGCCTGCAAAGAGACCTGGTGCAGGTCTTTCGGGCTGACGCCGTATAGGCGAGCTGCACGTCTGTGAGGATGGAAACCTGCCTGTGATGGATTCTGATGATGACGACGGTACACATACACCCAGTCCCCGAGCCATCGGAATTAAGCAATGAAGTTTAAAATAATTCCCGACCCGGCCGGGAATCGAAACCGAGACCATCTGGACCAAAGACCTGTATGCTAACCATTTAGCCTCGGAGCCGTTCTTCGGAAGTATTGAAAAGGTAAGAAAATACCCCAAGGCATTTTTCCCCGCTTCTACATCCGTGCGATGTATATCAATTACTGGAATGTAACGATTTAAATTTAATTTCAAGATATAACCTAAAAGTAGTCTCACCCCTGTGGTGTGGTGGTTAATGTGATTAGCTTCCCCACCCCCCCCCCCCCCACCCCCGGCTCAGCAACGAAATTAGAAAAGTGGTACGAAGGTTGGAACGGGGTCCATTCAACCACGGAGACGTCAATTGAGTAGAGGGGGTGGGGGTGTTCTCTTCCCTCCTCAACTTTCCTAGAAGTGGTTTTTCGTGGTTTCCCATTTCTCCCCCAGCAAAAGATACCGGGATGGTGCCTAACTTAAGACCACTACCGCTTCCTTCCCTATTCTCTGATTATCCGTTCCGATCTTCCCATCCCCCGCAAGATACCTGTTCGGCATAGCAGGCGACGCGGCCTGGGCGAGGTACTGGTCCTCCTCACTAGTTTTATCCCCCCGACCCATAGTCTTACGCTCCAGGACACTGCCCTTGAGGCGGTAGAGTTGGGATCTCTCTCTGAGTCCAAGGGAAAAACCAATCGTAGACGGTAAACAGACTAAGAAAGAAAATAAATTACAAGTAAAAATTATATTTTATAAGAAGTGACGATTACAAGTAAAAATTGCTAAGAATCACAAATAATTCGTTTACTTTCACTCAATTACTTCCCAATCCTAAGTTAAGGAAGCTGACATTTTCCTGCTTCTGGTTATCCATTAGTGGAGAATTGGGAACAGGATACTGAACAAATTGAGTTTCCCTACCTGTTACAGAGTTATTGGGTGTGATAAGAATATTGTAATAATAGACGTACACAGACTGGTTCAACTCCTTGGATGAATGGTCAGCCCGGAGGTAATCGATTCAGAGGGTCGCGGGCTCGATTCCCAACTGGATTGGGGATTTTAATCGCGTCTGATTAATTCTTCTGACTCTGGGACTGGATTTTTGTGTTTCTTCAAACACTTTTCTCTTCATATTCAGACAACACACTACACTACCAACCACTACAGAAACTTGCAATAGTGATTACATCCCTCTATATAGCGTTTGCGTCAGAAAGGGTATCCGGCCGTAAAACAGCGCCGAATAAGCATGTGCAACACAGTTATCACCCGCGACCTCACAGATTTGGGAAAAGCGGTATAATAATAATAATAATAATAATAATAGCCGGGCTGAGTGGCTCAGACGGTTAAGGCGCTGGCCTTCTAACCCCAACTTGGCAGGTTCGATCCTGGCTCAGTCCGGTGGTATTTGAAGGTGCTCAAATACGACAGCCCCGTGTCGGTAGATTTACTGGCACGTAAAAGAACTCCTGCGGGACTAAATTCCGGCACCTCGGCGTCTCCGAAGACCTTAAAGAGTAGTTAGTGGGACGTAAAACAAATAACATTAATAATAATAATAATAATAATAATAATAATAATAATAATAATAATAATAATAATAATAATAATAATGCGTCTTTCATACCCCTATCCTTTAACGTACTTCACCGTCATTTTTCACTCGGAAGAAACTCTCCCACTCTCCCTTAAATATGTTGTCCAGATTAATGACATACTTTACAGCGATCACAATTATTTACTACACTATGAATTTACTGCTTAGCAATAGAACGAAATGGTGTGGGTAAAAATTTCACTCGATAGGCTTAACGAGATAGTTACGATAATAATTGCGACTAAAAACTATTAAAAGGAAATATATGAATATAACAGTAAGTCTTCGCATACTGCGGCCCTGATTATCTGTAAAAGAACTAATCATTGGTCTTAAAATTTATCTAAAAGAGCTGATCGCATTATTATTACATGGCCAGGGCTTTCATGAACAACCTTAATTATGAACGATAACTGCAAGGTAAACTGACCGTACGATTACCACCTCGAATATAAGAAGCACTCATATGACAGCTTCCTTCCCTCTCTGCTTCCTTTCTGTCTTTCTTTCTTTCTTTCTTTCTTTCTTTCTTTCTTTCACATGTCAACTAGCATGATAACTCAATAAATCCACTTTTCAGCAGAGAAGACTTGAAATGATTTGCATGCTTACGAACATTTTATATTTACCAGGAGAATATTAAAACGTCCGTCACTGTGGTGCAGTGGTTAGTGTGATTAGCTGCCAACCCCGGAGACTCGGGATCTATTCCCAGCTCTGCCGCGAAGCTTGAAAAGTGATACGAGTGGTACGAGGGCTGGGACGGGGCCTACTCAGCCTCTGGAGGTCAACTGAGTAAAGAGAGTTCGATTCCCACCTCAGCCATCCTTGAAGTGGTTTTCCGTGGTTCCCCACTTCTCCTCCAGGAAAATGCCGGGATGGTAAATAACTTAAGGCCACGGCCACTTCCTTCCCTCTTCCTTGTTTATCCCTTCCAATATCGCCATCCCTCCCACAAGGTCCCTGTTCAGCATAGCAGGAGAGGCCACCTGGGAAAGGTAATGGTTCTCTTCTCCAGTTGTACTATGCCGGCAATTGAATTGAAGTGAAAATGGGAAAGCACAGAAAGCCATTCTCAGGACAACCGACAGTGGCGTTCTAATCTACGCGTGTCCCGAATGCTGTGCGTGGCTCCATACCGTAACGCGTTAACACGCGCGACCACTCCGCTCGGTATAATAATAATAATAATAATAATAATAATAATAATAATAATAATAATAATAATAATAATAATAATAATAATAATAATAATAATACTTAATCCAGCCCCATTGTGTAGGGGTAGCACGTCTGCCTCCTACTTGGTTTGATTCCCGGCTAGGTTAGAGACTTTTCTACTTCGACGTCACTAAGCCTTCAATTGAGGAGCTATCTGACGGCGAGGTGGCGGGCCCAGTCTAGAAAGAAACAATGGCCATGGGGATTCATTATGCTGACCACGCATCACCTCACAATCTTCAGGTTTTCAGGCTGAGCAGTGGTTGCTCGGTAGTTAGCGTGCTGGCCTTTGGTCACAGGGGTCCCGGGTTCGATGCCCGGCAGGGTCGGGATTTTTAACCAGCATTGGTAAATTTCGCTGGCACTGGTGATGGGTGTATGCGTGGTCTTCATCATCATTTTATCCTCATCACGAAGCGCAGGTCGCCTACGGGTGTCAAATCAAAAGACCTGCACATGGCGAGCCGAACATGTCCTCGGACACTCCCGGCACTAAAAGCCATACGCCTCTTAAGTTTCTTGTAGTACCTTGAATCGAACTCGGGAATCCGAAGATGGCAGCTACGCAGGCGGACATTTATAGTAAATATCAGACTTAAATAATGAATGTCGTCCACGATCATTAAGTTCTGGTGTTACAGGAATTTCCTCCAATGCGCTAAAGAAATTCTGCAGTAGTTTGCGATTATTTGACATCATTAATCTAATACAAATATACACGTTTAAACACTGTACGACAGCTTAAAATCACTTCACTTAGACCCCAAAGGAAAACCAAGTCGATGTTTACAAAATGGGAGAACCAAAATACTATGTCTATATCATTATTGCTGATTCAACGGTGGGTCCCAGGAGAAACAAAGTATTTTCACCCTGTTCTTTGTTGCAAACAAACACATTTCCACTAAAAGCGTGTTTATGTTATTGTACCCATTTATCACAGCATATATTTTTCCAATTGAAATTCTTATCAACGAAATGAACGCAGGGAATTGAAGTATTGGCTGTTGTCGTGGAGTCATTTAAAATATCTTGTTTTATATTTTCTGGTCTCTGGTGGATGATTTATGAAATAACAAGGCTATCAAAGTTCACCGTCCTCTTGTTTATTATCGTAATTCAGTTTTTTCTTTCCTTCTTACTTTCTTAATCTGTCTACCCCCACCGTTGGATTTTCCCTCAGACTCAACGAGAGATCTCACCTCTACCACCTCAAGGGCAGTGTACTGGAGCGAGAGACTTTGAGTCCGGGGGATGCGACTAGGGAGGAGGACCAATACCTCGTCAAGGCGTCTTCGCTGAACAGTGGCCTTGTTGGGGTATGGGAAGATGTATAATTGCATATTTAAACCTGTGTGGTTCACCTGTAAGCTTGCAAAACCCTGTACTGCAGTGTGCGTCTCCAGAGAACCATACCTTTCTTTGTATCCCGTAACAATGGAATAGTCCGCCTTTGTGGTATAGTGTTTAGTGTGATTAGCTGTCAGCCCCGGATACTCGGGTTTGATTCGCAGCTCTGCCAAGAAACTTGAAAAGTGGTGCGAGTATTGGAACGAGGTACACTTAGCCTCGGAAGGTCAACTGTTAGAAAGGTTTCGATTCCCACCTCAGCCATCCTCGAAGTAGTTTTCCGTAGTTTCCCATTTTTCCAGGCAAATGCCAGGATGGTACTTAACTTAAGGCCGCGCCCACTTCCGTCCCTCTTCCTGGACTTTTTCTATCAGTATTTTAATCCTCCACAAGGCTTCTGTTCAGCATAGCAGATTAGGCCGCCTGGGCGAGGTACTGGTCCTCCTTCGCAGTTCATCCTCGACTAAATGTCTCGCTCTGCAGAACACTGTCCTTGGTGCGGCAAAGGTGAGATCCCACGCCGAAGCCGGGGGGGGGGGGGCGAGTTCTAAACGGATTAAATAAATAAATAATATCGTCGCCATACGACCTATCTGTGTCGGTGCGACGTAAAGCAACTAGCGAAAATAAATAAATAATTATCATAATGCCCTTTGAAATTTCTCTTAAAACAACGATCCCCACCACTCAAAATACCCTTGAACCGCAGCGAACGAAACTACATTGGGAACATAAAGACAACAGCTAACTTACAGTGCTAGTGAGGTCGTCTGATGTGAAGTAGTTGGAAGAGGAAGTGGAACTGAGTGGAATCAATATTCATAACTTTTATACTCCGAAGATTCAGAAAGGCAAATTCATTAAGCCAGAGGATCAGAACCTTCACGGTTTGCTGACGCTGCATAAACATCTATTGGCCATGCTCCCTAATGTTAATTTCTCATTACTATTACAACAGTTCAGATTAGCATGCATTTGACTTTGAAATGCTGTGTGTGGACAAGTTTGAGACGCCTCCAGGAGTCGTCATTAGACCACTACCCGATCTTCATTGTCTGCCAGTAAGTGGAGTAGTCTGACGTGGATAAGCTAGGACCACCTATCACTCTAATCGGACTAAATAGTCTACTGCGCTAGTACACATCCTACGATAGGACTGTAATGTCAAGGTTAAGTGGATCACCATCACAGCACTGCAACAAACAGAACGATTTACCTTAATATTGTAGAAGAGGATAATAACCCTCCGTGGCTCAGGCGACAGCGCATCGGCCTCTCACCGCGGGGTTCCGTGGTTCAAATCCCGGTCACTCCATGCGAGATGTGTGCTGGACAAAGTGGAGGCTGGACGGGGTTTTCACCGGGTACTCCGGTTTTCCCTGTCATCTTTCATTCCAGCAACACACTCCTGTATCATTTCAGTTCATCTGTCAGCCATTAAATCATTACCCCAGAGAGGCGCGACAGGCTTCGGCAGCTGGCACAATTCATATCCTCGCCGCAAGATGGGGGCTTCATTCATTCCATCCCTGACCCGCTTAATGACTGGAAAACAGGTTGTAGGCTTTCATTCATTGTAGAAGAGGATACTCCCATTCCCTAATACTGGATCTCCCGAAACAGAGGAGAGAGTATTCATTTATAATAAGCCAATTTTATACAATTTTTGAATAATACTGTAGTTACCGAATTCAATCATATTTGCCGAATTTCGATTTCAAGAAGAATATACAGCATTTTACTCTTCAGTGGCACAAATAGCTTCTTCTTCTTCTCCTTATTTACGACGAGGCCTTCTAGGGACCATGCGCCGTTTTCAATTCAACCTTACCGGACGAGTTGGCCGTGTGACTAGAGGCGCGCGGCTGTGAGCTTCCATTCGGGAGATAGTGGGTTCGAATCCCACCGTCGGCAGCTCTGAAGATGGTTTTCCGTGGTTTCCCATTTTCACAGAAGGCAAATGATGGGGCTGTACCTTAATTAAGGCCACGGCCACTTCCTTCCAACTCCTAGGCTTTTTCTATCCCATCGGCTCCATAAGACCTATCTGTGTCGGTGCGACGTTAAACCTCTAGCAAAAAAAAAGCAATTCATCCTTCTTTGTTGTTTCTTCTTCCGTTCTTTCCAGTATTCCTTCGTCATTGCACTATGTTTTATTCTTCTCTCTTCAGACCACTTTGGACCAGGTTTCCTTTTCGTTATTTCTTGGAATCCTTCCATTCTTAAAATTTTTATAAAAATCTCTCTTTAGAGTTTCCTCTTCAGTCATTTTATTCCTTTCTAATTCTTACTTTGTCTTTTATCTCTCAAAGGTACTTGGCAATCTTCTCTTTTTCTGTTCAGTTTTTTAATATAAAGACAAGGTTACCCCCGTTCAGGCCACGAAGGCCCTTGGAGGAGTGGAAGGTAAAGTCTTCACCATTGTTAACCGCGGAACGTGATGGGGTAGAGTGGTTAGCTATACGCCAGGCCGCCTTTCCCCCCAGGAATTAACCTAGTACTCATTTATAGTGTAGGCTGAGTGAACCTCAGGGCTATATGCACCTCCGGAAGTGGAAATATCGTTTCTTAAATTTTACGACTTCCTGACGGGGATTCGAACCCACGTCCTTGCGGGCGAACCGAGCACGCCTTTGCCGCCTCGGCCAGGCAGCCCCTTAATTTGTTTGTGATGATGATGATGATGCTTGTTGTTTAAAGGGGCCTAACATCGAGGTCATCGGCCCCTAATGGTACGAAATGAAATAACAAAAGAAATCAAATTCATCCACTGACCAAAATAAAATAAAAATGTCGTGAAGAAAGAATGGATGGACATGAACCAAAAAAACGAGCAAACAAAAAAAACAGTGGATCCAATTCAAAAAAGATCATAATTAATGTATGACTGACCAAGGGACCACTCATAAAGCACAATCCTGAATCGAGAATGCTTGATGTCGATAGGGGTCCAAATCCAGATCTAAGGCCCCTCAGAATGGTACATGTCGCGAGTAAAGTAGAACCATGGTATTTGTCATGTCGGGGTACTAATCAAAAGTAGCGAAGACTAACGGTGTTCCACACAAGAAGGTACTACTCACAAGTTTTGCACTTCGTACAGGGAACGCAGACCTATGGTGTCTCGCACACAATGGCGCCACTCATAGCCCACGCAAACCGATAAGGTTCCTCACCTAGGTGTACTAACCACACATCCCGTGGTGTTCCTCACAGAGTGGGTACCAATCACAGCCAACGCAGACCCACGGTGTCGCTCATTTAGTGGTACAACTCACAGGCAACGCCCAGACCCGCGGTGTTGCTCACATGGGTACGACGCACGGGTACTGGAAACCCACAGGAGAACCCCCTCCAGCTGCTACTAATCACAAACTTATTTCATACCTAATATAGTGGTACTACTCGCAAGTACAGGCAACCCATGGTGTTCCCCACGTGTTGGTACGAATCAAAAGTAGTTTCATGGTTCTAACTCCGTCATCCCTTGGTCGCCCCTTGTAGTCGCCTCTCACGACAGGCAGGGGATACCGCGGGTGTATTCTACATGTGCGTCCCCCACCCGCAGGGGGTAGTGTGTTTGGTCCGCGAGAGGTATTTTATTTCCCTCAAGGCTGCCGGCAAGCCGGTTAGGACCCCCCTATCCGCCACCTGGGACGCGCCACGTGGGAGTATCACCTCTCCCCCTGCTACGCCAGCGTAGCAGGTTCGTGGTAATTTGTTTGTGTTGTGGCGTATTTCCTCATTAATGATTTTCCATTGTTTTCATTGGTCCTAAGATTTTTGTTATGATTTTCATTTCTAGTACTTGCAGTTTATCTAAACTAGAGTTTAAAACTAGACATTTACTTGCGTAAAAATTTTCTGGTTTCACCACTGCACTGTAGTGCCTTATTTCAATACTTTTAGATGAACATTTCTTGTAAAAATTCTTAGTGATATCACACGCTCTTTCCATTTTTCGTAACCTTTATTCTAGAGCAGAATTTTCTAAACCATTTTCTTGAATTATTTCTCCCAGGTTTTTACATTTCATTTCTTTGTCTATCCAACCAATACGTGTTGTCCAATTTTTGGAGCGATGTTTATGTTTGCAATAATTTTTTTCTAGAGAGTTTCTCAAACTTGTTTTGTTGGCTATTTCTTCTAAGAGATTGATTTGTGGCTTTGCATCTGTTAGGCTCTTTGAAAGTGTAGCAAAATCATATGTATGCCCCTAAAAGCCAGGGAATTAATTTCAGCACCATTGTTTTTTCCTCCCCAAAGTTATTTATTATTATTTTTTATTATTATCATTGTCACCCTGCTGTGCACCATTTTCTCTCCCACCTCCATTCTCTACTTGTCTCATACAAATGTCACATCATCCCTCCCGACGCTCAAGAATGGTATCTTGCACGTACAATCTTCCAACTTCGTTGTGTTCATCTCACAACGCTACAGACAGGTGGTAACAAGATCACGCCTCGCAAGATGAAAACAGATGCGGTGACCTAGATAAACACAGAAGGGGCAGAGGTCTCCCTTCAGCGTAACATTTTCTGACTTCTACGCTTCATCGAACAAGAGGAAGACATTTGGATGAACATGGATGTTATAAAAGAGAAATGTAGTGAAATACTAGTAAACTCAATATTCCTGAAATGTATTCTTATACGTTTACAAAGCATGCTTTTTAAGTAAGTACCGTTTTTAAATAAGGCTGCCATAGAACTTCTGTCGTCTTTTTTTTTTTTTGCTAGGGGCTTTACGTCGCACCGACACAGATAGGTCTTATGGCGACGATGGGATATGAAAGGCCTAGGAGTTGGAAGGAAGCGGCCGTGGCCTTAATTAAGGTACAGCCCCAGCATTTGCCTGGTGTGAAAATGGGAAACCACGGAAAACCATCTTCAGGGCTGCCGATAGTGGGATTCGAACCTACTATCTCCCGGATGCAAGCTCACAGCCGCGCGCCTCTACGCTCTGTCGTCTTTGAAGACATGCCCGCTAAGTATGTACATCTGTACGCTAGTCGCAAACGCCATTATGGAATTATTCGTCCAACTTTACGTTTGTTTGTGCGTACTGAAAACGTCTCTGACAATTAACGGTCCCGTCGAGCGTGAAGTACACGTCGTGATTCGTTTTCTAAATGCAAGAGACGTGAAAGCTGTTGAAACTCATCGGCAGATTAGTAAAGTGTGTGGAGAACACACTATGAGTGGAGGAATGATGAAATAATGGGTTAGAGCATTTATGGAAGGCCGTACTAACGCCACGACGAGAAACATAGTGGACGACCGTCCGTCATTCCTGAAGATTTGGTGGCTACCACTTGGTCTGGAAAAACCATTTAGGAAGTCAGCGCCGCGACGATTATGACGACCTAAAAACAACCGTGCTGCAGCACCTTGCACTTAAGGCTGCAGATTTCTTTGAGGATGGAATTCAGAAGCTGGTTTCATGATATGTCAAGTGCCTTAATATGCTTGGAACTAATGTTGAGAAGTAGTATAAGGCACAGGCTGACATGTTAGAAATAATTGTTAAAAAAATTGCATTATATTCCTACCGGTGTATCAAAACGGTACCTAATTAAAAACATGCCTCGTATATAACAGATAGTACGCGTGGTTCCGCCCGCATTGAAGTCAGAACTAGCAACTAGTTTTGCACATCGCTTCTATGGAATATATTAATAACTTGTCCGACTCTTTGGCTGAATGGTCAGCGTACTGGCCTTCGGTTCAGAGGATCCCGGGTTCGATTCTCGGCCGGGTCGGGGATTTTAACCCTCATTGGTTAATTCCAGTGGTCTGGGGCTGGGTGTTTGTGCTGCCCCCTACATCCCTGCAACTCACAACCACACATAACACTATCCTCCACCACAATAACACGCAGTTACCTACACATGGCAGATGCCGCCCACCCTCATCGGAGGGTCTGCCTTACAAGGGCGGCACTCGGCTAGAAATAGCCACACGAAATTATTATATTAATAACTTATGTCTGAATATTATGTAACAGGAAGGAACAGGAGCAGCAATGGGAGAAAAAGAGGGGGTGTAAAAGATGAGGACCACCTTCCTTCCGATCAGAGAAGTGTGCAATAAAATAAATATATCAACAGACACAAAGCCCAGGCACTACATGGCAACAGTGAGAAACGTGGTAATGACATTATTGTTCTGGAACTATCTGCCAGTCCCTATATAAAGCTGCAAGTTTTTTCTGGGCTAAGAGGTTTGACTGCAGTGAAACTTTGAGTATACACAAAACTAAGGAGATCTCCCTGGGGAGATGATGAGGCGGAGGCTGGTATGAAGATACTAGGAACAAAATGAGGAGGTTAAAGATGCTGAGGATGATCTCCGAAGAAATAAGACTGAAAAGATAAAGATTTTCTGGACATGTTATCGGGATGGACATGGAGAGAATGACTAGGAGAGTATGAGTGACAACGGGTAGGACGAGAGGAAAGTCGGGTTGTCGAACTCAGGAAGGACTGGACTGAGATGGGGCTTAATTTTATACGGGAGTATTGGATCACCCCGGACACAGTGACATCACATCGCAACAGGACTCAGTGCTCAACATTTTATCCATATCGATATCATCCTACTGTGTTTATATTGAAATGACAAGATGGAATTTAATTCCATGCCACTATCCATCAATTTTAATATGTTATATTGTACTTGTCATAGTTTTAGCTTTCTTAAAGGAGGCCCACATTTTCATTAGGTCTTATTGTATACATGAATTTTAACCTAATTAGCTGAAGAAGAGAATGTGCATCTTCTAGAAACATGTAGCCTACTAGATATAATGTAAATGTGAAATGTAAATATAAAAGAAAAATTTTAACACATAGTATTGACTAGGCGGATCATCCATCTCTCTATTTACTGTCTTTGGAGATGACACCATTTCTGCATTCTCTCATCTCCCAAAGGTAACTTCTTTTCCACGCCACTAGGGTACGCAATATCAGACCACCCACACTATTACCAACATTTTGAATCAATGAAGAGCAGGATGGCAAATTTTGAATTCAGTTGATTTAAGAATAACTGTAGTTGTACTGTATGATTACCTTTTTTTTATCCCTGTGTTTCAAGTGCTGCATATATTTAAGTTTTTATAGGAATGCAGTTCATTAATTAACGGTAGTAGAGTTTCTTGTTATTTCCGTAAGCTTCTCATAAAAAAAAAAATAGGACATTTTAAATTTTGGTGAAAACCCATCTTAATATACCACCAGCCGCCAGGACTAAATATAAATTTCGGGTGGATACCGTCTGCGCGCGAAAGGATCAGTTTTTGCCTAACTGCGTGGAAGCGGCTAAATTGTAAACATGCCAACTGAGCGCGAACGGCTGTACCAAAAGTACAGATGCTGCGAGTCTTCCTCATGTAATAGTTATGTGGCAGCACTAGTAGTAAATAAGGTTAGTAATTTGTTTCGAGAATAGTTGTAGCTATGAAGATGGTATCACTAACGACTGTCATTTGTTCTGAGCCTATATAATGGTGTGTTGTGTGTACAACCACATTCACAGATTCTGACTTTGCATTTCCTCCAGAAATCTGGGCTTCTAACACTTCTCACATCAGAAAGAACAACCAATGCTTTTGTGGCATTCGAGACATGTTTCGGACTTAACATTAACAGTGCACATCCAGTGAAGTCCTAAGTCTTCAAAAATGGGAAGGAAAATGGAGGAAACATTCCCGCGCGCAGTTGAGCTTTGCCAAAATAAGAGACGCAAAGAGTCAGCGATCATTGAAATATAGCAATACATACGCGACACCTGACATGCATGTGTTAGGAAATAGAATTTATAAGAGCACTTCGATACCGAATTCAACTAAATCCTTTTGGAACTAGATTCCTAACATAGTAAACTCACAATTTCAGCAAACAATGATTTCCTCGTTTCGGAGGATTTCGTGTACATCTCCCCTTAAGATGATATAGCCCCATGGATCATTCATTATTAATAGTATAACCCTGTTGTGACATACTCAATCTAGAAGAAGCTTTAAATGACATCAAATTTATGAGTTTCATTCCTGTATGCCGCAATGCTCCAGTGCAACAGATAAGCTGGTAGGTTATGTCCGAAATAACAAAACATGACGTTATGTGGATGTTTTTAATACAGTCTTTGTTTTAAAAGCCCTGAAATGGAACTAAACTATTTACAAAGTGACAGAAAGGAGAACAAAGAAGTATTCTCTGATGATTCCGAAATATTGGAAGATGTAGAACGGCTTGTCTGATTTCCCCAATGACTCTCTCTCCCTATGGCCTGTGGGAACTTGAAGGAAGGTCGAATGTACAACTACGTCTGATTCATCCGGGGCTGAGGATTGTCTGTATTCTCGTGTAGAAGAAGCCAGAGAGCCTCCTAAAGAGTATTATTCGGCTCTTTCTCCCTCACTCTCTATTCCCAAAGGCATACATGAATAACTAACAACCTGAGCCATGGTTTCTGCTACAGTTGATCGTAAAAGCCTAACACAAAACTCGTAATGTCTCATCTGGAAGTTTTAAGTTCATGACTGCGATCATTGTGATGAGTAGCTTCCTCTCTCAATCAGCGGTAGAGTGTTGACCTCTGGATTCCAAGCTCGTAGGTTCAAACCCGGCATAAGTAATCAGATTTATGAAGGCGGAAAGAAATCTACTCCACACTCCAAGTCGTACAAGAGATAAATAGATGGTTTATTTTAACTGGAAAAATAAGGCATAACCGAGCGAGTTGGTCATGCGGTTAGATTTGCGCAACTGTGAGCTTGCATTCGGGAGATAGCGGTTGAAATCCCACTGTCGGAAGTCCTGAAGATTCTTTTCCGTGGTTTCCCATTTTTAAACCATGCAAATTTTGACACTGTAACTTAACCAACGCCACGACCGCTTTCATCCCTTTACTAGCCCTTTCCTATCCCATCGTCACCATAGGGCCTATCTGAGTTGGTATGGCGTACGGTAAATTATAAGAAAGAAAAGAAAAGAAAAATTATTAAAACAGCCACAGATAGCCCATTAGAGATCCAATTTAATCCGCCATCTCTTAGAGTAAAATAAGAGGTCGAAATTGATAGGCAGCGTCAAATATTAAAATGCCTGCATAATAATAATAATAATAATAATAATAATAATAATAATAATAATAATAATAATAATAATAATTGTACCGGGCGGTACACCTCCACGACGCAAATTCAAATATTGCGCCAGTTGAAACTCCTCTACACCGGGCGAGTTGGCCGTGCGCGTAGAGGCGCGCGGCTGTGAGCTTGCATCCGGGAGATAGTAGGTTCGAATCCCACTATCGGCAGCCCTAAAAATGGTTTTCCGTGGTTTCCCATTTTCACACCAGGCAAATGCTGGGGCTGTACCTGAATTAAGGCCACGGCCGCTTCCTTCCAACTCCTAGGCCTTTCCTATCCCATCGTCGCCATAAGACCTATCTGTGTCGGTGCGACGTAAAGGCCCTAGCAAAAAAAAAACAACAACAAAAAACTCCTCTACAGGAGAACGCCTGAACTTTAACAAACTATATTAATCCGATGGTTTCTCGAAAGATGTCACCACAGTAAATTTGGTAATTTTGAAGTGTCTGAAAGGTGTCTATTTCGACTTGTGTTTGTTTCCTCCGGATCAAGAAATTTGGACGTTCTCTAACAGATGTCTCTACAAAAACTATAATAACGCACTCTGGTGTAAAGGAATGAACTGTCCTGAAGAAATTTAACATTCATAATTTTTGTTTTTTGCTAAATTTTGTTCTGTGGTTTAAGAGTTGGCAATGTTAATCCTTTCTTTCCGCCAGTTTTGAAATTAGCCAATCCCGAATTTCTTAAATTAATTTTCGGCCAATCGGGGCTTTCTTCCCCAACCTGCTCTGTAACTGTGTTCTGTAACCAATAAACTGCTGTGGGTGTGTCTTATCATTCAGGAAAGGTCTCGAATGTTCCATGAGGGTATATAAACTGCTGATTTTCTTGTCTCGGTGCCACTTCAGTAACATCTCTCCTAGTGTGATTATGTAGCAGGGGGCGGGAAGCGCCTCATCTTCGGGCAGCAGTTCATCTATAAGGTAATGGCCATTTAATAACTTCATTTCTCGCTAGCTCAGCAGTTTAACCCGCGGGGCAGGTTCGAAACCTTTCTCATGTAACCTACCTTTAATATGTAAAAGACTTTTGGTAAAATTCCGTCTCTTTAAGTACAAATTGCGATAGAGAGTGCTAAACCCTCTCGAGCTCCCACTCCTATTGTTTTGAGGTGACTTTGTTTTCACAACCGTTTCCTTCTTTCTTAATGTAATAAAGTCTTCTTTTACAAGTCACCTCCTTAGTATGGGATTAGCCCTTGTGTATGCGGCCTAGTGCCAAGTAGGTTTTAACATTGTATTATGAGTGCAAGTTACGCCTCCAGCCAATTTGGTATTTTGGGCCATGTAATTAGCCTGTTTCTTTACTGAATAGGCCTAGTAGCTTGGGTATTTATTACCCCTGTTCTTGGAATGCCTTGAGGGCAGTTTGAAGTATTGTTTGTTGTGGCCTTTGATGGGCTTGAACCTTGAGAGCGGGTTTGCTCTTTCTTAAATTTGGTTTCTGTGTGCCTCGAGGAGGCTTAATATGGTAATCAGGAGCCAGTGCTCCTTGGCATGATTGGGGTTTTCTGCCCCTTTGTTTGAACTTGATACATAGGTAAAGTTGGGCTCATAGCTCAAGGTTCGTGGGTGTCGGGGTCGAAGCCCAAATTTGTAACGAAGTAAAATTGTACCTTCTTAATTTGTTGATCTGCTACTTGGTACCAGTTATATTCTGTTATTTATTTATCTTGAAAAGAAAATATAACCTTTGTTAAAGTTTTAAATTAACTTTAATTTCGTAAGTTGAGACCTATTCCCGCCCGCACCTTCTTTCACCTCTGCTGTTCCACAGATACCTCGGAACAATAATAATAATAATAATAATAATAATAATAATAATAATAATAATAATAATAATAATAATAATAATAGTGGAAGAAGAAGAATGTATTTAGGAATAACACTGGAAATTCGCCTGCAGTGTTAATAACAGAATATATGAAATTCGACTGGATAGAAAATTTTAAGTACTTGGTGTAGTAATTCAAATTAATGTTCTAGGGAAACAAATCAAGAGCAAGGAAGTTATAACAAGCTTACCAACTGACCACGAATACCTATACCTCTCCATAAAAACTAAAATCAGGCACTATAAACCTGTAGCTAAACCAGAATGTTTCTATGCTATAGAGTGTATGTTCTCCATGGAAACAGGAGAAATAGAAGAGCTAGAGAAAAGGGAAAACATTCTAAGAAAGATCTGGGGCCCATTAAAGACTTAAAAAGTAGAGTTCAGACACAGGAAGACTGTTCAGATGGTTACAAGAATTAAAAAGCTGAAAGAATGTCTGATGCGGTCAGGTAGAGGAGGGATGAATTCTTTGGTCACATAGTGAGGATGGGTAATGCCAGACTCACAAAACATATTTAAAAGAATAAAACGGCAGTCACTGGATTCAAAGTATAAAGAGAGATATGGTAAGGATGGGAATAATAATACAAGACAGAACAACTTTCAGAAGATAAAATATTTCACGAGTTCCCAGTAAATAGAAAAGAAGGAATGGAATAACATCGGGGCAAAAGACAGTTAAATATTGAAGAACTATTGGAAAGAGAGGAAGGAAGCAGGAAACAAACCGAAATGAATGCAGTGGAGCCCAACCAAACCACGTGCATATTTAGCAACGCCGCATCGTAAAGCCCACTTGAATTCGCCCGCGACCGAGTTCGATTGTTGCAGTCGCTTAAGTGCAGCCAGTATCCAATATTCGGGAGATAATGAGTTCGAACTCCACTGTCGGCAGCCCAGAAAATTATTTCCGTAGTTTTCCATTTTCACACGAGGCAAATGCTGGGGCTGTACCTTAATTAAGGCCACGGCCACTTCCTTCCCACTAATGCCTCTTTCCTCTCCCATCGTCTGGTAAAGAGAGAAAGGTCGGCCGCAAAGCGTTCTGATTGGTTAACTTTTTCTTCTTAAAACGCCGTCTCCGAGCGGAGGTTGGCGATCCACGTAACTAGCTCTGATCTTGACAGCGCAGAATGGAATGCCATTTCTGAAGTACAGCAGTGCCATCTTCGAAGGTCTATCAGCCATGAATTTCTTCTTCTCCCAACAGATCTCTTCCCCTGTATCTTCCCTTCGATAATAAGCTGTGGTAACTGATACCTCTCACCTCTCATTATATGTCCTAGGTATTGCGTTTTCCTCTGTATTATGGTGAGCAGTAGTTCTTTTTGCATTTTCATCCGACGAAGGACCTCGTCATTTGAGATTTTCATTACCCACGATATCCGCAAGAGACGGCGATACAGGAACATTTCGAAGGCATCGATACGTTTTTCTATGATTGGATCCAGAGTCCAGCTTTCACATCCATATAGGAGAACAGAAAATGTATAGCAGCGATCGTACGAATTCGTAGTTGGAGACTGGGATCTGAGAATTTCTTCATGGTAATGAATTGTTTCCTGGCCTGCTCAATTCTAGATATTATCTCCCGTTTGGAGTTAAACTGGTCATCCAAGATGGTACCCGGATATTTGAGAGAAGACACTTGCTCAACTATTTTACCTTTTATTGTGAGATTTGTCCGAATTGTCTTCTTAGAGGTCACCATCAGTTTCGTTTTTGAGGGGTTAACATATAATCCAAACTCTTCACTGTGCTGAACTAAGGAGTTTGTCATGCACTGAAGGGCAGACACGTCATCAGCTATGATAACAGTATCATCTGCTTAACTGATGTTGTTGATGATTTTCCCGTTAATTTTGATCCCACCATAGTCTTCCAATGTTTCTTTAAAGATTGCCTCTGAGTACATGTTAAACAACAGAGGTGACAGTACACAACCCTGGCGGACGCCCTTCCTGATCGAAGCAGTTTCTGAAGTTCCTTGATCAGTTTTGACATTTGCAAACTGATTCCAGTACAGGTTACTGATTATACGTAAGTCACCGGAGTCAATAATTGTTGATCTCAGAATCTCTATCAGCTTATTGTGCCTGACACAATCGAAAGCTTTTTTTATAGTCTATAAAACAGGCATAGACATCAACATTCATATCTCTGCATCTCTGTAACAACACATTTAACGAGAAGAGTGCCTCACGTGTACTTCAGCTGCTGATAAAATAACAACGGTGTTAGATATCGACGTAAAATTTGCAAATTACCTATCACTATGATGAACGCTCTACTGCTCATATACTCGGTCCACTTTGAATCCGACCTCCTTGTACATAGATTATTACAGTGAGATCGCCATATCTAAAGGCATTTTATAACTGTCAGGTTTCAAGAGGCCGTCTCTAAACTGGTTTCATTGGCGTTTTCTGGTCTGGAGGAACAGAACCCACCTAAAGGACTCCTCAGCCCAAAGCTGTTGGCCCCTTCTGCGTCATTTATGTCTTATACGGACATTTATCACAAAATAATAATAATAATAATAATATAATAATAATAATAATAATAATAATAATAATAATAATAATAATAATAATAATAATAATAATAATAATAGTAATAGTAATTACCCTTCAACCGAAACGTCCGAAAAATAATATTTTTGATAAGGCGAATTTTAGGAACATCGTTTGTTCTGTTATGACTAAGGCGCGGAATTTTAAGCGATATAAACCTTCATTTCAGGTTTCATGTATGCTCAAAATAGATTGTCTTTCCAGGTTTTGCTTCGTGGATGCAAGTACTGATGTCTGAAGTATACTCACTTGTGGAACATCGTTTTTTCTAGATGTGTACAATATCTTTGGTTTATTAAAATAACTTTTAAACATTGTGAATGTACTGGCTTCATTTATCTAAAATGTCAAAAACATTTATTATCCTCTTAAGTATTGCATTTTAATTTTTATCTGAAATTTCTGTTATACGACATCACCTCCACCGTTTTTGTTCCCGTTTACAGAGGATCTATTATTATTTTTATTATTATTTACTAGAAAGCCAGAATATGCCATTACAAAACGGTTGTCAGACCCTAGTTCTTTTACGCTGCAGAGACCTTGCTGATGAACAGGAAAGATACCATGGATGACTTAGAAAAGTTGAAAGACTCAGGGCCTATCCTCCGGAAAATTCATGGGCCAAGAGTGCGTCCGGACTGAATCTACCGACTGCAAGCGAACTGTGAACTGTACCAACCATTGGAAACGTCTAAGACTAGCATGCGGCGTAGGCCACTGAAGTTTTACTGGCACTTTCTGAGAATGGACAACGACACGCTTACGTAGATCTCCTTACTCATCAATAGCTACAAGACTGGAATCATGTGGATTAATGAAGTAAAAGAAGACTTAGCTTCCGCTGAGATTTTTGATTGTGATATCTCAGACCGCCCCAAATTTTGTCATATTGTAAACTCGTGGTCTCCTCCACCAAAGGTTGTTGAATTCCGCAAACCTTTTTCACAGGAAAGAAAGGAAAAAATAATAGCAAGGATCAAGAGAAATTGAGAAAGAAAGCGAGCATCCAAGGAATTAGTCCTAGGCGCTCCCCAGTGGGCTTAACTCATTAATAATTACTTACTAGGTACCAACCATCTTCGAATTATTTTATGGCTTCTGGTTTTTAATTGTCTAAACGCACTCCTTAGTGTCCGCGAATTGGAATATATGCTTATAGTAATTGCGCAATTATATGTTTCTCATTGTCTATGCAAAATTTCGTATGCCGAAAGCATAGTATTCTTACCATATTATGTTTACTTTATTCTCACTAATGTGGCCAGGTTGTGATTCCCGGCTAATGGACGGATTCCACAGAATTTAACATGAACACGTCTATCCTTCACTCATAATTGTGTGTTTAATGTTTAAGTACATATTTGGTCAATCGAATATATTAACAAACATTTCTATGAAATGTAGTGTACACGCTACAACGCGTAGTAGCAACTGCCAATTTAAAATTTTCAGTAGTGAGATAAGTTAGACAGAACTCTTCAATGTAAACTGCAGAAGAGGAGTACATATCGTTATGTATGTGACTCTCCCCTGCAATCTTATTCATTTACCCCAAAACGGCTCACCACAATTTTACATATTTGATCTCGTTTGATAGCTGCAGTCGCGTAAGTGCGGCCAGTGTGCAGTATTCGGGAGATAGTGGGTTCGAGCCCCACTGTCGGCAGCCCTGAAGATGGTTTTCCATGGTTTCCCATTTTCACACCAAGCAAATGCTGGGGCTGTACCTTAATTAACGCTACGGCCGCTTCCTTCCAACTCCTAACACTTTACTGTCCCAGCGTCGTCGTAAGATCTATCTGTGCCGGTGCGACGTAAAGCAAGATGTGTTATATTTGATCTCGTACAGCTTATTGTTTCCAGTTTTTTTTCCTTTATACCATGGCTCCGCAGCATTCGTTATAAATAGGTCAAATAACACGTCTTCATTTGCCTGTCGTAGTCAAACTGTTTTGCCTGTCGCTTTGAATAGTTTTATGAGCATGCCGCAGTCCGTAGTCATGACGTCATCATGCCGTCTGTTTGGTTCGATTTTATGATAAATTAAAATTAGTTGAACTTAAATAATTTCGGAGATAATACAGAAAAATGAAGCTTTTCTATCATGCAGTTCTTGATGTGAAGTCTGGTATTCTGTCGTAGATGGCAATGGTGATTTTAATCGCCGTTCTTCTATATAGAAATTGTCTTGTGAGCTCATAGGTTAGTCTCGAAGGAGACATATTTCCCAGGCAGATAACTTTGTTTAAGATACATGGCCTTCACTATTTCTAATAATAATAATGCTATTTGATTTACGTCCAACTAACTACTTTTTCGGTCTTCGGAGATGCCGAGGTGCCGGAATTTAGTCCGCGGAAGTTCTTGTACGTGCCAGTAAATCTACCGACACGAGGCTGAAGTATGTGAGCACCTTCAAATACCACCGGACTGAGACAGGATCGAACCTGCCACGTTGGGTTCAGAAGGCCAGCGCCTCAACCGTCTGAGCCACTCAGCCCGGCAATCACTCTTTCTATTCTCCGGACCACCTTTTGAGCAGACTAAAGCGGAAGTGCGTGTACGGACCAGGGGATGGCGCGGGCGACAGGGGCAGCGCCTACGGTGTTGTCACACGGTAGGTGAGGGGGCAAGAGGGGTGCGCTACTCAGAGCGAGTTTTGGCAATGGCGCAGTCAATGCGGAGCTGCCATACTTACTCACTCAGTGGATGTCTTGAACACGTGAGTGCAGTTCCAATCATAGTCTGTTTAAAACAGCAGTGAGAGAATTTTATCAGTGTGCTTCGCTTTTACAAAAACAGTTTATGTGCATATTGTGTGCTAATTCATAATTCTTGTAGTCTCTTGTACGTTTGTAGGTTTCTTCTTACTCGTTATTGGATATTATTGTGCAATGGATCCGAACAAAAATTCACCAGACTGTTATAAGATGAAGAAGAAACGCAAGATTTTTACGTCCGGCGAGAGAAATATGATTCTGCCTGTTTATAAGCACTTCCGAGCGAATAATATTGACGGCGGGATTAGTTTACCTCGTGTGCTGACCCCGGCTCTGATTCCGACTTGGGTATGCAGCCACTCGATAGTGACACATATTAATTACTGTGGTACGAGGTAAGCTGACGCTGAAACCTCCTGCATAATAATAATAATAATAATAATAATAATAATAATAATAATAATAATAATAATAATAACAATATTTTTATAAAAATATATTTGTAATAATGAATTTATTGAAATTGTGCTGGACAAAGCGGAGGTGGGACAGGTTTTCGTCTAGATCCCCAACTTCATCTCTCAGTTTCAAGTTAATTCCAGTACGAGTACATAATCCTCACTTTTCTCGCTTATTCAGAAATCGCCCGTGAGAAATCAGGCCATATATTTAGATAATAATAGTGAATAATAAATAATAAAATAATAAATTAAAAATAGTAATAATTTAATGAATGTAATACTTACTGTTTATGTCAAAAGAATTCGTTCGCGATGCTTTACTCGTGAAATTGTAGTTAGTACATTAAAACTGTGAAAGCCTCCGTTGCTCAGGTGGCAGCGCGTCGGCCTCTCAACGCTGGGTTCCGTGGTTCAAATCCCGGTCAATCCATGTGAGATTTGTGCTGGACAAAGCGGAAGCGGGACAGGTTTTCTCCGGTACTCCAGTTTTCTCTGTCACCTTTCATTCCAGCATCACTCTCCAGTATAATTTAATTTCATCTGTCAGTCATTAATCATTGTCCCAGAGGAATGAGACAGGATTCGGCAGCCGGCTCAATTCCTATTCTCTCCGCAAGATGGGGCTTCATTTATTCCATCCCTGACCCGGTAATTGACTGGAAAACAGATTGTAGGTTTTCACATTTAAAATTTAATTCAGTAAATTAATTGTTTAAAGGTGTAGGCCATTAAAAAACTGTATGGGATTCTAACACGCAGACGTTAGTGTATTAATTATTTTAAATTCATTCGAGGTTCAATCCGTGAGCTGTGCTGTATTATAGCGGTGGAGTACAACTTTGAATGGCGCGCCGGCTCGTTTGGCAACCACGGCGAGTGTGACGAGACAATGACGTCACATCCGATTTAGTCTGCTCAAAAGGTGGTCCGGAGAATAGTGTAGCTTGGTTATCCTTCGATAAGTCTAAAGCGTGTGTCATGATGGGTCTGATTGTACGTACAATTTTTTTCTCTTATCAGCATGTAAGTTATTAGGGACATTCTGCATTCTGTTGCTGGGAAAGGTTACGGTATCAAAGATTATCTTGAAGGTGTATATTCTCCGGCTTGAGAGGTAGTACCTTTTTATTTTTACAGTTTGCTTTACGTCGCATCGACACAGATAGGTCTTATGCGTCGGTGGGATGGGAAGTGCTTAGGAGTGGGATGGAAGCGACCGTGGCCTTAATTATGATACAGCCCCAGCATTTGCCTGGTGGGAAAACGGTAAACCACGGAAAACCACCTTCAAGGCTGCCGACAGTTGGGTTCGAGCTCACAGCTGAAGGATCACAGCTGCACGCCTCTAACCGCACGGCCAACTCGTCCGGTGACAAGTAGTAATCAAACATGCTGCATGCAATGACATTACTTAGGATGAAAATCACATATATCAGAATATTAATGAAAGTGTTTGTCGCTTAGCAACCTGCTTAGTACTGAATGTATTGCGGGTTAGGGTAAGCCTTCGCCTGCAATTATTTTAGTCATCCATTAATGATATTAATTTTATGACGACTTAAAGGTTTTTGAACTTAAAATACCTATCAATGTGTCACGATTCAACGGCAGGTAATTCTGGAGATAATACAACAAAAATGAAGCAAATCTATTCAGTAGAACGGACGAATGGATTTGACACAGTTGTTTTCAGTAAACTCTTTTAATATATAGTTAGTTAATATCCTGAATTGCTAGTATGATCTAATGTTTAATATCATTTCGGGGAAGAGTTACTGAAAGGTGTTGAAATAACAGTACCGAGCAAGTTTGTTGCAAGGTTCAGATCATGTGATGGTGAGCACGCAGTCAGGAGATGGTGAGTTCAAACCCCACCGTCGGCAGGCGTAAGAATGGTTTTCTATTACTCCCCATTGTTTCGCAAGGTAAATGTTGGAACTATAAATTAGTCAAGGCCAAAGCCGCTACTTTCTCAGTCGTAGCATATTCCCACCCTTGCGTCGCCGAGAACCGTCCAAGTGTTAGGCTGAGGCCACATTGCAGCAAACAAACTTCCTGGAGCTGCCTTAGACAAACTGTTTGCAGCGGTTTCAAAACCTACAACACACATACAGTACAAGCAGTGAGTCTGTTGACAAGATATTCTCCTTCGTCTACTTCTTCTCCTTCTGATGAAGTACAAGTAACTGAAACAAATACTAGATTCGAGTACGGACCATGTGAGAAGTTATCTCTTTTAGCTGCCTCTTACTAGAGGAACGAGATACCGTGCTGCAGCTAAAGCCTCCCATCCACAGACGACAGGGAGGTTGCTAACATACCACCGACTAGAGTAGGTATCGGCGCAACAGCGGTTAGTTTAACTAGCCTTACAGCTCTATATTCGGGACACGGAAGGGCTGGTCCCCACGAACGGCCGTCCTGAAAATGGCTTTTCATTATCCAGCACTAAGGCAAATGCCGGGACAACTTCTATCTTCGGCCAGACCGCACCCACCTTACCTTCTCCGCAAATCATGTCACCGATAACCGATCAAGAGGCTGTGCAGTTTGGGTCACGTAGCTATATACTTGTATTTGAGTGATGGTGGGTTCGAATCCCACTGTCGCGAGCCTTGAAATTGTATTCCCGTGGTTCCCCAATTTCACACTAGGTAAATGCTTGAGCTCACATTAATTAAGACCACAGTCACTTCCTTCCCACTCCTAGACCTATCCTGTCCCACCATCACCTCTTTGTCGGTGCGACGTAAAGCACATTGTTGAAAAAATCACCTTTAAAATCTCCCTTGCCTGAGGGAGTACGTTACCATCCAGGAGACACGCTGTACCCTGGACCGGTACTGAATTTAAACTTTAACCCACTACTGGGTTCTGTGGCCATGCTGTATATGACAGTCCTGATTCTTGTCCCACCGCCCCCAAAATATCTAGCGGGAGAGCCGTAAGTTCCGCATTTGAGAAACTATTCCGATTTTGTTCTGATTTGTCATTGACAACGCTGACACGAGAACCTCCGTGGCTCACGTGATAGTGCGCCGGCTTCTCACCACTGGGTTCCATAGTTCAAAGCCCGGTCAATCCACATGAGGTTTGTGTTGGACAAAACGGAGGCAAGACAGCTTTCTCTCCGGTTATTCCTGTTTTCTCTGTCACGTTTCATTCCAGCCACACTCTCCAATATAATTTCATTTCATTTGTCAGTCTTTAATCATTGCTCCAGTGGAGTGCGACAGACTTCGGCAGCCGGCACAATTCCTATCCCCGTCGCAAGATGGGAGCTTCATTCATTCCATTCCTGACCCGGTCGAATGGCTAGAAACAGGATGTGGATTTCCATTTCAACACTGACAAAAAGAATAACATATTTTTCTCATAAATGAAAATATTATTATTTTTATGTCCCACTAACTAGTTTGGACGGTTTTTGGAGACGGCGAGGTGCCGGAATGTCGTCCCGCAAAAGTTCTTTTACATGCCAGTAAATATACCGATACGAGGCTGACGTATTTGAGCACCGGACTGGGCCAGGATCGAACCTGCCAAGTTGGGCTCAGAAGGCCAGCGCTTCAGCCGTCTGAGCTACTAACCCTGTCGTGACACAAGATACAACAATGAGTGTTTCTATTGTCAATAATAAAAATGTAACCGAACGAATTTGCCGTGCGGCTATGTGCTTCCATTCGGGAGATAGTGGGTTCGAACCCAACTATTGGCAGCCCTGAAGATAGTTCTCCTTGGTTTCCCATTTTCACACCAGGCAAGTGCTACGGCCGTTCCTTACTTTAGGCCAAGGCCGCTACCTGCCCATCGTCGCCATAACACCTACCTGTGTCGGTGAGCGTAAAGCGAATTGTGAAACAAAAAAAAACAAGAACAATTCTGACACAAATAGTATTTTCCTCCACGATTATTGGCCAACGAGTACCAGATTTCGAAACTTAAATTTTGTGGGGGGTGAGGGTGAAGAGAGAAAAATCTGTCCCGCTTTCTTGTGCAAAAAATAAAATAAATAAAAAATGGACGGATTTGTCATCCTACCTTTTCGGGGGAGAGAGAGGCAATCTACTTGCTAGCGTCAGCATGACTACCGATGTATTTTGCTTTCCTCATTGAGGCAGAAATTGCTGATACATATATGTCAGCCAAGACCACTGACATGCAAGCACCAACCGACCATATGAACGACATTTTCAAACCGTTTATAACAGGGACTGGCTGCATAAGGAGTGACATTCCTATACCCGTAATATTAAAAGAATAGTTTTGACTGATCAGGTTGGAATGAGGAGCATTGCACGTGTTATTGCACGCTGTTGCCACATTTCTACATGCCTTTCTCCTTTCCTTCACCTACGGCTCCGTTGTTCGTTCGTTCAGGCCGCTGTGTTCTCTTGTGCACAACTCGAAAGTGAGAGGTTTGACAACTCCAAGCAACACGAGCCAGCCAGCAAGCTTCTCTCCATGGCAACCATACCCCTTACTCCCTTCTCCCCTCTCAGGCTGACCTCACTCTGAGAACTGTCAGAAATCATCTTTCAATATTATGACTACAGCATCACTCATACCTCAGTCACTTTAGTATTGTCAAAGTCAAGGATGAGACTGAGAAAGGGAAATTAAAGTAACAAATTTAATATCCCATACCAGGACAAACATTGCACTGCAAAGACTAGGTCTCACCAGCAAAGGCACACACTAATGTCTAAGAACCCGTGACCCAACATCAGCTACGACATCAAACAACTCGAGTTTTCTGGAAAATATTGTTGTATATGTCAAAAGTGCCTTGTTTTCTTTGTTTTCAATGATTTATACGTCGCTAACGTGAAGGTACACAATAAACAATGTCAAAGTCTAAGTGCTCTCTCGAGCACGAGAGAGATTTAACGTAACAGTGGAGAATACTACTTGTTGTAGAATCGGGATTGAATTTCCTTAAGTTTCCTTGAATTGCTGTTACGATGAAACTTTGTATGAAGTCATGCTCCATTTGAATGTGGGAACAGTTTCCCGGGATCTCGAGGTAATTGCAATGTTGCTTTACGTGAACTGTGGTCACGAGGCGTAACTAACAGAACAGGTGTAATCTCGAGGAGAGCAAATTCCCTTTCAGTGAATTCCCGTTCCCCTCTATAATACTAAGGCACTAGAACTCAGAATTTCTCTTACATGTTCTTGTGGAATGTTGATCTATCACTGCTACACATATTCTTTACAACAACAGGGTAAATGTATTTTCTATTGTAATCATATTTCATGTTGAGGTCTGGACGTTTTCGCATAAATGGGTAAGCATTGCATTTACAATTATAGAAGCATCAAGGTATGTAATTTCCTTCCTAGCATAATGTGAAGATTTCAATGGGAAACTTCGAATATGCTCATCAGTCAGATGTAAAGTATCCAAAGTTAGCTGATTGGTTGAAGGATTCTTACCCCTTTTATTTTGAGGTAATTCACTGCCAGGAGAAATGGAGTCTAAAAAATATTCTCTTTTTACTGACAGCATATATAAGAAAATAATTCAGACGTTCTGGATTACGGATACTTCCATTCGACACAGAATACTTAAATGAGGCTTTCCTTTCCTCACTTTCTTCTCCCTTTCCCGGTCGCATTTGATCAACTTCCCTAACCTCATTCTTTGTAAGTGTAGGTTTGACTAATTTTACACTATATGTTTAAAAAACTCGGGCAAAACAAGGTTTCGAGAGTCTTAATTTATTTATTTATTTTAAAGAAACGCCTAATACGACATTTGCAGTTAGCACCAGATGTGTTTTTCTTTACAGCAACTTGTTTTACAGTGTATGCGCTTACATGAGATTCTCCTTTGGGCAATGCTTCTTTGGCACACTTCCTATTGGATATTTGTGATTACTCTGTTTCTTAATTCTTCCCATAATGCTGATGTTAGGTTATAAAGTATAGTTTCAATAATAATACTAATAACAGACCAGCCACAAGTGACAACTGAATTAACAGTAAACTTCAGGTGATTGTATTCTGCATATACAGTGCTAACATGTACAGGTTATACCGGAGAGGAAGGAACCAAGTCACTGACGTAGTTCCATTCACCACAGTATGAAAATGAATACCGATGCATTCACTCTGTTACTCATGTCTGACCTGCTTCCTTTCTATGCAGTAAATATTATCGCGCATAGGTTACGAAAACGTAATATAATCGATTCTCAAATTTCAAATATTCAAAGGATAAATGACTATATTCGATAGAGCTGTAATATCAATCCATGCCTACAAAATGACAATCAATATAGGGTCATATTTAACAGACCTAGGTGTAGTGCCCATTGTGGTGAAGTGGTAGTGGTGACTCTTATCTTAAGAGGAAACACAACCGCTCATTCATCCAGTCAGTGTTGCCAACTTATATTTTCAAGATCCGCTAAATACTACTAAAAATCCGCTAAAATTCCGCCAAGAAATCCGATCTAAAATAATGAGCAATGAAAAATGAAATGAAATGGCGTGTGGCTTTTAGTGCCGGGAGTGCCCGAGGACAAGTTCGGCTCGCCAGGTGTAGGTGTTTTGATTTGACACCCCGTAGGCGACCTGCGCGTCGTTATGAGGATGAAATGATGATGAAGACGACACATACATCCAACCCACGTGCCAGAAAAATTAACCAATTAAGGTTAAAATTCTCGACCCTGCCGGGAATCGAACCCGGGACCCCTGTGACCAAAGGCCAGCACGCTAACCATTCAGCCATGGAGCCGGACATGAGCAATAACAATAAATAATAATAATAATAATAAATAGTAATAATAATAATAATAATAATAATAATAATAATAATAATAATAATAATAATAATAATAATAATAAAAGTAAATGTCTGCACTCACCTGATCTGTGAGTTTCACTGGAATTAACCCCATCTGCCTCGAAGCCGGCGAGCTAAAATTTGTAGACGTTTTACTGCCGGGTGCACACTAGGTGAATCCCCTACCTCAAGGGCCACACACAGAACAGGCCAGTTCATTAAACGGCCTTCCTTCATAGCATAAAATAAATGCTACTCTCTCACAGTTTCATTATCTGTCGTCATTCGTCTACTAGGAGATATGTAACCTTTCCCCACGCATTACAATTTTATGAAACCATAATCTCATAACATCATATCCAAGTATCATGTTTTTTTCATGTGACTGTTAGCTCCTGACAAGAAATACGGAATAGCTCGGAGACAGACTGGAGTACAATTTTTTTTAAATACGTAAAATGGATAAAACACTAAATTCCGCTATAATAAATCTAGAATTCCGCCAAAAATCCGCTGTCCGCTAAATGATATATTTCTTCGCTGACAGTCTTCTAATTCCGCCAAATTTAGCGGAAAATCCGCTAAGTTGGCAACACTGTTCACCCTGGCTTGATAAGCTCAGCCGACAAAAATTAGTCACCAATGGAGAAATGATTAGAAGCATCATTTAATATCGTATAACTCCTCCACTGAACTTGATAACCACCTGGTTTGGTTAGGAAGATATCCCCCAAGGTTGTGGAGGTACGCCGCATATACGTTAAGCCACTCGCTGATGATTTGATCACGCAATTCCACCAAGTTGCGGGGTTGCTGATGTCGGCGTTTTACCCGCTGTTTCACATGTCCCACATATTTTCAATGGGGTTCATGTCAGGTGATTTTGCAGGCCAATCGAGATGTAACACGGTGGGGGATTTTTCGTAAAAACCAGTCACATGTGCTGTTGTCATCTTGAAAAATCGGACCGACCTCGAAAGCTGTAGTCACCGAAGTGCGGCCAGTATCCAGTATTCGGGAGATGGTAGGTTCGAACCCCACTGTCGGCAGCCCTGAAGATGGTTTGGGCTGTACTCTAATTAAGGCCACGGCCACTTTCCTTACCATTTCTAGCCTTTTCCTGTGCTATCGTCGCCGTAAGACCTATCTGTGTCGGTGCGACGTAAAGCAAACGCAAAAAATATAAAAAAAAAATAATAAATGAAAAATGAAAAATCTGGGTATCAATAGCATACACATCATGCAGATGTTGACTGAAAGGCAACACTTGATCATCCAGAATGTTTAAATAAACATGCTGGTTCATGTTAGTGGTCAACTCAGTGAGCAGGCCCAATCCTTGATACGAAAAACAACCCCTGAACATCACAGACCTACCTCTGGCTTGAGACTGACTGAGCACAGAACTAGGATGTAATGGCTTCATTTGGCCTACTGTGCACTCGCCGGTGGGCGTCTTTGAAATATAATAAAAAACGTGATTCGTCAGACCACATTACATTCCACAGAGGAAGTGTGGTTGTATTAAACCACAGAAATAAACAGAATTTAAAGTGGAAAAATTGTTATTGTTAATTTTTTAGACGACATTTTACTGGTAAATGAGTTAATCACCACTGATCTGCATTTAGGACAGTCACCCAGGTGGTAGATTCTCTATCTTTTGTTAATCTTAATTCTTAATTGCAAATAATTAGGACATTTATTGAACATCCCCATTGGTAAATTATTCCAATCACTAACTCCACTTCCGTCGCCTCTGTGGTGTAGTGGTTAGCGTGATTAGCTGCCACCCCCGGAGGTCCGGGTTCGATTCCCGGCTCTGCCACGAAATTTGAAAAGTGGTACGAGGGCTGGAACGGGGTCCACTCAGCCTCGGGAGGGAGTAGAGGTGGGTTCGATTCCCACCTCAGCCATCCTGGAAGTGGTTTTCCGTGGTTTCCCACTTCTCCTACAGGCGAATGCCGGGATGGAACCCAACTTAAGGCCACGGCCGCTTCCTTCCCTCTTCCTTGCCTATCCCTTCCACTCTTCCCATCCCTCCACAAGGCCCCTGTTCAGCATAGCACGTGAGGCCGCCTGGGCGAGGTACTGGTCATACTCCCCAGTTGTATCCCCCGACCAAGAGTCTGAAGCTCCAGGACACTGCCCTTGAGGCGGTAGAGGTGGGATCCCTCGCTAAGTCCGAGGGAAAAACCGAACCTGGAGGGTAAACAGATGATGATGATGATGATGATGACTAACTCCACTTCCTCTAAATGAAATATTTGCCCCAATTTGTCCTCTTGAATTCAAACTTTGATCTTCATATGGTGATCTTTCCTACTTTTATAAACACCTCTCATACTTAATCGTCTACTGATATCATTACACACTATCTCTCCACTGACAGCTCGGAAAATACCACTTAGTCCAGAGCTCGTGTCCTTTCTCCCTAGTCTTCCCAGCCCAAACTTTGCAACATTTTCGTAACGCTACGTTTATTGTCGGAAATCTCCAGGAACAAATCGAGCTAATTTTCTTGGGATTTTTCCAGTTCCCGAATCAAGTAATCCTGGTGAGGTGACCATACACGGGGACCTTACTCTAATTGGAAGGGGCTTCCTGGCCGAGGCGGTAAAGGAGCGCTCGGTTGGCCCGGAAAGATGTGGGTTTGAATCGCCGTCAGGAAGTCGTAAAATTTAAGAAACGAGATTTCCACTTCCGGAGGTGCACATGGCCCTGAGATTCACTCATCCTAAACCAAAAATGAGTACCAGGTTAATTCCTGGGGACAAAGAAGGCCGGGCGTAGAGCTAACCACTCTACCCCATCACGTGCCAAGGTTACGAATGGTGGAAGCCTTTACCTCCCATCCCTCCCAAGCCCTTCATGGCCTCTACGAAGATGACTTTGTTTTGCTTTTTACTCTAATTGGGGTCTTACCAGAGACTCACATGCCGTCTCCTTTACATCCTTACCACAACCTTTAACCTGTAACCTTTATTTACAATCCCGTTTATGTGATTACTCCAATGAAAATCCTTCCTTGAACTCTTTATGATGACCAGAACATTGCAGAAAATTGGACCTAGGTACAGTAAAATTATGAGAGGGTTTTACAAGCAATTGCTTCAGTCAGTTCAAGTTTAATCCACTGATGGGAAAGGAAACCTTGAAGAAAGTGAGTGAGGTAATTCATCGTATTTCCACTTAGTACTACTATTGGACAGCGCATGGCTTGGTCAAGAATACAGCGGTGTGGAAACATTAGGAATCGAGTTCCCTCTGTGGGAAAGTGTCTAGTGTTGCAATTTGTGTCGAAAGTTGTTGGTGTTAGTAAAATTATGGACGTTTGAGAAAGACTATATAGCCGGTCTCCATGAGTGATTATACTGTAGATGTGCCGAATATGTTCGAAGAGAAGCATAGGTTCAGTTTAACGGCCGGATGTCCTTCACGATGCCAAACCCTGAGAGTAGGTGTGAATGCTCTATTGTTCCTGTGGTGATTGGTATTGTATTGTGTGCGAATGAAAAGACCCTGAGCGGAGTAACTGCGGGTATAACAGCACTGAATTCCACAAGCGAGTGGTTCGCAACCTACCGTTGGCTGCACCGAATGGTTTTTCGTCGTTTCCCATTTTCATTTCCACAAAGATTCTGGGACATATCCCAATTGTAGGCCACGGTCGATCACTTTTATTTCTTCCTTCATTGCACCGCAAATCGTCAAACATCTCCTGGCAAGAGAAGAGGCGTCGCGCTTTAAGGTCCCACAATATCCCTTCAGGGTATGGAATGAAAGAAAGACATCATGTTATTGTTATTTTGGTCATCAGTCCATAGACTGATTTGAAGCAGCCATCCATGCCACCCTATCCTGAGTTAACCTTTCCATTTCTATTTAACTAATCGTAAACTACTAAAATCTGTTTGTCATATTCATACCTTGGTCTACCCCTACCGTTCGTACCTTCTACACTTACCTTACAAACTAACTGAACAAGTCCTGGCTGTCTTAAGATGTGTCCTGTTATTCTATCCCTCCTTCTCGTAAAATTTAGCCAAATCGATCTGCTCTCGCCAGTTCGATTCAGTATATCTTCATTTGTAAATTGATCTACCCACCTCACCTTCAACACACTTCTGTATCACCACATTTCAAACGCTTTTATTCACATTCTTTCTGAGCTAGTTATTGTATATGTTTCACTTTCATACCATTCCACGCTCTAGACGAAATTCTTCTAAACCATTCTTCTGATTCCTATATCAATGTTCGAAGTAAGCAAAATTCTTTTCATAAGAAAGGCCTTCCTTGTGTTTGCTAGACTTCATTTTATGTCTTCCTTACGTCTACAATCATCAGTAACAATATTAAACTACTTACTTTAACACTGCATCACCTGATTTGTTTAGCAACACTGCATTATTTATTTTTGGATTTATTTACTTTCATCTTCTGCTCTTTCTACAGGGCAGTGTACAACAATCATCAGAGTTTTATTTCCTCTCCTCGGATTGTGATTCCCCCTCCAAATTCCTCCTTGATTTCTTTTATTGCCTGTCCTATATAAACTTTGAAAAGAAGAAAATTAATAATGAAACATTACCAGTTTTTATTAAAATGAAAACAAACATCTTCTTCAGCATGGTCGGATAGAAATCAAACCCGGAGACCTCTGAAGAGAAAGCTGATACGCTGATTATTCAGATGATGGCGTTTTCCATATTAACTAGGTTGATTGTGGTGATAATAATAATAATAATAATAATAATAATAATAATAATAATAATAATAATAATAATAATAATAAATTTAATTTAATTTAATAATTTAATTATTAATTTAATTTAATTTAATAATTTAATTATTATTATTATTATTATTATTATTATTATTATTATTATTATTATTATTATTATTATTATTATTATTATTATTATTATTATTATTATTTCGTAAGGACTACGATATTCAACTATTGGGTTTGGGGTGGGTTTTGATATTTGCCCAGTACTTGCGCATCAACTGGCTGTGTTGTTCATTTCTGTCCTTTGACCAGAGGGTACCGGTCCTCCTTCTGGTGGTTTCTCATGGAACCTCCTGAGAGATGCCTGATCTTGTAAGTCTCTTTCTGCTCATCCCACTTCCTGCAGATGTTAGTTTACTTGTATCAACCGTGGTGACTTGTTCTTCCTCTTTTATTAGTAAACGAGAAACTGGTTGATCAACTAGACATGATGCATTTTTTAGACCTGTCCATAATATGCTAGGCGCCTCTTCCTGGACATGTCCATGAATTTTTCATAGTATTGGTAGAGTTTTTGCTTGGGTCACGTGCTGTATTCGTAAATAATAATAATAATAATAATAATAATAATAATAATAATAATAATAATAATAATAATAATAATAATAATAATAATAATAATAATAATATTGCTTTTACGACCCACTAACTACTATTTACGTTTCTTGGAGACGCCGAGGTGTCAGAATATTGTCCCGCAGGAGTTCTTTTACGGCCAGTAAATCTACCGACACGAGCACTGACGTATTTGAGCACCTTCAAAAACCATTGAACTGAGCCAAGGTTGAACCTGCCAAGTTGGGGTCAGAAGGCCAGTACCTCAAACGTCTGAACCACTCAGCCCGGCGATTTTTTTGTATTCGTTCCTTCCTTGACTGGTCCTAACAATTTCCTCAATATCTTTGTAGCCTGTCTGTGAGTCACTTCCTATTGAGTTGTAAACACTCCGAGGCATGTAAGAGTTCAGAGTGGAAGACTGTATGGTAGTGCTTCATTTTAGTATTAGGGAGAGAGACTTTTTTTTGTAGGTGTTCTTGGTCAGTTACTAGGCTACGCTAGTTCTAGCTTAATAATTCGAATTGATAATGCTACTCCTTCCGAGATATTTTAGTCCCTCCATTCTCCCAGGATACTATTATTGCTATTATTATTATTATTATTATTATTATTATTATTATTATTATTATTATTATTATTATTATTATTATTATTATTATTATTATTATTATTATTGTCATTTGAAGGGGCCAAACATAGAAGTTATCGGCCACACTGCTGACTTTTCAGCCAAGATGTCAGATCCTTACCATAGGGAGGAAAAGCTACAGGAAATGTTTCTCCCAAGTCCAAAATTGTGTTACACCTGTTTGCCGCTTGCTCCGCCGTGTTTCGATCACACGTTGCAGAGCGCATCGGCTCGAGTTTCCTGTTGTGCGTATTCTTTTCCGAGACCTTAAATCGTTAGACGTTAGGCTGTACGTAACACAGTTAGTGGCTCCCACTCGTGTTCTCGGGCTAAAATGAACAGTCTTTCTACATATAACATCCGCCCTGAAGATGAATGTTGGCTGGCTAATACCAATACCTGTCTGTGAAAGGCAATCCAAAGAGCACTGTAATATCATGTGATGGACGCAGTAATCTTATGTATAAAGCCAAACTTGTGCAATCAATACATTCCTTTCCGAGCTTGAAAGAGCCCTGTGATTTACCATCTATTAAGTTTGTGAAACAAAGTTTAGTGAGTAGATAAGTTCTTACCGGACTTGAACATCAAATGCCCTCAATCTCTCAAGAATTCCAGCATTGAATGGATCTTCCTTCTCATCCAGCTAAAGACTATAGTAAATGTTCCACGTTCCCGCTGGCGATGTGAGTTTACATGATTACTTGGAGTAATGTGTACCTCTTCCCTTATTAAGTTTCCTTTGATTAAAGTTTCCGCCTAAACCGAGCGACTCATTGTTATATTGATCAGTTTTCATCACAGTCTTGAAATAGTTCAGTTAAGAAAGACTATTTAAATATGCCGTCACTGTTCTTCTGTCTTGACATCGACTGAGTAATGGAATACTTTCGAAACTATTCCCCGCCTCTGGTATTATTGATGTTATATCATAGAGCACCTTCCATTATAGGTCTAAAACCAAAGAAATCATGGAACCTCTTCGTGTTATGTTAACCCTCTAAGCGCCAATGTCCTTTTGAAAGCCCCTTTGGTTTTCATCTGAAAAATGCCAACGTCCCTTCAAAAGGACGTTCAGTATTATTTTTTTATTATTGAAAGTAACAGTCATTTCCTTTAGAATTTCCCAATATAGTTAGTTAAATACATTATTTTTACAATAAACAACCTCGTTTATTTTCAAGGTCATTTTTCAGTATATTAGACTAAACAGCAGGCATATAATATAGGCGCGCTTTACTTGGCAAGGCTGTGCAACTTGTCCGCTCTGTGTCTAGTTTCTCTCGATCTTTTACTTGTTCATTTATTGCTGTGAAAATGATTATATGTACAATGTGCTTGACGAAACATAAGTGTGTTTGAGAGGTCTTTGAAAATATATTTGTACTGAATTTTACTATTATTATTATTATTATTATTATTATTATTATTATTATTATTATTAGTAGTAGTAGTAGTAGTAGTAGTAGTAGTAGTAGTAGTAGTAGTAGTAGTAGTAGTAGTAGTAGTAGTAGTAATATATTACGTAAGTATTATGTAAAAGACGTTTGTACCGCATTTAGTAAGTGCTGATACATAAACGAAACGAGTGTAATTAGACTTGTATTTTTGGCTCATTTGTATACATAAAATAGTTTTTTATACTACAGATTTATTTTAGGCACAAAATTAATGAAATGTTCAATATAGCTTCATAATAGGATGTACTATTCAATAAATATGTTCTCAATGTATAAAACATATTTTTCTACCTAAATTTTATTGCTAAACTTTTGTTTTGTTTTATTTTTAATTAAAATGTTTGGGTTTTGGCTGCCAAATGTTTACTAATGGTCATAAATGAACTGAGTATGGCTTTATTTGTATAGGCAATCATATAAGTAAAATAATAACGACAATTTCAAGTTTCTACCTACAATAACAGCTGACTGTGAGTGATCAAATAAAAGCTGGTAAAAAACGGAGACTGGCCGCGGCGCTCAGCGGTAGGAAAACCGTAATTGCACGCGGCGCTCAAAGGGTTAAGAACGATAGTGCAAACAGATTGGCAGAGAAAATTTGCTTTTTCGAGAAAATGAGGGTAATTTGTTATTTTCGGGTTCGCGATTCATATTGACGAATTCGCCGTATTTGCTATGCCAGAGCAAAAGCCGCTGCCGTGCTTCGTTGAAGGGAAGGGAAGGGAACTGGGGTGTATGATGGAGACAGAGGTAATGCTCCGCGCGTATGCACAATTTTCCTCGTTCGACTTGCATAGGATTTTCCTTGTCTCTTACAGGCAATATCCACAGTTCGTTTATCTGTAACTGCACACACAGTACAAGAACACACTCTAATTAAGAAACACTTGTCAGCCAAGGCGAGCATTGACCTGCGTTCACTATTCGGCAACATTGGGTGATCTTAACTTCCATTGCCTCGTTTCGGGACACTCCCTTGTACAGATTAGAAAGCATTCGAAATTACCAGTTTTCCTAAACAAAACTTTGATCATGAGTCTAGAGCCCCAATACTGAAATCTAATCTAAAATTAAAATTTCATGTTTTGGTTATCAGACCAACAGAATAGTAAAGATGAGAAAAATCTAGAATCGTTCTTAGCCACTCACCGATCGTGGCATCCTACTCCTAAAACGGGTCAAGCGACCAAGAGACCAAACACACGGTTCCAAAATCGAGGCCCTTTGCTAACTTATGGCCAGTTTTAAATAGGAAAACAACAAATCTGTTTGGCCTTTCCCAAATTTAAACCATTTGTCACTTAAAATAAGAAATTTGTTTCTTAAGGAGTGAGGTTTTCCCTCCCCACACCCCTCTAATACTCCGTCATTTAAAAACTAAATGTAGCAAAGGGAGCGTTTCTTTTATAACGGGAGGCAAAATACCACTTTTTAGCCAGAACTAATTTGCCCCGCCAGTGCAGTAAACAGACTTTTTTCCGACCCATCGGGTAATCTCGGAAACAGATGTGTCAAAAGGCATAGTTTTCGCTCTCGAACTCTGATTTACTTGCACTCAAAACCAAAAAATTGCATGACTCAGGACAGAAGGGCAGGAGGGAGTTATTCGAAGTTCGATTTTCTTGCGTGGGATTAACTTAGAGATGCCAAAGTCTAGCCGGGAATCAAACTCAAGGCCTCCGGGTAGGAGGCATACTTGCCGGATCATACAAAATTTGGACTAATGAAACTAGTAACTAATTTTATACCTGCCTCAGTAGATCAGGTCCAAATTCGCGAGTACTAGACGATGTAGCTGTCACTTGAAAGGCGCTCTCAGTCAAGAGACATTGTCACTGGTTTCTCACTAAGGCGGCCACAGATCGAATCCTAGCCAATGCATATGGGAATTCTGAAGTTATAAACCATGTCCTTCTAGTTCAGATCTTACATAAAATTGGACGGTTAGCGGCTGTGGTCACGATATCAAGTCACGTAAAACTATTCCCTGCGGGTCAAGGTATAGAACACATTCACGCTACCCTCTGCGTGACGAGACGGGATAACATCCAGGAGATGGCAACTTAAGAGCGCGAATTGTCATGCACGAAGCGTCTAATGTGTACTGGTATTGCTTCCAAATGCACGCACCAGCCTGATTACTATCATATCTTCTGTTCAAACAGCCTTGACGTAAAAACGTCTTTTTGTTTTCTACAGTTTTCTTTACGTCGTACTGATACATATATGGTCTTATGGCAATGATGAAACAGCAAATGCCTAGGAGTGGGAAGTATACAACCGTGGCCTTACTTAACCCACGAGGGGTCGCGTCAAAATAGTTGTGTACCGAGCTCGATAGCTGCAGTCGCTTAAGTGCGGCCAGTATCCAGTATTCGGGAGATAGTAGGTTCGAACCCCATTGTCGGCAGCCATGAAGATGGTTTTCCGTGGTTTCCCATTTTCACACCAGGCAAGTGCTGGGGCTGTACCTTAATTAAGGACACGGCCGCTTCCTTCCCACTCCTAGACCTTTCCTGTCCCCTCGTTGCCAAAAGACCTATCTGTGTCGGTGTGACGTAAAGCAACTAGCAAAAAAAAAAAAAAAAATTGTGTGATGGATCGCGCACGGTCAATTTTCCCGGGGATTAAAAAATACCAATTTTTATAGCAAAAGGCATTGTACCTTTAAGGAAAAACATGCCCATGAAACGAAATTCCAGTTTTCCTAGCAAAACACATTGTTTTGTGTAGGAAGTATATATCCATGGAACAAAATACTAGCCTTTATAACAAAACAATCTGTATTACTAAAGGAAACATATCCATGAAACAAAATACGACTTTTTCTAGCAAAACACATCGTATTATTAAGGAAAAATATATCCATGAAACGAAATACTACCCTTTGTAGCAATGCGCACCGTATTATTAAAGAAACGCACATCTGTGGAAATAAATATTAGCTTTTTTAGCAAAACAAATGTTGTGATTGATGAAACTCGCAAAACACATCTATACCGACAACAAAGTCCGCAGATGGCGAACATAAGGAGTAGTGCACGGTGTAAACGATCGGGTAATAAGGTAACGTCAGGAGTCGCGCACGGTGAAAACGACGAGGCTTACCGGCAATGCCTTCCACTGACTGACTGGTGATGGAAAGGCACAATTAAAGAGGAAGCTGTATACCGTGAAACTATTCAGAAAGGATAAAAAATGTATGTGCCCTGTCTAGAAGACCGTGATGTAACCCCTCGTGGGTTAAGGTAGAGCTCCAGCATTTTCCTGGTGGTGTGAAAGTGGAAAATCACGGAGAAACCAAAATTATGGCTACCGACAGTTGGTCATTAGTTTCGGTCCAACTCTGGGCTAGTGCTAAAACGCCCGTCACAAAACCTGACGCTGTTTTACAACGCTCATATATCCGTATCTATGAGTGATACCACCGTTGTAATTATACCTTTGCAGAAAAGGTTTTTATATTATAATTTGACCCTAAAAAACCGGTGACGTCACCAATCAAAACAAGATGGCCGCCAAATAAGATCCCATTTTGGAGGTACTGCACTAAGGGCCACTGCGGAACCGTCAGTCCGATTTCGAAAAACAAACTCTCATTTGGAAGCCTGTATTGTGAAGATTGGATTGGAAAGTGCCAGGAGTTGGAAGGAAGCGACCCTCGCTCTAAGCGCTCTAAGGTACAGCCCCAGCGTTTCCCTGGTGTGAAAATGACTTTATAGTAATTTGTGGTGAAGCCCTTAGTGATGGACGTCTCTTTGGAAGAAATATTTCGTATAATTGTCAACAATGAACGGTAGAGGGGAAAGCAATTGATGCTAATTTTCCTACTTTTGTGTAAACTGAATTCTAAATTTTGAAGCCACGCTGTTTACTGTTTCATGTATTCTTCCATTACAAAGTATTAAATGGTACTCAATTATTACATGGAGGAAATATAATTGATGTGCTACATCTCCTTATAAGGTACTGTGCACTTAGGTTATAAAATATAAATGTACAGAAAATAAACACAAAACTAAATGCCACAGTGCGCTGCGTCACTGGGACTGTGAAATCAAGTCCATGTCACTGGTTACCCGTGTGAAGCTAAATCCCTCTACCACACCTAAGGCGGAAAAAAGCTCTTCGGAAGGAGGCTAAGAAAATTTCCGCATCGCCCTTTTTACCACTGCATCAGGAAGTCTGCCACCCGCCACAGCAACGATTGCGATCAAGAAGGCCAGCAAGTGTCATCGCATGGAAACTTACTGCGGACAGATTTAGCTTAAATGATATATTTGGAAGAAGAAGTGGTCATTAGAAACATTGAGAACAAATGCCCACCTTGGTGATCCCACTAAGTAGGCAAAAGGTTTGTACCTACAAAGGTGCCTTTGGTGTCGTCTCAACAGACCAATAATGAACATTTCTGCTTTCTGTACAAATGGGGTTGGATCAGCTCACCAATGTACGAATGCAGTTTAGAAAAAATGACGGTTGTACATCTCGTCCAACGCTGCCCTCTGTATTGACATTCTGAATTTGCTGATAACTTGTTCAGGTTTTCTCCAAATTTAATTGTGGTTTGAAAGCTCCGACTTTGTAGTGTAATTGTTTTCTTGTGTCAATTGTACATAGTTCATAATCACCATACGACTAAATAAAAATTTAATTATTTATCCATTATAACACCGAATCGTAAAGTTGAAAAACAGTGTCACATTACACTAAACAAAAACCATGAATGTCAGTACTAACTCAGTTATTAATATTCTGCAGCCTGAAATAATGAAGATGAAGGCACAGAGATTTAGGTGATTATTTCTTTCTTTGGAGCCATTTCTGCAGTGAGACATGCACCACTATAGCTCAGTTGGTACTGAACACTACGTGGATGTTCCTGTTCTATGACGAAAAGTCTTGTTGGTCGGAAGGATATTTTTTCTGTACAATGGTATCAAAAATTTAGTCCACGACGAAACATGTTTTGGTTTTCATAAAAAAGCAACCCTAAAATGGTTTTGCTTTAAAAAATTCGTCATTCCACACTGATGGGGTCTCAATGATATCCTTATGAGGAACTAATTAATAAAACAAATAAACCAATACAGAAAATACTGCCAACAGTTGCATTATTATACAATGAAGAAAGAAAATGTCACCGGAGCATGATGACATTCATTTGTAGTCTATAAATGTGAAGTGATCTTCAGGGTTCATACCCTACACACTCATTCTCATTTTTGGGACGATCATCATGGATTTAGCTCTGTTCGCCACGCCAACATAAAATTCCGCTGCTTTATTCATGGATAAGATACTCACCTCATTTTCCCAATATTTCGACATTCCTTGCTTTTCAACTGTACCCTTCAAATAATTATATTGCCCAACCTTTGTCCATAACGATGCAAGAAAAAGTATGCAATTACTCCACCACTTATAAGACGACTAAAATCTGAAGAAAATGAGACAAAAATAAGCTTTTCAGGACCAAAATCTGGTGTGCAGTGATTGATGGAATATCGTGGGTGCAAGCGCCAACAGGTGGCTTCGAGTGCGAGCACGTCGAGTGCACCCGTGGCAGTGGACGATAGCATTCGGCCGCTCTGAGAGGCATTTGGTGTGCGTATTAACACCAGCATCACCAGACCACACGGTTCGACGCCATGAAAGCTACCGGTAGTCTGACACCGCCTCTCGGCATTTTTCCACCGCCACAGATAGCTATTATTGTGACGATTGGATTGGAAAGGGCTAGGAGTTGGAAGGAAGTGACCCTCGCCCTAAGGTACAGCCCCAGAGTTTGCCTGGTGTGAAAATGGGAAACCACGAAGAAACATCTTCAGGGCTGCCGACGGTTTGAATCCACTATCTCCGGAATGCAAAGCTCACAGCTTCGCGCTTCTAACAGCAAATCCAGATCGCTCGGTGTGACGAAAGGGGTGAATGAAAATCGGTTTCTTTTAGGCATCAGTTTGGGAGGGGGTACATGTGTACCCAGAGTGATTCTGATAGTATCCGCTTCGAATGCTAGCGTTTTGCCGCGTACGCTGAGCCATCTGGTGAACGTACCACTAACACTTCTATTCTCCCTCGTTCTCCTCAACCTGATGGTTGGTGGGTAGCATGACTGTCCTCGCCCAACGCCCTTCTATCCTGAGCCAGCTGCTTGATTAGTTGAAATGGACGTCGGCCTTTAATGCCATCGAGGAACCCTGCTCTTGGTCGTCCTCGTCTAGTCTTTCCTTCCAGTTTCTCTACAAGCAGTGTATTGGACCATGGTGAATGCTGGAGTAAATGACCTATCCAACTACATCTTCTTTTCTTGATCATTTTCTCTAGACTGTTGGTTTTTTCAGCTCTCTTGAGAACTTCTTCACTTGTTACCCTGTGTGTCCGGGGTATTCGTAACATTCGACGCCAGCACCACATGTTGAATGCATCTATTCTTTTCTTAGCAGCGTTTCATAGAGTCAAGGTTTCAGAGCCATAGATCGCAATGCTCCAAATGAAGCTCTTAATGAAATGCTTTCTTACTGATAGGAATATTGCCTTGGAGGTCAACAGGCTTATTTTTTATTGAAAGCTTCCTTAGCCTGGTATATTCGAAAACGAACGTCCTTTTCACACCTCCCATCAGATGCAATAATGCTTCCCATATAGCTGAACTGATTTACTTGAGCCAGTTTTTCTCCTTCCAACGAAACATTAACATCCTGTTTACCATCTGGAGTACATTTCATTATGCTGGTTTTTGCTTTGTTAATATTCATGTTACATTTTAGTATTAGTAGATCATTCAATACCGGGCGAGTTGGCCGGGCGGTTAGGGGCGCGTGGCTGTGAGCTTGCATCCGGGAGATAGTGGGTTCGAATCCCACTGTCGACAGCCCTAAATATGGCTTTCCGTTGTTTCCCAATTTCACACCAGGCAAATGCTGGGACTGTACATTGATTAAGGCCACGGCCGCTTCCTTCCAATTCCTAGGCCTTTCCTATCCCATCGTCGCTATAAGACCTATTTGTGTCGGTGCGACGTAAAGCCACTAGCAAAAAAAAATAATTCAATTTCTTTATATCTTACTCAGTTTCAGCTATGAAGAACATATCATCCAAGAAAGGTATTATTTGGTATAGATGGCCATTTATTTTTATTCCGTGGGTGAAGTTGGCTGAAAACACTTTCGCTGCTTCTTCTAAATGCACATTGAAAAATAGAGGCGACAGACCAAATCCTTGCCTTACTCCTTTTCTTATTTTCGCGTTGATTTTCTCCTTTCCTATAAGCACTGTCTGGTTCTTGTACAGCTGATGGATGATTTTAGAATCTTCGTAGTCCACTTTTAGACTTCTAAGGGCTTTAAACATAATATTCCAGTTAACATTATCAAACGCTTTCTCTATATCAATGAAAGCAATTACGATGTTCTTATTGATTAACATCTATATTCAAACTTTCATTCTTGGAGAAGTCTTCCTCGTGAACAGTCAAGATTTTCTTCTGATGACGCGGAGCGAAGTTCTGTGCGAAACATAAGGAATTTCACCTAAATTTCTTGACACGGAATAAGTCCCAAAAGCCTATATCATGTCTGTAAGTACGGGCCGTGAAAGCATCAACGGTAACAATAATAATGTTAAAAACATTTAAGTTCTTTGGGCTTTTTCAATCGTGAATTACCAGCGTTTCGCCCCAGTGTAGCTTCGGGCTCTTCAGTTGGATTGCTACAGGTTTCCAAGACGCTGGCGGCTAGTACGCCGTTGAGAGACCGCTACAAACCTCTTACGTAGGACAATGCAGTAACGCTGGTAATTTCACGATTGGAAAACCTAAATAGCTTAAATGGGTTTTAAATCGATGTCATTAAAATACGGTTTCCTTTTAGAAACCTTATTATTATTATTATTATTATTATTATTATTATTATTATTATTATTATTATTATTATTATTATTATTATTTGCTAGTTGCTTTACATCGCACCGACACATATAGGTGTTATGGCAATTATGGGATAGAAAAGGTCCAGGAGTGGGAAAGAATCTATTTTTTTCTATTTTGCTTTACGTTGCAGCGACACAGATATGTCTTATGGCGACGATGGGATAGGAAAGGCCTAGGAATTGGAAGGAAGCGGCCGTGGCCATAATTAAGGTACAACCCCGGCATTTACCTGGTGTGAAAATGAGAAACCACGGAAAACCATCTTCAGGGCTGCCGACAGTGGGGCTCGAACCCACTATCTCCCAATTACTGGATACTGGCTGCACTTAAGCGACTGCAGCTATCGAGCTCGGTTGGAAGCAAGCGGCCGTGGCCTTAATTAAGGTACAGCCCCCAGAATTTGCCGCTGTAAAATGGGAAACCACGGAAAACCATTTTCAGGGCTGCCGACAGTGGGGTTCGAACCCACTATCTCCTGAATGAAAGCCTACAGCTGCGCGCCCCTAACCGCACGGCCAACTCGCCCGGAGAACCTTATTCTTTAAATGATAATGTTATTATTTTTGTACCTTCCCTTCAATTGATAAGTATTTTAAGAGAGGCTGGGAGATGTAGGAACTCAGCTGGGATCGAACTCTGTATCTTGGGACGAAGACTGACTGACTGATTATGCCACTGATTTTCTCAGGTCGAAAAAGCAAAATACGGTGTGAATATGTATAACAGTTGCAAGAATGTTTTTTATGTGCTGGATCGTGAAGTAATATTTTTCATCATCGTTCAATAATTTTGATGACTCAAAAGGTAGGTAAATAACGCTTCATGTTGACTGCATGGATATATTGAAGCACACGGTACTGGCAGTTCAGGAAGCTGTGCGATGTTCCTCTAAGGGCTCACTTTAACTCTAATTACCGGTTAAATTAGTGTGAAAATGGTTAACTTAGTGTAACAGACGAATGTATGTCAGTTCCGCGGGCCCCTGAAGCCTTGCTTGTGAAGTTTGTCTCCGCCGTGTCACTCACAGATTTCCCTGGACGGCAGACATTGTCACGTGCCGAACCAACCCCACGCGGTGTACATACAAGATGAGCTCAGACTGCTACATCCTGCAGAGAGAACATCCTATGACGTCTGAACTGTACTCATCTAATTAGTGTTACCAACAACAGAACGGCCAAATTTTTAGTTACCAGCTGAGAGAAGATTTAGATAAGTTTGTTAAAAATAGTTACAAAAGTATATCAAAATTTACAATGATACTAGGCATGTAATGAGTTAAAAATTCCAACCAATAGCTCGGCTCCATGGCTAAATAGTTAGCGTGCTGGTCTTTGGTCACAGGGGTCGCGGGTTCGATTCCCGGCAGGGTCAGGAATTTTAACATTAATTGGTTAATTTCGCTGTCACTGGGGCTCGGTGTATGTGTCGTCTTTATCATAATTTCATCCTCATCATGACGCGCAGGTCACCTAGGGGAGTCATATCAAGAGACCTGCCTCTGCCGAGCCGAACTTGTCTTCGGACACTCTCGGCACTAAAAGCCATACTCATTTCATTTCCAACCAATATATTTTTCTCTAGTTCGTACTTGCCATTATTTGAAATTAGGGTCGCGAAATTTGTTTCTTTGATCAATTAAAACTACTAAGTACTAAACTAATGTTGTTCTAATTCTTCCTGGCCTTTTTCTCAACGATTTGGGATCTACAACTTGTGGGGATTTGACCCAGTCTTACGGCCGGTTGACCTTCCTGGCGCCAACCTTACTAGGAGGGGATGCATTCACTGTTGAGTGTGTCTGTGGATGTTGGTAGTGTGACGTGTTGGTTTGATCGATGTTAAATTTCCCCACAAGTCTGTGGTATTTACAAATAAATACTGTAGTAAAAGAGCAAATGAATGTTGGTGTATTTACAACTCACCAATACGGATATTGAACTTTCATGTAATTTAACCATTGTTGAGTATTGATTAATTCTCTGTTAATTTTCCATCCAGGTACCATTGTTACTTCTTCATTAATTATTATTTCACCTAAAATTTTCTCATGATCAATCAAGCGTGTAGTTTTGCATGACTGTTGATATCCTGAAACCATTCCAAAATGGTATAAAAGCTACGTCACCCATGAAAAACGTCATTTCTCAACTAAAGACAAAGAGAAAGCGTATGAAATGGTCTAAACATCATGAACCTTGGACTGTTAATTATAAAGGTAATCTAACGAATATATCACATTAGATTACTAGGAAGTGAAAGTAAAAATAATCGCATAGAAACTTTACTGAGATTTAAATTTTTTTACAGTTATTAGTTTTAAAAAGTACTTCGTTTAAAATAACATCTTACTTCGATGAAGAGTGAATTTTTCTATATTTTAATATCTTTTTTTCGAATTCAAATTGGTAAATATACATTCAATGCTCGAAAAATGAAGATTATTACATTTCTTACAAAGTTTCCAGTGTATTCCAGGTATCTATAAGGCGTGATGAAAATGTTTCCATTTCATGGTGTTGCTGCAGCGGACATGCAAAGTAGCGCGACTCCGATGCGGATATGTAAGCACGGATATGTAGGAAAAGGGATTAGTGTGGCAGTCGTGTCATGCCGAGGTGCGGGCGTTAAAGGCAGTCACGTGAACTATGGCGACGGTATTACCAAATGCGTCCAAACAGGACCAATGCGCTCTTCTTCTGTTCTTGGCTGCCGAAGGACAAACACGGTGGACATCCATAGGAGAATGAAAAATGTGTATGGGACAGTATGTCCGTCAAAAACCACATTGTGGAATGGTGCACCAATTTACGTACGGGTCGCGTTTCACACAAGGCGCAGGTCGATTTGGAAGGCCAGCCTCATCCATAGCGAACAACAACAACAACAACAACACTCGAGCAACCGCCATATAGTCCTGATCTCTCCCCGGGCGATTGTCACGCCTTCGGTCCCCTCTAAAAGGCCTTGTAGGGTCGACGCTTTCTGTCGGACGAGGATGTGCAGCAGGGGGTTACGGACTTATTCACGCAGCAGGACAAGTTTTTGTTACCACACGGGCATCTACATCCTTGTGCGTCGGTGGTATAAGTGCCTCAATGCTCACGGCAATTCGGTTCTAGGACACTTGGTACCATGGACATTTCGTACCACCGGACATTTCGTACCACTTGACCGGCTGATTACCTGCGAAGTACCAGTTAATGACGTTAACATATTTAGGAGAGGATATTCCGTACCACTTGAAAGAGTGGGAAATATTACGAAGTAAAAACGATATCATACTGGATGTATTAATTTGTATATCCATTGTCCACTACTGGCGCAGAAGCCTCCGCGCGGTGTGACCACTGTTAACCTTCCGTCGGGCGTAACTGATCTGATTGGCACACTGTTAATTCTTATCTCGTATTAGTCATTCGTGGGTACCTAGCTACTTCCACCTCTCAGTATTTTCTGTTTCCGCGTGACCTTCAAGCATATATCGGCCAGTTCATCAGAATATTTTATTTGCTAATGAAATAATGCAGTAGTTTTTAAATATTCATAATAACAGTAATATTATCCATCCTTGGGCTCGTCAGGCACATTGCGCCAGAACACGATGTGTATTTCTATTATAATGTATTGTTTTGTTTCAGGATTTGTACTTCAAAACATCGAGATTCTTATGATAATATTTACATAAACATAGGTGATGGTATATCTCGGATTTGTAGGTGGTAATAGGTTAGAATGCAAAGTAATTTGGTTTGTAGGAAGTGTCATGCAACCCGTTGTACCATATTGTAGGAAGAGTAGCATGAAGAGTTCTATATGCTGTACCCCTAACATCTATGCAAATCTCATAGCATATCCGCTGTACAGTGTTGGGTATACTTGTTACTGGCTTCAGTAAGTTTGCATTCTAACCTATCAGCACCTAATAATCCGGACTCTAGACTGATGAGTGTAGTTTAAGGGGCAATTATTAAAATAATATACAGTAGAAGTTTTTTCAGCAAATGTTTTAAATTATTTTTGTTTCTGATCTGTAAAGTGTGTCTGTTAGGCTCATTACGCCCGCTGACGTCGAAATGAAATTCCAATTTGACATCAAGTGGTACGGATTGTCCTGGTGTAAATACTTGAGGCTTACGGGAAAACGGTTCGCAGCTAGATAACGATCTCGGTGGTACGATATGTCCTCAAAAATCAAGTGGTACGGAATGTCCGGACACAGGCAATTCTGCCTGATCCCCATCCAGAACTGTACGGACGTTGTACGGAAACTTTTTGATCGCCACTTATATCATTGGTAGACCTACTGTTCATGAAATATGAGATGTGAGTTTGGAGAAACTCATACGCTGTGTTTAACAGTGCTGGGATCATTATAGTTATCACATTATTCTTATTTAATGTTTTAGGCTTTGATAAAAATGTACAATGATGTAAATATTTGTTTAAACAATAACACATAGAGCATCTGTTCACAGATCACGCGTATTGAAAAAGAATGATATCAAATTCATATCTCCACAATGCTATGAAAACATCTGTTGATCGATCGACTGATAACAACGGGAGATAAATTAAGTATTTTATAGAACGTGAATGTGCGCGTGTTTTGCCGCCGGGTGTAATAAATGGATGTACAATGACCAAGCTACATGGTGTAATATTGCTTTAACATGTTCCGGTGACACCAGTTCTGCGGAGTATTTTGAGGGCGCGAGAACTGATGTACTCATCACACAACTTATAGCAGAACACAGCCCAATCAAGCGTCGCGATCTAGCAGTACATGCAGTCTAACATTAACTGTTAATCAGTTAATTTGAATCCAGTCACTAGCGTATGGATGCGTGTGCTTCAGATTTAATGTGCAAACGGATATACTATGCTCTGCGATTAATACGATATCGCTGCTATGGAGGGAAATCCAATCACAGATATAAGCTGGTGTTAGCACTTCAACTTACGAAAGTACAGGGTCGGTGTAATAATTAATTTATGGCAGAATGTGGCTAAATTAAAAGCTACTTGGAATTAGGGTAGATAAAATCTGATGAATTAAAGGTCTGTCTGATATTGAAGGGTTTATTTCCAAAGTGTCTTAAATCCAAAGAATTTGAACTTTTACAGAACAAGGTATTTTGTATGTCCGTATATAGAGTGGCTGGAAACGACGTGAATAAGATATATGAGCGTTAGAAGGTTGGTCATACTGATAACAGATATATCGTGCCGTTGTCATTTTCTTAGGCGGTCAGATCGCTTCGCGGGCGAATTCAACGGACTATGCGAGCCGGTGTTGTTAAGTATGCACGTGCCTTAGGAGCGGCTTGGGAGCACTAATCGAGAAAAACCTTCGCTTGAACAGGGATTCAGACACGGATTCCCGAGCTCACAGACTCGCGCCATAGGGTGACCGGTTTCTCGGCATCGGTTTCCGCTAGGCGGTTGGTCATTAACGAAATATTCGTTAAGCAACCATGTGGGATGTGTACAGTAGACTTGGACTAACATTCTAACGTAAGCCTTCTTCTTTAGCAGCTGAAAAATCAACTTATTAGATTAAATTACCACCTAATCGATACTTTATAACATGCCTTTGCCAAAATGATAAAAATATTTAATCACAGTACATGTTTCGACCACTTAGTGGTCATCTTCAGCTGTGTCCAAAAAACCTTAGATGATAATACGTGAATAGTAAGCATGTTAAAAACCTTGATAATTTTTTCCCATTGGAACTTAAAAAAATATTACTATTTAATGATTAACGAGGAAAGGAGGGGGTGTTGGGGGGTTTGGGGGGGGTGAAGATTGGATAAGGAGGATAGATGGAGTATACTTAAAATTAAAATCCGTGTCTACAATGTGTTAATACTTATTCTTCCCATTAAACATGTGGATAACATATTTTAAAAGTCTTATTGTGAGGCTCTTCTGTATGATCACTGAATGACTTGAACTAATATACAATAAAAGTCGATACGTATTGTAGTCCTCAAATGTTTAGTGTTCGTATGGTATGTTGACTGTAATACGGGTCGACTTTTATTGTACATACGTTCAAGTCATTCAGTGATCATATAGAAGAACCTCACAATAGACTTTTAAAAGACGTTTTCAATATGTTTAATTGGAAGAATAAGTTTTAACACATTGTAGACACGGATTTTAATTTTAAGTATACTGCATCTATCCTTCTTATCCAACACTTAAAACCCTCCACCCAACCCCCTCTCCTTTCCTCGTTCAATATTAAATAATAATCGTTTTTAAAGTTCTCATGGGAAAAAATGATCAAGGTAATCAACACGCTTACTATTCCTGTGTTATCATCTAAGGATTTTTGGACACAGCTGAAGACGGCCACTCAGTGGTCGAAACATGTACTGCGATTGAATGCTTTTATAATTTTGCCAAAGGCATGTAGTAAAGTATCGATTAGGTGCTAATTTAATCTAATACGTTGATTGAGCTCATCGATACGGTCATGAATTGGACAGCTTGCAAGCTGATAAAATGACAATTATTTATCAGTATTTTCCAAACGCTATTATAACCTGTTCACGCTGTTTCCGATCACTCTCTATATCATGTAATATGTAATTCAAAACTGATGACACAAGCAACAACACGTCCTGTATTCATTTTAATATGTACTTTATTGAAAATGAAAGTCCACAACCTGTTCCCAGTCATTTGACCAGGTCAGAAATGAAATTATGAAGCCCCATCTAGCGGCGAGGATAGGAACTGCACTGGCTGCCGAAGCCTGTCTCACTCCTCCGGGGCAATGATTATGACAGATGAAATTAAATGATATTGGAGGGTGTTTCTGCAAAGAACGATGACAGGGAGAACTAGAATACTCGGAGGAAAACCTATCCCGCGTCCTCATTGTTCAGCACAGATCTCAGATAGAGTGACCGGGATTTGAAGGGGAAACCCAGAGTTGAGAGGTCGGCACGCTACCACCTGAGACATGGAGGCTCGCCATCTACTGTATTATATTGTGTAATGTTGTGTAATGGCTCGGTAATCAACCTGCTTAGAAAAGCCGTGCTACATGTTTGCTTATAGTCGCTCGTCTTCACATGATTTCCTGTTACGACGTTGGTAACGCGAACTACCTATCGGATCTTCACCATCCAGCGATACATCCATATTTTGAAAGTCTATAACCGGTTCATTGTTAAAGTTTTAAGGTTCTAACCTACGGCACCGAAAATCTGCACTGATAACCTATAACAATTGTCATATTCACTGTTGAATAATAATAATTGTACCAGGGTTACACCTTCAGCGGCTACTTAAACTGCGCGCTTTCTCCAAGGCCATCCATGTAAACAAACTGGAACTTGTGAACTCCCAGAAACTTTTGTCTTCCACAGTTAGATGTCTCTACCATCGATTTATTTGCTCCCTCTCGCGGGCTAAACTCTAATTATTGCATAGAGGAATGTTTATCTTTTTAAGTTAGTAAACCCGGCTCTGAGGATTTTTTTTTTTTGTACTGAAGTTGTCAACACTTCAGATGGTTCCTCTTCCACTGTAACCAGCCTATCAAAAAATCGGAAATATTTTTCTCTAGCCAATTAAAACCGGGAATCGAGCTTATCAGTGAATAATATTGGAATCATCCCCTTATGGTTCTACAAAAGTAGATACTTTAGGGCCGTATTGTGTGAATTGCTCCAGTGTTTGGGGAGTGTGGAGTGACCTTGGGAGACAGGGGCGAGGCCTGAATGAGGAAGATCCAGCGACTCAAGACAATGGGATAATTTACCTAGACATATGATGGCCTCTGTGGATAGTTTGAGGGGAAGGCTTCAACCTTCTTTCATTTAATGTAATTTTATAAACTGGTAGTTTTAAATGTCGAATTTTTGGCAATTGTGAGGACTCTAGTTCTACTCACTACTGGGATATATGTAATGTAGGGGGAAAAAGAGTGGAGACGTTCTGTCGTTAACCATTCAAACTTGCGTTGGGTCACTAAAGTCTTCAACCCCTAAATATCTTAAATCTTGTCTTGGCATTAATGTTTCCTCATTAGTCACCCCGGCGTAACATAGGATTAGCCTCCTTATCTTCGGGCCGTAAGCCCACATAGGGTTTTAACAGTTTCTAGAAATGAAGATTTTTTTTTTTTTTTTGCTAGTTGCTTTACGTCGCACCGACACAGATAGGTCTTATGGCGACGATGGGACAGGGAAGGGCTAGGAGCGGGAAGGAAGCTGCCGTGGCCTTACTTAAGGTACAGCCCCAGCATTTGCCTGGTGTGAAAATGGAAAACCATTTTCAGAGCTGCCGACAGTGGGGTTCGAACCTACTATCTCCCGAATACTGGATACTAGCCGCACTTAAGCGACTGCAGCTATCGAGAAGATGTTTCACTTCCTTACATTTTGTTTATGGCCGGCTAATGTACAACCTTTTCTTTTTACAATTATGGCCACATAATATGGGCAATTACGCCTCTGCGGTTCTTGTATTATCACGAGGGTATCTGTTCCTTCGATTTTGGTTCCATTTTTGGAACAATGATCAATGCTAATGTGGATAGAGTGTTGAAAATTTTAAAGTGAGTTCACCCGATGTGATCTAGTGTAATTTCTGTATAGCAAAGTAAACTGATGCTCCGCGGCGATAAACTATGGTATTGTGGAGCTCAGATTCCTGAGTAGTGTAACTTCTGGGATCATATCGTGGTCTTATAAAATATTGTGCCCGTCAGGAGCAATAATGCTACTTTCTTTGTAAATTAATGGCCAGTTAATTATCACTAGATTTTGTACCTGTTTTTCGGACTTCTAACTCTCTGGTATTTTTGAGCTGACGAGATCATTAATAACTTGTTATATTGTATGTTATTCTTTAAATTTTCTTTCAGTTTTAAACCAAAAAAGTAGGAAAGGAATATAATTTTAAATTTGTTATCGTAAAAGTTGTTCTAAGCAGTTCCTCGTCCAACCGTTCAAACCAGGCACTTCCTAATTCCCCATGAGCCACGAAAACCCAGGAATAATAATAATAATAATAATAATAATAATAATAATAATAATAATAATAATAATAATAATAATAATCTTCTTTCTTTCTTAATCCGTTTACCACCAGGGTTGTTTTGTCTCGGACACAGCGAGGGATTCTACCTTTACCACCTCAAGGGTAGTGTCCTGGATCGTGAGACTTTGGGTCGAGGGATACAACTGGGGAGGAGGACCAGCACCTCGCCCAGGCAGCCTCACTTTCTATGCTGAACAGTGGACCTTGTGGGCGGGGTAGGGGGAAGATAGGATGGGGGAGCCAATGAATAGGGAAGGATGCGGCCGTGGCCTTATGTTAGGTACCATCCCGACATTTGCCTTGAGGAGAAATGGGAAAAAACGGAAAAACACTTCCAGGATTGCTGAAGAGGGAATCGAACCCCCTCTACTCAGTTGATCTCCCGAGGCTGAGTGGACATCATTCCAGTCCTCGTACCACTTTTAAAATTTCATGGCGGAGCCGGCAATCGAACGCGGGCCTCCGGAGGTGACAACTAATCACACTAACCACTGCACCACAAAGGCGGACAATAGTAATAATAATAATAATAATAATAATAATAATAATAATAATAATCGAAATAAAAGATTCATTTCTAAATTCTTCTTGCTATGTACAAAGCATGCAAGAAACAGGGGCGCAGAAATGAAAGATATTTAAATTTTCATGTTAAGTTAGGTAAGGGTTAATCTGCCCGAAGGCAAGTCCGAACCTCCGCAGAGGTGTTCCTGAGCTGGAGTTTACGTGCGGTAGGGTGGCCAGTTCCTTTCCGCTCCTCCATTCCCTTACCCCCCACCAACAGCACGTGGTAACCCATCCAACTCCTGACCACGCCCAATGTTGCTTAACTTCGGAGATCTCACGGGATCCGGTGTTTCAACACGGCTACGGCCGTTGGCTAAATTTTCAAAAATGACAAAGAATAGTATTCACTTCCTACTGAGTGATTTTTTAGAATTCGCAGTGATCCCTCGGGAGTAAACAGGACCACTCACTTGATGAATGAATTGTCTAATTGGTTTTCCCTACAGAGTTTAAAAAAATATATAATCCTCGAAATCCAATGTAAATCCTCAGTCTGTTTCCAGTCATTCGACCGGTTCAGGAATGGAATAAATGAAACTTCCATCTAGCAGCGAGGATAAGAATTGTGCCGGCTGCCGAAGTCTGTCGCACTCCTCTAAATAAATGATTAGTGACTGATAGATGAAATTTAATGATATTGAAGAGTTTTCCTAGAATGACCGTTGACCTTGAAAACCTGAGTACCCGGAGAAAAATCTGTTCCGCCTCAGCTTTTTTAAAACACAAATCTCACATGGAGTGACCGGGATTTGGAACAAGGGACCCAGCGGTAAGAGGCGGGCACACTGCAGCCTGAGCCACAGAGGTTCTTACTCGAGGTCTGATTATGAGACCATTTACCTTGACATTTGTTTGTCAATATTTCTTTCGATAATACGAAACATTGGTTCGTAAATTCCGCGCTTTTCTTTATGGACTTTGTTGGGCTGTTCCTCATTACTTTCCCATTTATAATGGCGGCACACGTTCAACAAGGTTGTATGACTATGCTATCGATTCTCCTGTGCGGTAAATAAATAGTTTCAATGACTTCAATCATGTCTCTACTATCTTCCAACTTGTTTTATCTCAATGCTTTAGCCATTTTGGCTTGTGTTTTCTCGTGTCTGTGCTGTGTTTTTTTCACGGAGGCAGAGATTTCTCGACTATTTTCGTACCTCTGGGAAATAATGTAATGGGTTGTGAAGCTGACGAGAATAAACATATTTTCCGTCGCGTTGAATATGTTACTTCCAGTCTGCCTCAAGAAAGATTTAGAGGCTGAAATATATTATGTTACTGAAGAAGTTTTAAGGGTTGACGTACGATGCTCGTTGTCTGGAAAAATTGTGAATGATAATGGAATCTTGTAGACATGAAGAATTATTGAAACAGTTGTCATTTGAGTGGTATGCAGTACAAAATAACTTGCAAGGAATGACAGAGAAAGTTTCCTGGTTGAGTTTAGATTTGCCTGTTCAGTAAAAGTAGGAAAACATAGATTTATTATCAAATAAATTAGAGTAGAAAGACGATGCTTGCCATTATATTTGAAATGGGTTTAATAGCCGTCAAGAATTAATGGGGGGTACATTTGAACGTGGAGTAATTCCAAACTACAACTGCGAATTTAAACGTAATGAGAATTTAGAGTCGTAAGGTAAGGGGCAGGGACAAATTAGTAACAAAGTCAAACTTATGCGTGGGTCATTGGGTACCCCTTTAGGTTGAGGTGAATCCTGTCTATATTATCAACAACAATGAAAGTACAAGAAAATGATACACAAAGAAAACATGACCGGGGACACGATTAGGTCTTCTCGATCTTATGACACCCTAAAAAATTGAAGAGGAGTAAGCCAACTACTTCGAGGCAGGAAAAAGTGCCCTTGCGACAACTAAAGGCTACATGCTCCTTCGATAGCAGTTAACTGAGAGCCAGGACCAGAGGCTACAATAGGTCTCCCCTTCAGAAAACGAGGTAATATGGGAAGTATCAACAGATAACTGGTCATAGGAAAGGCAATTTTGCCAGCTCTCCAGCTATCGGAGTGGGCAGTGATGACACAAAATCCAAAGGGAGATTCCAGATTTACGTAGAATCCGCATTATAGGGATATTACTTTAATTTCAAGAATCCAATTTGCCTTGGCGAGGATTCGAACCTCAACCTCCTTAGTGATAATGCCTTAATAGTAGTAATGTAGAACAAGTCACGCCCACACATTAGGGAAAGTAATTTAATCACATAAACTACGATACATAAGAGTGTATAATTTTTCAGTGCATTAAAAATGGGAGATAATAAGTAGACTAGTATAGAAAATGAAAATCCACAGCCTGATTCCAGTCATTTGACCGGGTCAGGAATGGAATGAATGAAGCCCCCATCTAGCGGCGAGGATAGGAATTGTGCCGGCTGCCGAAGCCTGTCACACTCCTCTGGGGCAATGATTAATGAACGACAGATGAAATGAAATGATATTGGAGAGTGTTACTGGAATGAATTATGACAGGGAAAACTGGAGTACCCGGAGAAACTTCTGTCCTGCCTCCACTTTGTCCAGCACAAATCTCACATGAAGTGACCGGAGTTTGAAACACAAACACGGAACCCAGCGGTGAGAGGCCGGAACGCTGCCGTCTGAGCCACGGAGGCTTCAGACTAGTATTGTGCAAATAATTAAAACTTTTCTTAGTAATTTTTGCACTTTCCCCTTTTTTTTTTCCGGATCCCTGGCTTAAGAGCCTGCATACTGGCCTTCGGTTCAGGAGTCACCGTGTTCAATTCACCACACATCTTCATTTACATGCAATATATCACAGCATCTGAGCGAGTTGGCCGTGTGGTTACGGGCGCGCAGCTGTGAGCCTTCATTCTGGAGGTAGTGAGTTCGAACCCCACTGCCGGCAGCCCTGAATATGGTTTTCCATCGTTTCTCACTTTCACGCCAGGCAAATCTTCGAGCTGTTCCTCAATTAAGGCCGCGGCCGCTTCCTTCCCACTCTTAGCCCTTTCCTATCCTATCATCGCCATAAGACTTATCTGTGTCGGTGTATCGTAAAGCAAACTATATAGAAATAATGAAAATGTCCATCTTGACAGTTTTGAACAATTCTCAGACATGGATGGTTATTAACCCAAAGAGACATAGACTCACTGATGATCAGCCAGAGAAAAAAGAGTGGATCATCCTAAGCATTAGCTTGATGGACAGAATTAGGAACATAGAAGTCAGGAAAACATGAGTTTTCAGGACGTGGGAAATAATAATAATAATAATAATAATAATAATAATAATAATAATAATAATGTTATTGTGCTTACCAACTAACTACTTTCACGGTTTTCAGAAACGCCTAGATGCCGGAAATTAGTCCGGCAGGAGTTCTTCTACGTGTCAATAAATCTACCGACACGAGGCTGACGTGTTTGAGCACCTTCAGTTACCATCGGACTGAGCCAAGATCGAAGCTGCAAATAGGGGTCAGGAGGACAGCGCCTCGACCGTCTGAGCCCCTCAGGTCGGCAGGACGCGGAGATTGCAGCACGTTGCCTTACATAATGGTAGGTCAGACGCACAGCGAGTAGGAACTTCAACAAATGGGCACACAGCCTCACCACGTAGGACCCACTTGTGAAAAGAGAACACAAGGGAATAGATTGTCAGGGGAGCTGAAAAAGATATTCGGAAAACAGTGGTCAAGAAAGGCAAATCAGAGAAAGGACTGGAAGAGACTTGTGAAGAAAGTAGTAAGAAATATAGGTTTAAATTTCCCAGAATGGCTTCCTGGAATTGTGCAAACTAGCCAGCTTTCAACATTTGAAAGAGAGAGGCCTTTGCCCTACGTGGGATGCACTAGGCTAATTCTAATTCTAATTCTAATTCTAATTCTAATTCTAATTCTAATTCTAATTCTAATTCTAATTCTAATTCTAATTCTAATTCTAATTCTAACGATGGATGACTTCTAACCCTTCAAATATTATAGTTACAACAAAGGAAATTGATGGGCCACGAAGAAGTGATGGACTCTCTGAAACTCACAAATCAAACACCGATGAGGTCAGAAGAGAAAATAAGGTCGCTGGTGCAAGTAAGCGGAAGCAATACCATTCTCAGCTAGGAGTTTCACGGTAAACCAGCTTGCCTACCAACAACCCAACCACCAACCTCTCAATTTTGTGAACATCTGGGGTTTCCCATTTAGTCGCCGCTTATGATAGCCAAGGAATTTCGTGGGTCAGTTTTAAGCCCCGTCCACAGACGAGCGGAACGAGTTGGAGTAGGCCTTCTGAAAATGAGGGCTGAAAATGTTGACAACGATGAAATATCGTGTAGTAGGAAAAATAACCTTTCAGAACAATGTACGTGATGCTCCCCTTACTAAAATGCAAAGTGCTTAAAATAAGCACTGTTGGCCGCTCTTGTCATATTGGAAGGCATAAGTGCTGTGTATAGAGACATGGGTAATGTCGAACTTCAAAAAAAATCGTACGCATGGAAAAACACGGTATCGGATGAGGGTTGCTTTCCAGTTCAGTGCGCTAGAACGGACGTAGCCGTATTTATAGGCACGTCAGAACTCTGTGGTGGGGCGGTACCTTCTGCTGATGATGGTGGTGCGAGAGTTTAAAGTCAGGTCTGACTTGAGCAACAAATAAGGATTCGTCACAGTCAAGAATGGAATTTAAAACTTCCTCAGTACCACCTAATATTACGACGTTATGTGATAGGGGATATCTGGTAGAGATTGCTAATTCGATGACGGAGCGGGAAGAATTTTGTCTATTGAGTTAATTAATTGGCCTAGTTTTCTTTGGCGTAGTTAACGTAACACCATCCAGTTGTCATCCTTCTCATACCGTATGTGAAGTAAAGAATTACATAGAACTGATGATGATGATGATGATTGTTGTTTTAAGGGGCCTAACATCGAAGGTCATCGGCCCCACATAGAACTGATATCACTTACAGTTACTACGAAATAGTATAACAACTCTGTTAGAAATGTTGATAATAACAATGTGAATAATAATAATAATAATATTGTTGTGTAATTCCGTGTATTTTGGTTGTTGAAAGATGAACCTCATGTCAGCTACGTAACTCGTCTGGTATCGAATTTCAGATTTGCCTTCACTTTCCGTGAAGGAATTTGTGTACCGTTTGGTGGTGTGTGCAGGGACGGTGAGGATTGTCCTGTTCTGAGAACGAGTGTGAAGTTGATGCGACTTTAAGGGATTGGTAAATCTGAAAGCGAAGTATTTAAAAGTAACAAAATACTAGCCTATGATCTGCGGTTGCAATAGTTGACTTTTCCAGATACACCCGCGCTTGTGTTAGAAAATATGTATTAATTACAGACACATATAAAATAATATATCAAACAATTGCCATATAAATTACACTTTACCACCCAAATAAACCAAACAAAACAATCAACCGAACTTGATGGACTGTTTGGATGATGTTCCTCATTAATTGCTCAGTCATCAAAATGTGATTTTGAGATGTTGATCAAAATGCTAATATAGACGGCATAAATTAAGGATATAGTGCACCATTTCTAAATGTCTGACTTCTGGATCGAATAATACATTTTTAGCGTTTCATATTTTTTATGCATTGCCTTTATTAAAAGAAATGGCATTTAAGTAGCGTTCTTAGTGGGGACAAGGATGAGGTGAGGCACATGGACCGCGGCTTGCTTGAAATGATCTGAGCTTGTTCGGTTAAAATACTATAATAATAATAATAATAATAATAATAATAATAATAATAATAATAATAATAATAATAAGAAGAAGAAGAAGAAGAAGAATAGTTATTGGCTTTACCTTTCACTAACTACTTTTACGATTTTCGGAGACTGCGAGGTGCTGTAATTTTGTCCCATAGGATTTCTTTCACGTGCCAATAAATCTAGCGACACGAAGCTTACGTATTTGGGTACCTTCAAATATGATACCACCGGACTGAGCCAGGATCGAACCTGTCAAGTTGTGGTCAGAAGGCCAGCGCCTCAACCGTCTGAGCCACTCAGCCCGGTGGTAAAAATTCTTTGAAGAAGGATGTTACCCTATTTACACATACTCCCAATAAGGACCTCTTCTCCAAAGGGTTAGGGACCACTGATGGATTGTATAGCCTAGTCCTAACCGTATAAGCACAAAGAAGACAATGACTGGTATCTGGTATCCCGACTCTCAGGGCCACTCACTAGGACACTCAGCCTTTACCTATGGTTCACGAACTAGGACGTGATTGCAGTAAACCACACACGAAGCGAATGGAGGAAGACAGGCTACCTGGGAGAAGGGTAAGAGAAGCAGACGGAGATCAAGCCGAAGATGGTTAGACACAGTTTCTGATGTTTTAAATATAAGAGGTATGGAAATAAACGGGGCCATAGACTTGGTTACAAATCGTCGTTGTTCCTTGAATTTTCGTTATGTGACAATGTTAAGAGAATGTAGCAAAGGCTTTTCAGTCTGTCAAACACATAGCAAATACAATATAAATTAAAACACTACAAGCATATCTGTAAAACACACACTAACATACAAAGAATGACATGTTTCGTTCTACAAGAACATCCTCAGATTCTATCAAATCACTTAAAATAAGCTTATATATGTACAGTATTGTTTACGTAGCGTAAACTTGTCAATGATAGAGAGATAAGTGATAACATGAAACATGAAACTTATCTCTCTATCATTGACAAGTTTACGCTACGTAAACAATACTGTACATATATAAGCTTATTTTAAGTGATTTGATAGAATCTGAGGATGTTCTTGTAGAACGAAACATGTCATTCTTTGTATGTTAGTGTGTGTTTTACAGATATGCTTGTAGTGTTTTAATTTACATTGTATTTGCTATGTGTTTGACAGACTGAAAAGCCTTTGCTACATTTAACTAAGTCAACACTGGAAAACATGGCTTCATTTTTAACAAAATAACACACAATGTTAAGAAGAGTAATACTGCCCCGCAGTACGTGTTTCACTTAGAAAGAAAATTCGTTGATATATTCATGATGAATATTTAGGGTTAATGCCATGTAATGAACTGTATAAACACTCTCAACCGGTTTCAAAAGGAACCTTGTCTTTCTTCATCCGGAGAAAAGAGAAAAATGAAAGATGACACATCAAATGTTTGCTAAAAGAATGCAACAAGAAACTTAAAAATGGTACCCGAAGATGTAAAAGGGACGCCATTTTAGCCCCATGGTAGGGGCAACGAATGGTAACAATAAAGCATCATTTTCTGATGGCTCTGGTAATAGGTAGCCATGATTAACTTAAATTGTAGCCTGTATCGCGGTTGAAATTATCTGCGTGTTTACGTGTTTCAACCGCCTCCCTGAAGATTCTGGGGCGATATTGTCTTATACAGGAAAAAACATCCACTCCTTGGAACATGACATCACGACCAGGTGTTAATGCATGATCAGCAACAGCTGATTTATCAGGTTGAGTCTGCTTTGTCCAGCACCAATCTCACATGGAGTGACCGGGATTCGAACCACGTAACCCAGACGTGATAGGCCGGTGTGCTGCCTCCTGAGCCACGGAGACTTCTATTAAGGAGATACAGATTGATAATTAACCAATAAAGGAAGCTCCACTGAAGTTATATCATTTGTTGTCAGTAGGTGAGGGGAGCCTCTTTAGAATAATACAGCATGCAGAAAAGTTCATTAACCTATAGTAACAGGGTCGTTGCTATGCGGATCGATAAAAGTCAGGGGGCTTGATTTAATGAAACGTAGGAGCACGGTATAGGCTGTAAGGTACAGTACACTGAAGCTTGCGAACAGAATACTTTTATTGACACTTATATGTTAAGTAAATCCAGGTCTATAGAAAATAAATAATACTCTACACATAAACATCTTACTGAATATATTTTGGGCATTATTTTTGAAGAACGCTATAAACCTATTAATATTACCATATAACATGCCGGCCCCGTGGTGTAGAGGTGGCGTTTATCTCCCTGTGGGTGTTGGCGGTAGAATAACACCCACGGTATATCCTGCCTGTCATAAGAGGTGACCAAAGGGGCCCTTCGGGCTCTCAACTTGGATGCTTGGGTTGGTGACTGTGGGGCCCTTAGCTGAGTCATAGAATTGCTTCCACTTACTTGTGCCAGGCTCCTCACTTTCATATATCCTGTCTGACATTCCCTGGTCAACTTTTCTTGTTTTCCGAACCCGACACTAATAGGTTCCGAAGGCTAGGGAGTGTAAAATTTTCACGCCCTTCGTGGTCATTGTCTTTCCTTGGCCGATATCTTCATATTTCGAAGAGTCAGCTCCCTTCTTTCTCTCTGATTAGTGTTAATATAAGATGGTTGCCTAGTTGTATTTCCTTTTAAAACAATAATCACCATCATCTGTAGGAATACCGTACCTGCCTCTTACTTGGAGGCCCTGGGTTTGATTCACGGCCAGATCTGGGATTTTTTACGGGATCTGAGGGCTGATTCGAGGTCCAAACAGCCTGTGTGATTACAGTTGAGGAGCTATCTGACAGAGACAGCGACACCGGTCTGGAAATCCAAGTGTAACGACCAAGAATAGTCGTTCTGTTGACCACATGACACCTCGTAATTTGCAGGCCTTTGGGCTTAGCAGTGGTTGCTTGCTAGGCCAAAGCCCTTCGGGACTTGCACCATGGGATTGTTTTAATCAAATGACATCATTCCGTTGTCAGTACACATTTATCTTAGAACGTTTTCTGGAAACTCATTGCGTTTTTTAGCCACGTATAGTGAATTTCATAGGTACCGCAAGTTTGTTGTAATTTAACTCCAGAAGATAGACCAGTTTCCTGATTCCACTCGGGAAATTTTACCCTGTATTCTACTGCAGCTCTCTCATCGAGCCCCATTGCCTTTGTCATTGTTGTCTTGTTAGTCACTTTGTCGTGCGCTAAAAGCCACGAAACAACGCCTCCTTGAAAGCCAAACACTGAGGGTAATGAGTTGAAGATGACAACAATCATGAACAAAGTAGTCTTAGGCGAACGAAATTACATCTCATTCGCGCTTCTCATCTGGGAATTACTGCAACTACGTGTAAGATATGCTTATGTGCTCCTACCAACGTCATTCTCCCAGCATGAACCTGTTCTAAATGTCTGCTTTTGTTTGTTTTAACTGTAAGTATTGTCGCTGGCAGCAGCAGCTGGGAATTTGCAATTTGGTGAAACTGATAGCAATTGTCTGTCTGTTTGTTCTTAGAGACTGGATCTTTAGGCATTTTTACTGATGGTAAATTTGTTATTTATTGAGGCTCTATCATTTAGTCATTATTGTACTACCTTCGTCCCTTGCTTTGAAGATCAAAGAACTTGACCTTTCTCACCATCTAATGGTCTTAAAGCCAGAAGTGTTCTTTACAGTTGTTTCGGAACCTACTATTTTATTTATAAAATATTTTATTGTTGAAAATATTCCTTTGCAGAAAAAGTAGGGGTCCGCATACTGCGATAAGCCATTTTCTCAATTGTGCCGAATGTTGAAGTTCCAGGAAAAGTTCCAAATTGTGAGTTTTGGATAGCTGTATCAAACTAAAAGAGAACAAATTTTGAAAATCACTTCTGGCCTAAATTCAGTTCCGAAAAACCAGCCTATAATCGCTTGTTTTTCAATTCTTTTATTTTATATTCTTTCTGTAATGAGTTCCTTGGTTCAATACCCTCAGAATTTTTTACTTTTTTAAAAGTCCCCATCGAATGTAGTTATGAGGGCTTAAGTAAAACTCTGTATTGTCTCACACTAGCGCTCGTAGTGGTGCTTAAGTGAAGCAATTCATTGATTCACATTAGCGCTCGTAGTGGTAGAAAAAGTCGGTATGCATGGGCGCCCGCAAGGGGGGGCAAGGGGGGCGCTTGCCCCCCCTGGAATTCTAAAAAGTTGATGTTCAATTGTTTAATATCATACCAGATTATTTCATAAACTGAACTTACTGACAGTCATCCAGCATCTGTTATATTCGCAAATTTCTGTAAACAATTTAATGTTGCTGACGTTATATTGGTATTTATATTCAAGAAAATTGTTAATGTGCCCCCCCTTGGAAAACATCCTTCGGGCGCCCATGTCGGTATGCTAAGCTAATCGACCGGATAACGATGATTAAGAATAGGATTGCAATTTTTAGGAATAAATAAAGAATATATTCTCATATTTTATTTGTCTAAAATTTTTAACTCATATCTTTAGGTTGTTTTCAACATTGAGTTGCTTATCTGACGGGTGGGAACTGTGCATATTTTTATTCACTTAGTAGTAGCCAGGTACGGGTATGAAGTACTCCATTTACACCGACTGTTTAACAATATAAAATATTAACAGTAAGAAAACAAACAACAACATTTTTAAGAGAATGGACTTAATATTAACAAGTTATTTACACCCATATATTGTCTACCTATCCTCTGCCATATCTCCCCACAAGATCTACGACGTAGAAACTCTCTCTTCAGGGATTTGAAGAAAGTAATTAATAATCCCCCAATAAGTATTATTTGACGACATCACTTATGTCCATCTTAATCGCCTACGGTCTCGAAATCCACCAATAAGTAGAATTGAAGAACATCAACTTCAATATAATTAAAGAATGGCAGGGAAGGCCAGACATTAGCCCTGAGTCAACTCTGACACACACTGGTAGGTCGCTGCCACCTGGATTCGAGCTTCCTCGTAAAACCTGGGGTACTTTTAGCACGATACGATCTCGCTACGGTAACTGCACAGATTTCCACTACAAAAGGAAAATAATTTCCAAACCTAACTGCAATTGTGGTGCCCCTAAGCAGACCATCCAGCATATTATCAACGACGGGCCCCCAAAAAAGTACCGTACAATGGTGACATCAGTGAATTTTCTCATGCGTTTCCAGAGATAATTAGTTACATAAACACCTACATATAAAGATAAGTTATAGTTTGTGTTCCAAAATCATGTACGTATGTATTGTACCTGTGAAGCCATATTCTACTGTAATAAAAATATTCTTGGGAATTAGAAAACAAATTAAATGTATAGCCCTAATAATACCCGTGTCGCTAGTAATGTTGCGGCCAGGTTGTCAACAGAGAATAAAGAGCTTACTCCTTTAGTACAGATTTCAGTTTGGTTTTGAAGAGATGGTGGAGAATAATGATGTCAGTTTCATACAGAGAATTTGCTGTTGTGGAAAGGTGATAGAATATGGAGCGTTGCTGATGCGTTAGGCGCACACGAGGAACATGGATTAGTGGTCTATTTCGGATCCACGTAGATGAACAAAGATGTGCATTTAAGGGTACCATTAACAGTTCTGAGTAGAAAGCAGAGGTCTACGTACGGTAGATAATTACTTAAGTCCAAGATGTTGAAATATGACAGAATTCGGTTGGTACTATTCTGTCTCAGGTAGGGCTTATGGGCTTCCACAACGTACGCGAAGAATGAGAATACGCCGTTAATTTTATTGACATTTATGGGGGCAGCTGATGACCAGACAGGCGAGCAGAAATAACTGATAGGAAGGACATAAATATAAGAGCTTGTGAGTCTTAAATTTCAGTAAATATGAATCAAGCTCCAAGAGACTTCGTGGCATGGTATTTAATTTGGTCTATCCAAAAATCCTGGATAGATACTCTATAGTCTATTCTATATATTCGATAGATACGCCAACATAAAAGACTATATCAGCGATCTTGCATAGCAACCCTTGCCGCAATTCTCGAAAGTTGAGCTTATAAAACTAATAGGTCATAAGTTACAAGTTGAGAGCCCCTAAGGCAGATCTGTATGGTTCCGCATACAAGAACAATGTATCACCATTACATCATGGTCCATATCCTTAAAGTTAGTCTCATATAACCAATGTATAGCGGTCATCTTGCCTTGGGGGTCCAGCAATTGGAAGTTGCACGTGATCACCATCTTGCGCATTAGTCTTTAGGTCGTCTCCTTAATTCCAATGTATACCGCCCATCCTATCCTGGGACCAGCTTTCTGCATATGGGCCTATATATAGCCGCCATCTTGAGCATTTGCTCCTGGCCCAGGTCCCAGGAGTTAGTCCCAAAAGAGCCCATATATAGCGTCCCTTTTGCGCATTAGTCACTGGGCCAGATTTGTCTTATTACCGAGCTCGATAGCTGCAGTCGCTTAAGTGCGGCCAGTATCCAGTATTCGGGAGATAGTACGTTCGAACTCCATTGTCGGCAGCCCTGAAGATGGTTTTCCGTGGTTTCCCATTTGCACACCAGGCAAATGCTGGAGCTGTACTTTAATTAAGGCCACGGCCGCTTCCTTCCCACTCCCAGCCCTTCCCTGTCCCATCGTCGCCATAAGATCTATCTGTGTCGGTGCGACGTAAAGCAAGTAGCAAAAAAAAAAAAAAAAGATTTGTCTTATTATACAAGCGATGGACTATTGGAAGAAAGGAAAGATATTATTTGAAAGCAACTGAAATGTGCATTTGGACGAAATTGACAAGACATGCTAGACTGACGAAAAGACGAATCGAGGTGCTTCAAAGGAAATCAGTGAACAACGGAGACTGATAAAGGATATCGAAAACAGGAAGACTAAACTTGTGGGTCATATCTCGAGACATAATGAGTTACTAGTAAAGGATAAATACTAGGAAAGAAAGGAAGAGCAAGGTAGACATACTTCGAAAATGTAGGAAACTTGATGGGGTGTAAAAACAACAAGAAAGAATAGCAGGCGAGTGGTTCCAGCGATATGGATTAGCTTTTAGTGTGTGATGATGATATGAAAAGAAATTAGTTTCCTAACATGAATTTTTCCAGTATCTTTGACCTGAGTAACGGCCTTCAGTAGAGTGCCTTTTATTTCATACCTATGGGTAAGCTCACATTCATATCAAATCCGGCACCTGCATAGTATGTCAGGGGATACGTGGCGTAGGCGGTAAAGACGTGCTCGTTTCAGCCGGAAAGACCTGAGTTCGATTCCCCGTCAACATACACAAAAAATGAGGATCAGGTTAATTCCTGGGAGCAAATGTGGCTTGGCGTAGAGCTAATCACTCTGTTCCACCAATTGCTGAGGTTACGGATAGTGGGAGCCTTCACCTTCAACCCCTCCGTGGGCATTTATAGCCTGTACGGAGATGACTTTGCTTTACATGGTATGCCATTTTGACATAAATTGAAGCAGTTTCTTTAGTAACAGTCAAAAAGTACTCGTACCTCGACATTGTTTTGCAAGTAGTCGAATAAACTGAGCATTAAATTATTCTGTCAGTTGTATGAGGTATAGTAATGCCCCATCTGTGTGGCGAGAGATACTTTAAAACACGTAGCATCACCCACACATATAGGAATATAAAACCTCATGTGTTATTGATAACTTTCATCTGTATGCATGGAACGGAACAAAGAGCACTTACATTCTGCGAGTTACTTTCTTCTCTCCGAAGAAAGCCTCCCTCCTAAGTTTCAACATTTACCTATGCTTTAGCTGAATATTCCGTAAACGGCGAGGGTAAAATATCGTAAAATCCTCGTATAGTTTTCAGAAGGAGGAGACAAAGAAAGATAAAAGGCTGAGCGAAATGTAGGGAATTCAGAAGGGAAAGAGTGCACTGCATATTCAGCGTAAAATTAGCCTCGGAATATCTCAGTTTATGGAAAAGATGATCTATTGAGTTGTGTGAAGACGTTGTTGTGCACAAGCCATATCAACGATAATTTCTTGAGTTCATGCTACATTTATAGTTCATAACTTGAGATTACGTTCGAGTACCATTTAGCGTCACCTAGAACATATACTTCCATCCATTTTTCTCTGATTACTTTAACTGCGCGTATTTCGTAGAATCCCTCTGATTCTGGTCAGGTATTGTAAAATTTTTTTTTTAAATATTATTATATAACTTAAAATAATTTCCACTTTAGAGAGGACGTTTCTTTTTACAATTAGCTTTACGTCGCACCAACACGGATAGGTGATTTACCGAATATAGCTGTCGATTTGGAAACCATGCTACACCAGGAAACATCTCACAGTGCCTGTAACCCATTTTCTACCGAAAGGGAAGTTAATATATGAGAGGCGCGTAATATATAACTCTCTTGCCGTCTTCTTTACAATGTGTGGCAGGAAAATTATAACATTGTTGATATTACAAATCACGTATTTTAGACATCCGCGGTTCTTAAGGTAAAGAGTCAAATAGGATAGATTTGTTTTCCTCGTATGTCTCCCACACGAGGTTCTTAATCTAGGTATAAATAGCTCGGTTGGACCACGGCCGACTGGATGTCTCTCTGCGCTCATTATACCGGCCTTGACAGTCCATTGTGACGCCCAGCATAAGGCTACGTTTATACTAGCAAGATCTTGCAGCAATTTACTTGCACAGACAAACTTGCTGCACCACTTGCAAGTCTAAATTCCCCAGCAAGCTGGCTTGCAGCAGTTAGCAATTTCTTGCACAAGACTCTTGCAGCCAGTCTCGTTCAAGAAGTGTGAAGGACATTTCGTGAGCTTCCGTAAGTTACTTGCATCGACCGAATCCAATCATGTTGTATACTATGGAAATGGACGGCGCAAGTTGTTTCTGTGTGTATTTTAATTTAATTTGGGAAACGTAATTAAATTCATTTTATCACCATATATATGCTCAAATTTATTTTTCTGAAATTAAGAAAAAACGCGAATTATCCAGGAAGGACACTAGTGAATTGATACAAAAATCGAGAGCTTCTCAGAAATATTGGACGTTCACGGCAGTGAATTCAGAGACAGAAGTAAGGAATCCAATGCTTTCAGCACGATTGCGGAGGACTTTACCACGTCAGCGAAGTAAATACTGCGAAAATGGCACAACCTTAAAAGATAGTTTTCCCAGGAAGCGAAGAAATTTGCAAAATTAAAAAGTCGCTTGTCAGGGGTACCGGGAGAGTCTCGGTGGCAGTATTTCTCAGCGGTGAAATTCGTAGAGAGTAGCGTAGCAACGACTTCGGATAGAGTATGTTCCTTAGCAAAGGCAAGCCTATTTGTTTTCCTTTTCTTCTATTTTTTTCATCTGAGGGCGAGTTTGTTGATCCTTTATTCCCAATTATAGAATATTTACTACCGTAGTTGCTTGTGGAGTTGTCAAAATACTGCAAATTTGATTTTGGGTTGTGATATTATGAAATTTTACAGCTGTCTTATTCAGGAGATGAAGTGACTTTTATTAGGGCAGGTCCCTAATCACGTTAATGTTTTTGAAGAGAACATTCCAAAGTCGCTTGAACAATGTAGCAGCTGGCATTCCGGATGAGGAAAATGCTGGGTAACGGGCGTTGGAACATTTTAGGCCTAGAGAGAATTAGTATCATATGGCGTACAAGGAGCTCAAATGCAACGAACGTAAAGTTTCCAAAGCGTAGAAAATTGAAGTAGTTAAATTATAATGTGAAATAATATTTTATAATAGTGTTTTGCCAAACAGATGTTTAGCTCTTTCTCGTTCACCATGGGTACAGACTTGGCGGGACCGTTTATTGTGAGTTTGATCTCCAGGAGAATATCATAGAGAACCTTTCTCAGGTAGCACATTTCCACTTTATTCTGCTCTGTTATGGGCTAAGCATCATCAAGGAGAGAGATACAACATTCTCCAGTCTAATTTCAATAATTTTTCACATTTTAAAATTCCAGGAATCTTTATTCTAATGAAAATTTTCACCTTAAATATTAACTACCACCGCATTCATAGCACAAACACAAATTTCAAAAAATGTTACCTATTTGTCATCAGTGCACTGTAAATTTTGTTGGCCTAATTTGCGCAGTCGGGCAGCGTTTTTACCACAAATACCACAATTATTTATTTATTCATATGATTCTTTTTCTTTATTCATAAGAATTAATGGAGCTGCAGCACATCTCATCTGCCCGTATATGTCCCTATTTTGGTTGACTATCACTGGAAGCACATGCAAACAGTATCTGCAGGTTATTGCTGCAAGTTACCTGTGAAAAACACTGCAAGTAACTTGCTTAGTTTTCTTCCATGAAGTGTAAACCCAGCAGCAAGTGCCTTGCATTTGTTTGCAGCAATAACTTGCGCAAGTTACTTGCTAGTGTAAACCTAGCCTTAAGCTGTAATTGGAAAGTTTGAAAAAATGCCTCCAGAGCGCTGGTCACCGAAGTCACTAACAGGAAGCCGTATACCGCAAATGAACACATTTCCAGTTTCATTTATATTGTTTCGCTGTTTTAAGTGTTGGTGATGTGTTCGTAATGATGTGTTTGTTGACTTTTTGTAAAGAGTTGTTAGTTATGCGCTAATTAGTTTATTTTTTATTGTTTAGTGTGGTGATTTGATTTTTTAAACTGTGTTTACAAATATTGGAATATGTGATATTCTTGTTCGCCCTTTTGTACTTCGAGCAGAAATATTCAGCAAACAAGAACAAATGTAATGAGTGGCTCAAAGTGATTTCTCGCCATAACTTCGTCCTAAACAAGAATTCTAATTTATGCGCTAATTCGTTTTTAAAAATTGTGTAGTGTAGTGATATGTTTTTCTTTAAATGTGTTTGGAAATATTCGAACATGTATTGATGTGTGCCTTTTTTGAACTTCGCACTGGGAAAAGAGCAAAGGGACACTATCATTTCGCGAATTCCCTGTAGACCAGGACAAATTATGGAGTGGTGCAAAGCAATTTCTAGCGATAACGTTGTACCTAACTATAATTCCGCTTCTTCTGTTGTATATAGCCTTCATTTCAAATAACATGATCATTCATTTGTAGGCAAAAGTATAAGAGTACTAAAGAAAGATTCTGTACCAACAGTGTTCCCTAACTATCCTAGTTATAAGATGACTAGTACCTAGAGTCCTAGAAAAAATTACTGGTCCTGCACCAAACTCACCCAAGAAACTAAAAGAATTGACGTGCTTATCATTTTCAAAATCCTGATACAAGCTATTCAACAGCCAATAACTAAGGTACAGGCAATTTTTCAAATGCCATTTTCAGTGTAGAACAACTAGCATAAAGTTATGATACGCCTGAAGCAGGATTGATATTACAAGCACAAGGACGACTGGAACACCTAAGTTTGTATTATAGCTCCCTACAACCACACTTGAATTAGCACTTTCACCTTAGTTTTCCGTTTCTATTTTAGGATATTTATTACCCTTAAATTTCCTTTCATTGAATCATGTTTCAGGCAGTGTCATGTTTGCCACATGAGAGCAACACAACAATTCTCTTTATCCAAGATAATCTGAATGTTATCATTTAAATACTGGCAAGTAGGAATCATTACTTTTATGACAACGTATGAAGCTAAGTGTTACCTATGCAATGAACAGTTCACTAAGTGTGTACTCAAATAACTTTTCTGTCCCTGAATTTTGATCTAAAAAGGTATGAATGAAATGTAATATGAAACTATATATATGGAAATTAACATTTAAACATGTTGAGTCAAAATATTTCTGTTATCCATACACGGAATATTTAAGTAGAAAAAATAAGAGTTTCATATTTTGACTACGCACCCTTCCTGACAGCAGCACTTGAAGAATGTTTAAAACTCTAATTGAACAATGACTTTTAATCTCAAGATAAACATCGGAAGACAAAAGTATTGTGGTATGTTGTGCTATGTATCTGAATTCTATTGATAATGAAAATGGTTAATATTATTCCTCAGTGTCAAGGAACGTCAGCTGGAGTACTCCATCTCTACGCAGTTTCATTTCACGACATTATTTAGGCAAATTTCAACTAAAGTAACATTTAGGATTAATCATTTTCACAGTATTAACCCATATAACATTATCCATACTTCTAAACTGCGACAAATTGGCAAGCAAGGTCAATATATTTTCCATAAAGGAGTATGCATTTCTAGCGCAAAAACTTAGGCCACCAGCGCCACGTGTCGATCTGTGAAACTACTCTGATTGGAGTGCGTGGACCCGATTGTCAAGACTGGTTGTACATATGAGCTTATTCATTTGGGCAATAGAGGCGCAGGGTATCTTCGCAGACGTACGAGTGTTTTAAATTCAGTTTCTTCTCATATTTTCCTTTTAAAAACATGTAAGAACCGAAAAAATGACCAAAATTGGACTTACGAAGTTTCTAACGGAAAAGGACGGTATATGAATTCGTGTTTTACACAGAATTTGCTGAAACGACTGCGGAATCAAGAACCTATCATCAATGAGTTTAAGTTTCGCAGGGTAATAAATGAGTCACCGCTCCACATCAGGTGGTTTGAGTTTCCTCCATGGAATATTAAATGGGTTCTCCAGCTCGTGACATCTTGTCTCACTTTTCGCTCTTCGCGTTCCTTCCCGCTCCAGCAAAGTCCAAGATTTTCTCCACATTCCCCACATTCAGCACTCATTCCTTCAACGATCCTCTTTTACCCGCCTCCCAGCTCTCTTTTGACACTATTAATAGAAGAATTAATAGTACTAATAGTAGCATCAAGTAAAAGTACTCGTATATTTCACAGGGGTGTAAATAATCTCTTAAGGATAAATTGATGTGAAGAAGTTACACTGCTATCTTGACCCACGACAACTACTTGGATATCAACATGGACATTGTAATGGTTTTCGATTTGAACAGTTATTCATAGGCTGTGTACCTGATCTTGTTATCATGTGTTATGTTTGTTATATTTTATTACGAAAGTTCGCATTTGTTAATATTAGTTTGTTGATAGTACAAGTGAAATGAAGCTTTTTGGAACTTACTACGCTACTAGACGTGAATAAATAAATAAATAAATAAATAAATAAATAAATAAACAATGATTTCAGGGGTAAATTGTTCTTACTATATCAGATATGTGAAGATGTAACGTAGACATTGTTACGTGAAGTTATAGGAGTTTGCATGATTACCATTCAGTAACCTATGCTGACAGTAGGCATGCAACGCTCGGCCCCTTGTGGCGACAACGTAGCCATAGTCCCTCTCACCCGCGTCTTCCCCTGGACTACATCCTCTCTTCCACTCTAGTCTGCTGAAAAGGTGACCCGTAGTATAGGCCTATTTTAAAGGATCGTGCGAACGGAAGGAGGGCAGAATTGTTAAAAGCTGCGAATAGTAGGGTATGAAAACCCCTAACTGAATCCGCTGATGACCTGTGACACTCATTTGAACACCTGCCAGAACTAACCTAGAAGGGGCACATTCTTATAATCTCTCCAAATATAGTTAAAATTCTCTCTTCTTCTTTTTTACCTCCTTTTTGGAACTTACTACGCTACTAGACGTTTATCCGTGATAATTTTGTTATCATCTTTGTAAGTGTAGACTTGTGTTAGTCTGGTTAGATGTAAGAAAAGGACAGTTGGTCTTAATCTTGCCAGAATAAATCAAGCATTAACCAGTCAATAAAATAACCTATCAAATGTGCTTAAACATGAATAGAGTGAGTCGACAACCTTGTTAGCCAAAGCTGTACTCCATTTTACAATGGTCATGTTGAAATGCATGTACATACTGAGTGGCTCTGTCCCCTTGCCTTCTGATTTCTTCATTTCTTCACTTAATTATGCTGGATCATCTTGTAGATATTTATGATACATTACGTAAGTCACGAATATGGACTCATTTATTTATTATGCAACATTCTCCCAAAAGCCGTCATGCTACTTTATTTACCTTTATCTTCGACTTCTGTACCGCCGCCAAACTACCAACTCCACGAACCGCTGCCTGTCATATTACGTAACTCCGCATGCCTCTGTCTTTTCGCTCACCGCGTCATCTTCACGTCACGAATACGTCATTTTCTCCATGCGTTAGAGACTCTTTCTTAATGTGGTAATACTTTTCTATATATTCCGTCTTTTACTTTGCTCGGCGACGTCCCGTTTCTTGTCCCTGCCTGTGATCACCCTTTCCTTCCCCAGTATAAGGTTCTTCCTTCTAGGTGTTTAATGTTGTGTAATTGAACTCGGGTATCTTATGGCATCTGAAATGTCTTCGTTGTAATCAATATTTTGTGACCGGTTCAGCGTTAATGATATTTTATACTTTTCTCAAATCTTAATTGAGCTTCTTATTGCTACGCTAGTGTATCGGTCCACTTACTTGTTGTCTGAAATTCAAAATTCAAAATACAAATGTTATTGATTCTCTTCACATAATAATTTTGAATCCTTTGGGTTTTTTCACGCTTCCTGAATTATGCTTATTGGTTCTTTTTCTTATTTTTATTACTGCTTATTTTCTCATTATTCTAAAATATGTTAGTAAGTTTAATAATATATCTGACTTCTGCCTGTTTGGATATTATGTTACCGCACAAACCATTAGCTGTGCTAACCCCCGAAACTACCTCCATCACAACTGAGAGAATGGATTTTAATTGCACGTGGTTATCAGGAAGATCACATACATGATAATAGTTCTAGAGCGCTTCTGCGTGTACAACAGTATCCTATTTCGTATGCACGTTCCTCATTTGTTTTCACTGTAGACCACTGGTAAATCAGGTAATTACGACTGTTATATGATCAGCATATTTGACCACAAATTTAACCTAAATTAAATCAGGCCATTACATATGAATGTCCGTCTGAATCACACCAAAGAAAAAAGCAACTAGAAAATCGCATGCATAATTACATGAATTCTATACATTCAGATATTAAATCAGTAACCGCAGCACGTTAACAGCAATTCACTAACTTTTATGCTGCCAGTACTGTTTATCGATCAGTGCTTGAAAACCTTGGTAGAGAATACACTGACGTTCATAAAAACAGAACAGTTTGAAAGACAAGAGATAGGAAGTTCATATTCACAGGACATGTTCGTTAGTATGTTCTGCAGAAACGATTAGCATTTCAATCACCTAGATTCAGCATGTGTCCTGTTGCTTAGTAAGCACTGGGTCATCCATGGGTACTGATAGCCTGTTTTATGCGTGATGTTATCGACGCGTATAAGGCGCGTATAAGGGGTATAGCCACCCATGCTGCATTCACCTGGTTCCGTAGTTCATCTTTGGTGGTTGGCATTGGGTCACAGCGCTGCACCTGTCATTTCACCACATTCCACACATTTTCGATTAGCGACAAGTCCGCTGATCGGGTGGGCTAGGGTAACAGTCTGACATCCTGTGACAACAAGAAGGTACGTGTTCGTGCAGCAACATGTGGTCGCGCATTGTCCTGCTGAAATAATATAGCGTCTGGGGTATCGTATAGAAAGGATATGGCTACAGTTCACAGGATGTCATTCACGTAGGTCAAACTGGTCATAGTGCCCTGTGATTTGTGGTTGTACCCAGTTGCACCCCACACCATGAGACCTTGAGTAGACGCTATATGTCTTGTGTGAATGCAGTCAATGTGATGTCTCTCCCCCTGTCTTCGTCGAACCAAAAAGCGGCCATCATTTTCAAACAAACAGAACCTAGATTCGCCCGAAAAAATTATCTGCAGCCATTCCTGTCGTCAGTAACGCCGTCCCATACATCATTGCAGTCCAGCCTGTTTACGCACATTAGTCAAAGGTAGGCGGAGAAGTGGACGGCGGGCCGGTAACCCAGAACGTACTACACGCCGACGGACTGTCACTCCTGATAGTGTACGATGTCTTACACTGTTCCACTGTTTAGCCAGAGCCGAGGAGGACGCAGATCTGTCCTGCAGTGCCATTCGGATGAGGTGTCGATCTTTTCGGCGGGTGGTATGGGTGGTGCGATCAGACTCATTTCATCGAGTTCTACGGACTTCTGTGAACTATTCTGCACACACACTTTGCACTGTCGACACACTTCGTCCCACACGAGCAGCAATTTCCCGGAAGGATGCATCACATTCTCCCATGCCAATACCCCTTTCAAACTCACTCGTTATACGTACAGTTCTCGCATACGTCTGTTAAGCATCCTGCATGTCTGTTCAAGTCACACTGATCCATTACCTTCGGTTTTAGTGAAAACGAGAGCCGCAGGCACATTTTATTAGTCGGTAGTTTTGCGCCGATATATCGATGTGGACCTTGAACCTGAGGGCCGACATGGTTCATAGGCTAACCATTTCTTCAGAACATGCTAATGCACTTGTCCTGTGAATATTAACTTCTTATCTCTAGTATTTCAAGATGTTATGGTTTTTATGAACATGAGTGTAAATTAGGTTTGCTATTGTTATCTTTTCATCACCTAGCATGAATGGAATGAGTATGATATCCTGAACTCAATTTAATAACAAGATTATGGGATGTTCGAAGGTAGAGGTGCATACACATATCAGATCTTTCCTAGCAGGAATTATCGAAAGGGCCGTTCATCCGAGGTTAGTGAATATGTCCGGAATGTTTAAATCAGTCGCTCTCGAACAATATATACTGTACAGTAGGTAAGCGGGAGAACAATGTGCACCTGAAATATTTTCTTACTGTCTTAATGCGTTTACCGTCCAGGGTTGGGAATCCCACATATACCACCTCAAGGGCAGTGTCCTGGAGTGTGAGATTTTGGGTCGGCTATACAACTGTGAAGAAGGATCAGTACCTCGCCCAGGCCTTGTCGGGTTTGAGAATTTTGTAATTGATATTCATACAAGGGAGAGGAAAGGAAGCGGCCGTGGCCTTAACTTATGTACCATCCCGGCATTTACCAGAAGAACAAGTTGGAAACCATGGAACATCACTTCGAGGATGGTTGGGATAAGAATCGAACACCCCTCTACTGATTTGATCTCCTGAAGTTGAGAGGACCCGTTCCAGTCCTCATAACACTTCAAATTTCGTGGCAGAGCCAAGAATCGAACCCGGGCCTCCAGGGGTGGCAGCTACTCACTTTATACACTACACCACATAGGTAGACCCTAAGGAATTTTAACGAATGAAACTCAATGCATGAAGTAAAAGTTGAGTGAGAATATGGTCTTAATCCGGAATGATTCAACTTTAATACGGAAATGTTCCCAAAATTAGGAGTCAGGTATATTGGAAAGATATTATGAAAAATAACAACATATGTGCTTTTGCGTGATATCCAATCCATTACAGCAATTGTGCGCATAGGTTGGGTAATGGGACGCATCAAATACGTTTTTCACAATTACAATCGAATCACATACATTTAGTTAATTTATCCTAAAGTAATGGGGTTTAAAAAAAGTGAAGAGATCAAAATGAACTGAATGTGTTCATTCCATTTAGACTTTTCTCCTGAAGCTGCTTCAATGATATTTCAGAATAATGCCTCACAAAATTATAGTGCTATTCTTTACCAGTCATACGAGCATTTTATTCAAGTTATTGGGTAGAGTATTATCTTTAGCATATCTAAAGACTAACCTCCTCAAGCCTGCAGATGTTAAGCCATAGCAAACATTGGCTAACGGAACAACATAATTTTTCAATTCGCATTCAATCTAATTATTGAAAATAGCTTTACGACCTAATCGAAGCTGATGAGGCTGACTTTCAATTACTTCTTTAAACTAGAAACCCTCTGCTTACATTTCTTCATTTCTGTCATCTTTCCTAATAGCTCATAGGGCTGCGACGGTTCAAATCCCGTTACAAACATTTATCTGTATTATTATTATTATTATTATTATTATTATTATTATTATTATTATTGTAACTATTATTATTGGTTTATTCAATGATATAATCTGATTTCAATATTTATTGATTAATTATAGTTTGTCTCATTCTATTGCAATTATTATGTGTATGTTAGCATTAAGAAAATGTAGTGTGAATGACTTGCTGCTTTATATAGGATATGTATTTATTTGTGAAACAGCCTTTAAGACATTGCAACATATGGTGCACCGGGCGAGTTGGGCGTGCGGTTAGGGGCGCGCGGCTGTGAGCTTGCATCCGGGAGATAGGGGTTCGAATCCCACTGTCGGCAGCCCTGAAGATTGTTTTCCGTGGTTTCCATTTTCACACCAGGTAAATGCTGGGGATGTACCTTAATTAAGGCCAAGGTCGCTTCCTTCCAACTCCTAGGCCTTTCCTCTCCCTTTGAAACCATAAAAACCATCTGTGTCGGTGCAACGTAAAGCAACTAGCAAAAAAAAAAAATGATGCAATACTGTTACAGTAACTGTCGATTCATCGCTCTGTTATTGTATACATTTAGAAGTATGAGGTAATGGAGGGAGTTTTAGTCTGCCTGAGGCTATTTCAACACAACCTGTAACACTCGGGAGCTGGGTTGGAGTGATGTCATAGTCTGTTTTAACCGTGATGTGGATGTAATACCGTGTGACAACTAGTGTCTATATTAGGAGGAGTATCCTATAACAGTCAGTCAGATGGATGAAGCCTTGGTCGATAGATAGTCATATGGAGAGTGAGGCCACAGTTGGTCGGTTAGCCGGTTGGAGGTAGAGGAATCAAGGACATGGATATGTAGTCGTCAGTGATCAAATGGATTAAATGTTCGGAGTGTGTTTCGTGTATCTATTCGGTCGAGTTCTTGTGTCAGTTCGGTGACAGTCGAATATTGAGTCGTCGTAATGCAGACTAACAGTTATCAGTGAATTACTTTTAAAGTTGATTGTGAAGTGTGATTATATTTTCTAGCCATACAAAATGTCGTTTTTTGAAACTAAAAGGATACTTAACCAAATTAGGTTTGAGATACCCACACCAGATGCCAGTTCAAACGAATACGTCATAATAACACTCCAAGTTTTCAAGGTACTGTTAAGTGAAACAGTGAGGGATAAATTTCTTGTACAGCTTTTAAATATCCGTTCAAGAGGATTTCAAATTGTTGTATATTATCATTCAAATTATCGCAGCAAATCTCGCCACATAAATTCTAAATTTAATCAATATATTTTGTTTAGTATCAAATATAATTAATTGTATTATTTCAATACTAGATCAGATAACCTCAAATTTTAGTTGGGAAACCAAACGTCAATATCCTTTTCCCAGAACCTATATGTTATGTTGTCAAAGTAAGCTTATTACCCTATACCCGAAAGATATTCAAGATTCCCATTTTATTATCGTTACATTTATTTGTAACTGGCGACCATCAACAATTGTGTGTGCAAGTAATCAGGTAAGTAGGCTACAAGAAGAGACCACATAGTCTGACGATCGAGCATTTTATTTCATGAATATTTAATTATTGTTTCATTCTAAATTAGTGAGATATCACAGGGCATTATTTATAATTCGGTTTTTCGTAGGTAATTACACGGTATCTGCGAATATAAATGGGAAATTTTTGATGTTCGTATCTAGGCTATTCAGATGTAAGTAGAACAATTTTGTGTGCGCAAGCGTCACACGTTTTTTTAATATTTTTTCTCCACCAGGTAAAGTAGATCGCAAATGTTTCCTAAATTGAATCAGGTCACAACATATGAATATATCTATCCGTCACACACCAAAAAATCAACTTGAAAATCAGATGTTAAATCACTAACCGCAGTACAGTACGTTAATCTCGGTGTTATCATGGACAAACGCGTGACTTGGTCTGCACAAGTCGTGAAAATCTGCCAAAGTATCCTTTCAGTTCTATATTCTTTATATAAACATATCTTTTAAGTAAAATTTAACAGTATATTAAGTGAAAGTCTTGCAATGCCACATTTTCTTATTGTGATGTATTCAATTATGTTAGGCCGTAGTATCAATTTCTACTGTATATAGGACCGGAAACGTTATATTCGACAACTTTTGCTACACAGACTTCAAAATATACGACCTGAATTTACGGAGACATTTGAGAATTCGTTGTTAGACCTCCATGTAAACTACTCCTTCATCCATCGTGGATTTAATAATTTTCGATGCACCGTAGTAAAATGTAAGCTAATTGCACGTGACGTCAATGTATCTTAATGCTATATACACTGACTGACAGAGCAAATGCAACACCAAGAAGGAGTGGTCAGAACTTTATGCCAATTGCAGCGTAGACTGACGTCACTGAAGTATGCTCATGATGTGAAATGCGCCGCTGTGCTGCGCACGTAGCCAACGATAAATGGGACACGGCGTTGGCGAATGGCCCACTTCGTACCGTGATTTCTCAGCCGACAGTCATTGTAGAACGTGTTGTCGTGTGCCACAGGACACGTGTATAGCTAAGAATGCCAGGCCGCCGTCAACGGAGGCATTTCTAGCAGACAGACGACTTTACGAGGGGTTTGGTGATCGGGCTGAGAAGGGCAGGTTGGTCGCTTCGTCAAATCGCAGCCGATACCCATAGGGATGTGTCCACGGTGCAGCGCCTGTGGCGAAGATGGTTGGCGCAGGGACATGTGGCACGTGTGAGGGGTCCAGGCGCAGCCCGAGTGACGTCAGCATGCGAGGATCGGCGCATCCGCCGCCAAGCGGTGGCAGCCCCGCACGCCACGTCAACCGCCATTCTTCAGCATGTGCAAGACACCCTGGCTGTTCCAATATCGACCAGAACAATTTCCCGTCGATTGGTTGAAGGAGGCCTGCACTCCCGGCGTCCGCTCAGAAGACTACCATTGACTCCACAGCATAGACGTGCACGCCTGGCATGGTGCCGGGCTAGAGCGACTTGGATGAGGGAATGGCGGAATGGCGGAACGTCGTGTTCTCCGATGAGTCACGCTTCAGTTCTGCCAGTGATAGTCACCGCAGACGAGTGTGGTGTCGGCGTGGAGAAAGGTCAAATCCGGCAGTAATTGTGGAGCGCCCTACCGCTAGACAACGCGGCATCATGGTTTGGGGCGCTATTGCGTATGATTCCACGTCACCTCTAGTGCGTATTCAAGGCACGTTAAATGCCCACCGCTACGTGCAGCATGTGCTGCGGCCGGTGGCACTCCCGTACCTTCAGGGGCTGCCCAATGCTCTGTTTCAGCAAGATAATGCCCGCCCACACACTGCTCGCATCTCCCAACAGGCTCTACGAGGTGTACAGATGCTTCCGTGGCCAGCGTACTCTCCGGATCTCTCACCAATCGAACACGTGTGGGATCTCATTGGACGCCGTTTGCAAACTCTGCCCCAGCCTCGTACGGACGACCAACTGTGGCAAATGGTTGACAGAGAATGGAGAACCATCCCTCAGGACACCATCCGCACTCTTATTGACTCTGTACCTCGACGTGTTTCTGCGTGCATCGCCGCTCGCGGTGGTCCTACATCCTACTGAGTCGATGCCGTGCGCATTGTGTAACCTGCATATCGGTTTGAAATAAACATCAATTATTCTTCCGTGCCGACTCTGTTTTTTCCCCAACTTTCATCCCTTTCGAACCACTCCTCCTTGGTGTTGCATTTGCTCTGTCAGTCAGTGTATTAAAGTACTGCCGTACATTAGTATACTGTTGTTATTCCAAGTACCGTATCGATTACTAATTAGCTATATCCAATGGCGATTATTATCGCGCATGAAACAATTATCAAGCCTTGGAAGCAGCAATTGAAGCAATCCAAAATTGCAAGTGCGAGTTTTGTAAGTGGCAGTGATTTCAAAAAACTAACACCGCTAAAAACTGTGGCAGAGGCGTTGAAATTACTAACAATTTATAGGCGCAAAGTGAAAAAGATGTGAGATGATTTTTATATGAAGTTAGTGGACTGGAGAAACATGGAGTTAATTTCCCGTCCTTCAATATGCCTTCCTTTATGCTTGAAATATCCATGCCCGAGTGAATGGCTGCGCGGTCTGTGTCACGTACCTGTCAGCTTGCACTTGGGAGATAGTGGTTTCGAATCTCACTGTTGGCAGTCCTGAAGGTGGTTTTCCGTTGTTTTCCATCTTTCACGGGGCTGTACCTTAAGGCAGCGGTCTCTTCCTTCTCCTTCCTAGCACTTTTCTGTCCCAACGTCGCCGAAAACACTATTTGTGTCGATCCGGCGTAAAGCAAACAGTAAAATAAGTCTCTCCCACATGATTACCATCTTTTGAACTAGTCGGGAACGCTCACGATCAATATATATATATTGTTACAAATAAAACACCGTCTGATCTATCGCTTTAGTTTGTTCCAGAATTGCAAAATAAATGTGCACACACTCACGCAACTCTATTCAACCATGATTGACCAGACTCCACTAATCGCATGCTATTTACATGTATGTGTTCTCTTTAAAACGGGCGGCCAGTTAAGTGGTCTTTCTTATTGACAGGATCGCCTTTCTTTCACTTCTCCTCCAAGTCCAGGCACCGCGCACAGCAGCTGAGTTTGAACTCAAATTAGTGCTGCTGACAGCCGTAACACACGATGAATGTTAATTGTTTTAACTCCAGAGACAGTCCAGTAATTCACACAGTCAAATACAGTGAACAACTAAACAGCAACAGCTCAATAGTTTTAAACAGCAGGACAATACTCCTCACAATAACGACCATTGATACTGTTCCAAATACAATCATGACGGTTTTTCTACACGCTGACTCTACAGGGTCCTTGGTCAACGGAAGCACACACACACAGTACTCCAAGGCAGTCCACTCAGTATTCCCTTCCATACCTAAAGGTACTCTAACTCTCGCGTGGCACAGACGACAACCTGCACTACTGCTATCAAGCTTCAGTCACTCACTCCGCACAGACAGTACTCAAAGGCAGTACTCCAGCACGACGCTCGACACTTTGACAAAACGACAACTAATCGTTCAGACTCCTATAGGACACTGGCGGCAGCCAGCACCGCTATCACCCGAGCCCAGCCACCGAACTCCAACACTCACCCCAACACACTAACTCCAACTCTGACCGACTGTTCGCAGCTAGTCTCCGTTTTATAGCTCGGGTGATGAGTTCACGGAATATTCGCGATGTGGCTAGTGACGGAACTTTCTCGTTGCACCTCCCAGAAACGTACCGGGAAACCAGACGAGGAAAACAGTATACGGAAAGTCCGGTCATGCCCACCAGGTCGGTTGGGAGTTCACGGGATTTTTGACTTACTAATCCGTCTGATCAAATAATCGAGAAGAAACAAAAAAAAAAAAAAAAAAAAAAGGTAAGGTATTGTACAATCTCAAAATTTTGGCATTTATTTATGGATTAACAAAATCAGTGATGGACGTCCGTATGAAAATTACGACACGAGCGTAAGCCGTCTTAATTAATGCCGTTATATAATCGGTGCTTAATATACTATTATGGCCTAGATTGCAATGTCTTCTTCCCTGACCTTAAATGCCAACATGCATTAAATTTTGCTCGGGAGTTGCCTCGTGATCTGCATATACACAGACAGACAGACAGACAGACAGACAGACAGACAGACAGACAGACAGACAGACAGACAGACAGACAGAATTACCCTCGTCATGACGGGCACGCAAATAAGCAAAACCCATTCCACTACAGCCTGACGGGTCTTGGCCTACCAAGCGACCGCTGCTCAGCCCGAAGGCTGCGGATTATTATGTGATGCATAGTCATTGTGACGAATCCTCTCAGCTGTTATTCATGATTTACTAGACCGAGGTCACTATCTCATCGTCAGATGGTTCCTCAATATAACGTAGGCTGAGTGGACCTTGAACCAACCCTCAGGTACCGAGCTCGATAGCTGCAGTCGCTTAAGTGCGGCCAGTATCCAGTATTCGGGAGATAGTAGGTTCGAGCCCCACTGTCGGCAGCCCTGAAAATGGTTTTCCGTGGTTTCCCATTTTCACACCAGGCAAATGCTGGGGCTGTACCTTAAGGCCACGGCCGCTTCCTTCCCACTCCTAGCCCTTCCCTGCCCCATTGTCGCCATAAGACCTATCTGTGTCGGTGCGACGTAAAGCAACTTGCAAAACAACAACAACAACAACAACAAAACAACCCTCAGGTCTAGGTAAAAGTCCCTGACCTGGCTAGGAATAGAACCCAGTGGCTCCGGGTGAGAGGAAGGCACACTACCTCTGGACCGCTTGGCTGGTTGGACACACAAATATCATTTTCTAAGTTCTGTGCAATGTACGTACTAAACTCCCTTATTATTATTTTATTATTATTATTATTATTATTAACAAGTACAAATATTCCGGTGGCAATGATCACTTACAATAATGTGAAGTTACAATATAATTAGTCAATAAAACAACAACAACACAACCATAACATCTACTCTTAAAACAAGAGTACAAAAAGCAAAACCATGGGAAGAAAATATTACGAGGAATACTCCTAGTTTAAAATTCTAAATCCAGCATCATCACATAAAAATTCACACATTTTTTCAAGTTCTTTTACGTCGCACCGACACTGATAGGTTTTATAGTCACGGTGGGACAGGAAAGGGCTGGGCATTTGCCTGCTGTGAAAATGGGAAACCACGGAAAACCATCTTCAGGGCTGCCGACAGTGAGGTTCGAACCCACTATCTCCCGAATCCTGGTTACTGGCCGCACTTAAGCGACTGCAGCTATCGAGCTCGGTAACACATAACTTTAGTATTTCGAGTGCTTAACACTACGGCTTACTTTGAGCTTACTACTAGCTTAATATTACAACACATTCACATATAAATTCACACATAACATTTCAAAATTTACACTATGAGTTACAGTATATTGAGCGGTCCAATTACTACTGTAACTATTACCTATAACTTTAAAATTGGGAAAGAATTTGCCAAAATGTTTGTGTGGAGTGTTTTGTTGTATGGTTGCGAAACATGGATCTTAGGAAAACAGGATATAAAACGTCTGGAAGCAATGGAAATGTGAATATGGAGGAGGATGCTGAAAATAAGTTGGACAGAGAAAAAGTCAAACAATAGGGTCCTTAAAGAAATGGGCGAAACAAGGGAATTGATCAACACTGTAGAAAAGATGAAAATCAAAATCCTTGGCCGCACACTTCGACATAACACATTCCTCACGACTATGCTGGAAGGAAAAGTTCTGGGTAAGAAGGGAAGAGGAAGGCCGAGGAAGAAGTATCTGGATTCCGTGAGGGACAGGCTTAATTTAAAAAAGAAAATGTTGACCTGATATGCTCAGCAGAGGAGAGACAAATGTGGTTGCAGCGACAAGGCCTTGCCTTTAGGATATGAATGCATGGATGAACTATTATCTTAGCATTGTAAATAGAGCACGTTCACCTGTTCACACGTAGGTCCTACCTTAAGTAATTGAGATGCCTCAATACTAACATTTACAGTGGGTTATTTAAATGTGGGTATCACACTTCAACAATAACTTCGGAAATGTTTGAACCAATATTTACGGAGCAAGTGTGAAGTCAAGGAGAGTAGAATGTGCAAATGTACAGTAATAATTGCAACTTTAAACCAACCTCGTATAACCGAGGCACCTCATATTTCAAGGGTTCTCACTCATAATAAACCTAGTAATACTTCCTCTTAAAACAATAATCACCACCACCACCTTCATTACTGATGCTTAATAACATTTCTATGGAAGCAATCTATGTGTGTCTTTCCAGAATAGAGCTTCGCTATTTCTTCCTGTACAATGAACGTTATTAGAAGGAGGCGTGGAGACTTGCCATTACAATAGCATCTTTGTTAACAGAATGAATCCAGTAATAGTACGAACGGCATGATAGCCTAGCATTTACTTCCGTTCTTATTTACTGTTACAAAAGCTTCCTCTGAGTTTATAAAGCTCTTTTGTTTTACTTTCCAAGCAGCCTCTGCAGCAGATTAAAGTCCTACGTTCAGTACTTGTTATTCAGAACAATATTCCTCTCCTTTGCCTGTTATGAATACCAGAATTTTGGAAGGTACTAGCAGAAATATCACTAAAACTTCTTGGTTGTTAAGTGTCGTCAGTCGTGTTGATACCACAATAACCCCTAAGAATAACTCACGTTAGAAACAAAATAGCACTGCATTTCTAAGACGTATCTTCAAGGATATCTTCTGTCACCGTGAGAGGTCTGCGGTTCGGTTCTGGACTTCGGCGATTCTTAGAATTCCTATCAATGATGTATCCACTTAGTGGTAAAAAGGCTTTATAAAATAATACTCATTTATTAGTATTTTAGAGCGAATGTCCAGCTTGAATGCTACAGATCTTTGGCAGAATTTATTCTTGTTTGGGGTTCAGTCCGTAGACTATCATGATTCAGCACTCCATACTATACTGTTCCGTTCCAACTTCAATTCGTGCATAACCATTACACCCTACATGTACTGTTTGTGATATTCATTCTTTGATCTACCCATATCGTTCTTGCCCTCTACATTTACCTCAAAGAATAACTGAACAAGTTGTGTGTGTCACAGGATGTGTCCCATCAGTATATCAATTCTTATTGTTAAATTTCTTCAAATCATTCTCCTTTCAACAAGTAGATTCAGTGATTCAGTCTATCCATCTCTCCTTCAGTATGCGTTCTTCCGTAACACTGAACCCTTTAACTTAGTAGAATTATGGGTTCAACACTACATTTCAAAAACTTCTATTCTCCCTTTATATTGCCACCGTTTCACTTCCCATACTCAACAGTTGTGTCTTCAAAACCATTTTTATTTACAAGTTTATCCATGTTTGAAGTAAGCATTTTTCTACAGCAAGACGTTACTTTACTCCTTCTAGTATTTTATTTTGTCATGCTTACCTATGTCATTGTTTTTTAATAATTGAGTAATGAAATTCATCTACTTCCTATGAGACTGCTTCCAGTCATTCGACTGGATCAGGAATGAAATTAATGAAACACCATCTAACGGCGAGGATAGGTATTGTGCCGGCTGCAAAAGACTATCGTACTCCTCTGGGTTAATGATTAATGACTGACAAATGAAATGAAATTATAGTGGAGGATGTTGCTGGAATGAAAGGTACAGGGAAAATCGGAGTACCCGGAGAAAAACCTGTCCCACCTCCGCTTTGTCCACCACAAATCTCACACGGAATGACCTGGAATTGAACCACGGAACGAAGCGGTGAGAGGGCGACGCGCTGCCGCCTGAGCCACGGAGTCTTATTAACCTTGTATTATAATAATAATTTAACGATTTTGAATGCCTTATTTTATCTCTAAGGCAGGCCCCCGATAAAGATGGGGACCGTCCTTAATGGGAAGAAAACTACACATCTAGGGATAGACCGAGCATACAGCCTGAAACCACAGAAATTAGCCATAGCTTGCTTATTACAATTCCACGACTCAACCTAGAATTAAACCCAGACAGTTACAGTCATAAGATCAGAACGGTTACACTTCAGCTATGCAGTCAGACACGTTCTTTTTCTGATTGCTTAACTTTAATGATTTATATATATTAAAGCGAGTTTCATAATTCTTCCACACCCTAACTATCAGATCGGTAATTTACTGCAATACATACCCTAGTGGAAGTCAATGTGGTATAAATAAAGGAACGAGGAAAGTCAATTACTTGAATGGTGAATCATTCTTACTGCGGTAATTTTGATCACATTAGTAGCTTTCGTCTCCTGTTCAACCCCTGAGGGTAGTGAACTAATTTCAATCAATCCTTGTCCACGGAGCCTATTCCCCTTGTTTCACACTACTACAGTACTTTCCGTAATAAAATATGGGCCAGCCACTTAATGGAGCGCAACGGCCAAGCTCTTAGCCTTGTCGTAGTGCCGGAGTGATCCTGCGTACAACAGAGACCACACAGTGAATATGCAAATAGGCCGCCTTCAAAAAGTGGCAATATTTCATTTCCCCCCAAATCCCCCGTCTACCTCTCCCAGTATCCATGTTCCTCGAAGGAAAGAATGGGAGAAAGAATGGAGAGAGGCTTCTCCCCGCAACTCACTCCATTTCTCTTCCTAGCCATAAAAGATGTTGTTTTTGTATCGACTCAACAAGAGTTATATCCTGTACTTCCCCCCTTTTCTAAAAAAAGAAGAATTCGTGTGATGTGTACATTGAAGGAAATTGAAGGGCCAGTAACATGAAGAAGTAGAAGACTAGACGCATTTTAAAAACAGTTTGCTGTAAATTCAGTTCTATTTCAGGTCCATTTCACAATGGCAGAGCTCGTTCTCTAACATAGAGGTTTATAAATATTTTGCTCATGAAAACCAAGCCTTGTCCTCGTCGGTGGATAATGTAACTTAAATGTGTTGAAGACCATTGACACAGACTTTATTTTCCGTGTCCAAATGCTTTCTAAGTAAGGGATTCACACTTGAATTGGTGTTCAATTGCATTATCCGGCAAAATAGAACCGAGAAATAGCTACAGACATGAGATTGCTGCCTTATTTATGAGAGGGAAGGAAGGCTTGCAGTAATGGCTGCTGAAAGTCTTTCCTCTGAGGATCAGTTTATGAACTGGAAGGATATGTTCGTTAATTTTATGATGATCAGTACAGACATCTGTTCATAAGGAACTGCTTGTTTACTAGAACAGGGGTAATCAAAATATGGTACACGTACCAGTAGTGGTACGCAGGGTCTTGCAAAGGGAGAAGAACATTTATCATAGCTTCTATCTGTTTTCAATTTGAAGTTCAGAAAAAAACGTTGATCCTGCTCATTTTCAATAAAATCTTGTTTTGATTTATTGTTTTAGTATACCGAATTATTAATTCTAAAATATGCCAGTTTGTACTTACCATTGAGTACGTATTTAAAATGCTTACTTATTGCCCTTTCTAAAATTTTGTTTTTAAACCCACTCATTCAGTTCAGTTTCTTCAGTAGCTGTGTATATAGTGAAGAAAACAAAAATTATTAGTTGTAAGTAAACATCCTGAGCGAAATCACATCAAAATCAGGCTCGCTAACAAAGTAATGGAGCAAGTCATCAGTTTCCCTTGCCTCGGAAGTCTAATCACAAATGATAACCGATGCAGCAAAGAGATAAGAAGAAGAATAGCGCTTGCCAAACAAGCATTCAGCAACAAAAGAAATCTTCTGACCAATATATATCTAGATATTGATATCAGGAAAAGTTTTGTGTTGTCATTTGTGTGGAGCGTACACTTACATGGATGTGAATCTTGGACAATCCAAGAACGGAAACGGCTTGAAGGATTTGAGATGTGGGCCTGGAGGCGAATGCAAAAAGTCAGTTGGACTGATAAAAAGAACCAATGAACGTATTCTGCGAGAAATACAACAGAAGAAACAGCTGATGATAACATTACATAGAAGAGCAGCTAAATTCATTGAACACGCAGTGCATCTTAATCAGTGTTGTCAACTTATATTTTCAAGATCCGCTAAATACTACTACAAATCCGCTAATATTCCGCCGAGAAATCCGATAATAATAATAATAATAATAATAATAATAATAATAATAGTAATAATAATAATAATAATAATAATAATAATGATAAAAGTAAATGTCCCCACTCACCTGATCTGTGAATTTCACTGGGATTAACCCCATGCCTGGGAGGTGGCGACCTAAAACTTGTAGGCGTTTTAGTGCCGGGTGAATCAACAGGCCAGTTCATTAAACGGTCTTCCTTCATAGTATAAACACAAATGCTACTCTCTCACAGTTTCATTATCTGTCGTCGTTCGTCATCTAAGAGATAAGTACCCTTTCCCCACGCATTAGAAATTTATGATACCATGATCTCATAACATCAAATCCAAATAACATATTTTCTTCATGTAACTGCTAGCTCCTGAGAAGAAATACGGAATAGCTTGGAGACAGAATGGCGTAAAAATTTTAAAAGAACGTAAAATAGATAAAACACTAAATTCTGCTATAATAAATGTAGAATTCTGCCAAAAATTCCGCTGTGTGCTAAATGATTTATTTCTCCGCCGACAGTGTTCTAATTCCGCCAAATGTAGCGCAAAATCCGCTAAGTTGGCAACACTGGTCATAATACGTTTCTGACCAATCTACTAGAAGGAAGATCTTAGGAAGGAAAGGAAGAGGTCGACCTAGGAAGTAATTCCTTCAAGTATTGAAGCAAAGCATTAGATGTAGTTCCTACTGTGAGATGAAACGACAAGCTGAAGACAGAAGATAATGGTTGAATCGACAAGACATTGCCTTTAGATATTGACTGATTGGTATATATAGTATGGTAATTGTTGCATTAATAATAATCTACATAAATCGTTGTTAGGCATTGAATACCTCGTAATTCCACTCGCGATAAAACCACGCTTTTCCATCTGTCTTGTAAAGGCTTGCCACGTTGCCTAAAGGGGAACAGGAGACTCCAATTCTGGAATAAGTCGGCTATCTTTAAGCAATGAAATTGCCAGGTACCGTTCTCCGGCCATTGCTGAGTGCTTGGTTTACCGAGCTCGATAGCTGCAGTCGCTTAAGTGCGGTCAGTATCCAGTATTCGGGAGATAGTAGGTTCGAACCCCACTGTCGGCAGCCCTGAAAATGGTTTTCCGTGGTTTCCCATTTTCACACCAGGCAAATGCTGGGGATGTACCTTAATTAAGGCCACGGCCGCGTCCTTCCCACTCCTAGCCCTTTCCTGTCCCATCGTCGCCATAAGACCTATCCGTGTCGGTGCGACGTAAAACAACTAGCAAAAAAAAAAGAGTGCTTGGTTTTTTACTTATTCTGTAAGTTTTACTCCGAAGGAGTTACTATGTTTCCTTTGCCCAGTGACGATTATATATTGAAACGGTAACACCCTACGAGCATTCACGTTTCATTCTTTTATTAAGAGAAGCTCGCTAACACCCGGCCGTAAGCATTTAAAACTTGCGCCGAGCGCACAGGCATGATGGGAACTGCGAGCAAGTTCGCGACGTTCCAGAACACCGGCCAAGGACAAGCGACGTCACGCAGAAGGTTCCTTCGTGTTCCATTGCTGCATGAACGAAATATAAGCGAGTCGCCAGCCTGGGGTAAGGCAGAATGTAAGCAGAGAGCCTGCAGTAAAGCAGAAAGAGAGTGTGCGGTATGCGACGGCAGTGTGCTGAAGGCAGAGAGTGGAGTGAGTCGGCAGTAAGCCGTGAGTCAGCGAGTGTGTGCAAGTAAGCACGTCGCGACATAATTCGTCTCTCGGTCCGGCTGTATATTTGAATTCGTTTAAAAACTGTGTTCTTGCATTAATTGTGTCAGCTTTGAATTCGTTTAAAGACTGTGTTCTCGCCAGCTTGAATTCATTTAAAGACTGTGTTCTCACATAAACTGTGCCAGCTTTGAATTCGTTTAAAAACTGTGTTCTTGCATTAATTGTGTCAGCTTTGAATTCGTTTAAAGACTGTGTTCTCGCCAGCTTGAATTAATTTAAAGACTGTGTTCTCACATAAACTGTGCCAGCTTTGAACTGTGTTCTTGCATTAATTGTGTCAGCCTTGAATTCGTTTAAAGACTGTGTTCTCGCCAGCTTGAATTCATTTAAAGACTGTGTTCTCACATAAACTGTGCCAGCTTTGAATTCGTTTAAAAACTGTGTTCTTGCATTAATTGTGTCAGCTTTGAATTCGTTTAAAGACTGTGTTCTTGCATTAATTGTGTCAGCCTTGAATTCGTTTAAAGACTGTGTTCTCGCCAGCTTGAATTCATTTAAAGACTGTGTTCTCACATAAACTGTGCCAGCTTTGAATTCGTTTAAAATTGTGTTCTTGCATTAATTGTGTCTATCCGTTGAACTGTGTTGCATTATGATCTTAAGTGCCAGTGATAATCTGAAAATCACGACGTACTGGAACTTGGACTGTCATTTATTTCAACAAATGTATTATGCTGGTGGAGTACAGTGCAGAGACTGTACTCGATTTTCTTTATGAAGTGCTTGATCACCGCACCTCGGAAGGTCCTAGATTGTCTCATTTGCGTATTATTCCAAATACGAACTGTGACTCTAACTTTATCCTTGCTGCTGTGGGAACTATTTCGACGTGCTTCGCCATAGGGAAGTGTCACACCAGTACCCCATGACGTCAAATGTGGAAGCTCCACATTTCCCCGTTCCTGCCTCTGGTTCGAGTCATCAACACTAATACAAACACCAACGACGGAAGACAACGCCGACGCTGACCGCAAGACGACGCAGCCGCCGCGGGACAACGTCCTCTTCACGCCCTCAGGGACAAATCTACAATTCAGCTATAAAAGGTGACATAATTATTTGCCTATTTATTGAATAAACTGAAGGATCCACTTAATCATGAATTTTTCTTTCACTACCCTTCTCTCTTACTCTCTTAGCATGGGCCGTACACGCCTTGTCGTTCCTCATGCTCTCCGATATACTGAAGTACGGGCGTTCCTGTTACAGAGAGAAGGTAGTGAATAGTGGCACCCATGACGTTGGGGCCAGATTAAAGAGAGTAAAGTGATAAAAATTAACTTTGAAATCAGTGATATCTTAACTTACCAATTCAAATAAATGTGCATAGTACGTACGTTAATTCCAGTTCAGTGAATATGTTAAAATTTTACGAAGTTCAATTCAATGACTTTGACGAAATTTTAAACTTTTGGCACAGAACTCTGATCAAGTTTATGGCACAAGTGATTATTTTTCTCTTTCTCTTGCTATGTAAAACATTTCAGGCATAATATTCATGCACAGGCTTATATAAATTTTGATATTTATGTTGGTGAAATTTTGAACTTTACCATTGGACAATAATGGTGATATTTAATTTTATGCACAAGTGTTTGATATTTTGTGTTGGTGAAATTTTGAACTTTACCATTGGACAATAATGGTGACATTTAATTTTATGCACAAGTGTTTGATATTTTGTGTTGGTGAAATTTTGAACTTTACCATTGGACAATAATGGTGATTTTACGTATGAGGTGAATGATTGTATTTTCTGCATTTTGTGAAAATAACGACATTAATATGGAAAATATACTAGCTGCCATTGAGGCTTTAAAAATCAGTCTAAATGACAGGATTACGGAAAGTAACACTAATCTCGGGCGTAGGATTGCAGAATCTAACAACACTTTAGGAGCTCAACTTAAAGAATCTAACGCGACCCTGGAAGCCACTAAGGCTAGTATAGGTCAACTTAGGGAGGCTAATGAAGCAACTAATCGTAGTATCACTCAACTAAGGGAAGCTAATGATGCCAACATTGTAAAATTGACAGAATCTGTTGATCAAAAATTTGCAGAAGTTAATAATAATTTGGAACGTAGGCTCAATAGTGCAGGTGCCGAAATTGAAAAAAGATTTAAAGAATCTAACAAAAGAATGGATTCTAAGTTTACGGAAACAAATGAAAGATTAACACGTGACTTAGAAACCATTAAGCAAGACATAAAATCACAAGTGGCGGAGGACTTAAAACTTGCTTTCCCGTCTTCTTCTCAGGAAGTCCTTAAAGAAGTAGAAAGCTTAAAGGAAGAATTTCAAGAGTCCCATGCTCAATTATCTCTTGCGCAAACTAAAATCGCGTCTATTCAAGACAAACTTCATGAATCTGTTAAAAATAATTTCATGAAGTTGGGAAACGAAATTACTCTTCTGAAAAGTCAGCAAGAGGAGGCCGATAAACGTGTCAAGACTCAGTTAGATAATGCTCACACGGAGATTACTCGTATCTGTCGCGATGTAGCAGAAGTCAAGACCGACATAGAGAAGGAGGTCAAGGAAATTGAGAATTCCGTACAGGGGAAAATTAAAACCCTAAAACTTGAACTCCAAGGAGATATAGAAGCTCTCAACAGCAAAGTATCGCAAATCGAACAGGATGTTTCATCATCTAGCCTTCACAACACTAGTGGAGAATCCATGAATGTTTCCACAGTTTTTAAAATAACTGAGGAAAAACCAGCCAAATTTTCGGGAAAGGAGGAGTATACTGCTAAGGAGTTTCTCCTCAACCTCGAAGAATTCTTTCAAGAAAATCACGTTAAGACCGACCGTCGTTTACGAATAGCATCTCGATTGTTAGAAGGCAAGGCGTTAATGTGGTTTACCGCTTTTAAATTCAGTATTAACACTTACGAAGAATTTAAGGAAGCCTTACTTAGACGATTTTGGAGTGCTGAGGCTCAGCACCTGATAAAACTTCAATTATACTCTAGAAAGTATAATACGTCCGTCAATTCCTCGCGATATTCAGATTATCTCATATCTCAGCTTAAAAAGATGCAGTTTTTCGACCCTCCTTTACCGGAGCAAGAACTTATTCAGGTCATAACGCTGCAATTTCCACCAAATGTTCAGGAAATATTGGTGGCAGCAAACGTCCAGGACTTGGAGCAGCTCGATGATGTCCTGAGGAAACTCGATACTGCGCACACTCAGAGCGCAGCAAAAGCAGGTCGAACCAAAGAAACTACAACCAACTTTACGGAAATGAAAACTCCAGTTCAAGTAAATCCAGAACCGCGAGAAGAAAGAGAAACTCACCGAGATATTCCGTTTCGGTATAGAAGATCTAGGAATCGCCCCTACGAAGGGAGGGCTAAGTTTCAACCTAGACCTTCATGGAGGCAGGCAGCTAATCAACCCAATGATAATAGGAACTCCCAGCGGGAAGAATTAGAGAAACGTTGGAGAGAGACTACGGAATATGTAAGGAATAAGAACAGGGAAGAGGGTTTACCTGGAGCAGCTTCTTTGGAATACCAGGCAGAGATACAGAGAAGAAATGAGAGAACGGAAATGGATCCAAGAACTACGGGTCCAAAAAGAAACTTTGTCGAAGCAATAAAGAGACTGCCTGAAAACCCGGAGGGAGGAGAAGTAGTATGTAGCGCACTTATTAACCATTGGTATTTAGAGGATGCAGATTTACTATATGAGGATCCAACACCACGACAGCCTCAGATACAACGCGGCTTACCGATCATTATCATTAAGTTAGGCAATATGATTGTCCACTCTCTAGTAGACTCGGGATCGCAAGCCTCACTAATTTCGCAGAAATTAATAGATGTGGCGCAGGAGACGACCTACATCTCCATCTTGCCGGTTGCTCAAGTTAAGGTTAAAGGCATAGTTCCTGACAAAGCTATTAAATGCAAATTCCAAGCGTTTCTTGAGTTAGAAATTGGTGGTGTTAAGTTCCAACATCTATTTTTGATCTTGACGCAAATGAAATTTGACTTAATTCTTGGATCAGACTTTCTCATTCAACATGGGGGAATCATTGATTATCCCGCTAATGTGATTAAATTTTTCCACGTCGAATCTGTAGGGCTACAGTTGGTTACTTATAATGACGTGAAGAATCCGGAATGTGAGGCCCCGGTGGGCATAGTAGAGGGCAAGATGAGCGAGGCTCCGCCTGTCGAAGAAAGCGTCCACGAAGACGGGCGACCCGAGGAAGTGGGACCCGTAGAGGACCAGATGGCGTCCATTATCGATGATGAGTTTAACGAGGACCACTACAACTTCACGCTTTACGCCAATGTAGCTGAAAGCCCAGATTACGATGATGATAAAGTAATAAAGGCAATCCAAGAGCTTTTTAAGAAGTTTCCAGATGTATTTTCTGAGAAACCTGGAGTCATTAAGGGTTTCAAGCACCACTTAGATGTTACTGACACATCACCTTATAAGAAACGGCCTTATCCGATACCCATGAAGTACTTGGAAGAAGCACGGGTCATCATTAAACAGATGGAGAATGATGGAATCATATCAAAATGCGTCACTGACCTAGTATTAATACGCAAGCCTGCAGTTTCACACCCTGACCAGGGAATTTACGCCAAATTTTGTCCCTTGTTCATAGGACCCTTCAGGATACTTACCGCACTAGATAATGGTGCCTACGAAGTAGGAAGGGCAGATAGCGACGTTGAGGGAATCTTCAACTCGGCCAATCTCAAGAAATACTTTACTAGGAGATGAGCGAAAAGAAAATCGCCCAGCAATTTTCTTTTTCCCGAGCAGGGGGGGAGATGAAACGGTAACACCCTACGAGCATTCACGTTTCATTCTTTTATTAAGAGAAGCTCGCTAACACCCGGCCGTAAGCATTTAAAACTTGCGCCGAGCACACAGGCATGATGGGAACTGCGAGCAAGTTCGCGACGTTCCAGAACACCGGCCAAGGACAAGCGACGTCACGCAGAAGGTTCCTTCGTGTTCCATTGCTGCATGAACGAAATATAAGCGAGTCGCCAGCCTGGGGTAAGGCAGAATGTAAGCAGAGAGCCTGCAGTAAAGCAGAAAGAGAGTGTGCGGTATGCGACGGCAGCGTGCTGAAGGCAGAGAGTGGAGTGAGTCGGCAGTAAGCCGTGAGTCAGCGAGTGTGTGCAAGTAAGCACGTCGCGACATAATTCGTCTCTCGGTCCGGCTGTATATTTGAATTCGTTTAAAAACTGTGTTCTTGCATTAATTGTGTCAGCTTTGAATTCGTTTAAAGACTGTGTTCTCGCCAGCTTGAATTCATTTAAAGACTGTGTTCTCACATAAACTGTGCCAGCTTTGAATTCGTTTAAAAACTGTGTTCTTGCATTAATTGTGTCAGCTTTGAATTCGTTTAAAGACTGTGTTCTCGCCAGCTTGAATTAATTTAAAGACTGTGTTCTCACATAAACTGTGCCAGCTTTGAACTGTGTTCTTGCATTAATTGTGTCAGCCTTGAATTCGTTTAAAGACTGTGTTCTCGCCAGCTTGAATTCATTTAAAGACTGTGTTCTCACATAAACTGTGCCAGCTTTGAATTCGTTTAAAAACTGTGTTCTTGCATTAATTGTGTCAGCTTTGAATTCGTTTAAAGACTGTGTTCTTGCATTAATTGTGTCAGCCTTGAATTCGTTTAAAGACTGTGTTCTCGCCAGCTTGAATTCATTTAAAGACTGTGTTCTCACATAAACTGTGCCAGCTTTGAATTCGTTTAAAATTGTGTTCTTGCATTAATTGTGTCTATCCGTTGAACTGTGTTGCATTATGATCTTAAGTGCCAGTGATAATCTGAAAATCACGACGTACTGGAACTTGGACTGTCATTTATTTCAACAAATGTATTATGCTGGTGGAGTACAGTGCAGAGACTGTACTCGATTTTCTTTATGAAGTGCTTGATCACCGCACCTCGGAAGGTCCTAGATTGTCTCATTTGCGTATTATTCCAAATACGAACTGTGACTCTAACTTTATCCTTGCTGCTGTGGGAACTATTTCGACGTGCTTCACCATAGGGAAGTGTCACACCAGTACCCCATGACGTCAAATGTGGAAGCTCCACATTTCCCCGTTCCTGCCTCTGGTTCGAGTCATCAACACTAATACAAACACCAACGACGGAAGACAACGCCGACGCTGACCGCAAGACGACGCAGCCGCCGCGGGACAACGTCCTCTTCACGCCCTCAGGGACAAATCTACAATTCAGCTATAAAAGGTGACATAATTATTTGCCTATTTATTGAATAAACTGAAGGATCCACTTAATCATGAATTTTTCTTTCACTACCCTTCTCTCTTACTCTCTTAGCATGGGCCGTACACGCCTTGTCGTTCCTCATGCTCTCCGATATACTGAAGTACGGGCGTTCCTGTTACAATATATTATTGTTATTATTGAGGAACAGGGTGGTGTTGCGTCTTAGCTGCTTGTCTGTCATACCGGCCAGATGTTGCTGGCCCTCGGTGTCATGAAGAGCATGCGACTTTAAATCCCCAGCCACAACTCTTTCATGCCTCGGTGTATGCAGAAAATCTGACAAAGCGGGATAAGTTTGGGAAGATGATGATGATGATGATGATGGTGATTATAGTTAATATTATATGGCGTTCAGAAACAATAATTTGTTATTTCTGGTATAATCACAATATTCTCATACAAAGTACTTCGGGGGTACGGAGGATTTCTGGGGGGGGGGGGTGTATGCCAACCAGAAATTTTGAATACCACTGTACTAGAACAGCGGAAAACAAAATTGTATGCTAGAGTACTAAATCGTCTGTCTGAAGGATAGTTAGAACATAGAAAAGAACCAAGGAATGTCATGAATTTATACGGAAACTGACGAAAACTACGACGCCATTTTAACGAGGTGACGTGGGCAAAATAAGAGTGAAGTAATTTAGAGTTGGTTTACTCAATGAATCAGAAAATACTATTCCAGTAAAATTGAACGTCTGAGTAGAACGCTTTGTGTTGTATTTAGACATACTGTTCATGACGTGAACGCCATTATCTAGCAACTTCATTACTATCGAAGCCATTAATAAAAGCGAGTTTGCAGCAACATTATTGACGATCAGGAGATCAGAGTGTCTTCGAGCATCGAACGATTGTGGAAACGACAGTTGAAGAAAATATCCCATATATCAATTTTAGTCTCTTAGTAATAAAAGTCTAGACATTGATTTAGAACTGGCATTGACCGGACGAGTTGGCCGTGCGGTTAGGGACGCGTAGCTGTGAGGTTGCATCCGGGATATAGTGGGTTCGTACCCAACTGTCGGCAGCGCTGAAGATAGTTTTCCGTGGTTTACCATTTTCACACCAGGCAAATGTTGGGGCTGTACCTTACTTAAGACCATGGCCGCTTCCTTCCCATTCCTAGGCCTATCCCATCGTCACCATAAGACCTATCTATGTCGGTGCGACGTAAAACATATCCTAAAAAAGAACTAGCTTTACGTCGCACCGACACAGATAGGTCTTATGGCGACGATGGGATAGGCCTAGGAATGGGAAGGAAGCGGCCATGGTCTTAAGTAAGGTACAGCCCCAACATATTCTAAAAAAGAACTAGCATTACGTCGCACCGACACAGATAGGTCTTACGGCGACGATGGGATAAGAATAGGCTAGCAGTTGGAAGGAAGCGGCCGCGGCCTTAATTAATGTACAGCCCCAGCATATGCCTGGTGTGAAAATGGTAAACCACGGAAAACCGCCTACAGGGCTGGTGGCAGGAGCTTCAAACCCACTATCTCCCGAATGCAAGCTCACAGGTGCGTGCTCCTCATCGTATGGCCAACTCGCTCGGTAAAAGGCTAGACATTTCGTAGACCAAGTTGAATACCAACAAATCATGTATACTCGTCTTGCTATCTGATATTAAAGCTACGCAACATACAGGGTTATTAAAAAGGATAATGATAATGACGTGTGGCCTGCCACTGGTGTATGAGTTGACACCGTGTAGGCGACCTGCGCGCCTGTGAGCATGACGCCTTACCACAGGAATTCTAATGATAAGGACGACCCAAATCCTAGCCTCCGAGCCAGAGGAATTAACCAAAGAAAATTAAATCCACGATCCGGCCAGGAATCGAACCAGAGACCCCTTAGACCAATGAACAGCCTGCTAACCATTTAGCCATGAAGCCTGACTTCAATAAGAATGGTATGGAAGTCAAGCTTATTTATTCATTAATTAATGTACTGACATACACGAACCGCATTGATATGTAATGATATAGATGACCTGCATAAGTTTCTCTGTAGAAAGAGAGATAATTTCGTAGTAGACAGTAGAAACACCGCGTAAGGAACTGATCACCTCCCAGTCAGAACCTATCTGGCCGAAGCCTTGAAGGTTAGTTCGGTTCACCCGAAAGGACGAGGGTTCGATTCCCCTTCAGGGGGAGAAAAATTTAAGAAAAGGGATTCCCGCTTCTGAAGGTTCATATGGTTCTGAGGTTACCGTGAATGCCTTTGTCTTCCACCTTTCCATGGAACCAGGATGAATTTACTTTGCCTTTCCGAGGTCAGAGACTGAATTTCCCGTATAAACCCCGGCAATTAAGAAAGTATATTTTCGTTGTCAATCAATCAATCAATCAATCAATCAATCAATCAATCAATCAATCAATCAATCAATCAATCAATCAATCAATCAATCAATCAATCAATCAATCAATCAATCAATCAATCAATCAATCAATCAGTCAATCAATCAATCAATCAATCAATCAATCAATCATCGTTGATCTGCATTTAGGGCAGTCGCCCAGGTAGAAGAATCCCTGTCAATTGTTTACCTTGTATATTGTTAAATTACTTCAAATAGCTTTGAAATTTATCTAACAGTTCTCTTAATATACCATTCCAGTCCCTAATTATTATTTTTCTTCTAAGCGATTATTGTTCCAGTTTGTCCTCTTGAATTTCAACTGTATCTTCATTTTATGTCGTTCCACGATATCTCTCCACTGACAGCTCGGAACATACCACTTAGTCGAGCTTCTCGTCTCCTTACTCCTGACTCTTCCCAGCCCAAAGTTTGCAACATTTCAGTAACACTACTCCTTTGTCGGATATCACCCAGAACAAATCGTGCTGGTTTCCTCTGGAGCTTTTCCAATTATCGTATCGAGTAATCCTGGTGAGTGGCTCATACATTGGAACCCTGCTCTAATTATAGTCTTGCCAGAGACTTATCTGCCCTGTGCTTTACGTCCTTACTCGTCCGACTCGTTGGTTGAATGGTCGGTTCGGAGGGTCCCGGGTTCGATTCCCGGCCGGGTCGGGGATTTTAACCTTAATTGGTTAATTCCAATGGCTCGGGGGCTGGGTGTGTGTGGCGTATTCAACATTATAAATCATCCTAGGTAGGGCCCTCATCTTCACAGACATGCAGGTCACCTAACAGGCCGTCCACTAGAAAAAGACCTGCACCAGGCCTCTCCCGAGGCCATACGCCATTAATTAATTACTTGAAAAACCCAAACCCCAATGACCAACAGCTCCGAGTGGCCGTGGCCTGTCATACGGCCGCTGCTCAGCCCGAAGGCCTGAAGATTACGAAGTGTCATGTGGTCAGTACGGTGAAGCCTCTCGGCCAATATTATTGGCTTTCTTGACGGGGGCCGCTATCTTACAGTCAAATAGCTCCTCAATTGTAAGCACTCTGGCTAAGTGGACCTCGAACCAGTCCTCGGATCCTCCGAGGCCTACGGGTCAGATGCACACACGCTAGCCTTACATCGCGGGGCAGGCTTACAATCTTACTACAAACCCTAAATAACGATATGAATTAATCTTTATTTACAAACTCGTTTATGAGATTTCCCCAATGAAGACTATTCCTTATATTAACACCTATGTACTTACAGTGATTCCCGTGAGGTGCATTTAACCACTGAGATTGCGCCATTCCGATTCCGATGGATTCTCTTTCGTAAATACGTGGATCATAATCACATCCTCTGTGGTGTCAAAAGCAGTGTATGTAATAGCACTTCCTGGCTTGACGAGGAAAGTAGCATGACATTACCTCACATCTCATTTCCCTTTTGCATCTCCCCCGTAAACGTTCAGGGTTTCTCTGGTAGATGGTAATGGAACTAGCGGAGATCCACCCAACCTTCGGGCTTTACATAGCCTACAACATACATTAACTTCTTGTACTGATATAACTGTAATATTGCAAGGATGTATGCTGTGACTGACTTTCGTCTTTTAGTGCCAGTGGTTGAGTGTACGACTCATGAAACAAAGTTCGGTGCTTCGATCCTGGCTGAGGCAGTACATTTTGGAAAGGTGGTCATTAGTCCTGGCACTTCAAATTGTTATCGTTGTTGTTGTTGTTGTTGTTGTTGTTGTTGTGAAATCATCAGTGCCATAGGACTACCCAGTAGAATTCTGCCCTTGCTGCTGGCCAGCAGAAAAATTGGAATGTCGAAAGTGGTATGCAGCAGCCTAGATGATACCACATCAGAAGGTCAGCAATCCGGTAGCTCAGGTTTTTATTATTATTATTATTATTATTATTATTATTATTATTATTATTATTATTATTATTATTATTATTATTATTATTATTATTATTATTATTATTATTACAAAGCTCTACAAACTTTGACTTTTTGTCTTGGGTTTGCATGAAATCATGAGTTTATGGCTAAATCGATTGCGCTCATCACGAATCTCAACAACACGTCAGGTTTTCGTACCATCATAATTATCGCAATCTGTACCCAATGAAATCGGGAAAGCAATTACAGGAAAATGGAAGTGAAATGGAACAATAAAATGTTTTTTTTTTAAATTAACGTGAGTGAAACACACATGAATTAGAAAAAGCAAACGTGGTGATATGGACTCTTACTGGTTGGAGGTATTACTTCCGTTTACGATTGCCTGTGAATGAACGGTTGATGTCCTTCCTTTTGTGTGTCACTTCTCATTCTACTCGTAACATACTCTGTTCTTGGATGAAACCTATCAGAACAACAGAATCTCTAGATGCCAAAACATGAGCAAAGAGGATTAAGGATAATTACTTAGACGAAAGCCATGCTTTGCGTGAATGCACAGATTTTAAGTTACATGTACGAATAAAATGTAGTAATGAACGCTATTACTGGATTAGCCTCGGCGTCATCAAACTTGTATGCAATTGGATTACTAACCCTTGCACCCCTGTCTGGAGAGAGACACCGTACAGCACAGAATATCGATCTTGTGTTAGAGAGGCGTAAGAAATGGTCCAATAGTCTACCTTCATCTCGACGAGAATGCTTCACTCCCTACCCCCGTCCTCTTCGCCTTTAGATGAACCATTCACTAGTACTTTGTAGCCGTCCCTAGATTATTTTCGTGAAGCAAGTTTAAGAGAAAGAGGTAGCCTACTTTATAGGTGTTACTCAGGAGCTATGGCCTCGGTAAGACTCACCTTCTCGGCCTACGACCAAAGTGTGAAAGTGCGACAGGCAGGCAAAGGTGAAAAAACAGAAATTAAGAACATTGTTAGTATTTCATTGATCGTTTTTCTCAGTGAAATTCACTATAAGGAGCCAATTACAATTTATTTCCTTCTTCTTCTTCTTCCTGTCCTGGTTATATTTACTAACAGAGGATTGGCCACCATCATAGAGTAATATTTATTATTTTGTTTCTGCCGTATCGTGGATCTCGAACCACTGACGGAGTCTCTGTGGCAGGATAATCTTCAGCACCCACATTCGGATTTGTTTTATATCTCGCCTCCTGTAATCAGTTGTATCCGACTGCATCAATCAATCAATCAATCAATCAATCAATCAATCAATCAATCAATCAATCAATCAATCAATCAATCAATCAATCAATCAATCAATCAATCAATCAATCAATCAATCAATCAATCAATCAATCAATCAATCAATCAATCAATCAATCAATCAATCAATCAATCAATCAATCAATCAATCAATCAATAAAATACCACGGATCTGAATTTAGGGCAGTAACCCAGGCGGTAGTTTCCCTATCTGTTCTTTACCTAGCATGTTCTTAAGTAATTGCAAATAATTTGGAAATTTATTGAATATCTCCCTTGGTAAATTATTCCAAACCCTAACTTCCCTTCCTATAAACGAATATTTTGCACAATTTGACTACTTGAATTCCAACTTCATTTGCATATTTTGATTTTTCCTACTTTTAAAAGGGTCACTCTATCTTATTCGTCTACTAATGTCATTCCACTCCATCTCTCCACTGACAACTCGGAACATACCACTTAGTCGAACAGCTCGTCTCCTTCCTCCCAAGTCTTCTCAGCCCAAACTTTGCAACATTTTTGTAACGCTACTCTTTTGTCGGAAATCACCCAGAACAAATCGAGCTGCCTTTCTTTGGACTTCCTCCAGTTCTCGAATAAAGTAATTCTTGTGTGAGTCCTGTACACTGGAACCATACTCTAGTTGGGGTTTTACCAGAGACATATGTGCCCTCTTCTTTTCATCCTTAATACAACCCCTAATTACCCTCATTACCATGCACAGAAAGCGATCTTTACCCTTTGTTTACAATCTCGTTTATGTGATTACCGCAATGAAGTTCTTTCCTTATATTAACCACTTAGGTACTTACAGTGATCCCTGTTGCATTCGTCATTATGAAAGATGTGACCGAAAATAGGCTCTTTTTCTGCGGTATAGAGTCACTTTGCGTGGTTTTCCTGAACGACGGATTACCCCTTCTGGGGGTGACGTGCTGTACTTACGGGTTCATGAACATTCTGCATTATCTCTGTGCATTTCAAAGGCAACAGTCATATCATTGATGAAGCCTTTTGTGTCCCTCCCTCTACACTATAAAGCAGTACTGGTTACATATGATACCTCACGACATGCCAAATATTTTATAAACTCACTTTTTGAAATGGCAATTCTTCTTTTGAATTCTGCATCCGAATCCTTTTCTTATGTTAGCCAGAATCACATGTACCTCTAATGTGACACACTTTCGGAGGCATTTCCGTTATTTTTATTACACAGGGTATAATTTCGTGTGGCTATTTATAGCCGAGTGAAGCGCTTGTAAGTCGAACCCCCCGATGATGGTGGGTGGCATCTACCATGTGTAGGTAACTGCTTGTTATTGTGGTGGAAGATAGTGTTATGGGCTGTGTGTGAGTTGCAGGGATGTTGAAGACCTAGAAATGAGGATTTTCTTTGCGCATGTGTAGTGGAAAATGAACCTTAAGTACGTCGTACTCTAGGAGTGGGTAAATATGTCGTGTAAATATACATTCCTGTAAAACGATACAGTAAGATTAGTTATTCTTTACACACCCGCATAGGAAAATGAACTCAAACAAAAATTGTTCTGATGGACTGTATATCAACATGTGGCTGGGAGGCGTGGCCAGTTTTAAGGGAAGTAAAAAATGAAATGGCGTATGGCTTTCCCTGCCGGGAGTATCCGAGGACAAGTTCGGCCACCAGATGCAGGTCTTTTTGATTTGACACCCATAGGCAACCTGCGCGTCGTGATGAGGATGAAATGATGACGAAGAGGAAACATACACCCAGCCCCCCTGCCAGCGAAATTAAACAATTATGGTTAAAATTCCCGACCCTGCCGGGAATCGAACCCGGGACCCCTGTGACCAAAGGGCAGCATGCTAACCATTTAGCCGTGGAGTCGGACTTATGGGAAGTAATGGCTATGAAGAGCATTGTCAAATTCGCAGTTTTGGCACAGGAGCAACGAGAACTATGTCTGGCATTGTTCCTACGTACTTCAGCTAGCCTATTCATGTTCATGTTTTCTATCCGAAGTCCTTTGAGCAATTCTTGTTCTGTACTTTGTTATGTTTACGTGACCTCGAGAGCGTTCATTTTCGCTCCTTCTATGGTCCTTTCGTTTCCTTAAACAAAGCCTTCAAGACTTGAGGAATTAATTTGATCTCAGCTACGGTCAATGAATTTCAAAAAAGGGTAATGAAATCATTCTTTTCATGTCAATTAGCAAGCGGAATACCATCAACTCAACCACCACCCACCCGTTAGCACTAAGAATGACACAATCTCTTTACAGCAAAGTTATCTCCGCTCAGGCCATGAAGGCCGTTAGAGGGGTGGAAGTTAAAGGCTTCCGCTATACGTAACCTCGACAATGGACGGGGTAAAGTGATTAGCTCTACGCCCGGTCACCTTTTTCCCCAGGAATTAACCTGGTACTCACTTCTGGTGTAGGCTGAGTGAACCTCAAGGCTATGTCCAGAAGTGGAAATCTCGTTTCATAAATTTCAACTTCTTGACAGGGAATCGAACCGAGGACGTCCTATCCCTTCGCAGGAAGTACCAATAAGATACTGTTAAACTTCCAGGACATATTCCCTACACACGGGAGAAGAAAATATGTGATATGGACAAGGGTCAGGAAACACTTTATTTCCATGTTGAAACTCATTCTCTATAACTCTTCATAGTATGTAGCGGGGGGGGGGGGGGGGGAACGACGTTAATCGGGTATATGAGCATTAGAGCGTTGGTAATACTGTTAGGTAATTTGAAAAAATTACGTCGATATCTCGATACGTTGTCATTTTATCAGGTGCTGAATTTAGCCAATCAGTTCGCTCCTCGGGCGACTGCAGATGGACTTTGCGAGGCGGTTGTTGCTAAATCTACACCTGGGTTATGACCGGCTTGAGAGCACCAATAGGAGAAATAAACTTCCCCAGGGGAGGGACTTCACCAAGGACCACTTCGTAAAGACCATTTAAATTCGCCCACGAAACGATGTGACTGGCTAACTTCAGCAGCTGACAGAGTGACAACGGCGCGAGATATGGACTTAATTGTTTTTAATCAAATTATTGTCCGACTCGTTGGCTGAACGGTCTGCGTACTGGCCTTCGGTTCAGAGGGTCCCGATTTCGATTCCCGGCCGGGTCAGGGATTTTAACCTTAATTGGTTAATTCCAATGGCACGGAGTCTGGGTGTATGTGTTGTCTTCATCATCATTTCATCCTCATCACGACGCGCAGGTCGCCTACGGGAGTCAAATAGAAAGACCTGCACCTGGCGTGCCTAACCCGTCCTGGGATATCCCGGCACTAAAAGCCATACGACATTTCATTTCATCAAATTATTTATCAGGATGACCAACGCTCTAACGTTCAAATACTCGGTTCACCCAGTATACATCCGCGATTCAATGTGGCAGCGGGTTGCTAATGGAGTATATTTTGAATATGCCAAGTGAGAAAGAGTTAGATGTGGTATTCTGGTACGGTTTGCTCATGTTTGTTTTCCATGATTAATTTATTATTTAGGGTTTGCAGAAAATGAATTCTAAGGTCGAAGGAAAGCTTTTTTTTTTCTTTTTTGCTTTACGTCGCACCGACACAGGGAGGTCTTATTGCGACGATGGGAGAGGAAAGGGCTAGGACTGGGAACGAAGCCCCAGCATTTGCCTGGTCTGAAAATGGGAAACCACGGAAAACCATCTTCAGGGCTGCCGACAGTGGGGTTCGAACCCACTATCTCCCGAATACTGGACACTGGCCGCACTTAAGCGACTGCAGCTATCGAGCTCGGTTGAAGGAAAGCGTTACTTGTTATACGTAGAGGTATTGTCCTGAAAGTTTGAACATATCTTATCGTTAGACCCTGAACGCTGTTTTAAAATTACCGACCCTATTGACATAATTATGTCTTGTATCCAAAAAAATTGTGTAATGCGAGAAAATGTGTGACAGAAGTGACATCACAATAATCGCTACCGCAGGCCTTGGTCGCTAAAGATGCTGCGGCTGTGGATTTGTATAAATAGTGGGTGCTGAAATAGAAAGTGTACCGTTTTCCATGATTAATTTATTATTTAGGGTTTGCAGAAAATGAATTCTAAGATCGAAGGAAAGCTACTTGTTTTTTTTTTTTTTTTTGCTGTTTGTTTGCTATGTAGGAACACGTGAAGCAATCCTGACTTTACGTCTGATCTTAGAGGATCGAATCAAGAAGGACAAGCCCACGTACATGGCATTCGTAGATCAAGAAAAGGCATTCGATGATGTTGATTGGACCAAGCTATTTATGATTCTGAAGATGATAGGCACCAGATACCGAGAACGAAGAATTATCTACAATCTGTATAAAAATCAGTCTGCAGTGATAAGAATGGAGGGCTTTGAAGAAGAAGCAGCAATCCAGAAAGGAGTGAGGCAAGGCTGCAGTTTGTCCCCTCTCCTTTTCAATGTTTACATAGAACAGGCAGTAAAGGAAATCAAAGAGAAATTTGGAAAGGGAATCACAGTCCAAGGAGAGGAAATCAAAACCTTGAGATTTGCCGATGATATTGTTATCTTATCTGAGACTGCAGAAGATCTCGAGAAGTTGCTGAATGGTATGGATGAAGTCTTGGGTAAGGAGTACAAGATGAAAATAAATAAGTCCAAAACAAAAGTAATGGAGTGCAGTCGAACGAAGGCAGGTGATGTAGGAAATATTAGATTAGGAAATGAAGTCTTAAAGGAAGTAGATGAATATTGTTACTTGGGTAGTAAAATAACTAACGATGGCAGAAGTAAGGAGGACATAAAATGCAGACTAGCACAAGCCAGGAAGAGCTTTCTTAAGAAAATAAATTTGCTCACTTCAAACATTGATATCGGAATTAGAAAGATGCTTTTGAAGACTTTCGTGTGGAGCGTGGCATTGTATGGAAGTGAAACATGGACGATAACTAGCTCAGGAAGAAAGAGAATAGAAGCTTTTGAAATGTGGTGTTACAGAAGAATGCTGAAGGTGAGATGGATAGATCGAATCACGAATGAAGAGATACTGAATCGAATTGGTGAGAGGAGATCGATTTGGCTAAATTTGACGAGAAGAAGAGACAGAATGATAGGACACATCTTAAGACACCCAGGACTTGTTCAGTTGGTTTTTGAAGGAAGTGTAGGTGGTAAGAACGTTAGGGGTAGACCAAGGTATGGATATGACAAGCAGATTAGAGCAGATGTAGGATGCAATAGTTACGTATAAATGAAAAGTTTAGCACAGGATAGGGTGGCATGGACAGCTGCATCAAACCAGTCTACTGACTGATGACTCAAACACACACCGTCAGTGACGTCACATTAGTCGTTACCGTAGGCCTATGTCACCAAAGATGCTGCAGTTATCCTTATCAATATTATTTTTAGTTTCAATTATTGAAACGTTCTTTATCATTAGCTTTTCGCAAGAGGGAAAGTTTGTTTTATCACCAGGGTGGAGCACCATTGAAGTCATGTTGAATGTCACATTCGATGCAAAGAAAACAGTAGTGCTCTTATAGACCTACAATAAGCGAACATCCGACCCTCCGCCCTTCTTAGGCACCATTAATTCTTCGTGATTAAAAATATTATATTGTATTTTATACTGTATTATGAAAGAAAAACAGGGTGGAGCATTTTTTGCCGTGCGTTATTAAAATAACTCCTGAAAATCTCCTATTTCATAACTACATTCGCAGGGAGGAAGCACAATGGTGGGAACAGCTATCGCTTTGTTGCCTTCCTTCATTTTCCTTCTGTGTCTCTCTCTTACATAAAGCGAGTGAACCGTTACTCTGTGAAACCTGGCAGCTTATTACTGCTGTAGATTAGTCGTCTATTTTTGCATTGCGTTTGTTTTTTAGTCTTCTTATCAATGTGTACTTGTCTTGTGTTGAGTGAGTGTTACGTGATTAATTAGCCTCCGTGTGCGATGTATTTCATTAACAGAAATACAGTGACTTATTTCCTTTAAGGAAGAAAGAAAAATAAATTATTTAGTTTATTTTCTTCCCCCTTTTATCTTGAACTTTAAAACTGAGATTCACAAATTTATGTTCCACCCTTTTACAGTCATACAGTGAATATCACTATGACTCCGCCCCCCCTCGCCATCTCCTGGAGTTCATGAATGCAATTTTCAGATTAGTCACTTCTACCCTTTGTCTTGAAATTAAATACTGAATTTCATGAATTAAAGTGCCAACGTTTTCCCGTGATGCTGTTCAGCAGAGCTGTTCTATATGACAACTCTGTTGCCGTAAGATCAATACTGTTTTCTTAACATGGAATTACCTACAGTACCGAGAATGCTGACTGATGCAAGAATGGAATTTGGATATAGAAATTAAAACACCAATGTTCTTGGCAGTGATGCCATTGTAGCTTATTCTCTGCTACTAACTAAAGGTACGCAAAGAAACCGAGAACAAATACGAAAGGAAACCATGAGCAAAGTCAATGTTTAAAATCATGGTCGTATTGCTGTTGTCACTATTAATGTGTTAAACTGCATGTGAATCTGCTTGGGTTACATTAGCAGAAATATTCGTTCAATCATTACTGAACTGCATTTAGGGCAGTCGTCCAGGTGGCACATTCCCTATCTGTTATTTTCCTAGCCTTTTCTTAAACGATTGCAAAGAAATTGGAAAATTATTTTTAACATCTCCCTTTGTAAGTTATTCATTTCCCTAACTTCCCTTCCTATAAATTAATATTTGCACTAATTTGTCGTCTTGAATTCCAACTTTATCTTCATATTGTGATCTTTCCTACTTTCAAAGACACCACTCGAAGCTATTTGTCTGTTAATATCATTCTACGCCATCTCTCCACTGACAGCTCGGAACATACCACTTAGTCGAGCAGCTCGTCTCCTTTCTCCCATGTCTTCCCAGCCCAAAATTTGCAACATTTTTGTAACGCTACATTTTTTGTCGCAAATCACTCGGAACTAATCGAGCTGCTTTCCGTCCTCAGCTGCTGAAATTCCGTAGCTGTAGGTCGAGAGCATTAATTCATTGATTCACCCATTCATTCATTCATTCATTCATTCATTCATTCATTCATTCATTCATTCATTCATTCATTGAATGACATGACTCTCTCCCCAGATGGTGGTTATCCGTCACTGGGAGAGGACTCTTTTTTTTTTATGCATGCATGAATTCAGTTCATTTATCCATCCACACTGGAAAGATCTCGCTTTATTTGCTGGACTTCCGTACATCTAGGCTGAAGGCATTCATTCATTCATTTGTGCATTCATTCGTTCAACCATCCACCCAGTCATTCATCCAGTAATAGGGACTCTCTCCCCATTTGGTTGTTATCCGTGACTGGAAGACAGGAGTGTTTATTCATTCATGCCATGCATGAGCAGCTCATCCAGGCATGCAGTCATCCATCCATCCATTCATTCATTGGTACAGTCATTCAGTCAATTCACAATGTCTATTTTAAGCTAAGGAGAAATCTGTTCGGACTTGTAACAAAGCAAATACTTGCACAAATTAGCAATAAGAGTAAGCTACACGTTGTCCTAGACTAGAAAACACTGGTAATGTCTAGGACAAAAATAAATAATTTAAAATACCCACAGTTTACAGACTGGGTGTAGGCCTAAATTGTAATTAGGTGTAAGTGTAATTTTTAAGGTAGTAGTAGATAAATTTAAATGTAACATCCTCCCCCCCCCCCTTTGGCAGCTCATAATTCCTAGTGATTAGGGAATATGATAAAGTGCATTATATTGTAGTAGGAAAGAAAAACTGGATGAGAAATTGTTTGCCCTGTGCTATTAAAATAACTACCGAAGATTCTCTGTTTCATAACTACATTCGCAGGAAAGAAGCGTAATGACAGGAACAGCCATCGCTTTCTTGCTTCCCTTCCTTTTCTTTTGTGTCGCTTTGTTACATTTAACGCGTAATCCGTTACTCTGTGAATCCTGACAGCTTATCATTGTTGAAGATTTCAATTTTTGCGTTACGTATGTTTTTTAGTATTAATATCAATATGTACGTATGTTGAGTGAGTGTTACGTGATAAAAATAGTATGAGTTGCAATAAATGATTACTCTCCCGTCACTTCCAGGTGATCCGGGACTAGGGGTTGGGAGTATTCTATCCTATTCTTACTCACCCCCTAATTCTAGCTTATATAATCCCGAGTTTGGTGGCAAAAAGACGGATATTTTAGCTTTTAAGAACAATTTTTCAAGAGCCTAGTATGCCGAACCATGTCAACACAGCCATGCGTGATAGCTAAATATCATGTGTTGCAAGTGATGCGGCTTTGTAGATCCCTCAGTTATGAATGACACATTACTATCTCTCTCTGCTCCTTTCTTGTATGCTGTGGCAGTGGAACAACGGAACTAGCTGTAATCACTTAATCACGGTACGTGACACAACACTGGTCGACGGGAGCAAGGGTGTATTATACTGAAATGTGCTTCAGTGATGTAACATTTGGAAACAAGGCGGGGATTTCTTTTCTCACCTTTCAGTTTCGCTATCGATGACCTCATGAAACTCATTTAGGGCTGGTTTACACGGGTAGAGTAGCGAGGCGAGTAGGGTAGTTAGTAGAGTAGCCACGTTACTCTACTCTACCGCTGTCTGGTAGAGTTGACACTCGTATCGTTCATACGGGAGTAGAGTCATACAGTAGAGTAGAGTACAGTAGTAGCACCATGTCAAGACGTAAGCACATCGTAAGGAAGTGTTTAAAGACATTTACAAACATATTACTGCAAGAGGTTAGTGAAGCGTTAGAAGAAGAAGTAAATGAGGAAAAAGGGAATGGGTAAGAGGCTGGCTTAGTAGGAGAGATACACTCGGGGCATCGGCATTAATTCTGAGATAACTTGGCAATTTGGAGAAATATGGGGGGACAAACTCGACACAGTTGGCCAAGAACATGAGGGATCGTCTCAGGAATCATTTTGTTAATGAAGGAGCAGTTCCCTGGCAGTACAAGCATGTATTTTAACCCAGGAACACAAACGATTGAATTGTTATGACTTTATTCATTATTGTACAGAAAGTAACGACAGTGTAATCATCCCCTCAGGATTTTACTAGTCTTCGTCTGTGAATACTGTAGTGGTGATTTCTAAGATAAAACTATATGAACGAGCTCCAATCTAATTATAGATCATAATTCTGGCGAAGGTTTTTGTTCCACGGTGAAGGGGTGAGGTACTCCTTTCCCCAGTTAGACTGTAGTGATGTTTCTATTTCCATTTTTTTTTGTATTTTTTTTCAGCCAACCTTGAAATTTTACAGAATTCATTTCAAAAGTTATAGAAAGAATACCCATTGGCCATCAGTGTGTCGTCTCAGAACCCACGAGTCTCAAAACTCACGAGTATCAAAATTCACGAATTCTAAGAAGAGGATTAGCAAGAATAGGTTTCTCTATCTGGGCCAGTCTCAAACCTCACGAGCAGGACCAGTTCTTCTTTGAATGGATATATGCCCACCCTACTAGTGATGATATAATCGGATATTTTTTAAAAATCAAATAGCTTCCATCCGGTTATTTAAATAATGGAATAAATAATCAAATGAATTTCAAATATCATTCAGTTATATCGCGTAGAATAATCGGTTGCGTCATGAATACAATTTTCGGTGTAAGTGTGTCGGATGGATAATCGATTGAATTATGTGAATAGATGAAAAATAGAAATATGCCTCTTTTTTGCAATCCATGAAATCCAATGCTGAAGACGACACAAACACTCAGTTCCCGAGCCATAGGAATTAACAAATGAAGGTGAAAATCCCGGCCAGGAGTCGAACCTGGGACTCCCTGGACCCATTGGACCACAGGCCAGCATGCTAACCATGTATCCATGCAGCCGGATGACATAAAATTAAAGTAGGTATATTGCCTGCTGCTAGTTAAAATAAATTTTCAGTTGGTAGTAATTTTTTTTTTGCTAGGGGCTTTACGTCGCACCGAAGTTGGTAGTAATTACCGGGGCCTAGTTCTATTATGAGGCCAGAAGACGGCATTTACTTATATAAGAAACTTTATTTTACCGATATTAAATATTGCGACTGTTAATTCACTCATTAATTTCATTAGAGATTAATTTGGTCATGAATCTCATCGCAGGGAAATTAAATTACTTATCTCCATTCCCTTCAGAAAGTGGGCGAGCATGATGAACGGTCTCTGATACGCTTTCCGAAAATAATATGAACTCATGCTCCACACGTATGACTGAGTCATGTACTCCCAGATGCCTTACTTAGCATAGATTAATATATTACATCACGCCCCCACGCGATTACACGATACGCAATGTTATATACTTGTAGTATTGACTACTTGGCTCACTAAATTTATAAAATCATAAATTAAAATGTGTCAGAATTTTATCTGAAATATAGCGAAGTAGCCAATCGCTATCTTTGACGTTCTGTTGCTATATGACTTAAAAAAGACTCCACAGCGCTGATGTTGATGATATTTTATGATGGTGGTTCTTTACCCAGCCAAGAAAATGTGGAAAGGTTAATTAAAAATCAATAAGTGTTGAAAACAATGAAGGAAAAGGTGGTGGTGGTGATTACTGTTTTAAGAGGGAGTGCAACTGGGCAGCCATCCTCTATTAATACTAATCAGAGGGAAAAAATGGAAGGTGGCCCATACTTCGAGAAAATGAAGGTTTCGGTCAAAGAAAGACAAGGGCCTTTTCTAAAAAATGTAAGTACCCCTGGGCCCCTTTTAGTCACCTCTTACGATAGGCAGAGGATACTGTGGATGTTACTCTGCCACCCCAACACACAGGGGAAAATAATGGTCGGTGAATGACACAGAGGTGTATTATTATTATTATTATTATTATTATTATTATTATTATTATTATTATTATTATTATTATTATCATCATCATCAAAACATTTTTCTGTGGTATTAAAGGTAATATAACGTATTTTTCCTTTTGATATAAATTTAATGTTAATGGTATTGTGGCCTCAGGAGAGGCCTGGTCAGTGAGTCACCGCTCACCTCACCCCTCCTGCCGTCATCGCAGGCACCTGCTATCCGGAGTCGTGGATTTTGAGACTCATTGGAATATTAATTTAGCTATTAGATTGCAGTCGTGAGTTTTGATACCATTTGCTACTAATTTTTGCACGTGAGTTTTGAGACGTAATCGGCCATAAGTACACTGTAAATTACGCTGGCGTAGGCGTAATTTGCAGTAGCTTCTTCGCCATAAATATCCCAATTACTGATTTTTTTTTTGTTCGTTGCTTTTACGGCCCAGGTGTAGAGCTTAAGCTTCTAGATCTGACACTGTACTGCAAACAATAATTATTTTGGATATTCCAAACAACATATGGAAACTATTCAATTTGTTGGGGAAATTACTGTTATTGCTGAAAATTAACGGCAGTGGCAAGTGATATGTAGAAGATCCCTATGTATGTTATTAATATGATTAATGTACACAGTCCTGCACCATTGTATTGCCTAATTTAAACATGTCGAGACACATGATGAACGCGCTGTGTAACATTGAAACGTGAGAAATCTTCATATTAAGTGAAATCCAGCTGACACTTGTTTATATTTTATGTTGCATCTTCGAGTGTAGATGTCTGCGGCACCACCTCAAGACTTCTTGGATCTTCGTATTTTCATGAGTATTTGATTGTATGTACATCGTAAATTTTTTATTTTCTGTTTCAGTTCCGTTAACCCAAAACCCTCTTTACCCATTTTCGCAATCAAGTCCTCTTCCGCCGCCCGTCTCATATTCTTATTTCTATAAGTAACGCTGTTTATGTTCCATAAACATTCTTTTTCGCTGTAGAGCTCCACAAATTTGCAAGTTTCTTCTTCCGTCCACTTCATTTTGCCGCCAAATAAACGCTCGACGTAATACCACCGAATGTACACACATGCAAATACAGCAGTCGAATGACGCGTCAGCTGAAAAATCGAACGTCCTCGGACTTCTCCGCCAGCTCTCGGAGCTCGGTTCCGGTGGAGGGGGAAGGATAGTGGTAGAGTTACTTTACCGCAGCGTAAACCCACTCTACTCTACTGCCTACTAACTACTCTACTCTACTTGCTACTATCCCGGTCGTTTACACGATGCTAGTAGCTCTACTATCCACTCTACTCGCCTCGCTACTCTACCCGTGTAAACCAGCCCTTATTCTCTAGAAGGAGGAGATTGTCAGCCGAGGGGATTCCTCGCGTCGACCATATGACACCTCGTAACCTGCAGGCCTTCGGGCTGAGCAGCGGTCGCTGTTGCATCATGGGGTTTGTTTTTGTTTAGGTTCATGAATAATTATTTTTAAAATTCCAGTGTTACGAATTACGCTGTTTGCAAAATGCAATACATTACATTCAGTTAGAAAGAAGTTCAGTGGACTTCAATGTTGCAGTTCGTACTTTGTATTTACATAATCTTAGGTAGAGCTCTGATAAACCTCCCACGCAATCGTTCGGATTGTTGTCCGTAAAAATTTGTATAGGCTCTTTCCCGTCGTTTCGTGAAATTCTTCCATTCTTTTTTTCCTCAAACCAGTCTGCAGAGACCAATTCAGTGCTTCTAATTAATTGTTCTTCATGCCTTTCGGTTAGGCCTATTAGTAGTTTGCTAATTGAACAAAACAAATTAAAATTTCATTCCCTACTCAATAAGCGGAGCTATACATGTTTGGCCTATTTTCTAATAAGTAATTCAGTTCTGATTTGGCATTTTCTAGGTTATGTTGGACGACGGAGTAGCATATTAAATGAAAATTGGGTTGACACGACGGGTTTACAGGATGTGAACGACACCAGAATTTTTTTTACGTCGCACGGACACATATATATGTTATGACGACGATGAGATAGGAAAGGGCTGATAGTGGGAAGGAAGCGGACGTGATCTTAATTAAGATACATCCCCAGCATTTTCTTGGTGTGAAAATGAGAAACCACGGAAAAACGTCTTCAGGGCAGCCGACAGTGGGGTTCGAGTCCACTATCTCATGAATGATAGCTCACAACACCGCACCTCTAACCGCTCGGCCAACTCGCTCAGTAAACCAGGATTTCTTGATACGATAAATGGCAAAAATCCATAGGAAAGCAGCATCATTTGTTCTGGATGATTTCCTACGAACGAGTAGTGAAACAAAAATTTTGCAAACTTCGATCTGGAATGACTCTGGGAGTAAAGAGGCGAGATGCTCGATTAAGAAGGATATTACGAGCTGTCAAGGAGGAATGTCTTGGTGTGACATTGGTAGACGAACAAGATTGAGATATGTTGTTAAAGGTAGGAAAGATCATATTATGAAGGTAAAGTTGGGATTCAAGAGGACAAATTGGGGCAAATATTCATTTAGAGGAAGAGGAATATTGGTGTAATTTATCAAAGGAAATGTTCAATAAATTTCCAAGTTCCTTGAAAGTATTTAAGAAAGGACTGGGTAGACATTTGACAAAGAATCTGCCTCTTGGGTGACAACCCTAAATGCAGATCAATGACGACTGATTTCATTCTTTTGTAAATAAAAATGTTTGAGGAATAAAACCGTCTTCAGTGCAATCGTAACCTCGGATTCGGAACTTCTTTGCGTCTCGTGAATTGTTATGTCATGGTGTCGAAGGAAGGCCACAATAGAGGCTCCGTCAATGAACAGACTGTAGTCCTTTCAAATGCGGATGTACCACAGACTGTTGAAATTCCATGTGAAGATCACGTTACCAACGAGGAACTTCTCGCTGGTTTCAAGTTCTAACATTTGTAAATGAAGGAAAGCAGCCTATTTCCGTCATATCCCTCGAAATGTCAATCGCAGCCTGAAATGGAAGGCAAGATGTAGGGGAAACGTAGACAAAGGAAGAGAAAATTACCTTGGACGCAGAACCTATGACAATAGGCCTAGTTCGTGATACAAGATTGATCAACCCACGGTACGTAAATCACAAAATAAGAAACCCCACTCCAAAGTGGTCGCCAGTCTTATGTGGGATTACAGACCAAGGAGGAGAAGAAGAAGAAATAATGCTGTTAGAAACTATGGCTGGTCACGATGTAACATTTACAGGAATATAATGAGATTAACATTATCAACAAGTAGGCCTATATAATAATATTGATAATAATAATAATAATAATAATGCCGGACTGAGTGGCTAGGATGGCTGAGGCGTTCGTCTTTTGAGCCCAACGTGGCAGATTCGATCCTGGCTCAGTCCGGTGGTGTTTGAATGTGCCCAAATACGTCAGCCTCTTGTCAGTAGATTTACTGGCATGTAAAAGAATACCTGCGGGACAACATTTCGTCACTTCTGCGTCTTCGAAAACCATAAAAGTATTTAGTGGGACATAATACAATCAACATAATAATTCTTATAAATAGGCAAGATAAATCATCTTGATATGCCTGTCGCAGCCGTATTGTTTTGCCAGCCGTTTTCAATAGTTTTACGAATATTTAATACCGGTACATAACAACAGACTCATTCGTAATTTAGTTTATAGAATTTCTTTTCGCACAATATTCTCTGTACTTCGGCGATTCGGCTATCTGGATTTTAATATTTTCGAACCATTTAGCCCGAGATAGTGCAACATACAATTGGACATGACTGAATACTGACGCGGGGAAGTAGATTACCCACTTTTTCAAGCGTTTGTCCCTGCGCTTTCTTAATAGTCGTACAGAAGGCTAGTCCATGTGACAACTTCCCGTCTGTACGTAGACTGTTTCTTCTTAGCAGCATTTATGTTACCAGGAACGTTCTGCCATCTGTTGAGTGTATTTCGAAGCTGGGAAAGGTCAGAGAATCAAAGAATATCTAGCAGAGAATTCTTCCATCATCAGAGGAAGTGTATACTCTCCGGCTTGAGAGGTAGTAATCAAAGATGCCTGCATGCAATGCATGCAATGAAATTACTACGGATGAAAATCACCAGAATATTATTGAAAGTGTTAGTTGCTTAGCAATCTGCTAATTACAGAATGTATTGCGGGTTAGGATAAGCCTGCACCTGCAATTACTGGAGTGATCATGTAATGATTTGATTTTTTGAAGAATCGAAGTTGGCTGGACGTAGAGACCTATCAGTGCTCATGACTCACCGGCAGGTAATTCCGGAGAAAATAAAACAGAAATGAAGCAAATCGGTCCAGTAAAACAGAGGGACGGATTTGCCAAAACGGTTTTAATATACACTTTAAATATATGGATGATAATAATAATAATAATAATAATAATAATAATAATAATAATAATAATAATAATAATAATATCAAGACATTGTATACCTTCCGAAGTCGTGCCATAAAAACGGCTCCATATTTCGTGTGTCCTATTGTGGTGATGTCTATGAGAAAAAGGGTAACTCATCTAGATGGTTCATATGGCTACATTATTAATGAATAACAATGAATGCAACCGGATATCTTTCAGATACCAACGACAGTGGCTTCTTACCAAAGCTGTTGGAGTTCGATTTCCGGACATTCATTGGGATTTTTGAAATTATCATCATGCCCCTATAGTTAGGATTTCACATAATACTGGAGATATCGTGGTTACAATCACGATGTACAATCTTGCCTGTCATTTTTTGTTTTCGCCCACCCTTCAAAGATCAACTGCAACTTGGTGTTATGTCGGACACTACAAATAATTCATCGAGGCAATATTCGGGAATAAAAGCATTACGGCAATCTGACAGCACCTTTGAGATCGGACAAAATAAAATAATTGTATCTTCTTCTGTTAAATGGATTCAGAACATCCAATACTACGTCGTACGTTTCTATATTTGGTAGGTAATTGACGTATTATGTCGTATGACTGGAGGTCATCTGGAAATGTGTGTCGTCACGAAAGTAGCGATACAAAATGTGTAACGTGATGTTACCTAGCAACCACGCAGGCTGTGATCTGGAGTACTGATGCAAATCCATGACTGAGAGACATGTATTAGTGTCTTTTATCAAATAGGCCTGATCTCATAATACTCTATAGAACTAATTCTTTTATTCGTGGAAGTTTTATAGCCCCTGATTCAGTTTTCCCTTTTCGATGGACTGAATCGCACACTTATCGACTGCAAATTTCTTCTCTCGAAAACGATCCGTTAGATGCAAATAAATTAAGTATTATATATTAGAGTTTAATTTTTTGAAAATGCATATTTTTGATAATGTGATTATCCCCGAGGGAAATTTAGACTAGTTTTTAATATTCGCACTCTTAATCAGGTATTAAGTATTAAAGAAAATGGTTACAATATTATGAACATTCATCAATTAAAAAGTCGAGAGAAATACGTGCAGAAAAAAACTTAAAATCGATCAGTGACGCCCAAGATACCACCCGTGACTCCGCAATCATCAATCAACTCTGCATGTCTTGGTCGAGACTTGTCAAACTCGCCGAGATTATGTATCATCTTAGGTTAGCTTACAAAATGAGTCAATGAATAGTAAAGGATGGTTCGGGCGGACACTTTTTTCCTGAAAGTTTTAGAGATTAAATTTTTGTGATTCTTATCCCTGCCCTTGCGTCAAGACCTCTGTAAAGTGACTATTATTCTCAAAGTGTGCACGAGTTAAGATTGATGAACTTTAATGAAAGAGTGCGATTACTTCTACTTAATTAAGCCTGGCATTGATTATAGATAATAAACTTCGTATATTGGAAGTACAAACGAAGTGTTGCTAAGAAAGTGCACTAATAGAAGTTTCTTCTTAAATGTGAACTGAAGAATGTCTCCTTCATCTTAATTATCATACTCTTCAAGAGCCACTTACGGAATGGACATTCAGGTTGAGATTTACAATGACATATTAAAACAGTAGGCGTATGTAATGTAAGAGATGCCATCTGCACAAGACGGCTTCCTGATGGCGAAACCTGCTTCAGCTCTAAGGATGTGATCTTGTTGTTCACGACAAACATTGACTAATAATAATAATAATAATAATAATAATAATAATAATAATACATCTTCATAATATATGTGTATGCCTTTCAGCATTCAGTCTGCAAGTCTCTGTGGTTTTACTAATCTCCACCAAAATTCTCTATTTGTAACTACAAATTCTTTGGCCTCGTTTAGTTCTATAACTCATATCATTAAATAATTAGAAACTGAGTATCAGCATCGTCATATTGGTCTCCCTCTACTTCTCTTACCCTCCAAGACCGAGTCCAGTATTATTCTCCTAGGTAACCTATCCTCCTCCATTCGCCTCACATGATCCCACGACGTAGCCGGTGTGTACGTACCGCTTCATCAGTTGAGTCCATTTCTAACTCAGCTTTTGTCTCCTCATTACTAGTACCCTCCTGCCATTGTTCCCAACGGTTTTTACCAGCCATCATTCTCGCTACTTTGATGCCTGTTACATATAACTTATGAATCATATATCCTGAGTTCACCCAGATTTCACTACCGTAAAGCATAGTTGCCCTGAAAGCAGACCGGTGTATTGATAGTTACATACGGGAGCTGTCTTCCCTCTTACAGAATACTGTTGATCGCAATTGCGATCTCTCTGCGTTACCTTTGCTGCACCTTAATGCAATCTCACTTACTATACTATTATCCTGGGATAATACGTATCATAAGTACTTGAAATTATCTACCAATTCCACATTTGGATTCCCAAACTGTCATCCAATTCTCTTAGATTTCTTACCTCCTGACATCACTTTAGTCTTGGAAAACTAATTTTCATGCCATACTCATATTTTCAAATTCCAAGATATTAGGCTGCAAGCTTTCAACACAATCTGCCATTAAGACCAGTCGTCAGTATAGGCCAAACTGCTTACTAATTTTCACTTAAATGAATCCCTCCCTGACATCCAACAAATACAATTCAGAGAAAGAAGACGTCACTTTTTGGACAGTTACTGAGAAACAATGCCTTTATCACAAACAAAATTGAAAGCAAGATTGTGGAGAAGGAAACTATACGAAGGCCAGGAAAAATTGTGGTGGATGAATGATACACGTAACAAGGTGCAATAACTGTCGAGAACTGTATCATAGAGCATCGACAAAACAAGGTCTTTAGAAAGAGATGAATCATCATCATCTTCATAATAATAATCATCATCATCATCGTTATCATCGTCGTTAACATGTCTCAATCAAGCTATGAAATGAATGAACAAATGACGGTGAGGCCATAGGTGATGGGTGGGCGAAGGTCTTTTAGTTAAGGAGGAGTAGGGAAGAGTTCGGACTCCACCGAGTGCCGGTTAGGCGACGGATCAGTGTTACCAATTATTGACACGACAGCGAAAGATGACATGCTTGACACATCTTGGACAGTCAATTGCTGGTGCAAATAGACGTCGCACCCTCGCTACCCGTTCTGCGTGTCTGAGTTTTCATATTATGCATAATGTTTACACGGCGTTAAAAATATCTTAATTTCTACAAATACGTTCCCGAACGGAATGTGTAAATATAATGTATTGAACTATGATCTGAAGATTATGTTTTAGATTATATCAGTATATTTCAACTTGATTTAGTTTCTTCATCAAAACATGGTTGTATGTGAGTACTTACAGATATTTATGCTTCATGTAAATAGTAATGTTCGAGAGATTTATATTTGAATAAATAAATAAAGAATATATCTAAAACTGGACCTTAGCAACATTGTTGTTGTCCCCAGCGAAGTTCATTTGTGATAGGAAGGTATATTTTCCTCTCCATCTCTAGCCAACAGCATGTTGAACCATGCACTCTTAGACCACGTCCGTTGTTGCTTAACTTCGAAGATCTCTCGTGATTCGATATTTAAATATGGCTACGCAATTAAAAGAATCATCATCATCAAAAGTTTTCACCTAGTGGGTAACCCATACTCTCTGGCCAGAAAAGTAAGCTGCATTGGAAAAGTGGTGGAGGATTTGGAAAATGGGCTTGAGATTGTAATAGAAGAGGGAAATCAGCGGCGTTAAGTGGGGGAGGGAATTTGGATGAATCCAATTCTTCATTCTCTGTTGAATTTGGTTCGGTGACATTTCTGATGGACATCTGGGATGAGGCGTTGAATGGTGGTGTGTCCGTGGCGAGTCTTCGTGCAGCTGATTCTGTACCTTTGGACGCAGTTCTTTTGCATTCAATCCTAGACTCTCGAATAGGTGCAGATTGTACCAACAAAATGCGATAACTAGGAGGGTCCACAGAGGGGCACATAGTAGTCGAGTTCGTAGGCGCTGCTAGTGATTGAGACGTTGGTGGTGGCGGTGATGGTGCCAGTGAGGTCCATCGTGACACACAAGATATTGAAATTTGATCGCCTGCGTCTGAATGTTATAGATTTATAGCCCCGAAGGATCGTATAGGACTTAAGTTGTCTGTGGGGTTTGTTGCCCCTGGAGACCTTTGTGCGAGGCCAGTAGCGCTGAGGTCCACCGAACTTGGTCCCTGAGAGAATTTCCCCCCAAACGAGTAGAGTAAGATTGTCCTGAGGTGAAACCCCACGAAACCACTTCCGTCCACTTGTTTGTACACTGTTTCAAACTTCTCTTCGAAGTCGTGCCTGAGTACGGTTTAGGGCTCCGTTGGACGTCCAGTTGCTTTCCACGCAGTCAGGAATTTCCACACTAGGAGGCACTGTCTTAGTGAAGCTCCATTAAAAGAAAAACCCAGCACAGTAATCACCGTACAGGCTACGAAAACCCTGAGAGTGGTGGAAGATAAAGGCTTCCAGTATCAGCAACTTCAGCACTTGGTGGGTGAGAGTAGTTAGTTCTACGCTCGGCCACGTTTGCCTCCAGAAATTAACCTGGTAGGATGTTCGTGATACAGATAAGTTCGTGATAAATATTTGAAGTAAGTATTATGGGTCCGCTAGAGCGATGAGTACCCTTGCAAGTATGTAGAGACATCTGTTGAGAACTCAGAGAACTAGCAGTGATGTCGAAATGCTCAAACTGCCGTAGTGAAGTTCATGATATTCAACGATTTACAACGAAGTTACCTATATCGCTAATATGCCTCCCTCCCTTTGCCCTACTCAGTTTTAGTGTAGGCTGAGTGAACCTCAAGGGACTGTGCATCTCCGGAAGTGGAAATCTCGTTTCTTAAAATTGTAAACTTCTTTTTTGTTTGCTAGGGGCTTTACGTCGCACCGACACAGATAGGTCTTATGGCGACGATGGGATAGGAAAGGCCTAGGAGTTGGAAGGAAGCGGCCGTGGCCTTAATTAAGGTACAGCCCCAGCATTTGCCTGGTGTGAAAATGGGAAACCACGGAAAACCATCTTCAGGGCTGCCGATAGTGGGATTCGAACCTACTATCTCCCGGATGCAAGCTCACAGCTTGTAAACTTCTTGGCGGGGAATCGACCCCACGTCCTTCCGGATCAACCGAGCCTTTACGGCCTCATCCAGGCAGGCCCCGATCGACCATTTTTATAACAGGTTACTTGTATTAGATTTTTCTCTTCATAGCCTACTAGATGGCGATTAATGATGTATTCGGTATATTTTGTGGTTCTTTTGCCAAGGAAAGGAAAAATAAATAAATAAATAAATAAATAAATAAATAAATCCAATTGTATCAGAACTAAACGATTTAAAGGAAATGTGACATTCGGATACTCGACGTACAAATATGAAGTTAATGTTCCTCCTGTCTTTAATTAAAGTTGCTCATTTAATTCCACTCACTCTGGAAAGTTAACTGCCATTGAAAGTAGGACTTAGAATACCTAAAATGTTTGTTTATATGATAAATAAATTTAAGGCCATTTCCGTACAATCCATGAAGGCTGTTAGGCCGCGTGCACACCGAGCGCGCTTCGCATAGTGTGTCGCGTGTTGCTCAACGCTAAGCGTCACGCTAAGCATAACTAGTGCTTTGTTCGTAATCCAGGTGTTCACACCGTCCGCGCTCTGCTGCGCTGAACGCCTATCTTACAACAAAGCGAAGCGCCAGACAACGCGCAGTGTTGGTTAATTGCTTAGCGTTACCTAGATGGTTCTGAATCTATGGAAGAAGAAATTATTCATGCAGTGTTTCAAAGAGAAGAAATATGTAACCCAAGACACAGAAACTATAAAAATGTAACTGTTTTGCAAAATAAGTGGACTTACGTATCTACAACAGTTGTATCGCATTCCTACAGTAAACATATACAGTAATATTACTTCTAGTGTCACACTTTACTGGGCTTAGCATTGTGACATGATGAAATTGGGTATGGATTTTAGTGCGGAAGTGTCCAAGGAGAAGTTCGGCTTGCCAGGTGCAGGTCTTTTGAATTGACTCCCGTAGATGACCTGCATCATGATGAAGATGAAATGATTATAAATACACACATACACCCAGCCCCCGTGCCAATGCAATTTACTAATTATGATTACAATTCCCGACTCTGCCTAGAATCGAACCCGGGACTCTGTGACCAAAGGCCAGTACGGTAACCATTTAGCCATGTAGCCGGACACTTTGTGACAAAGTGCATAGAATCTCCCAGACTCTGTCATATCGGTTTATAATTTTGCCAATGGAGGGTGGTACTCTGCAGGATAGTAGTGGGCTTGGAAGTAAATATTTCTGTTTATTAATTATATTTGTCACACATTTACTCCATTTTTGTTACGATGATTGTGTATGCTAATTGTAACAATATTGCAAAATAATATTTATAATTACTATATAAAGAGCGCGATTTAGCCGGAAATTTAATTTCCACGTGTTTGCTGCACGGTGCTCCTAGATAATTCGGAAAATTGAATTTCTCCCAATACTTCTCTGCTACTTGACGCTACATTTCAGTTGCAGGGTTTGGAAGGTCAAAGGTATTTTTTGTCATTCTTAAGTAATCATAAAATTTATCGCGATAAAGTCTTGCATCTCTGTGCAAACGATGGAATTCTCTGAAAGTACCGTAATTCGTTCTTCATTAAATTCATGAACCCACTTTCGATTCTTTTTCCTAATTTTCAATTTTAGGTAACTGTTATCCATCAATAAACTGTTCCTAGTGTACTTGGATAACGGCATTAGTTTGTGACCACCCTAAAACGCCTCGCACCAAACTAAGCTGAGAGCACGGCGTAGAGTTTTCGGTGTGAACAGCAAGCACGCCTTGCGCTATGCATAGCATTTCACGCTACACGCGACACACTATGCGAAGCGCGCTCGGTGTGCACGCGGCCTTAGACGAATGGAAGGTATTTCATTCATTCATCATTAGAAGACACAGACAGGTCTCATGGCGACGATGGGAGAGGAAAGGGCTAGGGGTGGGAAGGAAGCGACCGTGGCCTTAATTGAGGTACAGCCCCAGCATTTGCCTGTTGTGAAAATGGGAATCCCCGGAAAACCTTCTTCAGGTCTGCCGACAGTGGGGGAATGAAAGATAAAGGCTTCCACTACCCGAAACGTCGTCACCAAGTAGCATAGATTTTGCTGTACACGAGGTTATATTTGCCCCCTGTTTCTGATGCCGGCTGAGTGAAACACTAAAGTGATGTGTTTCTTGAGTTTCTGCGAAATAAAAGAGCAATACCAGAAAACAAAACCATCTCTGTACTGGGAATGAAGGCCGTTGGAGGAATGGAAGTTACAGGCTTCTACTACCCGTAACATTGGCACCAAGAGAGATAGAATATTTTGCTATACGCGCGTCTACGTTTGCACCCAAGTTTTAACGTACTCATTTGTGGAGTAGGCTGAGTGAATCTCGCTGCCATGTGATAGTAAGCGGAAGTCTCGTTTTTTAACTTTCCGAATTCCTAATGGAGAATCGAACCCACGTCCTTTCGCGTGGACCAGGCACGGCTTTACCGCCTTGGTCAGGCACCCCTTAATATTATTCACAAAGCTACAAATTGCCAACACTTTCCTTTTTTTATTTTACTTAGAGAAATCGTTACATTCTCTCCTTGCTTTACAAGACAAGAGACTCAAGCTACTGAGGCACGTGCTAGCCAGCTGCCTATTCGTCATCCACTGCAAGTTCATTTACTCGAGAACTTCGCCCGCCTTCAGTCTATGCTATCGTTTCTTGCAGCCAGCTCCCTTAGCTGAAAATTAATTCCGATACTACAGTCAGGAACATGCTAAAGAAAATACGTGAGCCTTGCAGGTCAATGTTTTCGGTCCCGTGAATGGGGCCACATTCTTGCTTATGCAGGAGCTCTATATGAAGAACATTCGCTAAAGAAGTTTCCCAATATTGATCTCCAGCTTATACACTACGGATAACTGAACTGTAGCCTAGGTGGTGGCAGTGGCGGGAGAATAGAGGGGGTAGGAGATTCCTGGATGGAGGAGCAGAAGGAGTATCCAGAGAACCAAAAGCTCTCTCAAAGAGCAGAAGAGAAAACTGATCAAACTTGGAACTTCGTGAGTCTATCTGATCTTCAATGCATCAACGAACTCTTCTTTTGTAAAGAGATCTGAGATTACACTTAGCATGTTATATTTTGGATTATATATAGGATACAACCCAAGTTCTTATTGTCCAGACTCGTACGGAATTCTCTTCTATGAGGGCCGGATCGAGTGGCTCAATCGGTGGAGCACTGTCATTCTGAGCCCAAGTAAGTGGGTTCGAGCCCGACTCAATCCGATGATATTTGAAATTTCTCACATACTCCAGCCTCGTGTCACTGGATTTAGAGTCATGTAAATCAACTCCTTTGGGTTGAAATTCCGGCAATTTGGTGCCTCTGGAAAACATAAAAAGTAGAGAGTAAAATATAAAATACCGGGCGAGTTGGCCGTGCTCGTAGAGGCGCGCGGCTGTGAGCTTGCTTCCGGGAGATAGTAGGTTCGAATCCCACTATCGGCAGCCCTGAAGATGGTTTTCCGTGGTTTTCCATTTTCACACCAGGCAAATGCTGGGGCTGTACCTTAATTAAGGCCACGGCCGCTTCCTTCCAACTCCTAGGCCTTTCCTATCCCAGCGTCGCCATAAGACCTATCTATGTCGGTGCGACGTAAAGCCCCTAGCAAAAAAATATAAAATGACTTAATATTAATAATATTAATAGTAATAATAATAATGTAGTAGTTGTTGTTGTAATAGTACTAGTACCACCTAGATTTGTTCTAACATAGAATGCCACTAATCTTAAGAATATGTTAGAAAGCAGTTGAATGAAATGTCTCCGGAGGAGGCTGGTGCAAGTATTATGATTTGACGCTCCCCTAGGCGAGCTGAGCGTCATGATGAGGACATGTGTACTGTACGTCTCATTGAAGCCTTTAAAATGTCCAGTCTTGGATGAGATACCCTGATATCATTAATGGTTGAAACTTAGGACATAAATATTAAGGACACGTGTATGCGAAGTTCTCGCCTTATTATGTAAGTTCTAGAGTCAGCGCTCTCATTACCGTGTGCTGCTACTTACCTCACTTTATGACCGTAATATAGCGATGTACTAAACATAAAATGTAGTGTAGACGGCGTCTTATTTAAAGTGCGGAAGCCTTACGTACATGGTCAGTGTATTTGTTACACTAATGAATACCGTATCTGTTGTAGGTCATACAGATCAGAAAATAATCTAAGCACCCAGCATACCTTTACTTTTTATTTCTTATTTATTGAGGACAATCTCAGAAGAAATCAGACTGAAAAGAGCAAGGTTTGCGGGACATTTAATCAGGATGAATATGGATAGAATGACGAAAAGAGTATGGGAAACAACAGCGAGGACACGAGGAAAGACAGGAACCAAGTGGGTAGTTGAACTCCGGAAAGATTGGTCGGAATTGGGGATTAAGGTGGAAGAAAAGGAAAATTGGAGAAGCAAGTACATACCGACTAATATGCCAGAGATCAATGATAGGGATGGATACAGGAAAAGGATTGAGAGTCACCAGTGGAGTAGACAAGAGAAGAGGATACTGAATATCTCGGAAGAAGAGTGGGAGAGAAGAAGAGAAAGGATGAAGAGGTTCTGGGAGGAGAAGAAAATGCAATCCATGAAGGAGCTGTCCGTGGTCCTACAGAGGCCGTAACGCAAGAAGAAGAAGAAGAAGAAGGAAGAAGAAGAAGAATATATGATTACAGATACCTAAACTGAACTTACGTAAATAATGCTATTTTATTGAATATGATATTAACGACAATCGTGTGGACTCAGCTTTCATGTGTAAGCATTTTAACTCCATTTTACTCGGTCTACGTGTATATTTTGACATCAATTTTACTTTACTGCCTGCAGTCATTTCTTGATGGATACAGTACTTTTGCATCCATCTCTTGGCACAGGCCAGAGTAAAGTGTAGCTTCCACTGAAGTCCCAGTCAACATCCATGGCTGTGACAATATGGAACTACGCTCATGGGAGAAAAGGTGAGAGTTGGATATTGGGTCAGAAGATCATGAGTTGGAATCATGCAGAGCCAGTCGGATTCTTTAAATGCACTTTAATTTGATTCTCCATGTTCTACAAAGTCGGTATTTAAACATCTATCAACTGCTTTTGCCCTATAATACTAGATAAATAGTCAACAATAATTCACACAATGCAGTTACGGTTTCTCCGCCATGCGATACATCTAAACAGGCATATAGGCAGCGTATATGATGCCAAATAAAAATTCTTCCACACAATCTTCGAGGCAATTGATTTGTTCACACCCTGGTGGGACCGCAAGTGATAGTTGTGACGCATCACATGTGGAATTGGTTCCGTTTGCGGTCGGATGCCCTTCCCGACGCCAGTCCAATGTGGAGGGTTGTAATCACTAGGGGGCAGATTTCTATGACCTAAAAATATATGAATGATGTATGCATGTATGACCTAAAATCATGAAAATATTACCTATAAAATTCAAAATATGACATAATGAATAGCATCTATGTTACATAGAAACACTTTTATTACGATTGCTACAGGCTGCAATTAATTTAGAGTTAAAAAAGGTTTAATTATTAGGAATATTTAACCCAAAATCAACTAAAATGATGAATATTTCATTAACTCGTTAAGGTTACACTGAATACTCCTAGACAAGGACGGACTCTGTGGAAGACAAACAATATATTTACTTTCACTGTTCAATATTCAATCAGTTTTAATTTATACACAAAACATATGTTATTTGAATGAATCTTTCATACCTGATCTAGCCTCCATTTTCAGAATTGTTGCAATTTATGACCACATGCATTTTAAGATTGTTGAATGAGAATCCCCTCCTGTTGTCGCTGAGTATCGTCTTGTAGCGAGATAAACTTCTTTCGACATCACATGATGTAACGGGAGCGTACTTGAATAGAGGTAAATCACTTGGAGAAAAGTCCTGGAAATCTGCAGATGAAGGGTTTCCACTAATAATGTCACTTATTCCACGCAGTTAAACAAGTCCGCTATTCTTTTTCAGTACATTTTCTAATTTTATACACACCTTAAGTGCTATTGTTCCTTTCGCATGCTTTGATGCCTGTTCAATGCACTTTACAACATCCAGTGTATCGCTTAGTTCTGCACCTGAAACTTCCAGTTGCGTGATTTCTCCAGATAAAGAGTTAAAATTCGACTTTATGTAAGCCAGGTCCGCTTTTAATGTAGTGCTTGAAAATAAATCTTGAGTGGTTTTTATGGAGGACGATTCTGCAGGATCAAAAGACTTTACGAACTTCTCCATGACATCTAAGTTGATGCAATAGTAGACTGCGGCATCAAGCCAAGCCCCCCATCACGTTATAACTGGCTTGGGAGGTAGGGGTAGTGAAGGTGCTTCACCTTGAAATTTCTGAACGCGAAGTGGAGCTTTGACAAACACTTTCTTACAGTTCGATATTAATTTATCACCTTCAGTGTAGCTACTTCTACCTTCTTCAGCTGCCCTATGCAAGGCATGTGCAAGACATGTCACATGTATCATTTTCGGGTATAGCATTTTAAGTCTTTTGGCTGCCTTCACCATATACGGAGCAGCGTCAGTTACAAATAGAAAAATGTGCTCTCTCTTTGCCCCGTTTGGCCACAACAGATTCATTGAATTGTCGAAGAGAACTGCAATGGTGTGATTACAACACATGCCAGGAGGAATGTATCTCCAGGCCGGTCTTCCTTCAGCGCGCCAACGATCACATTTGCTACGTATCTTCCATCCACATCTGTTGTCTCGTCTATTGAAACACATATCTTACTGTCTCCCACGCCACGCCTTATTATATCCAGTACCTCTTCATAACAAGGAGTCAGATAGTCCTTCCTGAGAGTAGATTCGTTGGGAACAGGATGCTTTGTATATTTTTCAAGAAACGGTCTGAAGCTTCGGCTGTTAAATTTCTTTAAAGGAATATTAGACGAAATCATCATCTTGCAGAGATCTTGTGAAAATTGTGAACTCTGTGAACTTGATGCCGGGGTTTCGAATAGCAGACGTTGCCTATTTTCGAGTGCAAAATATCTAGTTACAGAATTCTTATGTTCTACAGTATTACAGTGTTGTTGGACAGAGAAGCGTTTTCCGGCAGTAACTTTTACCTCACACAATTTACAGAATAATATCACTCCATCCGTTCTGAATATGTTTTCACCGAACTCGCGAACAAAACTTCGCAACTTCCCACTAATTGAGAGTTTTCGGCATATTGAAAGGAAATGAATGACTGAAGCTCCCTAATGACCAAGGTCATTCAGTGTGTTGAAGGTGGAAGAGGGAAGGGCGAAGGAGAGAGATAAGAACAATGACAACTGCAGAATTATCTCTGCTTCCGTGAAAACAATAGCCCGGTTTCCAGGACCCAGCTAGCAAACAATAGCTCCTACCTGTTAGAAACATTCCATACACTACTTTAGAATGGCTCTTCAGTAGTATATTCCAGTCTATCCTGAAAAATAATTTCTAGAGCTTATTCTGATTTTTTAAAACGAAATTCAAATGAAAATTACCAAAATATGCCGTTATAATGATATTTTGTTCAAAATATGCACTAAACCTTCAGAAAGCCTAAATATGCATTTATATGCCCAATAAAACCTGTTTAATTTTGAATATCATGGCTGGAAACGTGTTGAAAATACAAGATTATAAGATATAATGTTAAGGGAAAAAATATGACTTGTCACTGAAATCTGCCCCCTGGTAATCACTATTACATGTTTCTGTATTGTTTGGTCGTGCAGTGTGCTATGTGAATATGAAGAAGTGTGTATTGGAACAAACACAAATGCTCAATCCCCGAGTCAGACACATTAAGTGAATGGATTCCTCGATCTGGCTGGAAATCCAACCGACGACCCTATGAATTTAAGTACCTAACAATGACCATTCAGCCAAAGGGTCGTATAATAATAATAATAATAATAATAATAATAATATAGTGATCTTGATAGTGATGAGTTGAGGAGAGATGTTTGAATAAAAGAGTCAGTTGTAAACTCTTAGATTGGGTGAATATTCCATGGAGAGGTTATAGCTGAAGCGTAGCGTAAAGTATGTGTTGACACATTTTTCTCTGCAATTATATATACATTATTTAACAAATAATTTGATCTGTTTCGGCATTACTAATTTTCTTATCTTTCTTCCTCATTTCTTACTTTTTATTTATTTGTACTTCCTACAATGATAGGCTGCCTAAATTTGACAATGTATACCATAGTACATCGATATTGAATGTATGTTTAAATATGAAGAGTTTTCTGGAGTTCTTTTCGTCTGCAGTACTATAGAGGTGATTTCTAACAATTTGGACGGAGACTTTAATGGCCAAGACGGCTAAATCACAGCATATTCTAGATTCTTTGGAATACCCATATAGGTGACCAAAAGTTTCCAGAATACTTATCACTTAAAGCAGCTATGAATGAAGGAAGTGAAATGTATATAGCATAAAGAAGGATTTTATTTGCACAGCGTAGAGTACACTAACTTGAGGTTGCATATAATTGAGGAGTTTCTGTTCAACAGATGCTCTTTCCACTTCAAACAACTTTTTTAGTATTTCGTCCACATGCATTGTAGTAGTTGAATATTGTCGATTACCATGAGCAATCCAGATAGGAATGATATAATTTCTTAACAGTAATACCATACCCTGTAACGGATACGTTCCATGCGCCTTTTATTATACATTTCCCTGCGCTTTGCCACAATTTTCTTCGGGTGGAATCAGAGCATTTTGAACAAACACTTCTCAAGTGATGGTTGAATATCCTGATTCAACTCTTCAATGCAGTGGCGGCAATATAGATGTCTGAAGATGTGATAGTGCCTCCAATTCTGATCAATAAGTCCCACCATATCAATGTTCTTGAGTTGACATTACTTTGTTATGATAGTATGAGATACACGGATTGAAACTCTATTTGTCGGCTTCCAATGGCTGTATCGCAACAGTCTCTAATGTGATAATAAAACAGCTTTTAGTTTTTGCGTCCAAGATGATTTATTATTAATATTATTGTTATAATATCTCTACAGTTTACGAGTAGTCTGAAGTATTTTCTTGTGAATATTAAATGATTACCTGTTGTGTTTTTTTTCAGTTCCACCCTCGATACGCATGTCGCCAGGAAGCGGACAACTGAAAGCGAGGAAAGGAGGAACAGTCACTTTAGAATGCAAAGCCTCGGGAAATCCTGTTCCCAGTATTCTCTGGACAAGAAAGGTAAGATATTTCAGATTTCATAACCGGCTTATTCCCTTCTCTTGTTGCAAAGTCGTCCCAAAAGAAGTTCGAGAGGAAAATCCTTGCAGAAAATTTTCAGAGCTCTTTATAGCTTGTTTCCTCTTCTCTTCCTCAAATAATAATAATAATAATAATAATAATAATAATAATAATAATAATAATAATAATAATAATAATAATAATAATAATAATAATAATAATAGGCGCTGTGCAACATTCTCTCTGGTAAAATAGTCAATAAACAGTTACATACAACATGGTCAAATGTATTGTAATATAAAACACTGAAGCAAAAATACAGGTATTTATTACACACAGGTTGTGTTGTTGTGAAGTCCCTAAGCCAACAATGGTCAGCGTTCGCTACGTTTCGTGCTTGCTTCCATCTGGCGAAACACACTTTCCATGACGGGTTGCACACCGCAAGGGGGCGAGATATGAGACGCACCAAACAATAATAATAATAATAATAATAATAATAATAATAATAATAATAATAATAATAATAATAATAATAATAATAATAATATTTTCCGGTTCACCCCTGTGGCATCTGGAGTTAACGGAGCAGATCTGATATACTGTGTTCTAGCAGTGGGTTTTTAGTGTCAAATGTCACGTACCGAAAGGCGCGGTTAATGATAAACCCCCTGACATTTCTCTGCCCTGCCTCTCATATACAGTAATTGCTTAACTACTTATAAACAACTGTAACCTTTGCCCATGGCGAATTTTCGCTGGATTGACGAAAATGATAGCGTCAGGTGACATTTCCTTGTTACATTATTGCTATAATTGTATTTGAATGCATAGCTGGGTCATTCAGACAGTATAGTGCTGGTAGAAGAGAGTCTCTTTTGTTGTATATTTAAAAAAAGGACGAACAGGCCAGACTGACTGAGGAAGAAACTGACGTGGGACTCGAAAGCTCGGACTGTGAACTTAGTTGCAATTTACAAGAGTCATCCCGTGAAACTGAAGATGTTGTTTAAGAATCCCATGACAGAGCGTTTACGGATACTATTGCGTCAGACGAAACTGATGAAGGAATAGAAACTTTCGGTCTTATTTTTTGATCATTCTTATCAGCAGGAGAAGTCTAGACTGTACAACATATGCTGCAATGCCAACTGTGTCCAGCTTCCTGTACTCAAGAAGACCTTCATTACTCCACAGTGGATGCACTGGAAGTAACCAAGTTCTGGCCACAAAGAATATAAAATTTTAACTGTGCCTGTATGGATTCATTTCTTACACGAGATTAAAAATGAAATGGCGTATGGCTTTTAGTGCCGGGAGTGTCCGAGTAGAAGTTCGGCTTCCCAGATGCAGGTCTTTTGATTTGACTCCCGTAGGTGACCTGCGCGTCGTGATGAGGATGAAATGACGATGAAGACGACAAATACACCCAGCCCCGGTGCCGGTGAAATTAACCAATTAAGGTTAAAATTCCCGACCCTGCCGGGAATCGAACACGGAACCCCTCTGACCAAAAGCCAGCACGCTAACCATTTTGCCATGAACCGGACACGAGAATAAATAAATCAGCATTTACATTTGATTTCAATGAATTTGTACTGTACAAAATGAATCTGTAATGCCTCGTTGCGAGTAAGAAGTAAGTTCCTACACTGGTATCTGATCCTGAAGTGGTTAAGAGGGTGGTCCCGCAAGGTAGTGTCATAGAACCTATGTTTTTCGTATATATGAATTCTATGGGAAAGCAACTGGAATCACAGTGAAGTCTATTTGTGGATGATGTTATACTGAATGGAGTCATAAATAATTTACAGGATTGTAAGCTACTTCAAAAAGTTCTTGACAAAGTTGTGAGATGGTTAGCAGGCAGATGGTAAACGAGGCGAAAAGTCAGGTTGTAAATTCCACAAAGAAGGGAATTCCTGTAAGTTTTAATTACTGTGTTCATGGGATGACAGCAACTCACGCGGATCACTGTTACTCCTAGATGGTAATATAAGGAAAGATCTAATCACATAAACTGGATTGTAAATGAGGGTTAGAGATCTCTTCATATGTTTTTGAGGGTATTTAGGGCTTATATCAAGGATGTACGGAAAAGGGAATACAAGGCACTAGTAAAAACCATACTAGAGTATGGTTCTAGTGTTCAGTGGATGGTGAATACTGAAGACGACACAGACAATGACCCTATACGCTCTGGAGAACATAACCGACAACTTCCGGAATGGAAATATTAAATTTGATGGCCACGTGACGTGCATAAACCCATTAAGAATGGCGAATTATATCATTAACTATTTCCAGAACAAGAAAATCAAAGGACTAGAGGTCACACATAACAACATCCTGGGGCATGTCTCACTCAGGAAGAAACTTCAAGTATGCTACGGTTTCGAAGAAACCCAAAGTTTATAATAAAACAGAAAATGCATAGACACAGGAAAGAAACAACACCAAGAATGAATAATTCGGAAGTACTGTGCAAATGTCAAAGCCGAAACAAGGAGGCAGTGAAAATGCCGTAGTCAATATTTGGCCGAAATGAGATGGATGAATTATAATATTAGAGCCCGAAAGTTAGGCAAAACGCCTTTTTGGGGGGGGGGGTCTTTACTTCGAAGTGTCAAATAGACACAAATATATTTACAAACGTTTGGGAATTGTAGGTCCAGATTTTATTTTGCCTTTTATTTTTCTTATTTTAGCTTCCGTAGCCTATTTGATAGTTAAGTGGGTTTTTTGTTGCCACTTTCGAGTTGTGAACATTTTCTGCTGTTATTTATATATTAAAATGAAACAATGCCTTTGCTGGCAGGGCGTAGTGTTTACATTGCACCATGTCTTCTGGTATGGGCTAGAGCAATATTGTTACTTTCATTGATCTGTCTCAGCTTTATCCTTGGCTTTGACAAGATGAAAGTGACTGAGGTATGAGTGATGCTAGTAATGATATTCCTTATGCAGCCAGTCCCTGCTATGAATGGTGTGAAAATGTTGCTCATAGGGTCAGTTGGTGCAAGCATTTAAGTGGGCTTGGCAGACTGATATGTAATAGCAACTTCTGGCTCGGTGAGGAAAACAACGGGAAACTACCTCACTCCTCATTTCCTTAGTACGCCTCTTGAGTGATGCCTAGGCCATTTATGACAGCTGATGGCGGAGCTGTTGAGGATCCAACCAGCCTTCGGGCTGAGGAATAAACATACATTAAAATTAAACAGTGGAAGGAAAAGAAAATATGATTCCAATGTATTGTGTTAATAATAAAGAATACAATTTCATTTTAACTTAATAGATAAATAATTCATTTATTTTAATACTAGCTGCAGTACCCGGCGTTGCCCGGATAGTTTTTGAATGTTTACCTTTAATATTTGTATGACCAGTTAGTTAAGTGTGAAGTGAATGCTTATAGAATTCTTTTTGAGATGTTGATTTTTCGACTTATCATGTAGTTTTAGAGTTACTTAGATGTATCTGACTTCAAGTTTTAGATTATTTAATTATCGAGTAAACACTAATCTCGGTCATTTCATACTATTTACTTTTAAGCCCTTCTCAGCTCCTGCCTCGATTGAGGCTGAACGTGGACTTAAACGCTATCCACAGCGTCAGAGTTCGTATCAGCGACACATAAACAATGGATTTCGACATTAATGTTGGTTATTTTCCATATTTTTGCACGTCAGCCCCTCTCATTCCCCAAAACCAGCGGGGGCTAGGTGTATCTGACCTCCACAGTAATGTTTTCTATATGGTAAGTTAAGTTTGATTGAGAGATATGCTAGAACATACACACATACATCCTTAAACTCTGTCCCTTTGGACGTTTTCAATTTTTTGCCAGTTCTCATCCGCCTGCTGAGTAGGACTGAGCTTTATCTTAAACGGCATCCAGAGTGTTACAGTTCATCTCAGCGACCCCGAAAACTATGGATTAGACACAAATTTCAGTCGTTTTAGGTTAATTTTTACATTTCGCCCCTACTTTACAGGCTAGGAGTCTCTTACCCCAGACAGTAGGTCCAGTATACACACATGCATCCATTCTCTTGGTCGTTTTCGAAATTTTGTTTTTCACTTTTTCTCACCGCTATGCGAAAGGAGGCTGAACTTGGACTTCTAAAAAAATTGGAGCGTTACTATTCATCTCAGCGACCCCGAAAAGAATGGATTCGACACTATTTTCGATTATTTCTACATCTCATCCCGTCGTAGGTGTGCTAGGGTTGTCATACCTCCACGCACTTTGTCTCCTGATAATAAGTCATAAGTGACCAAGTTTGTTTGAAATTGTTCCCGTAGTCCCGAAACGTATGGATTCAACACTAATATCGGTCATTTTCAGTCTTAATGTCCAGCTCCATGGCTAAATGGTTAGCGTGCTGGCCTTTGGTCACAGGAGTCCCGGGTTCGATTCCCGGCAGGGCCGGGAATTTTAACCTTAATTGGTTAATTTCGCTGGCACGGGGGCTGGGTATATGTGTCGTCTTCATCATCATTTCATCCTCATCACGACGCGCAGGTCACCTACGGGTGTCAAATCAAAAGACCTGCATCTGGCGAGCCGAACATGTCCTCGGACATTCCCGGCACTAAAAGCCATACGCCATTTCATTTCATTTCAGTCTTAATTACATTTCGTCCCATTATCTAAGGCTTCTAGGGGTGCCTTTCCCCCTTAGTATTTTTTCAGGTAGTAGGTAATATTTGCTGCTGACAGTTATACTGGAACGTACAAAAAACATCCTTAATCTCGGTCATTTGGATATTTTCTGTTCTTGACTCCTCACCCGCCTGGCAATTGGGGATCAGCTTGGACTTAAACGACAACCGGAGTGTCACTCCTCATTTAAGCGACCCCTAAAACCATGGATGTGACATTATTTTCGATTACATGTATATATCACTTCCACCTCGCCCCCACCCCAAAGGGTCTGAACTTGGACTTTAAAAAAATTGGAGTGTCACTATTCATCTCAGCAACCCCGGAAAGTATGTATTCGACACTACTTTGATGATTTTTATATCTCAAGCCCCCCGCCCCCACCCCTAAGGGTTCCTGGGGTGTCCTATCCCCACATGGTTTGTCTCCCGATATTAAAATTCCGGAGTGTTACTATTCACCTCGGCGACGCCGAAAACTGTATAATTGACACTAAATACGATTACTTTTATATCTCACCCCCTTGCTCCCCGCCCCAAAGGGGGATGAACTTGGACTTAAAAAAATCCAGGGGTGTCACTATTCATCTAAACGACCCCGAAAGTATGCATTCGACACTACTTTCGCTGATTTTTATATCTCACCCCTTCGCCCCCCGCCCCTATGGGTTCCTGGGGTGCCCTACCCCCACGTGGTTTGTCTCCTGATAGTAAAAATCCGGAGTGTCAGTATTCATCTCAGCGACGCCGAAGAGTACTCGACATTCTTTTCGATTATTTTTATATATCACTCCCCCCTTGTACCCCACCCTACAGGGGGCTGAACTTGGAATTTAAAAATTCCAGAGATGTCACTCTTCACCTAAGCGACCACGAAAAGTATGGACTCGACACTATTTTCGATTATGTGTATATATCACTCCCCTCTCGCCCCCACACCAAAGGGGGCTGAACTTGGACATTAAAAAAATTCGGAGTGTAAGTATTCATCTCAGCGACCCCGAAAAGTATGGATTCGACACTATTTTCGTTATTTTTATATATGACCCCCCCTCGCCCCTCGCCATTAAGGGTTTCTGGGGTGTCTTACCTCCACGTGTTTTGTCTCCTGATACTAAAAATCCGGAGTGTCGCTATTCACTTTGGCGGCCCCGAGAACTATGTATTCGACATTATTTTCGATTATTTTTATATATCACCCCCCCCTCGTCCCCACCCCAAAGGGGGCTGAACTTAACTTTAAAAAAATTGGAGTGTTACTATTCATCTCAGCGACCCCGAAAAGTATGGATTCGACACTATTTTCATTTATTTTTATACATGACCCCCCTCGCCCCCCCGCCCCCAGGGGTGTTTGGGATGTCTTACCCCCACTCGGTTTGTCTCCTGATACCAAGTCATAAGTGTATCAAATTTGGTTGTAATCGCTCCAATGGTTTGGGAGGAGATGTGGTACAAACCCACCCACCTGCCCACCCACATACATACAATGACTTATCTATATATATAAAAGCAAGTCGGGCTGGAGCGATGTATATATAAATATTTAAAAATGAAAAAAGACGTGAATTAATGAGGCACTTCCAGAAATCTCAGAAATTTGAAACTTGGTACGAGGGAAACTGATGACCCCAGGATCCCTAGAAAAATCGGAAATTCTCAAAATTCCCTGAAGGGGGCACGCTGGGGGGGCTCAAATTTTGGGCTCAGCATAAGAACACAGTCGTATAGTATATAAAAAACGATAACCTATAGGTTTCGTGGGCTTAAAAATTTTCGGGAATTTCCTCATTTTTATCCCCTATCCCCCCAAATCAAGATGGCGGCACAACCTGCCAGACGAGGTAGACAATTGAAATTTGGTGAAATTATAGCTTTTGGTCCCTAACAGACGGAAAAATTCCAAAATGTTCAAATTTTTCACTTTTTACCCCCAAATTTATCGAAATATGGAGGCAATTTTAATGACTGTGCAGACATTCCTTTTGAGCTATTTTTTGGCTAAACGGTAAGTCGTATCACAAAATGGATGGCACAATGTCCCTTCAATTCAGAGTGATCTACAACTTTGGTCCTGTGACATTTTGTCGTATCTCGCTCCCTTATACGTTAAATTTGGCCGTATTTCTGGATTGTTCGTAAATTTGGTGATTTTTACAAGTATATTTCATTGTTTGACACACTTATAAGAATGATAGGATCATCGCGTTAGGTGCGCACATTGGCACGATTAAGGGACATATGTGTACCAAATTTCATGATTCTAGCTTATACATAAGTAGGCAAAATGTAATGTAAAATGTTAAAAATGCACCCAAATTTCACCCTATTCACAATTTGAACTCAATTTACCCCCTTAATATGGGTGATACGAGGATATGGTTTTGAAACAAACATTTAGAGGGATAAGTGAGGCGTCTGATGGCGCAAACCGTTTCTTAATATCATAAACCGTTTAGGAGATATGAATCTCGAAGTGGAAGTCTGCACTTTTCAACGTGCTCATGCTTATCCGTCATCTATATATATAAAAGCAAGTCGGGCTGGAGCGATGTATATATAAATATTTAAAAATGAAAAAAGACGTGAATTAATGAGGCACTTCCAGAAATCTCAGAAATTTGAAACTTGGTACGAGGGAAACTGATGTCCCCAAGATCCCTAGAAAAATCGGAAATTCTCAAAATTCCCTGAAGGGGGCACGCTGGGGGGGGGGCTCAAATTTTGGGCTCAGCATAAGAACACAGTCGTATAGTATATAAAAAACGATAACCTATAGGTTTCGTGGGCTTAAAAATTTTCGGGAATTTCCTCATTTTTATCCCCTATCACCCCAAATCAAGATGGCGGCACAACCTGCCAGACGAGGTAGACAATTGAAATTTGGTGAAATTATAGCTTTTGGTCCCTAACAGACGGAAAAATTCCAAAATGTTCAAATTTTTCACTTTTTACCCCCAAAGATATCGAAATATGGAGGCAATTTTAATGACTGTGTAGACATTCCTTTTGAGCTATTTTTTGGCTAAACGGTAAGTCGTATCACAAAATGGATGGCACAATGTCGCTTCAATTCAGAGTGATCTACAACTTTGGTCCTGTGACATTTTGTCGTATCTCGCACCCTTATACGTTAAATTTGGCCGTATTTCTGGATTGTTCGTAAATTTGGTGATTTTTACAAGTATATTTCATTGTTTGACACACTTATAAGAATGATAGGATCATCGCGTTAGGTGCGTACATTGGCACGATTAAGGAACATATGTGTACCAAATTTCATGATTCTAGCTTATACATAAGTAGGCAAAATGTAATGTAAAATGTTAAAAATGCACCCAAATTTCACCCTATTCACAATTTGAACTCAATTTACCCCCTTAATATGGGTGATACGAGGATATGGTTTTGAAACAAACATTTAGAGAGATAAGTGAGGCGTCTGATGGCGCAAACCGTTTCTTAATATCATAAACCGTTTAGGAGATATGAATCTCGAAGTGGAAGTCTGCACTTTTCAACGTGCTCATGCTTATCCGTCATCTATATATATAAAAGCAAGTCGGGCTGGAGCGATGTATATATAAATATTTAAAAATGAAAAAAGACGTGAATTAATGAGGCCCTTCCAGAAATCTCAGAAATTTGAAACTTGGTACGAGGGAAACTGATGTCCCCAAGATCCCTAGAAAAATCGGAAATTCTCAAAATTCCCTGAAGGGCGCACGCTGGGGGGGGGGCTCAAATTTTGGGCTCAGCATAAGAACACAGTCGTATAGTATATAAAAAACGATAACCTATAGGTTTCGTGGGCTTAAAAATTTTCGGGAATTTCCTCATTTTTATCCCCTATCCCCCCAAATCAAGATGGCGGCACAACCTGCCAGACGAGGTAGACAATTGAAATTTGGTGAAATTATAGCTTTTGGTCCCTAACAGACGGAAAAATTCCAAAATGTTCAAATTTTTCACTTTTTACCCCCAAAGATATCGAAATATGGAGGCAATTTTAATGACTGTGCAGACATTCCTTTTGAGCTATTTTTTGGCTAAACGGTAAGTCGTATCACAAAATGGATGGCACAATGTCCCTTCAATTCAGAGTGATCTACAACTTTGGTCCTGTGACATTTTGTCGTATCTCGCTCCCTTATACGTTAAATTTGGCCGTATTTCTGGATTGTTCGTAAATTTGGTGATTTTTACAAGTATATTTCATTGTTTGACACACTTATAAGAATGATAGGATCATCGCGTTAGATGCGCACATTGGCACGATTAAGGGACATATGTGTACCAAATTTCATGATTCTAGCTTATACATAAGTAGGCAAAATGTAATGTAAAATGTTAAAAATGCACCCAAATTTCACCCTATTCACAATTTGAACTCAATTTACCCCCTTAATATGGGTGATACGAGGATGTGGTTTAGAAACAAACATTTAGAGGGATAAATGGGGCGTCTGATGGCGCAAACCGTTTCTTAATATCATAAACCGTTTAGGAGATATGAATCTCGAAGTGGAAGTCTGCACTTTTCAACGTGCTCATGCTTATCCGTCATCACGTTGGGTGCGCACATTGGCACGATTAAGGGACATATGTGTAGCAAATTTCATCATTCTAGCTTATACATAAGTAGGCAAAACGTAATGTAAAATGTTAAAAATGCACCCAAATTTCACCCTATTTAAAATTTGAGCTAAATTTACCCCCTTAATATGGGAGATACGAGGATATGGTTTAGAAACAGACATGTAGAGCGATAAATGAGGAGTCTGATGGCCCAAACCGTTTCTTAATATCATAAACCGTTTAGGAGATATGAATCTCGAAGTGGAAGTCTGCACTTTTCAACGTGCTCATGCTTATCCGTCATCTATATAAATAAAATCGTAACGACCGTGTGTCTGTACATTGATTATTTTGGCGAAATTTCCATACAGTTATCCGTTTCAGGTGTAATAATGACCATCTGCATCATTTTTAGCTTTGGTGTCTGTCTGTTTGTCTGTCCTTCTATAACTTGAAAACTACTGGATATATTTCCACCAAACTTCATATTTAGAATCCACCTGTCCTTGGGTAGGTTTTAGCACAAAAATATAAAATCGTAACGACCGTGTGTCTGTGCATTGATTATTTTGGCGAATTTCCGTACAGTTATCCGTTTCAGGTGTAATAATGACCATCTGCGTCATTTTTAGCTTTGGTGTCTGTCTGTTTGTCTGTTGTCTGTTTGTCTGTTTGTCTGTCATTCTATAACTTGAAAACTACTAAATATATATTTCCACCAAACTTCATATTTAGAATCCACCTGTCCTTGGGTAGGTTTTAGCGCAAATATCGTTTCTAAATCCCTGAACTGAGTGGGGATTTTTAGGAAACCGTAACCGTGATTTTGCACTCCCTCAATGTATACACAACCGAACTTAATGGAAATCAACCTGCCTTAATGAAAATTAATTTCTAAATTTTTTTTCTCATGTGCATCATTTCGATAACAGGATTTAGTAAGGGAGATATCATTAACGGACCGTTTTTCGGTACAAATCCCAGCGGACTTAACGCAAGAGCGGGTGCGTGTTAAGCGTACTTCTTACAACTTGAAAACTAACAAGATATTTGAAGCAAACTTTATATATAGCATCCATCTGTCCGAGGGTAGGTTTCCTTGGTGTCTGTTAGTTAGTTTGTTTGTTTGTTTGTTGGTCTGTTTGTCTTTCTCTAACTTGAAAACTACTGGATATATTTCCACCAAACTTCATATTTAGAATCCACCTGTCCTTTGGGGAGGTTTTAGGGCAAATATTGTTTCTAAATCCCTGAACTAATTGGGGGTTTATACGAAACCGAAACCGTGATTTTGCACTCACTCAAAATACACACAACCAAACTTAATGGAAATCTACCTGCCTTAATGGAAATTAATTTCTAAACCTTTTCTTCTCATGTGCATCATTTCAATCACTTACAGGAAAGATAGTATGATCAAACTCTACACGAACATTGGCCCACCCAGTACCCATATGTGAGCCAAATTCTATGTCACATAATTATCCGAAAAGTAATGCAATGTAAGATATTCTTACACAAATTTCAACCTATTCAACGTTTCTGATTCAATGTGACCCATGAATAGATTAGATGCGAAAAAATATCATAGGACCAACCATTTAGATCGCTAAATACTGCGCCTTACGGTACAATCCTTTGTCGATATGACGTACCGTTTAGCAGCAGTTAATCTGTAAATGAAGGTCTGCAATATTGTAAACATTTATATACTTTCGTATGTCCATCTGTATATATTCGTTGATGTCGATTTGTAGCGATCGAGAAAGGGTGTGTCTGCTATTGTAATCAGTACTCCCTACACCGACTTTGACTGCTGGCAGTAGGAATGGGGTCCTTCTCCAACTCCTGTGTAACTGGCATTAGTAAGGAGGGCCTACCATTTTAACGAATAATTCACTTTTCGATTTGTCTTGCAGAAGGCAAGGGATCATGCAGTTTTGTTCGAAAGTCCCCTACTCTATTGTGTGTGGCTCTAGGCCAGGGTGCCCGCCATTATAAACAAATGTTCCAATCTAAAATGTGACTAGCATTAGGCATAGTGGCCTGCTATTTTCATGGAAACTCACTAATTCTGTGTGACTGGCAGTAAGCTGGCTAGCAGCAGTAAAAAGGGACTGTCATTATAATGATAACTGCACAACTCAATTTTGACTGGTGGTAGGGAAGTTGCCTGGTATTATAATAAAAACTCCTCAACTGTAACCTGTCTGAAATTAGGAAATGGGTCTGCCATTGTAACTAAGACTCCCCAAATCGATTGTGACCGCGCAGTAGGCATTGGGGCTGAAATTATAATGTAAACTTGCCAACTCGATTGTGAATGGCAGTAGGCAAGTGAGCCTGCCGTTATCATCACAACTCCGCAACCCTCACTTTACATTGGAAACAACGTATGTGGACCTCCCCATGCTATTTATCGGATAAGGCTAAGAGACATGCAATTTTAAAACAATCTCATTTGCTGCACGCACAGTCTTTACGTCGATATCCGTGTACAATGTAGAATACCGTAGCGAAGCACGGGTACATTTGCTAGTATATATATATAGATTACACAAATCTCTACTGAAAACTCACTCCACAAGCCAAATGATCGAGCGGGTTGCGAGGTCCCGCTCCTGTTATGTAAGATTAAGTGGTGGTGGTGATTATTGTTTTAAGGGAAATAATAACTTTGTAATCATCTTTTATTTACACTAATCAGAAGCACTCCAAAAATGAAGTTATCGGCGAAAGGAAAGAAAGGACCACGAATAACGTCGGGTCGGAAAAGAATAAGTGTTGACCAAGTGGGTTCGCTTATGAAAAGAGAGAGGAACGTGACCCAAATAAGTGCAAGGAACACCAGGCTCAGCTAGGGGAACCGTGGGCGCTAACCCACACTCCCAAGCTGAGAGCTCAATTTCTGCCCTTTTTGGTCGCATCTTACGACTGACAGGGAATACCGTTCATGTTATTCTATCACCTCGACCTACAGGGAGACGTAATATTAAGTAGTAAAATGGGATGCAGATATGCATTAATTGACTTACATTAAACCATCTTTATTATTTCAGGACCAATTTTTGTCACTATAAATGCGTATTTTAATTATTTTACTGCCCATTTCGTAAAAGGTAAGTCCTTATTTACCTGCCTATTTTAGCCGAAATAAATGTCTGAACTTCCGGGCACTAATATTCATATTCCTCTTCCGCCACTTTACCCACGCTCTGGTGGGACCACGGTTGCATAAATACTTTGCCTTGGTTTTACGACCAAATGCCCTTCCTGACGTAAAACCTATGAGGGCAGATTTGGATATTTCAATGGTGGTTGGTAGTTTGATGTGCTTGTGTATAGAGACTTCATATTGAGATGGGAAAAATACCCAGTCCCTGAGCCAGAAGAACTAGCCAAATGCGGCAAAATAATTTGATCTCACAAGGAATTTAAACTAGGACCCTCCAAACTAGGCCGTAATACTGACCACACAGTGAATGTGCCGAACATTTTTTTCAACTCCACTTATTCGACTTTTTATGGGAATTGCGGATTATCTTGGCTCAAACTGAGGCCGGGTGTTGAGAAGGTATTTCAAGCACTGTTTATCTTCTTCGTATTATTGTCACCAGCCATGGTCCTGGTCGGGGCTTCCTGGCCGAGGCGGTAAAGGCGTGCTCGGTTCGCCCGGAAGGACGTGGGTTCGAATCCCCGTCAGGAAGTCGTAAAATTTAAGAAACGAGATTTCCACTTCGGGAGGTGCATATGGCCCTAAGGTTCACTCAGCCTACACCAAAAATTAGTGCCAGGTTTACTCCTGGGGGCAAAGGCGGCCGGGCGTGGAGCTAACCACTCTACCCCATCACGTGCCGAGGTTAACAATGGTCGAAGCCTTTACCTTCCACTCCTCCAAGGGCCTTCATGGCCTGTACGGAGGTGACTCTGCTTTGCTTTGCTTTGCTTTGCATGATCCTGGTAAAAATTCCAGCCTAAGTCAATGGATCTCGAACTTGTAGTATCGAAAGAGTTGTATAATTAGGCTTAATTCTGTCGCATCTGTCTATAATCTTAAATCCACTTTTCATTTACTGCATTGTGACAAGTTAACCGCTCATATATGGAGTGTTATGTGGAGATTGTATATATTTTCAAGGTAGCTTTGCTGAGATTTGAGTACCGTGAGGATGTCCATTTCATTGGACAGTACATGAGGCTCCACATTTGATTACGTTTTCGTTTCAACATTTATGCCCTTGATTTCATTATATTTTTATTTATTCAACCGACTGGAGATTTATTCACATTCTAATTCACTGAAAATACTTCGCCATGTTGTTCTAGGAGAGTTGAGACTTCCTAACGGAGATAGGTCCAGTGTAATGAGTAGAATATTCGTTTTCTTTCCTGACTTCTGGCAGCATCCGGTTACCGTGATTTGTGCTAATTCTGTGCTACGAGATGGCCTACGATACAACGTGTGGGGTCGAGAGGGAAATCTGGTCTCTGCGGACGCCTGGACGTCTTGATGAATTACTCCGCAGCACCTGGTGTCCCTATGGTAATTTGCGCGTCAAGGTTGCAGGCAATGGACGGGAGAGTTTTAGGAAGAAATATTTCACCCTATGAGAAGTATACCCCAGTAACTATGCAGAAGAGAAAGAAAAAATAAAACTGGACGAATGAAACAAATTATTGGTCTTTATTTGTTTAAAAATTTGAAAATGGTTATTATTCAATTAAGGGATACGGAATGGGTATTTTACCAAAAATTTGTCATTTTTATATTATTGTTATTTCTTAATATGTCAAATGCCCTCTTTAAAATGGTGTATGAATTATTATGGTATGATTACTACAAGTGTCCTTTTTAAAATAATGTATATGATGATGCAAGCTAGATTTCTACTGTGAGTAGACATGACGGTCTCTTGCAAGTCACTTTTACCAACGTTCTAATCAGTGGTACAATGCAAGGTATTTGTATTACTTACGGTATGGTGACTCTAAGGCTTTCAATGTTGTTCAGGATTCTAAGCCCTATGGAAATGATGTAAATATAACCAAACTGGAATGTGTTGGTCACGTTCGGAAACGTATGGGGACAAGATTGAGAAGACTAAAATCAAGCATAAAGGGAAAGAAACTTAGTGATGGTAGAATATTAGAGGGTAAGAACAGATTGACTGATTCAGTCATTGATACTCTCCATAATTATTGTGGTCTGACCATCAGGAAAAATACTGATAATGTGGAAGCAACGAGGAAAGCTGTCTGGGCATCATATTTCAACATTTATTCCAGTAATGAAAATCCTGTACATGGCTTGTGTCTTTCAGGGACAGACAGCTGCTGCAAATATAACAGGAACAAAGTAACAGGGGAGAAATATAACCATCCTCATAGTTTGCCACCAGCCATTATGGATGAAATCAAACCAATTTTCAAGGATCTTTTTGACAAAAATCTCCTGAAAAAAATGCCTGCACGGCAGGACACAAAAGCCAAAGGAATGTGTCAATAGTGTCATCTGGAACCGCCTATCCAAAACAGTGTTTGTGGGTATCAGCACTCTTCATTTTGGTGTATATGATGCTTTTTCAAGTTTTAACCAGTGAAACATCTCAAGTTGCAAAGTTGTGAAGGTGTTAGCTTTGAATGTTGGGTGTCGTACTGTTGATGCAATGTTGCATAAAGACCTGGTAAGGCTAAGGTCTGATGAAAATGCCCTTTAAAAGAAAAGCTTTTCAAGGCAAAAAGGACAGGACAGGTGCCAAGAAGAGACTACAAGAGGAATTTGAAGAAGATAAAGATTGTCCAAGCTATGGACCTGGCATGCATTGATGTGTTAACTTTGAAGCCCGTTTCCCGTAAGTTTACTTTTTTAATACTTAAGGTGCATTTTCTCAGCCAGTTTTGAATATACGAACTTGAAATTTGTAGGACATACTTACAAATACCTCTTTCAATTGCTGAAACAACAGTTTTTAATTTGTCTGAATATTACACATTTTATTAGCAAAAATATATTCTAAAAATACCAAAAATATCTAGTTTCAAAATAAAAAATAATATCTTCCTTAAGTAGCTCGTTATAAAAATTATGCTTGTTTCGGTAGAAGACCAAGATATTCAACTATAAGCTTCAAAAAATTGAAGTGTCTACCTCCAGTAGTTTCAGAGAAAAGGTACAATAAAAACAGCCGATTTTATCATTGGGAGCATAGGGCATTCCGTACCCCCTTAATGAATTTAAGTGGCTGCGTGAGCTAATGAGCCAAGCTCTGCATTGGAGAGACGTGTAGGTTCGAGCTACACCGTCGGCTTTCCTGAGAATGGTTTTATGTGGTTTCACAATTCATTTCCTGGCAAATGTTGGGAGAGTTCCTATTCATGCGCCAGAGGCGATTTCTTCCACCTCTTTACCCAATTTAATTTTATCATCATGCATTTCATCTTCATTAGGTTCTCAACTCAGGTTGGGGTCAGGAAGGGCATCCGGCCATAAAAATCATGTCCATAAAATTAATCTCACCTCATCACTGACTCCGCATCAAGAATTGAGATACGTACATTCATTTAATGAATATGAACACCATTTGGGAAACAACACGTAGAATAATCAAGAAGGTAAATTAATTCAAATATCAAATGAATAAGACAGAGTGGTGAATAATAATAGGATTACGAAAGCGGAATAGGCTTACATGCTCACAGAAGACACAAAAACAACAAGAAGCCAATACAGAACTCACTCTAAAAAAACAGAAGCATTATACCCTTCGGAATATCGTACAATAGGGGAACAAAAACTAAGATGATGGGAAAAGAAAATCCTTAGATTAGGCCCGATAATAGCAGGCGACCTGTAGACGGAATAAAAGCTATAGTTACTGACAGACAAAATGAGGAAAAAGCGCCTTAGATTTCCGAGCATGTAAATAGGGTGAGCGATAGCAGAATGATCAAGATAATCAGAGATTACACCTAGGATTGCAAGACCACCAAGATCTGAAGAAAAAAAATGAAAACACCTGTATGAGCTACGCCTTATCGAGAACGCACGAAGGACATAGACATGTAAAAAGGAAAAATAGGCGCATACAAATAGAAATAGTGAAGGACCTGAACAGACCGACAGAGAGAGAGGCCAGACATCACAAGTGGTTTTGGTAGCAGAAGTGATAGAATGCTCAGAAACATAAGCAGAACCCGTCCGCGGAAAGCCCAAATGGTATTATTACAAACGGTACATATATCTTCATTAAAGACTATTATGCATGTCAGCGTTCAGTGTTCCAAGTCTGCGAATTAACTATGCGTCTCGATCATCTATTTCCAACTACGTAGCATTATGGGCTTTAGTTTATATCTCTTATTAAATCATAAAAGACAGAGTCTAACCATCATCGCTCTGGTGTCCCTCTACTTCTCTTAATTTCCATGGCCGATTCTATTGTTTTCCTTGGTATCGTAAAGCCTCCGCCCCCTCCCCCTTCCCCTCCGCCATTCACTTGCCACATATTACCTTACCATCGAAGCCGGTTTTTTAATTAGTACAATCCTGCCATATTTCCCAACGCTTTCTACCACAAATCATTATTGCTCATTTCGTGCCTGTTAGATCAAAATCATGAATGGAATATCATGGCTCAACCCTGCGTTCACTCACGTACAGGAAAGTGGTCTGATAAGAGAACGGTAAATGATCGATATATGCTATGAAAACAAAGGAGAAAGACCATAGCCTTGCCTAGCCACTGTAACTGCTTTGCGTCCAGAACTCATCTAAATATAATTTTTTCACGCCAGCATGATTGTCAGTTAAATTCCTTCGATTGCCTCTGACTCAATAATCACCCAGTAATGCAACCATTTTTTCCCTTGGTACTCTGTCATAATGCCTTCTCTAGATCTGCTAATATAAACAATAACTCTCTGTTCTTCTCGTAGCACTTTCCAATATTTGATGCATATTGGAAATTACACCCTAACAGACCCCCTGTGGTTGTTACCCAACTTTCCAATGAAGTTAGTTTATTTACCATCATTTCCACTTCGTCGAGTTTAATTTCACCGTCATCGTCATTCTCTTCCCCAAAAACTCAATCGTTTGGAACTGCAAGAGAATTATTTCCTTTTAGATGAGGAGATTTTCCAAATATCACTTCCACCAGCCCAGTGATGATTTAGACTACTCATTGCCCCGTCCGACTCGTCAGCATACTGGCCTTCGGTTCAGAGGTTCCCGGGTTCGATTCCAGGCCGGGTCGGAGATTTTAAAATTCATTGGATAATTCCAACGGCTCGGGGGATGGGTGTTTGTGCTGTCCCCAAAATCGCTGCAACTCACACACCACACATAACACTATCCTCCACCACAGTGACATGCAGTTACGTACACATGGCAAACGCCGCCCACCCTCATCGGAGGGTCTGCCTTACGAGGGCTGTACCCGGCTAGAAATAGCCACACGAAATTATTATTATTACTCATTGCCCTTCTCCCTTCCTTTCTAAGAATCTGTTTCTTCAGTCCAGAAAGGTTTCCCTGCAACTTGATGAAGCCTTTCCAGGTTATTGACAAAAGCCTTCCTATGATTTCTTCCTAGATTCAACAATTATTTGTTTCGGTCTGTTTCTCTCATCCACATATAATTCTGTGTCTCAGTTAGATCTTGTTTGTACCAATCTTTATACGTCTTCTTTTGACATTTACTGGCTGCTTGACTTTATCATCGCAGCAACGTGTTCAGTTTTCCCATCTTTGCACAGAGTTACTCCTATGTTACTACTTCTACTACATAATTCCTGTGTGACACCAATTACCTTTCTACGAGTACATCCCGAACCTTTTAACTGTGGAACATGTCAGTAATCATATTTATACTTCTGTCTAATTTCCTTGTCCAGGAGTTTCTCTACCCTTATTCGTCTGCAGACAGATTTCACTTTCTCTACCCTAACCTAGCGATAGTTCACTACAGATTGGATAGTGGTCTGTCTCATCGAAAAAGCTCAGAATACCCACATATTCCTAACAGATTTCCTGAATTCAAAGTCGAATATGACATAGTCTGTTATGAATCTGGTATCCCTACACTACTGTATCATGGGTAGCGGTGAATAGACTTATGCTTGAAGAAAGTATTCGAACTGCTAATCCGATGCTAGTACAGACGTCCAGTAAACGCTTCCATATCTTCCCCACATTTACCCATCACCTGTTCGTATCCTTCAGTTGCTGTTGACCCTGACTACGATGTCACTCAGTGCTTCATAACAGTTGTCAACTTCCTCCTCATTTGCACCCTCACGTGGTGATTACACTGAGAAAGTTCTCATCGTAATTCCTCCAACTGCCAAATGGTGATGGGACATTCGATTCATTTTACTGAATCGATTCATTTGATTCCGTTCACGTTACTGAATCGATACAGTGATCCGATTCACGGCTCATTGGTCACCGCTCCTACTGCATCTGTGTAGTATGTGCTGGTAAGACAGCAGCAACAGCATTCAGTGCTCGCAGCTGCCATCTGGTCTTCATACTATGAACTCCTTTCTTAGAAAAAATGCTAGTTACTCTAATACATCGAAGGTTTCCGGCGACGCAGGTTGGGAAAGGTTAGGATTAGGAAGGTAGCAGCCATGACCTGAATTAAGGTACAGTCCCAGAATTTCCTGGTGTGAAAATGGGGAAACTACGGAAAAACCATCTTAACCCACCATCCCCCGAATGCAAGCGCATAGCCACGCGATATTAACCGCACGACAACTCGCTCAGTCGATTAAAAAAATATTTTCTATCAGCTGAGGATTTTTTTAGTAGTCATATTTTGTATAGGCTACCCGAGATGTGGTTTTCTGATTCAACATACTGTTATTGCGTCTGTCCACATATGATTGAAGTCTTGTGCAACGATGTGACATATGAACTGAGAGAATACTGAGCCGTTCTTCCCAATATAAAACAGGTACTTTTGAGTGGTCATGAGAATGACTCATAGTCATAGGGCAGGCTAGAGTCGAGTTTAATTGTCAAATGTCAAGTAAGTTATAATACTAAGATTCACTAAACTAATAAATAGTATAACCTAGTAGCCTACCTACTTACTAGCTACTTCAGAATTATGTTGTGACTACCTTTTTAACACTGCAAATAAATCCAGCTATTATTTAAACCTCCCTGTAAGAAGAGGGCAGTGAATGCAAATGGGTATTATTTTCAAATGAGCTGAGCTCGAGAGTCTATTATAGCATACGATTCTTTCAGTGTAGCATGGCTCACTGTATGTCTCGCTGCAGTGAGCCGATAAGGAGTCGTGTGTATCTTGTGTCTCACTGAGCCGCGCTCGTTCACGATTCTGTCGATGTGCCATGGCTCACTGTATGTCTCGCTGCAGCGGAAGCTCGGCTCTCCGCGTGTCCAGTGAGCCGATAAGGAGCCGTGTGTATCATGTGTCTCACTGAGCCGCGCTCGTTCACGATTCTTTCGATGTGCCATGATTCACTGTCTCGCTGCAGCGGAAGCTCGGCTCTCCGCGTGTCCAGTGAGCCGATAAGGAGCCGTGTATCATGTGTCTCACTGAGCCGCGCTCGTTCACGATTCTTTCAATGTGCCATTATTCACTGTCTCGCTGCAGCGGAACCTCGGCTCCCCGTCAACGTCCACTGAGTGCGCCACTCAGCACTGTCCGCTGGGAGTAAGCTGAATCGTGCGCCGTGAGCTCGCCGTTCCTGTGAATCGATTCATTCGGACACTTGAATGAATCGATACACTGCTTCGAATCATACATTCAGTAGCCAACACTACTGCCAAATCTACCCACATCATTCGCTCATTTACGTGCCTATCAGAAATTATGTCGCGTGCAATAGTATTCCTAATGAGTAGTCCTACCCCATTCATTTACTTTCACTTTTTAACACCTATCAAGAACACTTTATAATTTCCTATCTCTTCCCCGTTATCTCCTCTTGCCCGACTACCATTAACTCTGAACACGTCCATATGCATCCTCTTTGCTGACTCAGCCAATTCTACTCTTTCTTCCATAAGTCCCATTAATATTGAAAGATCCCCATCGAATTCCAATTCGTTCGCCAAGTTGTTTCCAAGGAGTCCCTCGTCTGTCAAATGTGTTCTTTTTTTACAAGTTGCTTTACGTCGCACCGACACAGATAGGTCTTATGGCGACGGTGGGACAGGAAAGGGCTGGGAGCGGGAAGGAAGTGGCCGTGGCCTTAATTAAGGTACAGCCCCAGCATTTGCCTGGTGTGAAAATGGGAAACCACGGAAAACCATTTTCAGGTCTGCCGACAATGGGATTCGGATCCACTATCTCCCGAATACTGGATACTGGCCGCACTTAAGCGACTGCAGCTATCGAGCTCAGTCTTAATAATAATAATATTATTATTCGTCCCGCATGCTCCTTGCCTCAATGGTCAGCGTTGAGACCTTCGATTCAGAGGGTCTCCGGTTCAATTCCCGGCCGGGTCGGGGATTTTAATCGCGTCTGGTTAATTCTTCTGGCGCGGGGGAATGCGTATTTGTGTTTGTCCCAACACTTTTCTCTTCATATTCATACAACACACTACACTACCAACCATCACAGACACACGCAATAGTGAAAACATCCCTCTATATAGGGTCGGCGTCAGGAAGGGCATCCGACCGTAAGAAGGCCAAATGCACATGTGCGACAAAGTTCGCACCCGCGGCCGCACAAGTGTGGGATAAGTGGTAGAAAAAGAAGAGAAGAAATAATTATTCGTTCCGAATGGGTCACTTGGGAACAAAAGGAATCGACTTTTGTTGGCTTATTTTAGCACAGTATTCCTTCATACGTAGTGAATGGGTTTGTTTTCTTTGCACGGACCATACATCTCGGTTGGTATTTCTCTCATCATCCTTAAAAGCCAGTGAGTGTTAATTTTCTCATTTCATCTCGGTCCAGTAGATTTGGTGATCCTAATTCCTTCAGGTCTTTCTCTGTCCGTTTGTATCAATTTGATCTAGTGGTTTTTCTCCTTTGAGAATGTAAAATCCTGTGACTCGTCTGAGTACCCCCATGAATTATGTTCTTTGCATGCGCTTTGTGACTGTAATTTTGGAGATTCTTTTGTATATTTCCGCATTTTGTTGTGGGTAAATATATTTCATCACTGATTCTCGGTCCTAGGATCTTTCTCGTTACTTTACGTTCGTTTACATCTAAGATTGTCCTTTTAGTGTCTAAACTAATGACATAATTATTTTTATGTTCAATTTTGCTTTTAAGCTGCATTGTTTCAATTAGTCTCTCGCCAAATTGAATGGACAGTTTGTTTGTATTGATCTGCTGAAGTGCTCTATTTATAACTGAACTATATTACAAAGGCATGGATAGAACTCTCTTATTTTTACATGGTAATGTGCCTCACACCACTGTCATTTTACGTAATGCATAAGCTGATTGGTCTGTCAAGTCTCTTTGAGGTAGCTCACATTAAATTCCAATGCGATGACCCCTTGTGTAAATCACTACATTGACAGTGTTCGACGATCAACCTTCATGGCCAGACAGGATGTCTAATTGATCACCTTGCGTGGTGCTCTCTAATACTAGTGTTTGGGTTGTCTGCCATGTGTTATATTGGATATATCTTCCCTTTGTTTTCAAATTGCTTGAAAGTTAATTCATATAATAGGGTCTCTGTCGTACAATGAACAATACATTTGCTTGCTCGCCATTGGTCAGGAGATCTCAAGAGATAGTCTGACCTTTGAGTATGACTCGGTGAGGAAAGGCAGGCCTTCCGGCGTATCACTACTGAATATCCCAGGAGATCAAATTCGGGGCCATTGGGAGATTTTGTGTGGGCTACGAATGAGACTGTTCAGTGGTTGGATAATTATATTTTTATACTTATGAAGTCTCCAATGGACTTAGTTGTTTTACTATTCATTGTATTAATTGTTTTTTACGTGTATGTATAACACTGAGTATTAGCTATTAGCTAAATAGATAAAAATGTAATATTACTGTCAAAATTTTCTTTGTTACTTCATGCAAGGGAATTGGGCTATTGTGGTCCACAGTATCATTCAATTAATATGTACGCAGGGTATCCGGAAATTAAGTTTCTCTATTGCTTTTCTTGTAAATTAAACGTCTTTGGAGGGAAATGTGAGCATGCTCGACAGACCTGTGACGTAGCAATCAGATACCGGCCGAACAAGTTCCGCCTGGTGTCAGTAGCGCAGCAGCAGTGGCTAGAAATGGCGGCTCGTATTCTTTCTCCCGCCGCCTGCGAGTTTCTGTCTGTGATAAAGATTCTACGGAAACCGTGATGGGCCATTCAAAACAAGAGGCCTGGAATGCTCAATGCCGGTGTTGTGCTAATCATGTCAATGCTTGCGCACTTACGGCTCGGCACTCAGCAACTGTTCTGCAGGTGTTCGGCTGGGAGGTGTTTGACCATCCACCGTACAGTCCTGATCTTGCTTCTAGCAAGAAATCCCTGCCCTCCTGACAGCAATTTCACACGGACGAAGAGCTGAAGACGAATGTCACACGTTGGTTCCATTCCCAGGTGGCAAACTTCTACAACACCGACATACACACATTGATCCCACGATATTACAATTGTCGCATTTCTGGTGATTTTGTAAAAAAATAGCTCCGGCATTGTTGTATCGGGTGCCAGTAAAGTTTCCCATGAACCTATGTTGTCTTTTGCTCTTAAATAGGGAAACTTAATTTTTGGATGGCCCTCGTATGGTGCTTAGGTGGTGCTGGCAATGGAAGTGTTTACCGTTTTTAGGGGAAGGTACACCATGATAAAAATTTGGTCGTAAGGCCAATACGAAGAGAAGACGTAAGATGCTCTATCCTTCGAAGAACGAAAACAGCCCACCGCACATAGAGCAAATTAAGGCCCGATGATTACTAAGGCGACTGCTGTCCATCCTGATGACACGCTGAAATTGTTTCAAGTGGTCAGCTCTGGGATATTTTCAGCTGTTTTGCTTGACATTCGTGACCTTGTCGGCTGCCTCACGTATCTGACAGCTTTACGGTCGGTTTGATGAAGGACGGGATAACCCACATTTCAGCTCTCACCGTCAAATTAAAACCTTCCTAGAGACTGGAAATTGAACCTTGGGCAAACATGCTACCGTTACGAGACTGTACTGACCGTATTTTCTTCACAGCGAAAATTAACAATACATTTTAATTATAGATTCAAAATTCGTCCTTTTCCTAGCCTTTCTTCCAGTTTCTTAGGGTTGGCACATCGGATGAATTAGGCCGAGTTTTACGGTTTGATACTTTTTCTGACGTCAACCTTACACTGATCTGTGTTTATGTGGTGGTTTGTAGTGTGATATGTTGGGTGCAGATCGAAGTTTATTCTAAGAAGAACACAAATTCCAGTCTCTGAGGCAGATTAATGAACCATCCGCAGTTAAAATCACCGAACCCGTTGCGATCATTGCCTTTAAGGAAAGAAAAAAGAAACGTGTATAACTTAACTCAGAATAAGAAAGTTTTTGTCATTTACCAATAAAAGGAAATGTAACACGAAAATTAGTGACACGTCGAGTGAAATAACATAACAGGAAAACAGAATTCATGTATTTACCAACAATTTAATCCGTCCAAGTACAACTGTCAACATTTCGTTTTTAATATCGGTTCAGAAATGGTGTCTTAGGTAATTGGGCAACTAATTCGATGTTAGAATAGTACTAGCAATAACATAATTACTGTAGAGTGTGGACCTGTGATTTCGCATTTTGATGATTATGTTAGCTGCAGCTCTGATCAGGATGTTATGAGTAGTGGTTGAGAGGAACAGGAAAGATTCTGTTAGATAGGCGGTAGTCTGCTTGTATTTTATTTTGAAGAATAGAAGCAAAGAGCGATAGCTACGACGCTGGTTTAGTTTAAGCCTACTTAGCTCATTGAACGCAGAGTTTTTGATGGAATTTGGGAATGTTCATTATAAAGCGGATACAAGCATTCTGAGATCTCTGATGTCTATAGCTCGGGCGCTACTTAGTTTGTCGTACAGGACATCACAATAGTCAAACAGAGGCATTATTAGCTGTTGAAAGAACATATTTATGAGCCTGAAAGGAATTATTTTAAGTGAGTGCAAAGCAAAGGCAAAGGCAAAGACACCTCCGTACAGGCCATGAAGGCCCTGGGAGGAGTGGAAGGTAAAGGCTTCCACCATTGCTAACCGCGGCACGTGATGGGGTAGAGTGTTTAGCTCTACGCCCGGCCGCCTTTACCCACAGGAATTAACCTGGTCTTCATTTTTGGTGTAGGCTGAGTGAACCTCAGGGCCACATGCACCTCCGGAAGTGGAAATTTCGTTTCTTAATTTGTACGACTTCCTGACGGGGATTCGAACCGAGCACGCCTTTACCGCCTCGGCCAGGCCGCCCCTTTTAAGTGAGTGCAGGGCGAAGAATATTCCTCGGCATATATCTGGACATTTTTCGTGATATGTGAAGCCATCTTTCTCCAGTTTCGACTGAGTTAATATATAAATGTTAGGTTCTTCAATCTTCCGAGACTAATTCTGAATGAATTAATTTTTAAACTACCTGAAAAGAAAACATGTGGTAGGATAATTATACATGAAAAATAAAAATTCAATTGAAATAGAATGATATTTTCGTTCTTGAATGAACATCATCAGATTCTAACATTCTATGCTAGAGTGGATAGAAGTGAGTACTTCATTAAGATAAGTAAAAAAGTTGAATAATTTAAGGATTTAAACTGAAATAAATATAAATACTGATACATTTATAAATATTTCTCAGTGTGATTTCTTAGAATTTGATGCTGTTTCTTTTTTTTTTTTTTCAAGAACGAAACTCTCCATTCTATTTGAATTTTGTTGCCTTTTATATATAATCCTGTTACCTTTTTTATTTATCGGGTATTTATAAGTTTACTTATTTAAAATTAGTTTTGACAGACTGAAGAACTTACCAGTTATAAAATATATACTTGTTACTTCTTCTGTCCAGTCATAGATTTTGTCCAGTATTAATCACCTATATTTCCCTTTGTTTTCAAAAGGGATAATGGTTCCGTCCTACTTTATTGGAGGAAATACACTGACACTATCAGTGGCAGTATGCTCGGTTTCTACTACTGCCAGTCATCTCCGCTAGATGACAGTACTTTTGTAATTGTAAAAAAAAAAAAACCTGCAAAATCTACGCCTAGGACAGCTAGCATGAACACGGAATTGTGGTGTGGCAACTAGATCGTCGTTCCTAGAAAGATCAGTGTAATTCGGAACTCAGTGCTGAAATGGGAGGACGACAGTGTGGTGGGCGCAGGTGGTTGGCTACTTGTCTATCGGGCAGGGTAATATATCACCAACCCAGTAATGTGATGGATGGAGGGGTCCATATGACGTCTGATGTTCAGGAGACCTGTCATCGTGATTTCGGTATTCGAACCAATACCACAAGCGAATAATCATCATTATTGGAATGCTGAATTGTCACTTCCGCATTGTACCCGAAAAATGTTTCACCGTATTAGGCCACGTTCAGTACATTTGGTACGTTTTGAAAATGTGTTAAGGGGAGTCATAACTGAAATTTTGCATTTGTACAATTTACCACTTGTCGAAACCAAATTTAAAACACAAGCACGTATTAATAAGATGTGGCCCCATAGAAAATTTGGACTTGATTAGTTAATTGCTTGCAAAGTTTAAACTAAAAAATTTATTTTCAAATGTTGGATGGAACATACACCTAGCGTCATAATTTTTCATTTTTTGTGGCTATAATTTGACGGAGTTGTGAAACGTACTCATATATTTAAAAACAACTCCGGGTTTTTCAGTCATGTATGAACTATTGGGGATAATTTTTAAAAATTTTCATTGTTTATTCAATAGAAAAAATCTAGTTTTATGCTATTCGAGAAGCAAACATAATATGAAGGTAAAATTCAACTGATAATAAAAGTGCAGAGCTACTTTTAATTCCTGTGCATATTCAAACATTCTATGAAAATGTCCAGTGAGTCCGATACGAACTATATCACAATGAGTATTTTATGCGTGGAAAAGAACTGAAACATTTTAAGGTAGAAAAATAATTGAACGTTTGAAGAAAGGTGCTTGATTGAAAACTGCCTTGGACTGTAGATTACCCTTTCAGATGTCTTTCTCCTCTTACACACAGCGTAGGCCTGTTTCAAGGTAAATATATTACAGAGGTATCATTGAAATAGCAGTCCGAAAAATCTATGAAGCTAATTTTGTCTGAGAGCGCGAGATATAGGACGTGACCTTGCTTTATATATGCTATGCTGCTAGTCTTTCAATCCAGCATTTAGAGCTTTAAAATGGCGTCAGGGAGAAACCAATAACGGGATTCGAAATAGGAAGAATTGGAGATTTCGAAGCTTAAAATTAAATTTAGATTTCTTGATCAAAAATTGCAACGCCGGGCTGAATGGCTTAGATGGTTAAGGTGTGGGGCTTCTGACCCCCGTTTGGCAGGTTCGATCCTGGCTCAATCCGGTGGTATTTGAAGGTGCTCAAATGAGTCAGTCTCGTATCGCTAGGAGTACTGGAACGTAAAAGAACTCCTGCGGGACTAAATTCCATCACCTCGGCGACTCCGTTAAACCATAAAATTAGTTAGTGTGACGTATGCCCAAACACATTATTATTATTATTATTATTATTATTATTATTATTATTATTATTATTATTATTATTAAACATCGCAACATTTCAGTCCCGATTTTCGTTAAGTCTTCTTTTCCTTCTTTATCTGTTTACCCTCCAGAGTCGGTTTTTCCCTCGGACTGAGTGAGGGATCCCACCTCTACCACCTCAAGGGCAGTGTCCTGAAGCTTCAGACTCTAGGTCGGGGATACAACTGGGGAGGATGACCAATACCTCACCCAGGCGGCCTCACCTGCTATGCTGAACAGTGCACTTGCGGGGGGAGTGGGAGATTGGAAGGGGAGATTAGGAAGAGGAAAGGAAGCGGCCGTGGCCTTAAGTTAGGTACCATCCCGGCATTTGCCTAGAGAAGAAATGGAAAACCACGGAAAACCACTTCCAGGGTGGCTGAGGTGGGAATCGAACCCACCTCTACTCAGCTGATCTCCCGAGGCCGAGTGGACCCCGTTCTAGCCCTCGTACCACATTTCAATATTCGTGGCAGAGCCGGGAATCGAACCCGGGCCTCCGGGGTTGGCAGCTAATCACACTAACCACTGCTCCACAGAAGCGGACGACTTCTGTGAAGTACAGAACAAAAATTGCCAACCAGACACCAGTGGGATCCGAAACATCAACCTTCCGATTTCGCTCACAACGGGCGACTTGCATGCATTGTACAGTTTTGATGGCAGTAGTGCTGGACCTGTAGTTTAAATTATTTCCAAAAGAACAAATAGGTCATAGGAGAGGCCTAGATCAAGCGATGAGAAATGGGAATGTTAATGGTTCGGATCCCACTGTTGTCGGATTAGCCACTTTTCTGTATGTAACATTTCTTAGATATATATTCTATATGTACTAAACACGCCCTAACACTTTGAAAGTTCCAGATTCAATATTCTTGTAAGGACCTTAGGTCACCGTGGTCAGCAAACCCTCCTACATAGTATTTGTGAAATCCTCCTGATAACCCATGCTGTATGTTTTGGTGTATATTTAATGGGGCTACTTTTACGAGATCTGACATGATTGTTATAACAGTTTAGTCCTTTTTTCCAATATTTCAGGCCTTTCCTTTCTTAATTCATTTTGCAAGTTGCCTTCAGCTGGAGCAGATAGATAATTTCAAGTATTTGGGATGTATGGTCTCCCAGGATGGTAAAATAGTAAGTGAGATTGACTCGAGGTGCGGTAAAGCTAATGCAGTAAGCTCGCAGTTGCGATCAATAGTATTCTGTAAGAAGGAAGTCAGCTCCCGGATGAAACTATCTATACATCGGGCTGTTTTCAGACCAACTTTGCTTTACGGGAGCGAAAGCTGGGCGGACTCAGGATATCTTATTCATAAGTTAGAAGTAACAGACATGAAAGTAGCGGGATTTTTCACTGGTACAAACAGGTGTGAGCAGTAGCAGGAGGATAGTCGGAATGAAGAGATAAAGAATAAGTAAGGAATTAACTGGGTAAGTGAAGAGGTGCGTGTAAACCGGCCTCGAGGGTGGGATCATGTGAGACGAATGGAGGAGACTACGTTACCAAGGAGAGTAATGGACTCCGTTATGAGTAAACGAAGTAGAGGAAGACCAAGACGAGGATGGTTAGACTCAGTTTATAACAATTTAAGGATAGGGGGTATAGAACCAAACGAGGCCACATAATTAGTTATAAATAGAGGATTGTAGCGGCGATTACTACATTCTCAAGGGACTGCAGACTGAACACTGAAAGTCATAACCGTCTATAATGAATGAATATGTATGCATTGCTTTACGTCGCACCAACACAGATAGGTCTTATGGCGACGATGGGACAATAAAGGGTTAAAAATGGGGAGAAAGAAGCCGTGGCCTTAATTAAGGTAAAGACCCAGCATTTGCCCTGGGTAAAAGGAGGAAAACCGGGCGAGTTGGCCGTGCGCGTAGAGGCGCGCGGCTGTGAGCTTGCATCCGGGAGATAGTAGGTTCGAATCCCACTATCGGCAGCCCTGAAAATGGTTTTCCGTGGTTTCCCATTTTCACACCAGGCAAATGCTGGGGCTGTACCTTAATTAAGGCCACGGCCGCTTCCTTCCAACTCCTAGGCCTTTCCTATCCCATCGTCGCCATAAGACCTATCTGTGTCGGCGCGACGTAAAGCCCCTAGCAAAAAAAAAGGAGGAAAACATTTAAAACCACCTTCAGGCATACAGAGAGTTGGTTCGAACCCACTGTCTCCTGAGTACAAGCTGACAGCTACGTGACCCAAAACACAAAGTCACTCGCCCGATGACATTAATGTTTCGTGCATCTGTGAGCTTGCATTCGGGAGATAGTGGGTTCGAACCCCACTGTCCGCATCCCTGATGATGGTTTCGCGTGGGTTCCCATTTTCACACCAGGCAAATGCTGGGGCTGTACCTCAATTAAGGCCACGGCCGCTTCCTTCCTTACTTCATTATCATTGAAACTGTCTCCTTACTCTCCTCGAACAGAGCATTGCAGTTTGAGTGATTCTTGAGAAGAGATGTCTGGTGAACCCTTTACGAATATTAATTCTGAAATTTCTGTTAACTATGCCGAAAGTTAATCCAACCTATTCATATATGTTAATTATGTATTCAGTATTTGTCCTGTTAATTTATTCGTGCATATTTTGGCCTTTTTTCGGATTTTCTTAAGGGGCATATTTGTATGCGTATGTTGTGCATATTTCCGATCATGAACTGCCGAGCCCTGCACCTTCGACAGTGATGGACACAACAGCTAGCATAATATGCAAAGGTCTAGCAGTGTCCTGCCTACAGCCCACTGAACTGAACTCATCCCATCCGAACAATGTAATAACAATATTTACTCTGTGACCTCGTTACGGAGCATTATTCAAGTAATGGTCCTCTCTCATGTATAAATGATGACCTGAGAGACGTCACTGTAAGTTAACTTCATAGATTATTAAGGAAGTCTTTATCCGCCTTCGGTAGTTGTTCGATGACAAACACGCCTATTCTTGGTCGATAACTTAGACAAAACCATCCTATTCGAAGAGTCTGCCAATATTGATAATAAACACCGTTGAAAGTAGTAACAAGACGAATTTAGATGAAGAACAGCTGCATCATTTTTATTAGTACCACATTATTTTAGGCCTCTGAATGACTATGAAAAATATTTCCACTTCACTGAAGTTTCACTTTTGTTATCTAGGAAATTTCAGAGGTGAATTATACGAACATTTTAATTATATTAATCTCCTAGGGTAGTTGTAGACGCTTAATTCACCCGGAAACACATGGGTTGAATTTCCCACTAGGTAATAATGCCGTTAATACATTATAACTTTATTTCTAGAGGAGTACACTGCCTGAAAAAGAAATGAGAGCCAGAGTATTTCCAGGCGTTAAAGACTGCTGAGCCTAGAACTAACAAGTACAAACTAGGTAGTGATGGGGTCACAAAGAATGGAACCTTTTACCTTCCACTACTCCATGATTATTCATGACATGTATCTCAAACCAGAAACCTCCTGAAATATATTTGTTGCAATAAACATTCGCAGCTACAGTTCTCACGCAGCAGACACAACAGGCTAATGGAGTTTGAGTTCTTGAAACAAACAGACCTCTTAGAGGGAGATTACTGTCAGATCGCTAATCAGCTGCGCACGAAGTGAGTTTCGTTCGCATGAGAGTTCATACTGTTTCAGTATGAGTGAGAAGAAACGAACCTTGACTTCGCTAGTTGCTACGAGTGTTCACGCCGCCTCCTCGTAATTATAACTGTATCGCGGGTTTCTCATACACGGCAGATGCCGCCTATCTACTTGGACCAGGCTATTAATAGCCAAACGAAAATCTTCTTCTTATTATTATTTATATTATTATTATTTTACTCCATACTTCCTTACATCAAACGTAGTTCAATTCAAAGTTTGGTCAGCATAGGTGCAGAGGGATTTCTGAAGGATCGTGGGATAGTGATAGCCGGATAGGTTATTACTGGCAATCAAATACATTTATATTGACAATCGGGCCGCGGCGAAAGTTGGTAGTGGAATGAGCTCTTGATTCAACATAGTTTTAGAGGGTAAATAAGGCTGTAATCTTTCACATTATTTGTTGTTCATATTATACGTGGGTTATATACTGAAATACATTGTTAGGAGGGGTTCTCTTGGGTGGAAATGTAGTACTCTAGTCTGGCGTATGCCGATGACTTATAGGTGAACTGTGGTGAAAGCTTGAAACGTGATACAATGAATGTGATACCGAAAATCAGCATTTCCGAGATGAAAGTGATGTTAGTACAGAAGAATCTTAAGAGGATGCAATGTCAGATGGAAAAATGGAAAACTTGAACACGTGGATCCATTCAAGTATTTAGAATGTCTGTTTTCCCAGAATGGTATACTATGAGATTTTTACTCAACGTGCAGCAAAGCTAATGCAGTCAGCTTGCTGTTGAAAACAATATTTTAAAGAAATAAGCTAGGCTAACTCTCGGAAGAAACTATCTGTGCATCGGTCTATTTTCGGACCGACTTACCTGTACGGGATTGAATGTTGGGTGGACCCACAATATTTCATTCGTAATTGTTAACTAACAGACAGCGAGAGTTATTATGTTACAAACAAATTGGAACAATGGTAGGAGGGTAAGCGGGATGGGAAGATAAAGTCCAAGTTAGGAATAAACACGATGGCAAAGCCGTGCACATAAGACAGGTTCAGTGCTAGAAACTTATGTTGCCAGGGGTGGAAGATAGGTAACCATGGAGAGTAAGAGTATTAGAGGGAGAGCTAGGATACGATGGCAAGAAACTAGGACACAGAGCCAGTTGCAAATAAAGCATAGTTATCCCACATAGGCTTGCAGACTGAATGATGAAAGCATTACAGTGTATTGTGAAAACGTATATATTTTAGAAAGTCGGTAAAGGCTATTGAATACCACGTAAAATAACTACTAAACATTTCTGGAAGTCTCTTTGCAGCCCAGAATTGCTGGATTCTTTCCTTGCCAGCCTGCCGTCTTTCCGTCGTCCAACCACGGTTCTGCCTTTGTTCTCCATGGAAGCCTTGAAGTTGCTGATTTGTAACTGATACTGTGCTCGATATGAGATGTTATCTCGCCTCAAAATTAGTCCAGCCTTGTTGAAATCCTTCCTCACATTCCGGAACCACTTGTCAGAAACTTTAGGTCTCCTATCAAATACCTGAAAGATTTGTTTCGTCAATCGCTTTGCACCCATTCTGAAGAGGTGTCAGGAGAATTTCAGTCTTCTATTTATTATTATTTTCAGTCTTCTATTTATTATGATTATACTTCGTGAATTTCCATCAATTATGTACTTATTACATCTCAGGAAGTATAACTTTAAAGTCTCTATTTCGTAATACTTAATATAACTGATTCGATCAAAAATGAAATATACATTTTCTAGTGACAAGCTCTCTTGAGTTATAATATACTTTAAAATTATATTTAGCGTTGAATAGCGCTTTCCGTGGACGAGAAACCTACTTTTGACTGATATTAACAGTAGCAGAAGGCTCGTGGGAAGCCACTTGAAAATGATTATATTTTCCATTGGATTTCAAATTTATTCTCTTGATGCCTTTTGTACCTGTTTCTTCACTAATGTATACCTGCTTCCTCCTTTGCTATGTCTCCTCTTGTAACATACATCATTATTTCTGTTCCGTGGGAATGCAGGCAGATGTTTTGCGATGTAAAATTGAAGTAACTGCGTGCTAGACCACAAAGGTCTCCCTCTTACTAACTAATACATGACAGGGATTGGACACAACATGACCATTAGTGACACTTGGAAAAGGAATGCTTGATGTTAATGGTCTTCATTCCAATTAGTAGAAACACTTCATTTAACGACCGTATTTACAGTAAGACAAGTGGAAAAATAATTTCATTACAATGTTTTTATGATGGCAAAAATTGTTCCTTCTTAAATATCGAATGTCTTAGTTTACATTCACAATGCAGTGCTCTTCTATTATTTGATGTTGAGAATTTGCAGAGCTCACAATTATTTTTGGGTCTTTCCTATCTTTCCTATATTTTCGTGTTTTCCACAACTTCTCGTATAATACCGCTTCAAGTCATACGCGGCTTTTCTCTGGACGTCTCTTTTTCCAGGTCCTCCTGTGCGTACTTCTCACACCTCTTTGCGATATCCTTCCGGTTCATCCGTAACAACTTTTCTCAGATATTTCACTTCTACTGATGGTAAGGTTTGTTTTAATCTCCGGCCTATGTTCGTGTTTCACATCCATACAGATGTGTCTGGATATACTATACTTTGTTCTTCTCGTTTATCTCCGTCTTCCACAAGGGACTTACGTTAATATCAAAATAAAGTGTACTTAGAACATGTTATAATTTATACAACCGAGCGAATTGGTCGTGCCTTTAGGATCACGCAGATGTGCGCTTGAATATGGGGTATCGTCGGTTCGAACTCCACTTTCAGCAACCCTGAAGATGGATTTTCGTGGGTTCCAATTTTCACATCAGGCAAATGCTGGGGCTGTACCTTAGGGCCATGGCCACTTCCTTCCAACTCCTAGCGCTTCCCTATTTCGTCCTCGCCATAAGAACTAATTGTGCCCCAGCGACGTAAAGCAATTTGTAAAAAAAAAAAAAAAGTGTCATTACACAGGCTGACACATTCGTATCTTACAACCAAGATCATCCTCCGAAAAATTACAATGAACCTAGCAATTTCCATGCCATAGTAAACAGAATCAAATTAGAAAGACCCTGTCAAAAGTGTAGTTCATACTACAGAGTCAAGGCGAAAGGTAGAGCGAGTTGGCCGTGCAGTTAGGGGCACGCAGCTGTGAGCTTGCATCCGGGAGATAGTGGGTTCGAACCCCACTGTCGGCAGCCCTGACGATGGATTTCTGTGGTTTCCAATTTTCATACCAGGCAAATGCTGAGGCTGTACTTTACTTATGACCATGGACGCTTCCTTCCCACTCCTAACCCTTTCCTATCCCATCGTCGCCATAAGACCTATCTCTGTCGGTGCGACGTAAAGCAACCAGCAAAAACAGAAGAAAAGGGGTTGCGGTGTTTAGCAGTTTCTATCGCCTCACGAGATTCTATTCTTCTTCTTTTTTTCCCACAACTTTTCCCACATCTGTGGTGTCGCGGGTCCAAACTGTGTCACACATGTCCATTTGGCCCTATTTACGGCCGGATGCTCTTCCTGACGCCAACCCGATATGGAGGGATGTAATCACTATTGCGTGTTTCTCTGATGGTTGGTAGTGTAGTGTGTTGTCTTAATATGAAGAGGAAAGTGTTGGGACAAACACAAACATCCAGTCCCTGGGCCAGAAGAATTAATAAGATGCGATTAAAATCCCTGACCCAGACAGGAATCGAACCCGGGATCCTCTGAACCGAAGACCTCAACGCTGATAATTCAGCCAATGAGTCGGACTATCACCTCACAATTGATTCTTGGTGTAAAACGTTTCTCCTTACAAATGACAGATGTTTCGTAAAAAAATGGCGGGTTGCCTCCCAAGAGGCATGGTGCGGGTCTTTCGAATTGATACCATACAGGCGATGAACTCGATAATGTTGTGAGATGGCAGTAGGCAATGGTGTGATGATAAACGGGTTTGAAAGTCAGGTTGTGAGTTTCACAAATAGAAAAGTACTCTCAGTTATAATTACTGCGTTGATGGGCTGAAAGTTCCTTTTGGCGATCATTGTAAGTACCTCGATGTTAATATAAATTAAGGAAAAATCTTCATTGGGGTAATCACATAAATATGATTGTAAATAAAGTGTACAGATAAGTTATCTGCATATGGTGATGAGGGTATTTAGGGGTTGTAGTAAGGATGTAAAGGAGAGGGATAAGTCCCTGGTAAGACCCCAAATAGAGTATAGTTCCAATATATGGGACCCTCACAAGGACTACTTGATTCAAGAAGTAGAAAAAATCCAAAGGAAAGCAGCTCGATTTGTCCTAGGTGATTTCCGACAAAAGAGCAACTTTACATAAATGTTGCAAAGTTTGGGCTGGGAGGACTTGGGAGAAAGGAAAAGACCTGCTCGACTAAGTGGTATGTTCCGAGCTGTCAGTGGAGAGGTGACGTGGAATGTCATCAGTAGACGAATAGGTTTGAGTGGTGTCTTAAAAAGTAGGAAAGATAACAATATGAAGATAAAGTTGGAATTCAAGAAGACAAATTTGGGCAAATATTCGTTTATAGGAAGGGGAGTTAGGGATTGGAATAACTTATAAAGGGGGATGTTCAATAAATTTCCAATTTCTTTGAAATCATTTAAGAATAGGGTAGGAAAACAACAGATAGGGAATCTGCCACCTGGGCGACTGCCCTAAATGCAGATCAGTAGTGATTGATTGATAGCGATTGAATGATTTTGCCTCTGTGAGAATGGGGCCCGACCTATGAGGAATTCTTATTACGAAGACGGCACAGACGCCCAGACCTCGAGCCATCGGAATTAACCAATTAAGTTTAAAAAACCCGACCTGGCCGGGAATCGAACCCGGGACCCACAGGACCAAGGGGGCCAGCACTCATCAGAAATGATTTGATGGTCATTCTGTATGGCATTCTCCGCCGCAGCAGACTTCCCTGGCTAGTATGTGCTTCCTATGTTCCTTCACCTTCGTCATTACCTGCTTACATGTTTGACCACCATAAACAGATCCACAGGAAGAAAGAATTCGTGCGTTTAGATTCACGTAACCGTGAGCTTATATTCGGGAGATGTTGGGCTCAAATCCCACCGAGGACAGCCTCTGAAATAATTTTCTATATATTCCCATTCTCACACCAGGCGAATACTGGGATTGTACCTCAATTAAGACCACGGTCACTTCCTTCGCAATCCTAGCCCTATACCCTCCTGGCGTCGCCGAGTACCTTCGATGTATTAGTCCCGATGTTGAAGCACTAGTAAAAACCAACCGACCGACCGACCGACCGACCGACCGACCGACCGACCGACCGACCGACCGACCAAGAGAGAGAGAAAACCATTTTCTATCACGATATTAGGTGTAAGGAACGTGCTGATATTGTTCCCTTAGAAAATATTGCTTATCTTATCCTTGACTATACGTATAATTGTAACTTAAAAGCTCTTCAGTCTCTAAACCGCACAGGTTAAATATAATATTATACTACAACGTACCTGTGAAAACACAATATTATTAAACAAAGGATAAATATACACACTATTTTTTGCAGGTATGTTGTAGTATAATATTAACTGCGTGCTCGATAGAGTGAAGAGCTTTTCTGGTAAATTTAACTGAGTTTACACTGGAGAGTATGGCTTCCTTCTCATAAAAGAAAGAAGGTTATGCGTATTGCAAGAAAGCCAAACTCACAGGAGGAAAATCACGGAACAGCCTGTCTTTCATCTCGCGCTTTGCACCTCGTTATTCTGTAATTAAATAGTCATTGCTCAGGAATATTCTCGTTAGGAACTCAAGTTTACCGTTTAACTTATCCTCTTCACAAACCACCTTCGTTCGACTGACAGGTTAAGGGCAGCACGCTCTCGACAAGGATGATAGTGAAGGGACAGATGTTAGTATGGGTAGGTTTACGTTAAACTGAATAACTTAAATTTCCATCACATTTCCTAAAAATCAAAACACCCAAGAATGGCAGATATCCTTCACGTTCGGTCTCCATGGTAAATTTAATGTTTAGATGTAAGCTACTCAGGTGATGCAAACATCTGGGTAATATATATTCACCTTAGGGTCAGATAAGAAAAGTGTGATCGACATATCTCGGCCAGATGCACGGATTAACGTGCAAGACTGAAGGCAGCCCTGTTCACAACCCTACATAAAGTAATTAGCAACGAAAAGTCCCAATTCGTATATTGTTCCAAGAAATACGTGGTGATGAGGACAAGATTAAAACAGATTAGCAGTGTCTCCTGAAAATATATTAATCAACAGAGACAAGGTGCCCGTAATTGAAACCGTAGTGAACAAAGACACATCAACAACTTTGAATAAAAAATCATCAGGAGAGATACGCAGATTGGATAAAATACCAAGAAAGTTTACTCTTTTCAGACAGTCTGCTTTATACTTCTTCACCACCGTTCTTGCCCTTCATGCAAGAAACTCAATGTTGAAAACATCCTAGTGATATGAGCTGCGAATTTTAGGTTAAGTAAAATGTAGTTAATTATGAGAATGTATTCTTAATTTATTCCTAAAATTTACAATCATTTTCTTAATCATCATTATATGGTCGATCAGTTTAGCAGTTTGCCGTTTTTACCACTACGAGCGCTAATGTGGGTCAGTGTATTGTTTCACTTAAGCACCACTACGAGCGCTAATGTGAGTCAATGCAGAGTTTCACTTAAGCCCTTATAGTTACATTCGGTGTGGACATATTTAAAAAAAATAAAAAGTCTGAGGGTATTGACCCAAAGAACACATTACGGAAAGAATGATGTAAATAAGTTAATTTGTCTAGGATTTGAATAAAAAAGAAAACTAGTAAAGATACAAGCAATGTTAGGCTAATTTTCCGGAACTGCATTTAGGCCGGAAGTGATTTTCAAAATTTGTTTGTTTAGATTTATAGACTTATCCGAGACCTACAGTTTGAAAACTTCTCGGGCCATTTAGCTCTTCAACATTCGGCAAGATTCAGGAAACTGCTTAATTTTACGTTTTTCGTAACGAGTGAAATACAAAAATAACATAAGTATTAAAATACAGAATAAATGATAAAACGAGACTGAAACAAATGTCTATGCTAATATGCTATCCTACTGTACATGAAATATCTACTTTAATAGACAATAAAATTTACAATTTGCTTCCTAAATACAATAATATAATACCTGCGAAGAATTGAATATACAATGGATTATAATGATGATGATGACAATAATAATAATAATAATAATAATAATAATAATAATAATAATAATAATAATAATAATAATAATAATAATAATAATAATAATAGTAGTAGTAATAATATAGATAAACCGACTATTATTTACAATTTAATGCCCAATTCTTGAAATTTGTCACAATGATAAATGTTACAGTTATAATGTTATTACTGTGGGAGAATATCAGTACAGAATGGGGATCGGGATAAGGATGAGTCTGCAAGGGACCACAGCTCAGTACTATTGCTCGAACAATATCCATAAATGATGTAATAATAATAAGAAGAAATAACGCATTATGAGCTCGTCTCGTGGGGATATTTTGAGAACTCTCTTTTGAATCCTCCTTGGTTTGATATCCCCCCAATCTGCGGAAGGAGGTTCCATTCACTGCTTGCTATAGTAGTGAAGGAATTGTTTAAGTAGAGGATTTATCCTTAGGATAGCGAGCAATGTCGTGTTGAGCACTTTGATGTTTCTATCATGGTGTTCATTAAGGCTATGAAATCGTTCATACGGGTTAATTGGGAATTGTAAGGAGGAGGAGGAGGAGGAGGAGGAGGAGGAGGAGGAGGAGGAGGAGGAGGAGGAGGAGGAGGAGGAGGAGAAAGAACAGTAGCTCCTGTTTTCTTTTCTCGAAACGAAGGAATCTTTTACCATCTTACTCGCTGGAACACAAGTTCTTACACCGGGCTTTTCAGTCATTCATATAAAAACGTTTATAATCTCATCGTTTTGCCGGTTTTTTTAACAGCTGATTCTCCTCCAAGAGCCAATCCAACCATCAACACCCTCTCCACTTCCACAAGAGATATCTGAAGAATGTTAAATTTCCGATATTTCCAGTATGTTCCTCACTTGCTCTTTGTATAGCTATTTTGGGACGTAACGACCTGAAGCGGGGCGCGTAGAGGAACGGATTTACGGAGAGAAAGAGAGGAGGTACGAAGAGGGAGAGAGAATATATCGGCATTGACGTGACTGTCGTTGCGCAAAATTAGATCCAGAGTCAAGTCCCATGAAATTAAAAAGTCTAGTTGTGATAACTCTCGCAATATAATACTAAATACAATATAACTTTGTACCCGCTGTTAATTCCAGCTTCCTAAAGAGAATTTATACTATGTGATGGGATTTACGTATCCGTAGGTGTAAAAAGAAAAGTGTTGGAAAGCATTTTTAAACAAACTAGCGTATAATTGCTGTTTGGAGTTACTTTCGTTCTTGTATGGTCTATATTCCGTTGTGTGAATTATTGGTTTATAAGATCACTTTTGTCAGAGTGGCAATTGTATAGCTGGCAGAATCTTCACATAACACTTCTTTGAATGACGGACCTCATTCTGTGGATCGGCGATAGATTTTGGGACTCTGGATCCCCAGCGTCGCATGTTCGAACCCAGCAGAGATAGTCGGACTTTTGAAAGATGGTAAGATAATCCATTCGAAACACCATATCGTATTTGTTTTATTTATTTATGACACATGTCTGCACAGAATTATCCTTCAATTACAACAGACAGTGTGAATGAATGAATAACAATCTCTTCTCTCCTAGTCACGGATAATCACCTACTAGGGAGAGAGTATTTATTGCTGAATGAATGCTCTCAGCTTACAGCTACGGGACTTCAAGCAACCAAGGAAAGAACATTGTATCTACTTTTATCTTGAAAAACATCCACGTGCAATTTAAGAATAAATGACATTGAGGAATAGTGATAACAGCCACAATACAATAACAATCTTCTCTCCTTATTTTCCTCAACCCTAAGATTTGCGTATCTTCCAAGCATTTCAGTTCCTTGCTCAACAGCTTCAAGTGGCAATACGAGTAGATGTGCTTGCCTTTAATGTTGTCTATAAATTGCACTCTAGGTCTTCCTTTGGTTCTTCTACCTCCCATTTATTTTATTTATCTTACTGTTTCAAAGAACCCATAAGCTAATGCTCGTATTGGGACGGTACATTGAGGAGCTGGCACAGTTGCCATTTTAAAGGCAAATTGAATTATTGACAAAATTGTATAAATATTAAGTGTAAAATATAACATTTTTCAAGGATACAATTGAGTGTTTATGTATGAACAGAACCATATATATCTAAGTGAAACCTGATAATAAGTTCATCTCAACAGACTAAATCCAACAACATTAAATTTTTCCCTTAAATATTTCTAGATGATGATGGCACGTGTTGTTTAAAGGGACCTAACATATAACATCATCGACCGTAAATGTTTCTTAATATTTCTTTTGAATTTATGGAAATCCTGACAAGCTTCTATCGAGTCTGGAATGAAATTAATTGCTATTATAGCCCTATACAATACACCGTTAGTTCCATACTTCAATGTATCCATTCTAGGGTCATGCAAGTTTCTAGATTGCCGTGTTGCATAATCATGAATAGAAGAATTACTGGTGAACTGGAGTTTTATTTTTGCCCGAGCCAAACTAAGTTAAATTTCGAATGCAAGTGTTATCAAAGTGTAGGCAATAGATTAAATAACCGGCGCAATGCCTGTTGAAAGGTATATGATGTGTCTGGACATTAAGAATGGAAAACAATAAATGGTTCTGAATGCTTTATTTTGAATAATTTGAAGTTCCTATATTTGAACAGGTTGGTGTAACAGTCATAATGACGAAGCAAGTGGCAAACGAAGCTATTTCTTCTTAGGAGACAACACCAGCACCACATCTCAAAGACCTCGAGTTTCAGCACTTTCAATTTTCGTAGGGTCCATGTCTCTGACACATAGCTTACAACACTCAACACAAATTTGTGCACGAAGTTTCTTTCGTAGTTCTATGTGAATCGACTTAGACAGAGACTTGTTTTTTTAGAATATTTCCTTCGCCTGTACAATCCGGGAATTTACTTCTCTCCTACATTTCCCGTCCGATGTGATCAGACTTCTTAGATATCTGAATTCCTTTACTTGATCTAGTTTTCTCCATCCTTCAGCGCATTTTCAATTTGATAACTATCTGCTGTAAAAGTCATTCTTGGTCTTCTGTTTGTTAACTTTCATGCGGCACCTGTATTTTAGCAATTTGTTCATGTGACTTAGTGCTTTTTCCATGTCATTTTTCATTTATTTATCAGTTGGCTAGGATTTTTATGTAATAAAGTGTGAAGTATGAACATAATAAATATTTAAAAAATATGTAATATTCATGAAATATGTAACACACATAAAATAAATTGGAGTATTATTGCATTAAATTTACAGAAATGTTTGTATATTCCTTTTATTATGATTGCGGTTATGATATAAGACAATAAGATTGTTTTATATTTTCCATATTTTAGGAAAACAATACGGTATCGTTGTTGCTTTAAATAATTTACAAAGTATACTCGTTTCTAAATTTGATAGTGTAATTTCTTATTAAATAAACAAATTAAGGGCATAATTAAAATGTTCTAGTGTCCAAAAGTTAAGCATAATCTCTAAACGAGGCCATACCGCCGTATAGGAATGCCAAAGGGATTGCTGAACAGACGGAAGCTGAATCACACACCATGTATCACACAACTTGTCCAAAAAAAACAGTGTCAGAAAGGTTCTGATAGCTAAGGTACACCTTTGAGAACAACTAACGAAACTTGGCAAAGTCTTGCACAACAAAATATGCTGTTAATAGGGTGTAAGGTTACCCCTAACGGTCACACATGCTTCGCAGCGACGTGGCATGCTCTCTGTCAGATGGTCCAAGAGCTCTTGTGGCAGTCGATCCCATTCTTCCAAAAGGGCAATGCGAAGGTCTTGGAGGGTCCTTAGTGGAGGCTGACGGGATGCAATTCGCCTTTCCAATTCATCCCAGGCATGTACTATAGGATTCAGATCCGCAGACCTCGATGGCCAGTCCAAGCGATGAATGTCTTCCCCAGCCAGAAATTCATCCACGAGAGCATCGCGGTGCGGTCGGGCATTAGCGTCCATTAAGGGGAAGTCTGGACCAACCGCAACTCTGAAAAGTCGAACACGTAGTCTCAGTACCTCATCCCCGTATCTCCGAATGTTAAGAGTGTTCTTCGCACCTCCCATGGTGATGTGCAGGTCCATACGGCCATTCAACATGACGCCGCCCCACACCATGACGCCACCACTATCATAATGGTCCCGTTCCACGATGTTCCTGTGGTTATCGGCTACCTGGTTCTCTCCATATTAATGTGCGACGGGAATCGTTCTGCAAACTGAAGCGGGATTCCTATGTGAAGAGCACATGCCTCCATTCATTCATGGTTCAGTTTCGATGCTGCCGGCTCCACAGTAAATGGGCCCATCTCTGTGCTGGAGTGAGTGGGACGCACACCGCTGGACGTCGGACAAGCAGCCCTGCTGTTCTGAGCCTCCGGTATACAGTTTGCCGGGAAACGGCAACCCCTGAGACGGCTGCAAGCTCCATCGACAATTGTCTTGCAGGTACACTCCGATTTCGTCGGGCGGTTATGGCCAGATATCGTTCCTGCTGTGGGGTGGTTACTCTTGGTCGATATGGTACTGGCCTACGGCTAAAGTCTCCTGTGTTTCGAAATCGTCTCCAAAGCCTGGAAATGACACTTTGTGGCACATTCAAGGATACGGTGACTTCTGTCTGTGTCTGGTCTGCTTTCAGGCGGCCGAGTATTTCACCCTGCAAAACGGGGTCCAAATGGTGTCGTTGTGCCATTATGTTGTCACGTTCACCACGAGGCTACACTCCGCACACTAAAGCAGGACAAACACGACTGAGGGAATATGGGGCGCAGGGCTTGGCTGTGTTTACCTTGCGGTTACGCCGCTAATCAAAGCAGGGAACACTCCTTTCCTATACAGAGTGAACACGTAAGGTTGATACGTGCATATGTCGTGCGACTTACGACCTATTTCCCGTTGCCCTGCTTACTCGTAACTTATGCTTGAGTTTTGAACACTAGTGTACTTCAGATGCACTGGCGGAAAAATATATCGAAACACCAAGAAGGGGTTGTGCTAGATTAACGAACGTTGGTAGCATGTTTATACATCTGGAAGATTTTGTTGATTCAAATTTCTCACAAATCGCATTAGCGTGGAGCTGGTTGCGGCCCCATGACGTTGCACACGAGGTTTGCTTTAAGTATTGACTGTAGTGAGTGAGAGCGTTAGTTACCTGTGAGACTGGACGGAGTGACCATGAGTGGGTCAAGAATGCCTGTTCGATGATGAAGAGGCGAGCATCAACAGCTCACAGCTGTTGAACGAGGCCGTTCGATGGGGCTACGTGAAGATGGATTTTCCTTCCGCGTTATTGCAGAACGACTTGGCAGAAATGTCTCCATCGTGCATGCGTGCTGGTAACAATGGTCACGAGAAGGGAAATTCGGAAGAAGACCGGGCTCCGGACGTCCCTGTGGCACCACCGAGAGGGAGAACCGCCGTATTCAGTGCATGGCTATGGCGTAGCGGACTTCGTGTTCAGCAGCAATTCGAGTGGCAGTTGGCACCACAGTGACGCATCGAAGAGTTCGAAATCGGTTACTTGAAGGTGTCAAAAGAGAGCTCATTGGAGGATGGTGTGGAGGTCCGTTGTGTTTTCCGATGAAAGCCGGTTCTGCCTTGGTGACAGTGATCGTGGTGTGTTGGTTAAGAGGAGGCCAATTGAGCACCTGCATTCCACCTGTCTTCGGCGTCGACACACAGGACCTACACATGCATTTCTGGTCTGGGGAGCAATTTTCTATGACAGCAGGAGCATTCTCGTGGTTATCCCACGCATCCTGACTGCAGATGTGTACGTCCATCTGGTGATTCGAACTGTTGTGCTGCCATTCATGAATAGAATTCCCGAGGCTCTTTTCCAACAGAATAATACACACCCCCATGCTGCTGTTGCAATCCAACCTGCTGTACAGAGTGTCAATATGTTGCCTTTGCTTGTTCGATCCCCCGATTTTATCCCCAGTCGAGCACGTACGTGTATGTGACATCATTGGGCAACAATTCCTGCGTCATTCACAACCGGTATTAACCTCCCTGTATTGACCAACCAAGTGCAACAGGCATGGAACTCCATCCCGCAAGCTGACATCCGTCATCTGTATGATACAATGCATGCACGTTTGCATGACTGCATTCAAAGGTCAGGCGATTACACCGGTTATTAACGGACCAGCATGGTACATTTGCGATGGCTATTCTCGCGCGGATATTAACCTGTAGCCTTGCACCTGCAATCAATTAAAATATGTTATCTCCACAAATATACTGCCAAAGTTTCATATCTATATCCATTATTTCGCGATGTTTGGATATTTTCCCCCAAGTGTATATAAAAAGAACGCTGTGCACTGTCAATCACTCAGTTTATGCCCAACCCTTGCCCCGTTTGTCCACGGGGTCAGTTGTGAATTGAGACGAAGCTTCGTAGCGAGTTTCTATGACCGGATACACTTCCCGACGTCAACCTCATCAGAGAAGTTAATGAGATGAAATGAATAACGTGATGTATGTTAGTAAGAAGAGAGGGGGTGAAATCCGTTGCCGGCACATAACCTACTATTGTAGAAGAGTACCAAAGTGTCTGCTCAGCGTTTCACCTCCGGATCCGACGGATGAATCACGAACAAAATCATCATATGCCCTCACCCCATATGAACAATGTGGAGTGGTTTGGAATGTAATCCAGGCTTTTGATACACTATCTAGTGACTGGAAATTATATACCACCACCTGCTCTCCTATCATGCCGGCCAATATTCGGATGGTGAAGCACTTTTCGACCAATGGGACTCGAATCAATTAAGCACTTTTCGACCAATGGGACTTGAACCGGTTACTCACGGTGTCAGAACACATAGACCTGACGCCTGAATGACGAAGGACACCAGTCCGTTTCCAATGTAAATAGCGGAATATTTTACACAATTTATTGTTGTAACCAATTTCGTGTTTTTCTCATGCCGTGAATATAAAATAAACGTTATATCAGTCACTACTGATCAGCATTCAGGACAGTCTCCCATGTGCCATATTACCTATCTCTTGTTTTTCTAGCCTTTTCTTAAATGATTGCAAATAAATTAAAAGTTTATTGAAGATCTCTATTGGTAAATTATTCAAGTCCCTAACTCCCCTTCCTACAAATTAATATTTACCCCAATTTGTTCTCTTGAACGACAAATCATCTTCTTATTGTAATATTTCTTACTTTTGAAGACACCACTCAAACTTATACGTCTACTAACGTCATTCCAGATCATCTCTCCTGTGTACGCTCGGAACATACAACTTAGTCGAGCGTCTCGTCTCGTTTCTTCCAAGTATTCGCGGTCAAAACTTTGCAGCATTTTTGTAACGCTACCCTTTCGTCGGAAATGACACACAACAAATCGAGCTGCTTTTCTTTGGTTTTACCATTCTTGAATCAAATAATCCTGGTGAGGGTCCCATACAATGGAACCATATTCTAGTTGGGGTCTTACCAGAGACTTAATTGCCGTCTTCTTCACATCCTTACTACAACCCTAAACAGCCTCATAACCATGTGCAGAGAACTGTACCCTATATTTACAATCCCATTTACGTGATTATTCTTATCTTTCCTTATATTAACACCTAGGTACCTACAATGATCCCCAAAGAGAACATTCACCTTATCAAGGCAGTAATTAAAACTGTGAGAACTTTTCCTACTTGTGAAACTCATAGCCTGAATTTTAACACTTTTATCATCGTACCATTGCCTTCTATCTATCTCACAACATTATCGAGGTCATTTTGCAATTGCTCACAATCTTGTAACTTATTTATCACTCTATACAGAATAACATTATCCGCAAAATGCCTTACCCTGATTCCACTTCTTTACTCATATCATGTGTATATGTAAGAGAATATAAACGTCCAATAATGCTTCCTTGAAGAATTCCTGTCTTAATTAGTACAGGGTCAGGTAAAGTTTCGCCTACTCTAATTCTCTGAGATCTATTTTCTAGAAATGTAGCTACCTATTCCGTCAATCTTTTGTCTAGTTGTGACGAACCCACTCGGCCCACAGATGTTTGACAAAATTATAACGTGGCGGGTCACTTTAATATTAATATAAATAAATGATATCTCATTGTTTCTCCATAAACAATATCCCATGGGCGCCAGCCTTCAAGCTTATGGCTTGAAAACGAAAGTTGATAATTAATAATAATAATAATAATAATAATAATAATAATAATAATAATAATAATAATAATAATAATAATAATACGTAATGAGACTCAAAAACTCCTAGGGCTTGGGTGACGGAACACAAATCATTAAGTGCACTAACTTGGAATTTAAGGGTCATTAATAATCATTTCATAAAATACAAATTAAAACAGCTATTTATTAGGATGAAAAACGTGACGTAACGGCGTATTAACGAAATCTGAACTTACGAAAGCAAAAAAAATTTGAATGAAATTAATTCTAAGAAAATGAACTGTTGCGCGAAGACTTGCAGTAACGTATGCCTTTAGCTTACCATATGTAGATTCTGTTGTCTTGAAGCTGATGATGGGTGGATCTCTCGTACCGGCTGCCTCATCTGTTGTTGGATTCCAGTCCTACTTATGCTTTTCCTGCCTTTAACACTTCCTACTTTATTCCTTACATAAAGTCGTAATGAGTCCTCATTTTAAATGCAAAACCACCATGGATTTTGTTATTGGAGAGAATGCACTTGTATTCTTCCGTATTACGGTACAGTAGCGTAGCTAAATTCATAATAAAAGCTCTCCTTCCCTGTACTAGTCAAAACCAGTCTCCCGTTGACTATACCTCTCGTCATTGAGATAACAAGTCCCAATGAGAGTAACTTTTGAGTAGTATCCTACGGTACTACTCAGGTGCGAAGTGAAATAAGTTAAAATCTTCTCCGATGTGGAGACGTAGAATCGTAGTAAGAGTGTCTTCTAAGAGTGTCTCAGTGTCTAAGAGTGAGAATAAGACTGTCTTCTGCAGCTCTTGTCTTCGAAGTATATCGGTTCAAAAGTCTCCTTCCATCAGCCATACTTATCACATGGTCCAGTAAGATTCGAGGTCTCATCCCTTCTCCTATGTATTGCTCTGAATCCATCACGTTGCTTCATTACGTTCATTCACATAGGCTGAACTTTCCCGCTGAAATAAAGCGTCAGGTAGCGAAGTTCGAAAAGTGGTCGTTCATAATGTTTCAACTGTCTCTTAATTTAAAATGACATATCAGTGATTAAATATATACATCTTATCAATTAATTATATAGTTCAATAATTGAAAACATACAGTGATGTCCCAAACATCACATAGTCAAATTACACTCATTTTTGCCAGTAGTCTCCCATGGTGTGCCCTATAAAAACAATCGCGATGCAGTCCATTTGACCTCCTGAATCCGAGATATCTGCTATATCCTGCTGGAATTCTAAAAACTGAGCTTCAATGTAATAACGTTTCATAAACCCAAACTGCCTTCTCTGGAGCCAGTATTAATTTCGCAAACATGTCTAATATAATCAGAAAGAATGATTTCCAAAAGCTTACATGCAATGCCTGTCAAACTGACTGGCCTGCAATTTTTTGCTTTATGTCTATCATTTTTTCTTTATACACATGGCCTACTACAGCAGCTCTCCATTCGTTTGGTACAGGTCCTTCAAGCAAACAATAATCAAATAATTACTTCAGATATAGTCATTTATCCCAACCCATTGCCTTTAGTATATCCCACGAAATCTTATCAATTCTAGCTGCTTTTCTTGTATTCATCTTTTGTATCTAATTGTAAATATCGTTGTTATCACACATATATTTTAATACTTTAGTAAATGTCACCTCACCTATCTGAACATTGTCCTTGTATCCAACAATCTTTACATACGGCTGACTGAATACTTCTGCCTTGTGAAGACCCTCCCCTTTTTCATCAATGATAACTGAAATGTCCTTCTTGGACACCTTTCCAGAGTCTCGCACAGCATCCGGCGTCACTCCAAAGAAGACGACCCGCAGTCGTGAGTCCTCCAAGGATCGCCTCCAAGAGGACACAGATAGCCACACACTCCGCATGGCTACAGGCACACAAGATCTCTCCACAGCACGTGCCATTACTGAAATTCATACACTTCTCAAAGAATTGACGGTACAACAGGCAACATTCAACGAACGCCTACAAAATCTAGAAACCTACGACGACGACGACCCCAATGTAACAGTCATGGATCAACGTCAACAGCTCCAGCAACAGCAGACTCTACCAGATCAAGCCAACGTTCAAGCACCGCAGCCACAGCAACCATCCCCATGGCGCAGTCTTCAGCCATTAGAACTCACAGCAGGATGGACCAACCCGGACCCACAACGTGTCCTGCAACTGGCGCAGTATCTAAAACAACAGCTTCTCATGATACCAACAGGACGCGACAAACACGACATCGACTCAGTATTGTGGGGCCTCTCAGCATGGGACAACTTAGATCCAGCACAGAAGACCTATTTCGCCACCAGGGCGAACTTATTGTATGTTGCTACAAGTCGCGGATGGGCCCATGCTATACAGCTCGACCAGGCCACCTCCGAGACCCTTGCATGGGTCCCGGAGGGGTTTACTTTTCAAACGACGCCTCGTCAGCCCCAGGTCTCTCGCGGCAGGAGCCGAGGACGGGGCCGCGGATCACGGGGGACGAAGGCACAAACAGCACCCACCTAGTCTCAAGACGGAGAAGAATCACCCACCGAGACAACAGGAGCCCGTCCCCGTCTCCGGCTGGGACTCTTCACCGTTCCTTAACAGGACTCTCATCCATGAGGAACGATCCGGCCTTGCGACCACCTCCGCAGAAGAATCAACCTATAAAGAAGAAGACAGGTACCAAGACGCCGCTTTCATCAATCAGATAAGCTTAGCCTGTTTTATTATCTTTTTCTTGATTGCTACTGTTATAACCTTTGTAATGCTTTTGTGGGCCTTTAGGCCTAGATGTATAATGCACAAGTGATATGTAAACCTCTCAAGTGAGGGGTCAGTAGAAGGTGGAACTCAATTTGTAAATATATATTAAACTAATAAATGTACTGACAGGTCACTTATTTTAGGGCCTGTCGCTTTTGCCTTCGCTGGCTCGCGGGCTGCGCCCAGTGCTCCAAATAATACACGCGATACCCGCTCAGGCTATAAAAGCCGGGGGGTAGAGGAGCTCTGGGACAGTCATGAGCCATTATTGTTGAAAATAATATTTCGTGTATGTTCTTTAAGTAGTACTTCCGTACATGCTATAGTGTGTTTCAGTCGCGATAAAGCGGGACTCTTTACGTTAACTGTTATTTAAAATATAGCGTACTATGTCCATAAAATACTACGCTTCCAGTCCAGGATTATGGAATGTAATGGATAGGAGTGCACTGTCAGATACGTGGTATTGCTCCCATATCGTCTATATTAAGATCAGAACCGTAATTTTCACTTGAAGCCCTCACTCGATCTGATAATTCTTCAAGATTCCTAACAGGCAGACACGTCAATAGGGTTTATATCGAGGTAGTGTTCACATGCTTTAGGGTACGTAGCTGTCAGTTTGCATTCGGGAGATAATAGGTTCGAATCCCACTTTCAGCGGCCCTGAAGATGGTTTTCCGTGGTTTACCATTTTCACACCAGGAAAATGTTGGGGATGTACCTTAATTGAGGCCACGACCGCCTCCATCCTGCTCCTAACCCTATCGTATCGTCGCTATAAGACCTATGTGTGTCTGTGCGATATAAAGCAAATTCTAAAGAAAAAGTTAAATTTCAAATACATGAAAATCAACAGCCTGTTTCCAGTGATTCGATCGGCTCAGGAATGGAATGAGTAAAACCCCATCTAGTGGCGAGGATAGGAATTGTGCGGCTGCCGAAGCCTGTCGCACTCCTCTGGGCCAATGGTTTTAAATACATCCTCGTCATTATTATTTTGTCCGCCTTCATAGCGTAACGGTTAGCGCTATTAGCTGTCGTCCGCGGTGTCTCGGGTTCGATTCCCGTTACTGCCAGAAATTTAAGAATGACAGGAGGCTTGGTATGTGGTCGAAATGGTACATACGGCTCACCTCCATTGGGAGCGTGCCTGACAAGAGCTGCATCAACTGAAGAGGAGGACATGGGTTTACTGGCTAAATGGCCTTCGATCCATGGGTCCCACATTCGATTCCCGAGCGTGTCTGGGATTTTAACCTTCATTTGGTTAATTCCAATGGCACGGGGCCTGGGTGTGTGTGACGTAGGGCTCCATTCTCATAGACGCGCAGGTCGCCTCAAGGAGTCATCGTGAAAGACCTGCACCAGGCCTATTAGGAGGCCACACGACATTATTATATATTATTACTTCTAACCCCCCTCCCCACGGTACTTAACATCCATGAAAGGGCCTTGGCCTTCCCAGCGACCGCTGCTCAACCCGAAGGCCTGCAGATTACGAGGGTTCGTGTGGTCAGACCGGGACCGCCATCTCACCGTCAGATAGCTCCTCAATTCTGATCATGTAGGCTGAGTTGACCTCAAACCAGCCCTCAGGTCGAGGTAATCGAACCCGGGGCCTCCGGGCGAGAGGCAGGCACGCTACCCCTACACCACGGAGCCGGCTTTTATTACTTCTACTGGGAAAATCCTGAAAATGAATCAATAATCACTTCAGACGAAACCTTGCCTGGGATAAGGCGTGGGTCACGCATGACCATATATCGTGACAGAAGGATCATTTCCCTCCACATGTATCTTTTACTTTGCACACGGCCTGCTCGACAATATTGTAATGAGGCCACTTAACTCGCTAATAGGGATAGCTGCTAGCATTACATTGTTAATTGTTTCTCCTCCCGCCCCATTTACGATGTGATCGATAGGAACAGCTGATAGCAACATCACTTCACTTTGTATGACACACGCCTCTTTTCAAAATCCAACCCTCGCAATCGCGTGGCTTATTCCATTCGCGAAGAATGGAGCTGTCGTAATGTTCTGGAAAGCTCAATGTGGCAATGAATTCAGAGCCGAGTTTATTGGGTGAGCGTGAATAATTTTGTAAAGTAGAAGTGCAAATTGACGGTATTGTGGAAGAATATTGTAAGCGGTAATTATACCGTCGCTCAATGTCCGACATAAAATATTCAATACATGAATCATTATCTTACCTGTTTTAAACTGGTAGATAAGCGATGAAGTAGAATGGTTGTGATCATTTATTTCAGCGAGGTTATAATTATGTGTTGCCTTCCATCGTACCGCTGGACCGCCGGCGGGCTTAGTAGTTCTTTTTTACAATTGGCTTTACGTCGCACCGACACGGATAGGTCTTACGGCGACGGTGCGACAGGAAAGGGCTGGGCGTGGGAAATAAGCTACTATTTTTTTTTGTTGGCTTTACGTCCCAGTAACTACCTTTACGGTGTCCGAAGACACCGATGTGCCGGAATTTAGTCCCGCTGGGGTTCTTTAACGTGCCAGTAAATCTACCGATACGAGGCTGATGTATTTGAGCATCTTCAAATGCCACCAGACTGAGCCAGGATCGAACCTGCCAAGTTGATATCAGAAGGCCAGCGCCTCAATTGTCTGAGCCACTCAACTGGACTGGAAAGTAAGCGGCCGTGGTCTTAGTTAAGGGGAAAATGGGAAAAACGGAAAACCATATTTAGGGTTGCCAACAGTGCGGTTCGAACCTACTATCTCTCGAATGTAAGCTCACAGCTGCGCACCCCTAACCGCACGGCCAACTACTCAGAAGTTCAGACGGTAGAGTTCTGACCTTCTGAGTTCAAGCCGGCAAGTTCGATCCTGGCTCAGTCCGATGACATCTGAAGGTGCTGAAGTACGTCAGCTTCGTGTTGGTAGATTCCATTTTACCATTTGCTTTACGTCGCACCGACACAGATAGGTCTTATGGCGACGATGGGACAGGGAAGGGCTAGGAGTGGGAAGGAAGCGGCCGTGGCCTTAATTAAGGTACAGCTCCAGCATTTGTCTGGTGTGAAAATGGGGAAACCACGGAAAACCATCTTCAGGGCTGCCGACAGTGGGGTTCGAACCTACTATCTCTCGAATACTGGATACTGGCCTCACTTGAGCGATTGCAGCTATCGAGCTCGGTGTTGGTAGATTCACTAACACGTAAAAGAACTCGTGTCTCTTTGAATACAGTGTTAGCGCATTTGTTGCACAGACAATTTTATATCGGTATTGTACGTGATTGTGTGTGATTCACATGGAAGTCAAGATATCCACCAAACCATTAAAAAACATTACTGTTTATGAAATTATATGTATTATATAACTTAGCTGACGCTGTCTAATATTAAAGTCCTTATTTTAATATCAGTATTTGTGTCGAAAATCAGGCTGCAGCGGTCATTGATTGATCAGTAAATCCGTGACTCGAAGTTGTTTGAGGTTACACAAGGCTACAATCTGTCACCTTTACTACATGGTTATTTAATGAAAGGTAAGAAATGGAAAAGTGGTATTTACTTGGGTGAAAATGTAGCACGCAGTCCATATTATAAATAATTTCCTTCCTCCCTTTCCTGAGGGGCGGACGCCGAACTTAAACGAAATGCTGCAAGTATGACATGAATATTAGCAATTCCGGGACTATAATGATGCCAAGTAATAATAATAATAATAATAATAATAATAATAATAATAATAATAATAATAATAATAATGTAATTATTATTCGCGGTGAAGATATAAGCCAGTCCCATGCTGTAGGGGTAGCGTGCCTGCCTCTTACCCGGAGGCACCGGGTTCGATTCCCGGCCAGGTCAGGGATTTTTACCTAGACCTGAGGGCTGGTTCGAGGTCCACTCAGCCTACGTTATTAGAATTGAGGAGTTATCTGACGGTGAGATGGCGGCCCCGATCTAGAAAGCCAAGAATAACGGCCGAGGATTCGTCGTGCTGACCACACGACACCTCATAATTTGCAGGCCGTCGGGCCGAGCAGCGGTCGCTTGGTAGGCCAAGGCCTTTCAAGGGCTGTAGTATTGTGAGGTTTGGTTTGGTGAAGATATAATAATAATACTTCTCTGAGTGAGTTGGCTGTGTGGTTAGGGACGACGCGCAACTGTGAGCTTGCGTTCGGGAGATGGGTTCGAACCCCTCCGTTGGCAGCCCTGAAGATGGTTTTCCGTGCTTTTTCATTTTCAGGCAAATCCTGGGGCCACGGCTGCTTCCCTCCCATTCCTTGTAAATAATAATAATAATAATAATAATAATAATAATAATAATAATAATAATAATAATAATAATAATAATAATAATAATCAACATCGGAAGTTTAAATATGTTTCTTTCTCTACAAGGAATTATATTTACACACTCCTGTAAATATTCATTTCCTGTCTCATCACTGGAAATGTACCCACTACCTCAGTTAACTATGGGTTCACTTCCCCATTCCTTCCCCTCTTTCCGCACACGCATGAGAAAGCTAAGCTCCGATTGGATGCAATACCATCAGATTTCAAATGATTTACTTCAATCTTACATCATGGGAAACAGATTCCTTTCACTATTAATTTTTCTTTTGTTATTTATTTTACGTCGTACCGACATAGTCAGCTCTTAAGGCGACGATCGGATAGGATAGGCCGAAGACTGGGTAGGAGGATTCCATGGTCTTAAGGTACATTCCCAGCACTTGCCTTGTTTGAAAATGGGAAACCATTGCCAACAGTGGGGTTATATGTGTTGTTGCGACGTAAAGCAAATAGCAACAACAACAACAACAACAAATTATTTTCTGTGTTTACAGTTAGTTTTACGCCGCCCCGACATCGATAGGTTTTATGGTGACGATGGAATGGGAAAGGCCTAGGAGTGAGAAAGAAGCGGCCTTGTCCTTAATTATGGTACAGCCCCAGCATTTGCCTTGTGTGAAAATGGGGCTGACGACAGTGGGATTCGAATCCACACAATTTGTATTAAATATTAACTAAAATATAATCTTTGTGGCCTGTGCTCATTAGGTTTTCGGAAGTAAGAATTTCAGTAAGATTGTGGGTATTGCAGTAAGAATTGGTACAAGTTTCTTCGACTGATTAAAGGTGTATGTCATTGTAAGAAAGTGACCAAGGAATGGTTTGACAAAGCAGGTCCTCGTCCGAGTTTTCCAGTTCAAGGGTTTCTGTATTGTTATCACACCACAAGGAATGGTAACAGGAAGTATAAGTACTGGATAGTACTAACTGCAGTGGAGTCTGCTCATTCCTAAATCATGTGGTCTTTATTTCATTCATATTAGCCAACTACGTTTTAACTACGGATGTCTCAAGTTCATGAACAACATATTTTGTTCAGCTTATTTACATGGAACAGGTACGAGTTACATGGTTGCAGCTCAAAACTATAACAGACGATGGTAAGTGCTGCGTGTTTATACAACTACCGCCTAATCACTAGTCATGAGGCACGAGCCTCTTTTCGACTGGACTCCTTAGTTGTTTGTCACAAGAAGAGGGAAATATATCGATTCTGTAAGTTACGTAGTGAATTATACAAGTACTCATGCGACAGTGCGTCGTCATACTGGAAGTGAATTTATGTTCTCAATCTCAGAGGTTGTGAAGTTTAAGACCAAGGTTTCTTACTTCAGGGGATCACTGTAAGTACCTAGATGTTAATAAAAGGAAATATATTAATTGGGATAATCACACAAACCGGATTGTAAATGCACGTTTTATGAGAGTATTTAGGGGTTTTAGTAAGATTGTAACGAAGAGGGCATATAAGTATCCGGTAAAATCCCATCTACACTACGGTTCCAGTGTAACGTATGCTATCCTCACCAGCATTACTTGATTCAAGAACTGCAAAATATCCAAAGAAAAGCAGCTCGATTTGTTCTGGGTGATTTCCACCAAAAGAGTAGCGTTACGAAAGTTTTGCAAAGTCTGGGCTGGGAAAACCTGGGAGAAAGGAGAAGAGCTGCTCGACTAAGTGGTATGTTCCAAGCTGTCAGTGGAGAGATGGTGTAGAATGACATTAGAAGACGAGTAAGTTTGAGGATGTTTTGTAAAAGTAGGAAAGATCACAATATGAAGAAAAACTTGAAATTCAAGAGGACAAACTGCGGCATATATTCGTTTATACGAAGAGGAATTAGGGATTTAAATAATTTAGCAAGGTAGATGTTCAATAAATTTCCAAATTCTTTGCAGTATTTTAAGGAAAGGCTACTTAAATAACAGATAGAATCTCTTTTTATTTTGCTAGTTGCTTTACTTCGCATCGACACAGACAGGTCTTATGGCGACGATGGGAGAGGAAAGGCCTAGGAATGGGAAGGAAGCGGCCGTGGCCTTAATTAAGGTACATCCCCAGCATTTGCCTGGTGTGAAAATAGGAAACCGCGGAAAAACATCTTCAGGGCTGCCGACAGTGGGTTCGAACCTAGTATCTTCCGGATGCGAGCTCACAGTTGCGCGCTCCTAACCGCACGTCCAACTCGCCCGGTGATAGAGTGTCTGCCACCTGGGTGACTGCCCTAAGTACAGGTGATTGATTGATTGATTGATTGATTGATTGATTGATTGATTGATTGATTGATTGATTGATTGATTGATTGATTGATTGATTGATTGATTGATTGATTGATTGATTGATTCTGGCCTCAGTTAATTACAAATATTCTCAGTGGATATGATCTTCCATCTACACGGAACATCAAACTAAATTCAGATCGCTAGTAAATACATCGGGCTTTTGATGAAGACATCCCAAATCCTAAAATTAGACAATGAAAAAAATATGAATACGATGTTAAATGAAGGTGAGGTACGAATGTAACAATCACTGAAAGAGTTTGCGACTGGTATTGGATGTTTCTATGAGCCAGAATTATACGTCTCTGCTGCAAACTGTAATATATTCTGCAACAATTTTTGCATCCCTATTGTCCTTTGTACTCGCTGCAATATTTATTTTTACACCAATTACCCTATACAAATATAATTATCCCTGGTGTAGGCCGTTAGGAATTGTCCCACTCCACTGAAAGCTCTTTTTCTTACATTTCAATGCAATATTATGCGTATATCATGTCTATTTTGATCTAAACGAGCCTCTACTTTTTTCCAGGACAACACTTTGCCTACGGGTGAGAAGTCTGTGGAGGGTTTCTCCATCACACTGGAGAAGGTCGATCGTCACCAAGCTGGCGTCTACCAATGTACGGCGTCCAACGGAGTCGGTGAACCAGTCACAGTAGACATGCAACTCGATGTGCTTTGTGAGTATAGCATGAAATATAAATCCTAGTGAAACAAGGGTTAGAAGCATTTTACCCTCGAGTCAGTTCAGTAAAACATGAACAGTAAAAAGAGGGCAATTTTCCTCCGCCCTATCGATTGATGTGAACGTGATTGGTATGACATTTTGCCCCATGTAGGACAAGACGTACAGTATTTCCCTACTGTTACATTCCAATGTCATTTTAAGAAATAATAGAACTTTCATATTATCCTTAATGGTGCTTAAGCCGAATACTTATTGAACAGAGGAATTTAGACTGCGTCTTCCTAATGTTAACAAGCGTCATACCGCATGTTCCAGCAGGTAAAAATATGAATATTTGACTAACGTAACTAGGAGTAGCTAAGAATCAAATGTGGTATAAATACTGAAAGGAAATGGAATGAAGATAATAAATTTGTTAATGTCATGTGTGCGTATATTGATAACTAATGACAGGCAAAATATGACAAAAATATTTCAAATATATGAGATTTTTTTAGGATAAGTATAAAACTATGTAAACACACTGAATAATATTATTCATTTCATTATTTAATCGAACAGCACTTTTAGAGAGCACGTTAAATTAATACTTCTATCTTGCTATGTTCCTTCATTCTCTCCGCCCACATCTGATTCACTCATTCTGATCCCTATTTCCGGAGCTGTTCTATGCTATGTGGCTGCATTCTTTTTCTTTCTTGTTCATCCCTGAAGATCACTTTGTGAATTTTATCGCTAAATAACTTCCTGTTATGTGTATCTTTAATGCCAATATTTGCTTCTTTGAGATCATTTAATGTTTGTGCAGCCATGCTGGTTGTACTTTAAGCTTTATGATTTTATTAAAAAATTATTTTCTATATCTGTCATAATTCATTCCATTCAAGTGTCCAAAAAACGACAGTCATCTTTTACGCATCATGTGTACTATATTCGCTACATGTACTTATACAGTGGAACCTTGGATTGCGAGCATAATTCGTTCCGGCAACATCCTTGTAATCCAAAGCGCTCGTATATCAAAGCAAGTTTTCCCATAAGAAACAATTGAAACCCGGATAATTCGTCCACAACACAAAAATATTTATTCGCAAACCATTTATAAAACAAAATATAACGTAAAACAAATTAAAATGCACTTTACCTTACAATAGAATCATTGTTGGTGTGAGGGAGACGAGATATTACTTGAGAAGAGTTACTGTGAAGCACGATTTTCACGAACTGAATCACTGCTATCTGTTGGCTCACTGGAACTGTTTCCTTTTCGTGCAATTTTAACGAGGAACCTGTCCAATGACTGTTGCTTTTGTCTCTTTTTGATGATTTCATGAAAATGTGACATTGCATTGTCATTGAACTGATTCATTGCTCGTACTGCTACTGCTTCGGGTGGTGTTTTTCTACAACATTTTGCACCATTTCCCATATTTTGCACTTCTCCCGAATCTCAGTTGAAGTGAGAGATTCCATTGACTTTTCCTCCTCCTCTTCCCCGCGCGAGATCTCCTCCATTAACCTCCTCTTATTATTCGCGATGCACATCCATCAGTTCGTTGGTGGACAGTTCCTGGCTATGTTCTTCCACCAGCTCTCGAATGTCCACGTCATTCACCTCCAACCCCATAGTCTTTCCTAAGGACATAATTTCATCGACAATCGGCTGCTCATTTTCACCAAAAATCCCCTAAAAGTCACGTCCAAGAACACAGTCAGGTCACAGCTTTCCAAAAGAGGAAGTGAGAGTTCTCTTGGTGACTCCATCCCAGGCTTTATTGAAGATCTTAAGGCAGTTCACGGTGGGGAAATGATTTCTCCCAAACTCTCGGAGGGTAAGGTTTGTTCCTTCCGTCACTTCGAAGCATCGCTGAGAGTGCTTTCGTGTATAGCTTTTTGAAGTTCGAAATGACTTGCTGATCAGGCTGGAGTAGTGGAGTAGTGTTGGGAAGAAGGAACTTAACCTTAACGAACTTGAGCTCCTCCAGTAAGTCGTCCTCAAGGCTTTAAGACCTGCAGGATGAGCAGGAGCATTGTTCATAACCAGCAAGACTATGAGCGGCAGATTATTTTCTGAAAGGTATTTCTTCACCACAGGACCAAAGACCTCGTTCATCCATTCAACAAAGGCACAGGGGAGGGGAAAACCTTGGCACACGTGACGCTCTTATTGCGGAACCGCACTTGCTTATCAAGTTACAATTTATTTAAAATGTTTGCTCGTCTTGCAAAACACTCGTACACCAAGTTACTCGCATTCCGAAATTTCACTGTATTTCTTTATTAGATCGTGGCCTGTTATACCATTTCAAACTTTGTATTGGATTTAAATAAACACACAGATTGATAAGTATTCTATTCACACAGAGAGAACAAAATAAAACACTAGATAGTGCTGAGTTAATATTATTCCACCGAGCGAGTTGGTCGTGCGGTTAGGGACGCTCAGCTATGAGCTTGCTTTCGGGAGATAGTGGGTTCGAACCTCACTGTCGGCAGCGCTGAAGATTTTTTCCTTGGTTTTCCTTTTCCACACCAGGCAAATATTGGGGCTGTACCTTAATTAAGGCCACGGCCACTTCCCTTCCCTTCGTAGGTGCGACATAAAGCAAATAGTTTATAAGTAATTACTGTGAGCTCAATATTTAATTATACCTTCTTACTGTATTCAGCTATTAGGTCTTTAATGAAAAGTACGATATGATACAAGCATCTTTTAAATATTTTCCGGCAAAAGGTTCCATCTTCTCTAAGTGAGTATTGTTTTGTACAAAATAAATCGCTCTACGTCACGAGGTAGGCCATGGCCTCTCTGGGCTGTTGCGCCATGGGGGCATATTTGTACCGGGCTATATATGGTAGTTTAATATTTGGTGGTATTTCACTGCTATGACCGTCAAGCACCCTCTTAATATGAATAATGGGTACTCTGTCAAAATATGCCTGTATGCACGCTAGGTCTCCTTTCACGATTTTACTGTGACATTCTTCGTGTGCAATTTGCACACAATCACTTCACTGACAATCAAAGCTATAAATAGAAAATAACCACAAATAAAATAAAATACTCATTACAATATTGCAAGCTTCATTAATTTAGTTCCATAGCAATGTAGGATAAGTGCCAATAAAAATGTTTAATTGTTAATAGGAGTATTTACTTTCTGTCTCTTAAATTAAAACTCGATCGTCAACGTCTTCGTTCTATCTCCTTCCGATTCTCTCTCCCGGCTACACCCTCCAAACCATCCTCTATCAGTTTCTCCCGGTATATATCGAACAATATTGGAGAAAAAATTTGCTGTTGTCTCACTTCCTCTTTCCATTTCCGAGTCTTCCTTTTCTAAGCCGTCAATACTCACAGACACTCCATCCCACGTAAAAAAGTGTGATGAACCTTAACTTTCCACTTTATTAGGACTCTTTGGAAGATGAACCGTATAATGTTCATGGTACTAATCACAAATAATCTCATGGTTTCAATTCCATCATCGTTTGGTCGCCCGTCACCCCTTTTAATCGCCTCTTACCAAAGGCAGGGCATACCGTGGGTGTATTCTTCGTCTGCATCCCCTACCCACAGGGGGAATATACTCCATCAGATCAGCGTTCCTTGTGTTAATTTTCCTATGCTTATCCGTAAGGGAAATTGTATCTTGCCATACCGCGCAGTAGGAATGACTAATTGCATGGGTTATTTACCTACTTGTACTGTATAAAAGTTTTGAACTTCATTTTCCTTTACAGAATGAAAACCTACAACCTGTTTTCCTGTCATTGGCTGGGTCAGGGATGTAATGAATGAAGCAGATATAGGCTGTTAGTACGATGGGGTCGCCACTCCCAAAGTGATTTATTAATGAATGATAGATGCTATGAAAGGAGAATGGAGAGTGTTGCTGGAATGAAAGATGACAGGGAAAACCGGAGTACCCGGAGAAAAACCTGTCCCGCCTCCGCTTTGTCCAGCACAAATCTCACATGGAGTGACCGGGATTTGAACCACGGCATCCAGCGGTGAGAGGTCGACGCGCTGCCGTCTGAGCCACGGAGGCTCTCTCCTTTACACAATAGTACAGGAAAATTATCGCAACGAAAATTGCACTGATGGACTGCATATCCTAATGTATCTGGGAGGTGTGACCAGTTTAAGGAGAGTAATGGATATGACGAACATAGGGAGATACGAGGTTTTGATGTAACAGCGACGAATTAATTCCTCAAAATAGCACTAAAAATTTAACGGTTACCAACACCACCGTGTTCGTAATTTGCTTGGCCGGCCTGAACGTGTATACAGGGTGGTGAGAAACAACTTGAAGCCGGTATATGAGGGTTAGTGGGTTGGTTATACTGATAAATAATTGAGAGCGCCAATAGAAGAAATAATTTTCTCCAGGGGAGGGACTTGCACAAGGACCTCCCTGTTGATAGACTCACCCCACAGCAAGCACGCTACGGCGGCATCGGCTGAAACCCTCCGTGTGTTAGTGTTTGATGCTCATTTCTCGGCATGGCTCTCAAGCCCGAGCAAGCCACGTGCAGATTTTGCAACACCGCCTCGTATAGTCCATCTGAATTCGCCCGCGAAGCGATCTGATTGGCTGACAAAATACGACAGGGTGAGATATCGACGTATTTTTTTTAAAATCACCTATCAGTATAACCAACGCTTTAAGACTCAAATATTCCGTTCACGTTGTTTCCGACCATTCTGTATAGGTCGACTCTTCGTAGGAGATAGTCTAGAAAATATATGAAATATTTAAGGTAACATGGAATAACTTAGGGAATGAAAATAGGTAAAAAAGAAAAAAAAACATTAAATATTTTTATAGCACTGAGCGAGTTGGCCATGCGATTAGCGGCGCTCAATTGTGAGCTTGCATTCGGGAGATACTGCGTTCGAACCCCACTATCGGGGGCGCTGAAGGTGATTTTCCGTGGTTTCCTATTTTCCCACCAGAAAAATGCTGGAGCTGTACATTAATAAAGACAATGGTCGCTTCCTTCCCACTCCTAACCCATTCCTATTCCAAGTTCGTCATCTGTGTCGGAGCGACGTACAGCAAATAGTAAATGTAAGTTTTTTATATATATTAAAAACTTTGAGATTTGAAATACATAATATGTTGTATTTTAATCAACTAAATGCATGAATTAGTTATAATGACAGTAAATTAATACTTTCCTCCAATTTGTTCGTAATTGGGAGAGGTCATTCTATTCATTCATTCGTCCATCAATACCTACTCTAAATCACATTCTTCCTTCACACTTTTAACTACCAATTTCCCTTCTATTGTACTGTGTACCAACGAAAAATGTTTACCTTACACAAGGAAACAAATCACTTCATGGCTCAGGTGGCAGCTCGTAGGCAACTCACCGCTGGGTTCCATGATTCAAATCCCCGTCACCTTATGTGAGATTTGAGCTGGACATGGCTGAGGTGGAACAGTTTTCTCTGCGGGTACTCCTGGTTTTCCTGTCATCTTTGATTCCAGCAACACTTTCCAATATAATTTCATGTCATCTGTCAGTCACTAATCATTGTTCAAAGGAGTGCGACAGGCTTCGATAACCGGCACAGTTCCTATCCACGCCGCTAGATGGGGGTACATTCATTCCATTCCTGATCCGATTGAACGACAGGAAATAGGCTGTGGCTTTTCAAGGAAGCATGTTGCTTTATGTCTCACCGACACAGACAGGTCTTATAGGGACGGTGGAACAGGAAAGGGCTCAGAGTGGGAAGGGAGCGGCCGTGGCCTTAATTAAGGTACAGTGCATCCCCAGCATTTTCCTGGTGTGAAACGGGGAGAACCACGGAAAACCATCTTCAGGGCTGCCGGCAGTGGGGACCAATTTATTTAAGGTCGACAAAGGAATACATATTTTAACACACGTTATAGTCACAAGTTGTTTTCTCTCTTTTAGACAGAGAGGGTTAAAAGACACGAGTTTCGTGTCCATACAACATTCTTATCAATTGTTTATCATCTATGTCGGCATTTGTTATGAAGCATGATACGACCCGAACGTTTCAGAGACACGCGCGTAGACGAAGCCTGCTCGCAGTTAGAAGAATGCTATGTTTGTGTAGCGGGTTGGAAAGTACAGAATTATTTATGATAACGTTTTGAAACGACTACAAGCTTATCACGCATAATCGAGTATTGCATGTAACGGTGTCCAGAAAAAAACAATGCTCTGAAAGTCCGTCAAATATTAGAATTCTATTTTGTCTTGATTGATATAGCACTATAGCACCATGGCTCCATAGTATAGCAAACAGAACAGTCTTCTTACAGCTGGGGGAATTCAACCGTTGTATTTATTATAGGGCAATGTTAGTACTACTGATCGTATGAGTTCAGCTGCATTCACCGATCAAGTGGCTGTATGGTTTGGGTCACGTTGCTATCAGCTCGCATTCGGGAGAGAGTGGTTTTTAACCCCACTGTCGGCAGCTCTAAAGATGTTTTCCGTGGGTTCCCATTTTCACACCAGGTAAACGCTAGAGCTGTTCCTTAATTAAGGTCAGGGTCACTTTCTTCCCAGTCCTAGCCTCTTCCTATCTCATCGTCGCCATAAGACATATCTGTATCGCTGTAATATAAAAGATGTTAAAAGGTTAGAACAGAAAAAAATGTGCAGCACTTCAATTTACCGCGATCTTTGCTTCCTGCGTGTCAATTTTGACATTCCATTTTACTCCACCAGATGGCAGAGGAACGGATGTCTGTTGGGCGATATTTGATTGATATTTATTTTAGTAGGATGAATACTAAATATGTCACTGGGGATAATTTATATGCTACCATCATGCAACATGGACTGCATTCCATCCTTCAAAAATCCCCGAGTTTGAACCCGCGATCTTGTGATACGGAGGTCGGCACTTTAACACTGAACCACACTTGGACACTTGCAATTTTACATGTACTCCGCAACATGCAAGTGTGGTCATAAATCTAATTCCGAAAATTGTTTTCTGGGGCATGATAGGTGATTGGTGTAGCGGTCGCCTTCTGAGAACTCTTGCGGGACCAAATTCCGGCACGTCGGCGTATTTGAAAAGAATAAAAATATAGTTAGTGGGATGTAGATCCAATAACATTATTACTATTAATCCCTGTCAATAAATAAAACAAAGCACACAAAACCTCATGGCACTACAGCCCTTGAAGGGCCGTGGCCTACCTAGCGACCGCTGCTCAGGCTTAAGGCCTTTAGATTGCGAGGTGTCGTGTGGTCAGCACGACGAATCCTCTCGGCCATTTTTCTTGGCTTTCTAGACCGGGGCCGCTATCTCACTGTCAGATAGCTCCTCAATTATAATCACGTAGGCTGAGTGGACCTCGAACCTGCCCTCAGGTCCAGGTATATAATCCCTGACCTGGCCGGTAATCGAACTCGCGGCCTCTGGATAAGAGGCAGGAACGCTACCCCTACACCACGCGGCCGGCTGTCAATAAATAAACGATTTAAAAAAATCAAAACTCAACACTCTGTGGTTCATATTGCTATGATAACGATGTTAACAGCCACGAAAAATGACCAGCTTACTTACCATTTTATTGTTTACCGTCATCAGGCTACATCGATTTCCTTTAAAAAGGAAAGCACACAATGCCATTTGCTCTCTACATAGCGTGTTGTGTTTCGGTTTCGCCGATAGGTGCTTTGATCGTAGTTATCTATAGTGGTGTAAGCTGTTCGAAATCCAGAACATAGAAATTGACTCAGAAGTGTCCCAGGGGGTGGTGTCAACCCGAAGGAAGACTGCATTTCGACCGGTGAACCCATGCATCATCATCATCATCACCACAATTCTTCGTTTTCATCTTCTTCTTCTTCTTCCTCTTCTCTCGTGTCGGTGAGCTATGGACCATACCATTTCAACCGTTTTCTGTCTTGAGCTTTAACACACGTCCAGTACTCCTGCATCCTTCTTCGGCGATCTCCCTTCCGTTCTTCGGACCACGTCTTGCCTCTCTTCATTTTATCTGTTCGAAAACTCTGTAGATCTTCAAGTTACTTTAAAGGGTGACATTGCGAGATGTCATCACGTAAGATCCCCAATTCTTGTAAATACATTTCCACTTCCGTGAACGTGACCCCCTTTAGTTTCCTTATTCAGGAGTAGGTAGTGATTCAAGCGGACAATCCCTCTGGCCTTCTTATTCCTGTTCAGTGACCATAGAGAGAAAGCCTAGTCCTAGCAGTGTCTGTTATCTTTTCCATATTCAGATACAGTTCATGTTTGTGCTTTCTCCTATTTTCTCGATTTACCTTTATCCAGCCCAAGATCTTCCTTAGAATCTTCCTTTCTTCGGCTTCTAGTTGTCCTGCCAGACCTTTCTTATTCATTGAGAGGCATCCTGCTGCATGCCTGCTTCACGTCGAAGTACTGTACTGTAATGTCTAACCTTGGATTTGAAAGATTATTATTATTAGGCATGATAGTGACCACGAGTCAATTTCAATTGATCCTTCCTTGTTGTTTCTTCTTCCCTTCTTTCCATTATTCCTTCATCATTGTACTATGATTTATTCTTCTCTCTTAAGAGCACCTTTTCATTCTTCCTTGGAATCCTTCGATCCTTAAAATGTGTATAAAACTCTCTTTTTCTATAGTTTCCTCTTATTTTCTTTCTTTCTAAATCTTTCTTGACTCCTTGTATCCAGATCGTTGTTGGCTTTTCTCTCCAATGTACTTGAATATCTCTTCTGTCAAACTGTTATAAACAATTCTATAGATACAGTATGTCCAAAAATTAGCAGTCTCCTATTTTCTTATTGTTTCTGTTATATTTCTCTATGTTCTGGTTTATTTCCTTATTACTTCTTATTTTCGACTGTTTTGTTGTATTCATTGGTCCTAAGATTTTTCCCATGATTCTTCTTTCTAGTACTTCCAGTTCATCTAAACATTATTATTATTATTATTATTATTATTATTATTATTATTATTATTATTATTATTATTATTATTATTTTCCGACTCCTTGGATCAATGCTAAGCGTTGAGTCCTGCGGTTAAGGGGGTCCCGGGCTAGATTTCCGGCCGTACCGGAGATTTTAACCTCGTTTGATAAATTCATGTGGGTCGTGGATTGTGTGTTTGTGTTAGTCTTCCCTTCATTCGCACACAACACATCGCGCTACCAACCACCACAGAAACACGTAAACTGTGAAAACATCTCTTCATATAGGGTTGGCCCCCGGGAGGGCATCCGACCGCAAAACTATACTACTGAGATTATTATTTTTCTTCTGCAATTTGCTTTACGTCGCACTGACACAGATAGGTCTTATGACGACGATGGGATAGGAAAGGGCTAGGGGTGAGGAGGAAGCGACCTTGGTCTTAATTAAGGTACTGTATAGCCCCAGAATTTGCCTGGTGTGAAAATGGGAAACTTTAGAAAACCACATTCTGCGCTGCCGACAGCGGGATTTGAACCTACTATCTCCCGAATGCGAGCTCACAGCTGTGCGAACATAACCGCCCGGCCAACTCCCATGCATGAAATTATTATTATTATTATTATTATTATTATTATTATTATTATTATTATTATTATTATTATTATTATTATTATTATTATTATTATTATTATTATTATTATTATTATTATTATTATTATTATGAGCGAAGTGGCTCGAAGCCAATCTCTGCATTCGGGAGACGAGTGGTTTCGAGCCCCACCGTCAGCTGTCCTGAGAGTGTTTTTCTGCGGTTTTCCATTGTCACTTCCAGGCAAACTCCTGGACAGTTCCTATTCATAGGCGACAGTCGATTCCTTCCACATCCTTACCCAGTTTCATTCACCGTAATATTAATTTCATCACCATTAGCTCCTCAATTAATTTCATATTCATTAGCAGATGAACTGAGGCTGGCGTCAGGAAGGACATCCAGCCCTAGAAATATGTCGTATAATTTCATCTCGCGTCATCCCAGACTCCGTATCAGGAAACGGGACTACGGGGTAGACATACATGTTTTTATTATTATTATTATTATTATTATTATTATTATTATTATTATTATTATTAAATCTTGAGCTAATGACAGTGCACTAATCCTTCTGGGCTAGCTAAATTCACTTTATATTTCTTTTTTTCTTTTTTTTTTTTAGAAATTCACCAGGAATAATACGTTTATAAATATCCTGGGATCTGTAATATTTTCAGGAAAGATCGTAAAGTTAGGCGAGAGGGATGTAAAATCCGAAAAACCTACCACTACCATCTTCAGGAAAATATGACAGTTCAACAAGGCAGGTCAGCTGCAAGGGGATTCTGACACAAGCAAGTTGAAACAATGCCCAACTATGTGAATATTTAAACGCTAACATTTGAATTGCAAATTTACGACTAAGTTTGGACCTTTTGATTATCACTAGTGCTTCTTTGTGTTCACCCTTCTAGGTGGGGGTGGGGGTACTTTTAAACTGCTGTAAACACAGCTATACTTTCTAAAACGGGACCAGGGTCGGTTTGAGGCGAATAACATGGCTGCATACACACAAAGAATACATTCCAATAAGCATAAACATAAACGAAATATGGTTATACGTGTTTATTTAATAACTGGTCTGCGCCTATTACTCTTTTCAATCATGAGCAAGGTGAATATTATGACCGGTATCATGTTTCAATTTTGCTATCAAACAAATGGTCCGATGAGAAACGGTTATGATCACGACACTCGAAATATGAGCAATTTAAGCGGAATGATTATTCCATCATGAACAGCGGCTATACATCGTCATTTCTATGACTATTTCATCAATGATGAAACGACCGTTAGAAGATTAAAATTACTGTCAATTAACGGATATGTGTTATGGGTCCGCTAATAACATCTGGTTTTTAGGTACTACCAAGCCCTCAGACAGAGACAACCAACCTTATTTATACTAGGCCTATATATTAAAAAGTTTACTAAAACAGATTTGTTCAGGCCGCCGGCCACTCTACTGGGTCAATTTGCTTGATTACTTTTTTTTTATTCCCTCCGGCATTACTGCCTCTGAATCATTAGACATCGACAGGTCTCTACATTCAGTCAACTTTCAGTAATCGTAAAATCAAATAACTAAATAACCACTCCAATAATTGCAGGCGAAGGCTTACCCTAGCCCGCAATACATTCTGTACTTAGCGGGTTGCTAAGCGATAAATACTTTCTTTAATCATCATCATCATCATCATCTGTTTACCCTCCAGGTTCGGTTTTTCCCTCGGACTTAGCGAGGTATCCCACCTCTACCGCCTCAAGGGCAGTGTCCGGGAGCTTCAGACTCTTGGTCTGGGATACAACTGGGGAGTATGACCAGTACCTCGCCCAGGCGGCCTCACCTGCCATGCTGAACAGGGATGGGAAGAGTGGAAGGGATAGGCTGGGAAGAGGGAAGGAAGCGGCCGTGGCCTTAAGTTAGGTACCATCCCAGCATTCGCCTGGAGGAGAAGTGGGAAACCACGGAAAACCACTTCCAGGATGGCTGAGGTGGGAATCGAACCCACCTCTACTCAGTTGACCTCCCGAGGCTGAGTGGACCCCGTTCCAGCCCTCGTACCACTTTTCAAATTTCCCGGCAGAGCCAGGAATCGAACCCGGGCCTCCGGCGGTGGCAGCTAATCACGCTAACCACTACACCACAGAGGCGGACACTTTCTTTAATACTCTGATATATGTGATTTTCATCCTTAGTAATATGTTTGCATGCGGCAATGTTTGATTACTACCTGTCACGTCAGAGAGTATTATACACTTCCTCTGATCACGGAAGAATGCTTTTCTCTGATAGATACCGTTTGATTTTCTGAACTTCCCCAGCTTTTACATATACTCAACAGATGGCAGAACGTTCCTAATAAATTACATACTGCTAAGAGAAAAGTCGACGTACGCACAGACGGTAAGGTATTAAATCGAATAGCCTTCTGTATAACCATTAATAAAGTGCGGGGACTCTTGAAAAAGTGGGGTTCTACCTACTCGAACCAGTATTTAGTCACGGTCAATTATATGTTCCACAATCTCGCGTAATATCGTTTGAAAATGTTAAGATCTTTTTTTTTTGTTTTTTTTTTTGTTTGCTATGGGCTTTACATCGCACCGACACAGATAGCTCTTATGGCGACGATGGGATAGGAAAGGCCTAGGAGTTGGAAGGAAGCGGCCGTGGCCTTAAGGTGTGAAAATGGGGAACCACGGAAAACCATTTTCAGGGCTGACGATAGTGGGATTCGAACCTACTATCTCCCGGATGCATGCTCACAGCCGCGCGCCTCTACGCGCACGGCCAACTCGCCCGGTAATGTTAAGATCCAGATACACCCAAATGGTCGAAGCACACTGAATATTGTATGGAAAACAAGTGTTATAAACTACAGTACGGTGAATCAATTATAATTACAGGTATACCTCGTTATACGCGATAGTTACGTTCCGCGGTATTGCTGCGCATACCGAATTCGCGGGAATCGAGAGTCATTCTATATGTAAAATACATGGTTAGGTTTTCGTTTATTCACATCATCATCATCATCATCATCTGGTTACGCTCCAGGTTCGGTTTTTCCCTCGGACTTAGCGAGGGATCCCACCTCTACCGCCTCAAGGGCAGTGTCCTGGAGCTTCAGACACTTGGTCGGGGGATACAACTGGGGAGTATGACCAGTACCTCGCCCAGGCGGCCTCACCTGCTATGCTGAACAGGGGCCTTGTGGAGGGATGGGAAGATTGGAAGGGATAGGCAAGGAAGAGGGAAGGAAGCGGCCGTGGCCTCAAGTTAGGTACCATCCCGGCATTCGCCCGGAGGAGAAGTGGGAAACCACGGAAAACCACTTCCAGGATGGCTGAGGTGGGAATCGAACCCACCTCTACTCAGTTGACCTCCCGAGGCTGAGTGGACCCCGTTCCAGCCCTCGTACCACTTTTCAAATTTCGTGGCAGAGCCGGGAATCGAACCCGGACCTCCGGGGGTGGCAGCTAATCACGCTAACCACTACACCACAGAGGCGGCGTTTATTCACATATTAAGTTTAAAATAACGGAGATTCTTAGTATTTTTACAAAAAATAACCATCATCATGTTTCTGAAACGCATTTTAATGCAAATTTTATACACTTAAAAATTTAATACTGAAACGCACAATAATAAACTAAACTCTGCATACAATCTCTTGGCTTTAGCTTGAAAAACAGCCCCTGAAAGAGGCATGTGCTTGGGATGCTCAATCCAAACCATTCTTTCCATCGCTTCCCAGCGAGATTTGGTCACTCTAGTCACACTTATGTTAGTAGAAGATTGAGCAGTTTTTCGAATTGATTCCGCATTGTCACGAATAGTTCTCACAGTGGATTCACTAAGTCCCAAAACACGCTGAATGTCAAGAATACGTTCACCTTTCTCATAGCGATACAAAACGTTTTGTTTTTAACGAAAACGACTTTTGTACATGCTTTTTTCCTTCGACGGGCACATTTTCTTGCTTTTTACCAAGTGTTATAAATACGAAACCTATCAAGTCCAACTTCAGAACTCTACTGAGCGGAACTGACGATTCACGTCTCCACAAACACGACAGAAGATGCGCGTAGAGATGCGCTTTCCCCGTTTAACTTTGGCGCGCGACGGAGTGTACGTTATAGATTTCAGCATTACAGCTGCCACGTACTGTTAACAGATGGAATCACTAGACGTAAAACCGAAATTGCATATATGCGAAATCGCGGATAAGGAATCCGCGTATAATGAGGTTTACCTGTATGTAGCGGTACTACTAAATCGTTGCTGTTCGGGCAAGAGGTCTTATTTCCAAATAGTCTTCCAATGTATTATTATATTTAAGACTGGTCACGCCTCTCAGCCACATATGGATGTTAAGTCAACGGGCGAATTGGCCGTGCGGTTAAAGGCGTGCAGCTGTGAGCTTGCATCTGGGAGATAGTGGGTTCGAATCCCACTATCGGCAGCCCTGAAGATGGTTTTCCGTGGTTTCCCATTTTCACACCAGGCAAATGCTTGGGCTGTACCTTAATTAAGGCCACGGCCACTTCCTTCCAACTCTTTGGCCTTTCCTATCCCATCGTCGCCGTAAGACCTATCTGTGTCGGTTCGACGTAAAGCCGCTAGCAAATTAAAAAAAATGGATATTTAGTCCATCAGAACAATATACGTTGTGTTCATTTTCCTATGCTTACGTGTAAAGAAAAATGGAGCTTACAGTGCTGGATGCTAGGAATGTATGTTTGCATGACTCCTACAGTAAAATGTACTTAAGGTTTCCTTTTACACGTAAACATACGAAAATGAACACAAGAAAAATTGTTCTAGTGGACTGCATATCCCTATATGGCTGAGAGGCGTGAGAAGTCTTAAGAACAAGAATGGATAGGAAGAGCATTGTGAATTATGGCCTGTTGCCCGAACATCGACGAAATGTTCATAAAACTACCGACACCGGCTGGCAAAACAATATAACTTTGACAGGTATATCAAGACGAGTTATGTGACTTACTTATAATGAATGCTGCGAAGCAGCACGCATCAACTAGTTTGTTTAAAGAATGTTCCTTTACTTCTCAAACACTGCTTTGCCGACTAGGACAAAGAACCCAGGTATTCAAACACACATTACAACTTAAACACAGACACTGTAGTTAAGAAGAGAAAACTGGAAGTAACAGTTTAAATGGGAAAGGGGCAATTACATGAGATTTATAGGCTATGTGTTAATATTACAGGTGAATCATCACTGTCATCAGTATGTAGGTAGAAACATTGAAAGCGACGAGTTCGACATTCCGGCAAATCTGCGGCTGTGTCCCAAGGTTTTGAAAACTTCCGCAACGAATCGTGGGAAAGCCCATGGCCCTTCCAGGTCAACAGCTACCGGCTAAGTAAAGCAAAGTTTCTCCTTTAATCAGTCACCACTGATCTGCATTTAAGCCAGTCGCGCGGGTTGCAGATTTTCTATCTGTTGTTTACCTATTATTTTCTTAAGTCATTTCATAGAATTTAAAAAAATTACCCAACATTGCCCCTAGCAATTTTTTTCAATCGCCTCTTCTTCCTATAAACGCTTATTTGTCCCAGTTTGTCCTCTTGTTCTTCATATTGTGATCTGTCCTATTATTAAAATCAACCATTCAAACTTATTATTGTACTAATGGCATACCACGCCTTCTCTCCACTGATAGTTCAGAGCATATCACTTAGTCGAGCAGCTCCTCTCCTTTCTCCCAAGTATGGCAGCCCAAACATTGCAACATTTTTGTGAAGCTACTCCTTTGTCAGAAATCTTTTTCAATTCTTGTATCAAGTTATCCTGGTGTGGGTCCCATACACTGGAACCATACTCTACTTGAGCTCCTACTAAAGACTTACACTCCCTGCCATTTTTATCCTTACTATAACCCCTAAATATTCTCACACCGTTGACCTGGAATTTGGACCTCTTTAGACAACAAGCATCATCGATTCAGGATTGTGCTTTGGGAGCAGCCCTTTGCTGGGAAGGTGGGGCATTGCGAGTGAGGTCCACGGACTTTTTAAAGTTCATAACCATTTTTCATCGTCGTCTTTTGGAATTCTAGTCAATGGATTGATTTTAGATTTTTTAACTTTCAGTATTTTGAGTAGGATCCACTGACTATTTTAAATTCATATTCGTCCATTCTTTCTCCATCATCAAGTTTCGAATTCTGGTCAATGGATACATTTTGGAATTTTAAACTGTCGTTACATTTCGTCTCATTTCGTACCATTAGGGGCCAATGATATATACAGAGTGAAGCGAAATTCGCGCACTCGGGCGTCGCAGCGCGACTCCTCACATGCCAGCAATAAAAAAAAATGTCTCTCACAAAAGTTCGTTCTGCGAGTATATCCGGCAGAAAAAGAACGTTGAAGAGTGGCAATCTGGCAACACTGTAACCACCACATGTAGGGTAAGTATTTCTGTCAGCACATACTTCCCGTGACGTACAGTTGGTGCAGTGGATAAAGTTATGTGTTGACATGCAGCAGCTCGAGGGTTCGATCCTGGGTTGAGGCGTACTTTTTTATTTGCTAATTTCCATCGGACATTACATACTGTAATACAGTAAGACACCGTTTCTTAGGTCACATGTATCCTACATTTACAAAATTTAGTAACGCTGAACACGTTGTAACGCACTTAGTACATGAAATGGTGCGAATAAATTCACGCCCACGACGTAGAAAGGACGTCTTTCAAAGCTGACCAGTGAAATCGAATGATCGTGCCTTTCTAGGATCGTAGTATGTAACTGCAAATGGTTTCTAGAGGACCCACTGCAATCGCTGTTGACGATTAAGATGTCAGATACCATACTACCTGGACTACATTTACGAAATAAAAAACAGACGCCTCAAACCAGGATCGACCCCTCGACCTCCTGCATGCTAACCCAAAACTCTATCCACTGCACCAACTGTACGGCACGACTAATGTGTGCTGTCAGAGGTAGTTACCCTACATGTGGTTACAGTGTTGCCAGATTGCCACTCTTCAACGTCCTTTTTCTCCCGGATATACTCGCAGGACGAACTTTTGTGAGAGATATATATTTTTTTTATTGCTGGCATGTGAGGAGTCACGCCCGAGTGCGCGAATTTCGTTTCACCCTGTATGTTAGGACCCTTTAAACAACAAGCATCATAATCAACATCAAATGCTCTCACAGTGTTATTCACCAAATATATCACACCAAAATAACTTCTAATCCATTAAAGATATTGATATTCTACTTTTATATCCTTAAATGGTATTTTCTCTCTCTCTGTAATCGTTACAATCATAACTGAGCATCGTGAGCCAGGACTTTGTAGCTTTTCCGAGGGGTTAATGTATTTCTGTACGATCTTGTGTCTTCTGGACAGTAGTTATCCATGGTAAGTTTTGTTATTATGAGGCTCGTTAAACTGTGTGACACGTTCTTCCTTGGGATTGTTAATAATGGAGATACTGACACCAACTTGACTTTCAGAAAGTTCTTACTATACGACTTCTGAGTTGTAATTAATTCATACACTGGACAATTACAGTTAAGAAATATCAATAATCCTTCAACTTCCTGTACAAGTGGCTCAGAGTCAGCACTCGTCTTGGCGTACTAGACGGCGTTCGCTGAGGCAAGCTGCTTCCTCGTTGTGACCCAAGCTACACAACTGGTTCTTCTTCACAGTACGTACATGCATGTACAGAAATGCTGTCGCGACATAAACAATCAACACTGTCCCACTCCAGTATTGAAAATGTGGGAGGAGAGTGAACGTGTATTGCTTAAGTCACATAATGTATTGCTGTACATCTACCACTGTGCCCATTTCAATCACAAGAGTCCTGTGACGGGCTATCTGCTGGCAGCAGTGCGTTAAACGAGGAGGTTCGGGCACGCCATGCTTTTTATATATCAGGACAACATTTCTGTGCATGCGTGTACAAGCATCTCTCATAAATACATTGTGATGTATTCTTTGGGTTTGCAACGTAGTGCTTATATTAAAAGATAGAACATTATTATTATTATTTATTATTATTATTATTATTTTTTGTCCACCTCCGTACCGTAATGGTTAGCAATATTATTTTTCGCCCTTGGTGGCCCGGGTTCGAGTCCCAGTACAGTTAGAAATGCCAAAATGGCAAGAGGACTGGTTGAAATGGTACATGCAGCTCACTTCCACTGCGGTTGTGCCTGAAAAGAGCTGCACCACCTTCCAGTGTTGGTTTTCCCCTCAGAATCAGCTAGGGATCCCACCTCTACCGCCTCAAGGGCAATGTCCTGGGTCGGGAGATATTTGGTCGTCGGGGATACAACTGGGGAGGAAGAGTACCACACTCAGGTGGCCTCACCTGCCATGCTGAACACGGAAAACCACTTCAAGAATGGCTGACAAAGAAATCGAACTCCCCTTTAATCAGTTCACCTCCCAAGGCTGAGTTGAACGCGTTCTTGATCTCCTACCACTTTTCACATTTCATGGCAGAGCGGAGAATCGAAACTTGGCCTCCGGTCGTGTTAGCTAATCACACTAACCACTACACCACAGAGGCGGATGGACAGCGAGAATAATAATAATAATAATAATAATAATAATAATAATAATAATAATAATAATAATAACAAATTAGGGGTGTATTTGACTGCTATGTTTGCGTTAGTGATATATAGCCCTATTCTTTGATCTTTACTGCTCAAGTCCCTATGTTTTCTTCTCCAAAGCACACACACAGGCATTAATAATGTCGTAGTTGCGGGTGGGTGGGGCTGGACGCGGAGAACTCTTTTAAAATCGCTTTCAAGCAGAACGAACGAACTGAAGTAGAGGGCGGGCTATTATGTCACATAGCCGCCATTGAATGTGGAAGAAAGTAAAATAAAAAGAGAAATAAAGAGAGAGAAAACAGAGCATACCAAATGCACAAGACTCTGTAGTACAGAGCTAAGAACTAGCGTTAACGAACTTCTAGTAGCGTATGTAAGTATGTCAAAGAAAGCTTATTAAAAAGTTAAAATTTACCAAAGCATCTACTGGTATTTCACTTAATGATTACACACATAAGGAACGCTGATAGCAAGTATGAAAAGTGTAATTTAATTAGAAACGCACTTTATACGTTTACTGGCATATCCGTCGATAACTCAGAAAATAAGATTCCCTGATTCATTGCTCAGAAACAAAGGAATGGAGCTCACTCCAGCTTGTGTATCCGATTGTTGATTGCCAGACCGAATGATTGCTTACAGGTACATGAGTCGGTAAAAGTATAACTTTGGAAGAGCGACAGTTGTACAAGGGTGAAGTTACGGAATTTTGAATTTTAACTTGAATTTGAATTTATTTATGTTTTACATGCCCTTGAGGTTGAAAAGTCCCTTTATCTGGAGTCTTCATAAAATACAATGCAGGTTTATGAACACACTAACTACATTTTATAATATTAAAATATTAAGTTAAACATTAAACTTTAAAAAAATATTGGTATTAAATCCAATAAAATTAAAACATAAATTATGTAAGAAGTAAGAAAGTATATCATTAAGCCTATCTATTATTTTAGGCCACTGGAGGATGTTCGTATAGTAATTAATTTTCTGTTGGTAAATCCGCGGAATCTGGCAACATTCACATGAGGATTGCGTCTGCAATATCCGTAAACGGAGGGAAACGTGGTGGTGATTCCTTTTTAAGAGGAAATCCAACCTCTATTAACACTAGTCAGAGGAAGAAATGAAGAGGTCCATTCCTTCAAAAGTGAAGATATCGTCAAAAGAAAGGGAGGTTCCACGAAGGGTGTGGGAATGAAAGTCTCTAGACCTCCAAAATCTAATACCGACGGAGTCGGAAGAGTTGACCAAGTTAGGTCGGTTAAGAGATATGAGGGTGAGGAACCTGACACAAGTAAGTGGATGCATTGCTGGACTCAGCTAGGAGAACGATAGCGACCAACCCACGCTCCCAAGTTAGAGAGCCACTGGTCGCCATTTTAGTTCCCGTCATTCGAGAGGCGGGGGATGGTTTGCAGCTGTTCCAGAAGAATACGGAGGACTTAAAGCGTCGTTTCGTCACTGTGGATGAAAGACGGATACATTACTATACTCCTGAGACCAAACAACAATCTAAACAATGGGTTACCAAGGGGGAATCTGCATCAAAAAAGGCAAATACCGTTTCTTCGGCCGGAAAGGTTATGGCGACTGTCTTTTGGTATTCACAAGGGATAATCCTCGTCGACTATCTGCAAAAGGGTAAAACTATTACAGCTGTAGATTATTCATCGTTATTGGACCGTTTGAAAACCGAGCTGCAAGAAAAACGCCCGCGATTGGTCCACAAGAAAGTCCTTTTCCATCACGACAACGCACCAGCACACACCTCAGCAGTTGCGGTCGCAAAATTAATGGAAATAGGATTCTAGCTCTTTTCACATCTCCCCCTATTTTCCAGACTTAGCTTCCTCGGACTACTCCTTGTTCCCCAATTAGAAGAAATGGCTGGCGGGACAAAGATTTTATTCAAACGAGGAGGTGATTGCAAACACTAATGGATATTTTGCAGACTTGGACAAATCATATTATTCGGAAGGGATAAACAAACTAGGACATCGTTGGACGAAGTGTGTAAGTCTAAAAGGAGACTATGTCGAAAAATAAAAAAGCTTTACCCCAAACGACGTAAGTTGTTTTTATTTTTTCACTGACTTTTCAAACGCCCCTCGTACTGTGTGTTTCGTTCCAACTTCCCTACCCACAGGGGGAAGCGGAGAGAATTTATGTCCGTTGAATTAATGTGGAAGTGGTGCCCTGTATTTCCGGAGCCTCGATCGACTGTGAAAGACGATGAAACTCATAGAGTATCAGAGATATGGTCCACATTACAAAGCTATACAAAAATATAATTTAAAAAAATAATAATAACGTCCACCGTTTGGTAACGTGCACCTTTGGAGGTCGTGTCTTTCCAGGTCCATAATCAAGAAAGTTCAGAAATGATAATCTCATCTTTGTGAAATCAGGCCATTTTCACTTAAATGTCTGTGATAGAAAATATCCATGTGCTAAGATTTTATGAGATAATGATTAATGGAGTACAGTGGAACGAACGAACACATGTGATGGAAGAAATATTAGATTGGGAAACTAAGTCAGAAAGGAAGTAAGATGGATATTGTTACCTGGGTCGTAGAACAAGTAACGAACAAGTAACAGAAGTAAGGGTTCAATCGGGTCGCGCAGCTATCAGCTTGCATTCGGGAGATAGTGGGTTCGAACTCTACTGTCGGCAGTCCTGAAGATGGTTTTCCGTGGTTTCCCGTTTTCATACCAGGAAAATGCTGGGCTGTACCTTAATTAAGGCCACGGTCGCTTTCTTCCCACTGCTGGCTCTTTCCTATCCCATCGTTGCCATAAGGCATGTCTGTGTCGGCGCGACGTAAAACACATTGTTAAACAAGTAAATAAAATGCATGGAAGACGTTTTCTAAGGAAATAAATTGGCTCACTTCGAACATTGTTACAGGAATTAGAAAGATGTTATTTAAGACTTTCGTCTGGAACGTGGTACTGTATGGAAGTGAAACATGGACTATGATTAGGACAGAAAGAAAGAGAATAGAAGCTTTTGTATTGTGGTATTACAGAATAATGCTGAAGGCGCTATGGTTAGATCGAATTACGAATGAAGATGTACTAATCGACCCCGTAGCAAACAATGGGGCTACGCGGTAGACAAAAAATATTACTATTAATAAGATAGATCCATTTCTGATGAGGCATTGTTTTTACAGTGCACTCTCGTCTCAGTCTCATCCTTGAATTTAGTTGTACGATATCTAAGCGACTGTGGTGTGAGCCATGCCATTCCTTCCTTATACAGCAAGACCCTGTTTCCAATGATGTGAACGTGTCGCTCGTTAGGTCAGCTGGTGCGTCTGTTTCGGTGTGCTTCGCGGACTGACATGTAACAGCTGTTAATGAAATGTCGTATGGCTTTTAGTGCCGGGATATCCCAGGACGGGTTCGGCTCGCCAGGTGCAGGTCTTTCTATTTGACTCCTGTAGGCGACCTGCGCGTCGTGATGAGGATGAAATGATGATGAAGACATCACATACACCCAGCCCCCGTGCCATTGGAATTAACCAATTAAGGTTAAAATCCCCGACCCGGCCGGGAATCGAACCCAGGACCCTCTGAACCGAAGGCCAGTACGCTGACCGTTCAGCCAACGAGTCGGACATGTAACAGCTTATTCTGACTCATTGCAACGGGGAACTACCTCACTTCTCGTTTCATCAGTACGGTTCTCCAGTGACGTCCATGTCACCCATGGAAACTGATGGTGCAGTTGTAGGATATCCAACGAGCCTTCGGGCCTAAGACTCAGCAATTAATATTATTGTTACATACTTATTTCCCCGTAGCAGGGAGGAGAAGGAAGCGTGGGAGGTGAGTGGTTGGACAAGGATTAACCCAAATTTAAGTATAGTAAACAAATCACTTTGGATTTGTATTTCTTTTCTTTCGTAATACGGAACAATCAACAAATGTCGCCAATGTGTCCAATTATTTTCCAAAAGCTGAGACGTTCTAGAATTTTCACAGATTAATTCAGGAATTTTACACATGAGGAACTCGACGGCTCAAAATATTTACAACAATGTAATGAATTAAATGCAACTCGCTTTGAGTACCACAGTCAAACACTTTGACCGTAAGTCCTAACATTCTAGCAAGAGTGAGATAATCTTTCCGTAATTTATACAGTCCAAGGAAGGCGAAGCCTTGGCTTCCATAATATTTATAATTCGCAGAGGTTTGAACCTTGAGAAGCAATTTTTCATCGTAACACAATTTGCCCCTTGCGGGCTATGAATTTACACCCATGACCGCGTCGATCATCATCGCAGTATAAAGAAGTAATACACTGCTCTACAAATACCCCTACACAATATTAATTGTACCCTCGGAAATAGAAATGATTTATAGAGGCGTATAGCCCACACTACTCGGCCGAAGGAAGGGAAAGTAAGGTTTTAAAATAACAAGGCCGAAAGTACGCAGTAAAATGGAGACGAAAATCCAAGCGCTCTGATCTAATTGTAAAAGCAAGATCCCTAAGTTAACATCCAACCCTATACTACCAGGTGACTAAACATTTGAAAGTTTAAAGATCGAAAAGTAAAATCAATTTAGGAGGTTGAAACAAACTTATTCGCCTTCCACAATTTGAGAGGAAGGTTAATGAGGGTAAACACTCGTGCTTCCTTATTATTTACATTAGTTACTGAAAAAAAAAGCCCTGCATATAATATAAGGACTGAGCCAGCGACCTAGCAGTTACATACTAAAGGGTACGTAAAAATCTCCCCTAACTTCACACGCACTAGTTCAGTTAATAAAATTGACTGCCATATCTTGTTTATTATGATGACATAATGCAGAAACCCCCACCTCACGACTCCCGAAGGACACTGCCTCTCTCCTTAGTGCGTAGAGCACTCGATAAAGCTTCCGCAAGATTAGACAGACAATCCTCGAAGCGCGCATCTTATACACTATATACGTATTTGGCAGCACCATCTAGAAGTTTCAGTGAAAACTCTCTTTATTGTGTTAAATAAAATTCATATCAGATATCCTGATAGATGAATTAGTTTGATATCACGCCTCTAGATAGGCGGATTAAATAAATTGCAGTTTATGTAACTTCAGATAATTGAAATAAACAACGGAAGATCAACAGTATGCATAACATCTAAATACAAACATTCTCAATTGCAGCTAATGACACCTTAACTCTAGATTAGGTAATATTTTGATGTCAGAAATATCCAGCCCTCAAACAGAAAACTACGATGATTTAATCATGTTCACAGTTTTTCCTGGAGATGGATGCACAGTCTAAGAATCCACAACCTAAAACTTCGCCGGGAGGCGTTACTCATGGCAGAATTATTATTATTATTATTATTATTATTATTATTATTATTATTATTATTATTATTATTATTATTATTGCTAGGGGCTTTACGTCGCACCGACACAGATAAGTCTTATGGCGACGATGGGATAGGAAAGGCTTAGGAGTTGGAAGGAAGCGGCCGTGGACTTAATTAAGGTACAGTCCCAGCATTTGCCTGGTGTGAAAATGGGAAACCACGGAAAACCATTTTCAAGGCTGCCCATAGTGAGATTCAAACCTACTATCTCCCGGATGCAAGCTCACAGCAGCGCACCTCTACGCGCACGGCCAACTCGCCCGGTATTAATATTATTATTATTATTATTATTATTATTATTATTATTATTATTGAGGGAGAAACAGACCATTCGGATCCGGGATACAATTAGGTTACAATTTTAAAAGAATTTACAAACATCAAAAAGTGGAAATTTATAATAGTTAAATACTGTTATTTTCTTCTCTCTATTAGCAAGTAGTCTTAATCATCTCAATAAGTATGGATGAATGATCTCTAGAGAGTCTCTCAGAATCGATATTACTATTTTTTTCTGTTTCTCAGAATGGAACTTTCATTGTAGTAAAGTTCATATCTGACTAGGGAGGGTGCTGAATAGCAGGTCACTGACTATCTGTCGATCGGTACATATTTAGTATTTAACTGACAGTTTAGGAAAGCATGGTACATAAATGTCTAGTTTTTTCTAAATCCACATCTTGAGCCTGATTTGAGTCCATTTTAAAGTTGGATCTTAAACCATTGCTTTACTGCCCTTTCGGCTGATCGTTATGATGTCAGTCCTCCGTTTAGATTAATCAGTAGAGATGCAGTGAACCTCCTCGTTCACCTCCCATCTATGCTGTCTCAAGGCTTCAGCTTACTCGGTTGTGATGATTATCGCGTAGTAGCTCAGTGGTCCGGCGGAGTCCCAGTACACGTCAAAAGGTTTCTATCTTTTTCAGTCATAACATCTTCATTGCGTTTATGTAACTGGAAGGAGAGAGAGGTGATTTATAAGTCTTCCAGAAATTTCCTTTCGGGCAGTCTGAATATAAAACCTAAAATTTGTTTTTTTAAATTTAAATTTTCTTTCGGGATTGGAAATTGGAAATATTGGAATTGGAAATATATTTATTTTCTGAGCAGACTGAATCTGTAATTCCATAACGCGTCACGACACTAATCAGTAATATCCAGCAAATTGCATGGCTAACGGTGTACATACTGCTGGTAATAAGCAACATATAACTTAAATATTTGCCTACGGCAAGTGTCATTCCAATTGCATTTGTATTTTTACCACAGTGACCTGGGCTTATCAGAACGACCGGTTTTTCATATTTACAGATGAATCCCATACATAAATTGAACTTTAACATTATATCAACAAATTGGAATGGTAATCTGTACAAACTTCGTTTTGGAGCGTCAATGTGTGGTTCATACGTATATCATGGGGTTATGAATTTTCAACAGACAGTAAGAGAATATACCGGTGAATGAAAAACAGACGTAGGGACGAAAGAAACTGAAGGATATTTTTGTGGTAATAAATGATTTCAACTTCCTTAAAAAAATTAAAAAAAACTGGAACAAAAATATTTCATGAGACTAGAAATGGTGGGATAAGTCCTTCTCACATAATTTGGACCTATGCACTTTCCGTTTCTATCAATACTTCCAAGTTCTGACAATATCTCAGGAAGGTTTTACTCTGACAGGCAACCTTTATTTTAGAAACACTGAAGTTTGTTTGGGGCGTGATACCCAAGTGGTATGGTCACAGACGTTTCATAAGGAAAGAAGCCTCGCGAAATGCGTGTGTGAATTTTCATATGAAAACTATCACCAGAATGACTTGATTTCTACGTAAAACTGGTCACGATAACAACACTCACGAAGAACTACAGGGTCATCAAAATAATGCTGAACATCAGTTGAGGCGAGGCTGCCGCTCCCTTCCCCGGCCGAGCAATACGAGATCAAGTTAGAGTGACTGCCTGATAAATTCTAATGAACTTTAAAAGTAATCACCCCACATTTCTCGTCACGAAAAGGCTCCTCATGCAGCAGATTAGGTTTCTCGGCACCACAATTTCGGCTGTTCAGAGAATTTACGTAGCCACGTAAGTGAAAGCACGCTTCGTCTGAGAAGAAAAGTAAGATCGTGATCAATTTCCCCGTCGTTGACTTTATTGAAAATCCATTCACTAAATATAAACCTACACACAGGTTCACTCGGTTTAAGTTATTGCAACAGTCTGCATTTACAGCATATTAACTTCAATATCATCGTAGTCCAACTCCCTGATTGAATGGTCAGCGATGAAAGCTTCAGTCGGAAATCCCGGGTTCGATTCCTGGCCGTCTGATTAATTATTCTGGCTCGGGGACTGGGTGTTTGTGTTTCCCTCCCACATTCCTCTTCATATTCATTAACACACTATACTACCAACCTCCACAGAAACACGCAATAGTAATTATATTCTTATATACCGGGTTGGCGTCAGGGAGAGCATCCGGCCATAAAACGGGTCCTAATCCACGTGTGTTACACAGTGCGCACCTTCGACTCCAAAGATGTGGGAAATGTGGAAGAAGAACTTAAGTAATTTCGTAGCCCTTTGTACGGAGCAGTAAGGAATTTCCGTTTGCTGAGGAAGACGGCTTATAGATTCCTTAGGAAACTTATTCGGCATTGTCCAATGCCTTTAAGATTTTCTTCTGTTAACATTGCTTCTTATTATGAATATGTCCCATTCCAGGACATTTATTAACTAATCTATGAGGCTTTCCACGACTGGGAATTTCTCTTAAATATATCCTATCAACGCGAGCGGATTCTGTACGGACATACGAATCGTAAATGGACACCCGATGTGAAATATTTTAATTAGGCCTATTATTATTATTTTCCGTTTATTTTCACTTCACATGACACACATATGTTGCTTTAACTGAAACACGAAACAAAGTACGTTGCGAAACAAAGCCAGAACCGGTAGTCCCCACAGGCACCCTTCCCTGCCGCGCGGCCGTCGGCTTACTCACTCCCGGCCACCACTTTGGTTCCAAGATAATTGGATGACCCGGAACACGCTATATTTTCTTTCAGTATTCTGCATAAACGATTGCCATATCCTTTAATATTTCAGGTCATGCATTAGGTTGAAAGCTATTACTTTTTCTAATTGATAATGTTGTCATCCGTTCAGTCAAATCCAACCAATGGCGATCCTATGAACTACCGCTCTCCAAGCTGTCCTGTTCCACACTGCCTCCTTTAGTTGTTCCAGGGTGAAGAGAGTGTCTGTTTTAATGGTGTCTAGCCAACGAGTCGTCTGGCGACCAGGTCTTCTTGTACTGCTGATTATTCCTAGCATGTTTGCTTTTTCCAGTGCATCTGATCACATAACGTGGCCAACGTATGCTAGTCTCAGCTTCGTAATAATACCAACCAATGACATAAGGGGCTTGGTGCGCTTAAAACTGCCTTATTGGTGATTTTTGCAGTCCATAGTATTCGTAAGAGTCTTCGCCAACACGAGAACTCAAAAGCGTCGACCTTCCTCTTGTCTGTCTGTTTCAGCGTCCAGCTAAACATGATCAGAGGGAATATAATCGCATTGAATAATCTGTACCTGGTAGCCAAACTGATATCTCTGCTCTTCCACATCGCTAAATAGTCATCATAGTGATTAGTTCAAGCGAAATCCGTCTTTTAATTTCGGGAATGCAATATTCACTTTGACTGATTTTGGCTCCCAAGAAGGTGGAATCCTCCACACTCTCTACCTCCTCCCCATTTAGTTTTAGATAAACTGTACGGCACTCATCCATAGTCATAACTTTGGTCTTTTTAATATTGAGACACAGGCCCATTTTTTCACTTTCGTCTTTCAGGCGGGAAATTAAAAGCTTTAAATCTTCCGTTCTTGCCAGCAGGGTTGCATCATCGGCGTATCTCAAATTGTTTATAGTTCTTCCCTAAATCTTCACATCAATGTCGAATTCCCCTAAATTTAACTTCTGCATAATTATTTCTGCACATAGTTTGAAAAGGAATGGTGAAAGGATGCAGCCTTAAAGGACACCCTTTTCAATTTGAAACAATTCAGTGTCGCTTATATGGTGTGCGAACTGCTGCCTCTTGTTCTGTATAAAGCGAAAGTATCACCTGAGTCAGATGTAGGGGTGCCCCCATGTCCAATAGTCTGTCATGCTCTACACAGTCGAAGGCTTTTCTGTTGTCAATAAAACACATGTAAACTGTTTTCTGGTATCCATGTGCTTTCTCCATGATCCTCGGTAGATTATCAATATGAACGCGGGCGCCACGACCTTGACGGAAACCAGCTTGAACAACAGATAAAATCAAGAATGGGTGCAAGACGTTTCTCTATGACTTTTAGAAGAACTTTGCTAGCGTGTGGAATCAAAGCTTTAGTACGATAATTTGAGCAGTCACTGAACATCTCCTTTCTTAGGCAGTGGGATAAATATTGATCTTTTCCATCCCCTTGGCCAGGTGGTAGTTTGCCATATCTTCTGGCACAAAGCAGTGCGAGTTTCCAAAGGGACAGGCTTTAGCAGTTCAGCTGGGATACAATCGAAACCAGGAGCTTTATTATCCGGTAACAGTTTCAGTGCCCATTCCACTTATTCCTGCAGGATATGTGGTTCTAATTCATATGGTTCAATGCTAAATGTTGGAACAGATTTACCTTTGCCGGAATATAGCTGTTCAGTGTACTTACGCCATCACACCGAGCTCGATAGATGCAGTCGCTTATGTGCGGCCAGTGTCCAGTATTCGGGAGATAGTGGGTTCGAAACCCACTGTGGGCAGCCCTGAATATGGTTTTCCGTGGTTTCTCATTTTACACCAGGCAAATGCTGGGGCTGTACCTTAATTAAGGCCACGGCCGCTTTCTTCCCAGTCCTAGCCCCTTCCTGTTCCATCGTCTCCATAAGACATATCTGTGTTGGTGCTACGTAAAGCAAATAGCACGCCATCAGTTCTTAATATTTTGATGTGCAGTCAGGATCTTCCCATCCTTGCATATCATTACTCCTTTTTCAGCACTAAAAGGAGTTGGAACTTTCTGTATCTGCATTAAACGGTTCCGGGTGTGACCATTCTTCTAATTGGTGGCACTGATGACTCCAATGTATTTCCTTGTCTTTCCTTTCTAATTACAGATTTGTGTTGCGTCAACTATTCATTTTATTCATTTAGATGCTGCTTTTATGTATGAGCGGTAAATTTATCAAAAATAAGAATACCCATTGAATGATTCGCTAGCTTACAAGTTGTGTCTTCCAGTGTGGAGGATAAGGGTGAGAATATTAACAACTTTCCAATTGGTCGACATTTGCATACAAACAGAATTTTAAAATATGAGAGCTGAAATAAATGTTAGGTATTGTTACCGTGTAGCCGTGTGTGTGTGTGTGTGTGTGTGTGTGTGTTTGTGTGTGTGTGTGTGCCGACGTCAGTAATACTATTACAGCGGAATTTCAAATTGTGTTACATGAAACGTAGTCTCCTTATCGATTCCGCCGTTGCCTTAGAGTTGTGTTAGTTCCTTCAACCATAAATTTGATTGCCTTTTGTTAGTAGTTGGTGGTGCTTCCTTGGCAAAATTCCTTGTAAGCATGTAGTTTTTACGTGACTATTGACGGATTTCAAGTGACACACTGGTATGTTTATAACACATTTTTTGTTCAGCTTCTCCCGATTATTTCTGATGACGCCGGAGCCACCTGACTGATATTTTGGCCAGATATCTTGCCTGACCCTACGTGAATTTTTAAAGTCAAAATTCCAACCTGGAACAAACTAGGAATCATACCTCGTCCCTCGGAGTGGAAATGCGGCAGTAAGCCACTATACTAATCTTGCCCACTGCCCCCAGGAATGTTCTATAATATGTAACTTATATACAATTTTAAGAATATATATATAAAAACTGACTGGTCCGTGATTATTTTCCATTAAGTCCAATAATGGCAATACGGAAGACTTAACATTTTAGATACACCGGGCGTACAGTGCTAAATACAGAATAAACAAGCTCAGTCGAATCATATGGACATCTTCAGATTCCTGAAATCACATACAAAATTGTATAAAGTCAAATTGGACACAGCTGACCTTAGAAGGCTAGGTAGAATGGAAATATCATGTGAAGAGACGGTACTGGATTTATTGCTATTACCCCTCCAAACCCCATGGCACTACAGCCCTTGAAGGGCCTTGGTCTACCAAGTGACCGCTGCTCAGCCCGAAGGCCTGCAGATTACGAGGTGTCGTGTGGTCAGCACGACGAATACTCTCGGCCGTTATTCTTGGCTTTCGAGACCGCGGCTGCTATCTTACCGTCAGATAGCTCCTCAATTCTAATCACGGAGGCTGAGTGGACCTCGAAACCAGCCCTCAAATCCAGGTAAAAATCCCTGACCTGGCCAGGAATCGAACCCGGAGCCTCCGGTTAAGAAGCAGGCACGCTACCCCTACACCACGGGGCCGGCATTTATTACTATTATCATTACTATTATTATTTCTTTTATTCATATTAAATGTGAAAGAAACAAAATACGATTCATTTTTCATCAGCAATTATATTTTTTGGTGCTGCCAATTAATTCATGACCAAGTTTCATAAGTACGACTCATAACTTGAATTTTTCCTACTGTTGCTCTTCGTTTTGGGGGTTATCCATCTTCTTTCCTGTAAGTAAAACAGCAAATACTCAACATTCGGAATAAATATTGTTTGTTCGGTAGAAACCTATTATACCCGGAAGGAGAGCTGCTGAGATTAAGTGGCTCGTTTAATAAATGGGGGCCCCATTGCTTGGAACGACTTGAGACAGGATAATGGATAGAGTCATCACACAGGCGGGGGTGTGAACAGGCCTTGACCTGATAGCCAGACGCCGCGCCATGTTTCTTGAACGTCAACAACAACGTTAACGAAGCTCTGAATAGGAAACAAATTACAAAGTTTCTTGAGTGAGAATTTTTACTTAGAACAGAAGAAATGGAAATAAATCCATCATTTTAAATCAATTGTTGATCCTCAGCATAGGCCTGTACAATTATAAGAGTTTTCAGTGTATGGTCCACGATCCACTGGTAGTCCATAACAATAAATCCACTGTCATTCATGAATAATCTGCACTTAGGGCTGTCCCCCAAGTAGCAGATTCCCTATCAGTTGTTTACCTAGCATTATTTTGAATATTTTCAAAGAATTTGGAAGTTTATTGAACATTTTCCTTTATTATTTATTCCAATTCCTTACTCCTCGTCCTATAAATGAATATTTTCCACAATTTGTTGTCTTGAATTCCAACCTGATCTTGAAATTATAACGTTTCCTAATTTTAAAAGCTCCGTTCAAGCTTATTCGTCATTCCATACACTCCCTCACTGACAGCTTGAAACATTTCACACAGTCGAGTATCTGGTCTCCTTACTTCCAAGTCTTCCCATCCCAAATTTTTGATCCTTCTCGTAACGCTATTCCTTTGCGGGAATAACCCAGAACAAATGGTGCTGCTTTTCTTTGGATTTTTCCAGTTCTCGTATCAATTAAACCCGGTGTGGATCCCATACATTGGAAATGGTCCAGTAGTTAAGGCGTGACCGAGTAAGTTGGCCGTGCGGTTAGAGGTGCGCAGCTGTGAGCTCGTATCCGGGAGATTGTGGGTTCGAACACCATTGTCTGCAGCCCTAAAGATGGCTTTCCTTGGTTTCCCATTTTCGCACCAGGTAAATGCTGGGGCTCTACATTAATTAAGGCCACGGCCGCTTCCCTCCCATTCCTAGGCCTTTCCTGTCCTATTGTCGCCAAACGACACATCTATGTCGGTGCAACGTAAAGCAAATAGCAAGAAAAAAAATAGAAAAAAGGTTAAAGAGTGATTAAGTGAGGAATGAAGACACGCTGTCTAATTTTAAACTGCTATGCGATTTTTAAACATAGTTTCGCCAGGTCAATATCTTGAAATAGAACATTAAAAATGTATGCGAGTTCTAGACATTTTACGACAATAACTAAAAACTGACTGTAGCTATCGTAGACTTGATCTTCCCCAACTTTCCTCACCCTCCAAGGTTCAGTCCATTATTCCCTCCACCACAAGCCGGTTGTTACGTACAGCTTCATCCATCGAATCTTGTTCCTGAATAAGCCTTATCTCCTCAGTTTGAATACCAATCTCTCATTCTTCTGACCTGTTTGTACCAGCAGTCATTCTCACTACATGCATGTCTCGTACTTCTTATTAATGATTAACATATCTTGAGTCCACCCAGATTTCACTTCCGTACATAAAACTTGGTCTGAACACAAAGCTATGTAAATATAATTTCGTCCGCTAGCCGTTTGTTTTCTATCTGGTTATGCAGAAAGATAAGCTAAATTATGTCATGTTTTTACATAACCTTTTGTAACTGTTTAAATTGGGAAAGATCCTCAACCTGTTACCAGTCATTCGGCCGGGTCAGGAATGGAATGAATGAAGCCCCATCTAGTGGGAAGGATAGAAATCGTGCCGGCTGCCGAAGCCTGTCACACTCCTCTGGAGCAATGAAAAGTGACTGACAAATGAAATGAAGTGATAATGGAGAGTGTTGCTGGAATGAAAGATCATAGGGAAAACCGGAGTCCCCGAAGAAAAACATGCCCCACCTCCGCTTTGTCCAACACAAATCTTACATGGAGTGACCGGGATTTGAACCACGGAACCCAGCGTTGAGAAGCCGGCGCGCTGCTGCCTGAGCCATGGAAATTTCTCTTTAAATTGGGATTATTTCAAATCCTACGGTGATGTGTTTGGTGTCATAACTTTACAAATTTACCCTAATTAAATTTATTACGATTGGAGCTGCTTTTAAAAATAATAAATGAAAAGTATAATGGAAGTCGCCTATTTTAAACTCTTTTCTCCCAGATTTTGGGTAGCTTTGGAACTTACGGCGCCCTTAAAATTTCCCTGTTAGTAGTCTGAGATTAATGACTAAATCTAATGAATATTTTTAGAGTAGAAAACCTCTGCATAGGGTAACGTACTGTCACCACTCGCCGCAAACAACAGACTACCAATATGTCGGCTACCGCCCACATGTAAACTTGATATCATTGCTGTTCTCACTTAACCATGCTACTTACTCGTTTTTTCGCGAACAGTTTATCAAATAGTACATTTTCAGTGTTATATACTAAAATGAAGCATAGTTACATGAGAGATCCCTCTGAGAATGTTTGTGTAACATTACATGAATTCCCTCCTAGTGATGTGGACTTCATATCATTTCGGAAGACAGATAGCCAGCCAGCCAGACGGACGGGCGGACGGACGTCATTTCATTTATATACACGGTTTTCAGAAACAACGTGTACCGAGTACATCAGCGTTAGACGATGGTCATTCTGATATGTAATATGAACAAATTACGTCGGTACCTCGCGTCGTTTTCATTTTGTCAGCTGCTGAAGTTAGCCAATCAGCTCGCTTTGCGAGCTTTGTGAGGCGGTGTTGCCTAATCTTCACGTGGCTTGGTCGAGCTTGAGGGCCATGCCGAGAAATGAGATTGAAACACTAACACACCCGGGGTTTCAGCCAATGCCACTGTAGCGTGCTTGCTATGGGCTGAGCCTATCAGAAGGGAGGTCCTGGTTCAAGACCCTCCTCTGGAGAAGTTTATTTCTTCTATTGACACTCTCAAGCCGGTCATAAGCCACGCGCAAATTTAGCAGAATCGCCTCGCAGAGCCCATCCTGACTGGCTAATTTCAGCAACTGATGAAATAACAATGGCGCGAGATACTGACGTACTTTTTTCAAATTACCAGTATGACCAACGTTCTAACGCTCATATACTCGCTTCGCGTTGTTTCCGACCACCCTGTATAGATAGAATTTTAAACACCTTCTAATTATTTGGTGTGAGGATAAATCTCTATTGTGTTTTTGTTAATACAAATAATATATGGCATGTTAAAGAACCACTTGTATGTAGAAAAATTACTTTTACAACGTATTCAGGCCTTACAAAATCATTAAATCAGTTTTCCTATCTCCAAAAGGATTTCATAATATGGACTTACTCCGATCTTTCACCAAATTATTCAATTGCAAAGTCAAAATAGATGCAATATAAAAGGTCTAAAGATGAGAGGCCTACAGACGATACCACAGTCTGAATGCTGGGAGAGTGCGATTGTCCAGAGGTCGGTAGGGTTCACTTTAAGTTAGATGCTTGCTTTATTCTGAGGCTTCAACAGCCACAGTGTGGCCAGTGCTCCTTCCATTCATGTCAAGTGTACTTGTAAACGTGAAAACTGAGATGAGTGGGTGTTGAGAGTTTGGTCTGAGGAGCGAACTCAGTGCGGGAATAGTAACCCTCTCGGCAAGCTCTCAAGGGGCTGCGGTACGCATAAAAAATATCGCCAGTGATATCGGATATACAGATGTTGAACTGCACTGTAAACTAGCTTAGACTTTGCTGGGATCAAAATTGTGTTCTTAGATGGGAACGGAAAATTCTACAAGGAATGAGAGTACTGTAACTTTACGCAAAGGGCTTCGAAATTTATTTTATTACAGTATTCAAATACGTAAGTAAAATTATAGGCTTATCGGAACACTTAACCCTACGCGGGCGGAAGCGTTTTTTGTGCACGCATACCGAAAATATGGCAAAAGCTGTGGGAAGGATAACAAGTAAATACATACATTAACTAATAATAACAGTAAACCAGAATCTTCCTATGGATTTCAACGCTAATTCTGAACAGTGAAACATACACTGACTGACAGAGCAAATGCAACACTAAGAAGGAGTGGTCAGAACTTTATGCCAATTGCAGGGTAGACTGACGTCACTAAGGTATGCTGATGATGTGAAATGCGCCGCTGTGCTCCGCACGTAGCGAACGATAAATGGGACACGGCGTTGGCGAATGGCCCACTTCGTACCGTGATTTCTCAGCCGACAGTCATTGTAGAACGTGTTGTCGTGTGCCACAGGACACGTGTATAGCTAAGAATGCCAGGCCGCCGTCAACGGAGGCATTTCCAGCAGACAGACGACTTTACGAGGGGTATGGTGATCGGGCTGAGAAGGGCAGGTTGGTCGCTTCGTCAAATCGCAGCCGATACCCATAGGGATGTGTCCACGGTGCAGCGCCTGTGGCGAAGATGGTTGGCGCAGGGACATGTGGCACGTGCGAGGGGTCCAGGCGCAGCCCGAGTGACGTCAGCACGAGAGGATCGGCGCATCCGCCGCCAAGCGGTGGCAGCCCCGCACGCCACATCAACCGCCATTCTTCAGCATGTGCAAGACACCCTGGCTGTTCCAATATCGACCAGAACAATTTCCCGTCGATTGGTGGAAGGAGGCCTGCACTCCCGGCGTCCGCTCAGAAGACTACCATTGACTCCACAGCATAGACGTGCACGCCTGGCATGGTGCCGGGCTAGAGCGACTTGGATGAGGGAATGGCGGAACGTCGTGTTCTCCGATGAGTCACGCTTCTGTTCTGTCAGTGATAGTCATCGCAGACGAGTGTGGCGTCGGCGTGGAGAAAGGTCAAATCCGGCAGTAACTGTGGAGCGCCCTACCGCTAGACAACGCGGCATCATGGTTTGGGGCGCTATTGCGTATGATTCCACGTCACCTCTAGTGCGTATACAAGGCACGTTAAATGCCCACCGCTACGTGCAGCATGTGCTGCGGCCGGTGGCACTCCCGTACCTTCAGGGGCTGCCCAATGCTCTGTTTCAGCAGGATAATGCCCGCCCACACACTGCTCGCATCTCCCAACAGGCTCTACGAGGTGTACAGATGCTTCCGTGGCCAGCGTACTCTCCGGATCTCTCACCAATCGAACACGTGTGGGATCTCATTGGACGCCGTTTGCAAACTTTGCCCCAGCCTCGTACGGACGACCAACTGTGGCAAATGGTTTACAGAGAATGGAGAACCATCCCTCAGGACACCATCCGCACTCTTATTGACTCTGTACCTCGACGTGTTTCTGCGTGCATCGCCGCTCGCGGTGGTCCTACATCCTACTGAGTCGATGCCGTGCGCATTGTGTAACCTGCATATCGGTTTGAAATAAACATCAAACATTCGTCCGTGCCGTCTCTGTTTTTTCCCCAACTTTCATTCCTTTCGAACCACTCCTTCTTGGTGTTGCATTTGCTCTGTCAGTCAGTGTATATCGAAGACATGAGAACAAAGAGGGCAAAACCATACGGACGTTTCCACACCCAAAGCTCGCAGGTGACCAATACCGATTCAGAAACAGTTAGAAGGTCATACAATACAGAGACATTCACAGTGACATTAGAAATCGCAGATTAAGGCAACACTCCGGAGATAAAAATATATTTTTACCTTATGCATGAATTTTTACGAAACCTTTTGGGAATTTCACCTATATAAAAGTAGATATATTACGAATATTTATTTTATGCACAATTTCTAGATTTCCAAAATATTTTTTTGAAATTTTTAATTCGATTTTGTCATGAAATTTAATTAACATATTAATGTAAATTCGTAATTAATTAGATATTACTTCTTTCAAAAGCACTATGTATCGATTTTTCTGTACATAATTTATATAAGGAGATATATCGTACTCAACTTTTGTGTAATTTTTATGTTCTAAAATTTTGGACTTAAAAATCCCTACTACTTGAAACAATTCTGCAATAAAAAATACCATACGCAGGTTTCTTAATAAAGTTGTGATACGTATACCAAAAAATGCTGTTACATTTGGCAGAATATTATGGGAGAGAAAAGGGATGTAGGTCTAAGTGTGAAATTACAATTGGCAAAGAAAGCATTATTACAGTGATAAATTGTATGAATTCAGCGGAATAACTTCGTGACAGGAAGAAAGAAACCCAATCCTTTGAATTCCAGTCATTAAAAAATTCACAAAAATGACCAAAATATCGATTTTTATCTCTGGAGTGTCGCCTTAACATTATACGGAACACATGGAAAGACTGAACCTCTACAGATTCTCAAAACAATTTTTTTGCTAGTTGCTTTACGTCACACCGACACAGATAGATCATATGGCGACGATGGGTAAGGAAAGGCTTACGAATGGGAAGGAAGCTGCCGTGGCCTTAATTAAGGTACAGCCCCAGCATTTGCCTGGTGTGAAAATGGGAACCCACGGAAAAACATATTCAGGGCTGCCTACAGTGGGGTTCGAACCCACTACCTCCCAGATGCGAGTTCACAGCTGCGCGCTCCTAACCCCACGGCCAACTCGCCCGGTAAAGCAAAGAAAATTGTCGAATTCCATGAAAATATAAGCGAAGGCAAAACGGACACCATGACATAAATCTGTGAAAGCAAAAATCTGTCTTAAATTGGCAGGAGTAAAAAAGACATTCAAAACAGAGATCCAAATTAAAAAGAAAAGCAAAGCCATCTCCGTACAGGCCATGAAGGCCCTTGGAGTGGTGGAAGGTAAAGGCTTCCACTATTCGTAATCTCGGCACTTAATGGGCTAGAGATGTTAGCTCTACGCCCGGCCGCCTTTGCCCCCAGGAATTAACCTGGTACTCATTTCTGATATCGGCTGAGTGAACCTCGGGGCCATGTCTACCTCCGGAAGTGGCAATCTCGTTTCTTAAATTTTACGACTTCCTGGCGGGGATTCGAACCCACGTCCTTCCGGGTGAATGGAGCACGCCTTTACCGCCTCGACCAGGCAGCTCCTAGATCCAAAATTCACAAACGACATATAAATAAAAAGAGACAAACTAAAGAAACCGACTGAAGTAACTTGACAGAAGAACGAAATGAAATCTGCAGCAGACGAACGAAAGAAAACTGGGCACAATGTCATCATCATCATCATCTGTTTACCCTCCAGGTTCGGTTTTTCCCTCGGACTTAGCGAGGGATCCCACCTCTACCGCCTCAAGGGCAGTGTCCTGGAGCTTCAGACACTTGGTCGGGGGATACAACTGAGGAGTATGACCAGTACCTCGCCCAGGCGGCCTCACCTGCTATGCTGAACAGGGGCCTTGTGGAGGGATGGGAAGATTGGAAGGGATAGGCAAGGAAGAGGGAAGGAAGCGGCCGTGGCCTTAAGTTAGGTACCATGCCGGCATTCGCCTGGAGGAGAAGTGGGGAACCACGGAAAACCACTTCCAGGATGGCTGAGGTGGGAATCGAACCCACCTCTACTCAGTTGACCTCCCGAGGCTGAGTGGACCCCGTTCCAACCCTCGTACCACTTTTCAAATTTCGTGGCAGAGCCGGGAATCGAACCCGGGCCTCCCGGGGTGGCAGCAAATCACGCTAACCACTACACCACAGAGGCGGACTTGGGCACAATGTACGGCAAACAAATGCGTCTTAAGTACTCTTCGTAGTCCTAAACGGGTTTACTCACAGCTACTATTACGTAAGAAGTAATAAACGGTTAATAAAGCTATGCAATGCTGAAAAATGAAACAGCATTTCAAATTTAATTTGCACCTCACATACTTAACATCGCATCTGACTTTCAAAAAATCTGCTTATGCACACCTGATTATATAACAGCTCCAGCAGTTAAATCGGCTCAGAAACGCTCTTATGAACGCACAGATTTAATTGCTCGTAGTTTAATAGCACTGTATTGTTTCGTTAAAGCGATCTATCATCTTTAAATATTTATTGCTTGCATACACACACGTACACCTTTAGAATACCGATCTATACCGATTGCTCTACATGCGAAGCAATTTGTTACGCTAATTCAGATAACGAAGACTGTTTTAATGGTTTTAATTAATTCCCTATTTCAATAGCAATCAATTTGTTATCCGTTCTAACAAGCCAGTGCCATATGTCAGTTACGTTTGCAATACAACAGCACTTTGATTATAGCTGACTGTGTAATTTGGAAGAGAAATAATACTTTCTCATTCATAAGATAATAACACGATGATTAAAATGAGAATTTGTGCTATAAACATTAATTTCATTAAATACAATAAAGAAAAAATGTTTAACAGACCCTGTCAATATTTTGTTTCAAATAAGTAAACAGTTTGTTTGATTGTTAGAGTGAATGAGGTTGTATAAGGTGTAGAACTATCATCACCATCATCATCATCTGTTTACTCTCCAGGTTCGGTTTTTCCCTCGGACTCAGCGAGGGATACCACCTCTACCGCCTCAAGGGCAGTGTCATGGAGCTTCAGACTCTTGGTCGGGGGATACAACTGGGGAGAATGACCAGTACCTCGCCCAGGCGGCCTCACCTGCTATGCTGAGCAGGGGCCTTGCGGGGGATGGGGAAGATTGGAAGGGATAGATAAGGAAGAGGGAAGGAAGCGGCCGTAGCCTTAAGTTAGGTACCATCCCGGCATTTGCCTGGAGAAGTGGGAAACCACGGAAAACCACTTCCAGGATGGCTGAGGTGGGAATCGAACCCACCTCTACTCAGTTGACCTCCCGAGGCTGAGTGGACCCCGTTCCAGCCCTCGTACCACTTTTCAAATTTCGTGGCAGAGCCGGGAATCGAACCCGGACCTCCGGGGGTGGCAGCTAATCACGCAAACCACTACACCACAGAGGTGACTGTAGAACTATCACTGAGTTAAAATATGTGTGGAGAACACTCATACAAACAAATATCACGAGCGAAACAAAAATAAAATAGTTTTCACCTCCACTGAAGGTTCATTCTGATCTGAGGTTGTAAGTACATCTAAATGAATTGAGATGTTCCTTTCAGAAGCTCAAGTATCAACCTTCAAGTACATGTCTGCAAAATGCACTTAGTAGATCTATTTTCATTACTAGATTTTGCAGGTTAAGAAAGACCGTGGGAGATTTTATGATCATGTTGACGTGGGAAGGCTTACTACAACTTACCGAACTGAACAAGCCATTTACTTACGGCAGAAATATAGACTGATATATTCCAACAGCTATTTACTTCTTCCGACGTTTCGATTGCATGTACAGAAAACAACAACACGGTTCTATCCAGAAGAAGAACTAAATGACTCTACATACCTTGGAGGCTTCACATCTAAGATACAAATCCTGTACGTGGAGGATATTCTCAAAGCTAATAGGCAGTTCGACAACCTTCGTAGTAATTTGATTTGCTACCTGATTACCACGGATCGAGTAGGCGTATCCCAGTCATCTTGACAAAGAATACTGCAATGTGTTCGAAATGTCGGCGAACTGCAGGGAATGTGCAGCAAACAACAACACGGTTCATCCCGGAAGAAGAAATAAATAACTCTACACACCGTGGAAGCTTCACACCTAAGATATTCCAATAAAGTTGTTGGTTTCATAGTTTCTATTGTAAACGTGTTAGTCAGCAGACGTAAATAGATAGTCTGGCCACTTGATGCTGACGTTCAGTTCAGTACTGGAAATTAGAATCCCGGTACGTCTGAAGGGGCCACCCCGAACAGGAAGCATTTTCACCTCCGGGTGGTTAAACAGCTCTCACATCAGGAAGATTTATGCTGAAATCAATCAAACAACGAGATTGGTCTTCTGTACTGCTAAGCCCACCTCTACTCAGTGGCTTCCATTTCTTAGCTATATTTTTCCACCTCATCTCCGCAGGTTTTAATGTTTTGGTCAAAGAGTACGGGAAGGTACTCCACGGTTAGCATCTTCATATTCATGCTAACATACCTGTTTTTGTCTAACCAGACTTCGTTCAAGACAGCCCGCTATGAAGAGAGCTGCGAGACTAATCAGTGAGAACTGGAGGACTTTTGCTCCTGAAGAGTTTCAAGACATTGCATTCAGTCACCTCTAAAGTTCCTGGATTTGATCTACCTCGCGGGATGTGGTCAAAACTAAACCGGATCAGGACTAACTCTGGAGTATGTGCGGACTCTCTCTTTAATTGGAACAAGTTACCTTATCTGGAGCGCGACTATGAAGCCGAAAGACAAACAGTGAAGCATAGCATTCAAGATTGTCATATAAGAGCTTATGGAGCAGATATAAAAGATTTTACCTCTGTGACTTCCGCATCAGTAGACTACATTTTGCACTTTGATTTTAGGTTGCGATTAGCTTTGTTTGAAGGGCTGCTTGGCCGAGGCAGCAAAGGTGTACTCGGTTCACATGGAAGGACGTGAGTACAATTCCAAGCCAGAAAGTCGAAAAAATTAAGAAAAAAGTTTTCCACTTCCGAAGGTGCAGATGGCTCTAAGGTTCACTCAGCCTACACCAAAAATGAGTATCAGAGTAATTCCTGGGGGTGGGGGAGGACGGCGGCCGAGTGTAGAGCTAACCAGTCTATCCCACTATGTTTTGAGGTTATGGATAGTAGAAGCCTATACATTGCACCCCTCCAAGAGCCTTCATGGCCTGTACAGAGACGACTTTACTTTGTTTTTTTTTATCACATTTCCTTGTTTCATTTTCTATAAAATGTGAATTTGTGTCAGAGGATTAATAATATTGTTTCGTAATTACGAATCATGCGCAGAAATCAAAACAGAAAGGAATGCTGTTTAGATCTCTCTTCTACGGAAAAATACAGCGATGTGTCTGGATCGATGATAAATATGATGGTTTACAAGTTCCTTTACGTCGCTCCGACACAGATAGGTCTTATGGCGACGATGGTACAGGAAAGGGCTAGGAGTAGAAAGGAAGTAGCGTGGCCTTAATTAAGGTACAGACCCGGCAGTTGGTTGGTGCCGGGCTGAATGGCTCAGACGTTTGAGGCGCTGGCCTTGTGACCCAAACTTGGCAGGTTCGATCCTGGATCATTCCGGTGGTATTTGTAGGTGCTCAAATACGTCAGCTTCGTGTAAGTAGCTTTACTGATACGTACAAGAACTCCTGCGGGGCATAATTCCAACACCTTGGCGTCTCTGAAAACCGTAAAAGTAGTTAGTGGGACGTAAAGAAAATAACATTAACAGTTGTTTGGTGTGAAAATGGGAAACCACGGAAAATCATCTTCAGGGCTGCCGACAGTTCGAGCCCGAATACTGGATACTGGCCGCACTTAAGCGACTGCAGCTAGTATCGAGATCGGTAAGGATGATAGTAAGCCAATACTACCATTTATCAAAATTGCAGAAGAACACGCATCATATTGCCTTGCCTCCAGTGAGCGGCAGATGACTACTTAACGTGGAAGCTACAGCGACGTTGTTCAAACTAGGACAATCATAGTGGACATGTACCGCAATGCCACGCACTCGCTGACAACGTAAACATGAGCATGAACATGATGCTGTGAACCATCCTAGTCCACATCACGCACACTGCGTCTCAGCGAAACAGAATTCCCTCTCTCCTTTCCTTCGCTATGCTCTGTAGTGATGGGATATTCAGTTCATTTTACTGAATCGATTCATTCGATTCTATTCACGGTACTGAATTGATACATTGACCCAATTCACGCTCATTATAGTCACCGTTCCTATTACATCAGTAGCAACAGCATTCAGCGATGGCTGCTGTCATCTGGTTTTCATTCTATGAAATGCCTTCCTATGTGTCATACAGCCTTGAGATTCAGATTTCTTCTGCAGCCACCTCTTCGCATCAAGTTTTAATGTTACAAAGTAAGCCCCCCCCCCACCCGCACAGTGACAGTTAGAAGTAGATGAAAAATCCTTACACAATGATCTGCATTAGGCTTCAGCCCACGTGGCAGATTCCCTATAAATTGTTTGCTTAGTATTTTCACAAATCATTTCAAAGAACTAGGAATTGTTATTGTTTACTGATTCAACGTCCTTTTAGTTAAATTATTGCGTCAGTCGGCTAAATTACTAACTGTCCACGTACACCGATGTTCTCGTAATTCGATGATTGAAGTGTTATGCGATGATGCAACGCGCGAACATAGAGAACACTGAGCGGTTCTTCCCAATACGAACCAGTTCATTATGAGTGGTCATGAGAATGACTCACATTCATAGGGTATGATACAGAGCTGAGTTGAATTAATTCTCGAATGCCAACTCAGTTATAATAATAAGATCCGTTGCACTAATAAAGCGAATAACCTAATAGCCTACATAATTACTAGATACTATGGAATTAATTTCTGAATACCCTTTTGAATACTGAAAATATATACAACAATTATTATAAAACTCCCTGTAAGAAGAGGAGAGTGAATGCAAGTATTATTTTCGAATAAGCTGAGAGCGAGATTCCGTTATGGCGTACGATTCTTTCAACGAGTCATAACTCGTATATCCCGCCCGGAGCGGAATTTCGGCTTCGCACCAATGTCCATCGTTCAGATACTGAACCGCGCGCGCGTCAGGTGAGTCGTGTGCCGTAGGCTCGCCGTTCCTGCCATTCGATTTGCTCGGACAAGTTGAACGAATCGATACACTGCTTCGAATCATACACTCTGTAGCCAACACTAGTGCTGTGACCTACCCTTACGCACAGAACGATACAAAGTTCATAAACGCGGAAACGGTGATCTTAATTACATTTACGATCGGCACGACGGAAATGCTCATGCAGCAATCAGGAAATATTTTTGTTGACCTTCGAATAGATTAATGTCTGAGACACCGTGCTCAAGCATACGAAAAATCAGTATAGTGCGGAGGATATCAGCAGCTGGGCACGAAGACGGGACAATGAAATAGCAGACGAGGTTCTCTACTTACTGCATGCCAATTATCCGATCAGCATTTCTCACCGAACACAGCTCCAATTTGCGTGCCATTAATTACTGCTTGCCTTTGTTCGTTTGTTAACTGGTCAGCCGAAGAACGAGCTCGTCATTCTAAGGAAAGCGTTTGGATTTACAGCTGTATTGTTGAAAGTGCTAAGCGTGCTCATCCATGTTTTCGAACTGCTGTAGACTATAGTTCATTAATTCATTTATTTTCACTATCATCATCAAAGTTTTATATGGGCGTATTTCTTACCGTTCTCCAATCAGTTAACGGAAGAAAAAAATCACGCGGGTGGTTTCAACAAGATTCAGCCTCTGCTCATACAACAGAAGATACCCCTTCTTACACTCTCGTAAGTGCTTGCAGACAGTGATCAGTGCTGGTATATTTTCCCCTCGTTCTCCAGACCCAACAGTGTGTGATTTTTACTTGTGGGGTAAACGGAAAGAAAAAGTGTATCAAACAAATCCTCACACATTGGAAGAACTGAGAACAAAACCATAACGAATCAAATCATGAACATTGCAATAGCAGAACTCTTTCGCGTCAACCAGAATGTGGTTACCAGGTACAACGCCTGTATAAGCAAGGGAGGACGACACTTCCAGCATCTTTTATAAGGTAAGATTACATATAAGACTGTATACACCAGGGCCTCTCAGGGTGCATGCGCGTGGTGCATGCACTGTGCACGGTGCAAGAGACGACTTGGCTTGGTTGACCAGAGTGCAGACCCCCCACTCCTCGATTTGGAGCAATAGCGCTTACTCTCTCTTTCCTCACGCCTGTCTCGCTCGCTCCGCCTGTCTCCCTCTGCCCCACTTGCGCCGTAGCGCTCCAAATCCGGGCTGAGTTGAGCCGAGTATAGCCGAGTAGAGCCGAGCTTAGCCGAGTAGCCCAGAGACGAAGCGTTGATCCGAGCCATGCCGAGCGGCAGCGATGCACAGTGCACGGAGCTCTTTCGCCTCTATCTGCACGCGTGAGATTTTGGGCGTTTGAGAGGCCCTGGTATACACGCTTAAAGCAGGGCGGCGCGCGCGACGTAAGTTCGATTGAGGCAGCCGACGTAGCTCAGGGTACACACACCGCGCGTTCGGTCTTAAAAGAGAGACCCCTGTATGTATACCCTATATATTTATGTACATGATAACTAGATAAAGAACTTTTCTTCTTCTTTCACTTTTCTTTAATACTTCCTTTCAAAAACTATTTTTCTCTTTTAGAATTTACATTTATTGATGTATTAAAAACTTAAAGTGTGAAATTTTCCTTGTATTTGCTGCTGTGAATGAATTATTACGTATTTATATTTTGGGCATAACCTCAAATCTATCAACCTTCCTTAATTTATTTATTTTATGATATGTTAAATATTCAGGTCAGATATTTCATTCGCTGGTTGATTATTTCTCGCGGACAGTGAAGATAATTTGCTTCGTAATCCATATGAGCATTGCACTTTATCTATGGTAAATTAGTGGTATAGAGCAACGGTCTGCTGTATTCGTGGTAATCAGGCAAGGTAATCAGAATTCCTAGACCACCACACGTGGCACTGCTCATGTGCTCGGAAGTAGCCCGGTCGTTCTCCAAAACGTAACGACCGCGGATGGATACATGATGCTTCCTGTTTACATGAGTATCAGTTCTCTCGATGACGGCAGAATAGTGAAATATAAAACTTCACCGTACATAAACTCGGGATTCCACATCCAACTAGCGTGGTCTTTGAAAGGGTTTACTAAACCACGGCATGTTAAACGATATTATTTACGAAAGCACGTGGCAGTAAGGTGAAGTACGATAAAACTGAACAAAGCTGAGACAGAATGGAACCATCACAGAGTTTATTGAACGGTACAATTCCTGTTCAAAGTTGTGCGAAATTCTTCCTACTTCTCGGTTACATGTTATTGGTTATCTGAAACTTGGGGTGGTGCTGTGGCTGACGGCTCATAAAACCAAAGTTGACGGTGAACGCTCTTATTTAAAGCTCTATCGAAAAGAGTAAAATGCCTCTTTAGTTATTCCCGTTACTCCACCTTGAAGTGACATGACTTGGCCTGTAAAACCGTCTGTGAATGGTATCTCCATTATTAATCTTGCTATCGAAAATGTGCGCATGAGAAAAAGTGTTAGAAGTAGATTTTCTTCAAGGTAGGCAGATTTCTATTCAGGCTGGTCATATATATTTTGTGGGAGATAAAATCATCTTACAGTCTTCCTACAAACATCCAATCTGTTCAGGGATTCAGAATTAATATTAACTATAAAACCTACCCAACGGTAGGTGGAATCTATATATGCAGTTTGCTTAGAAATATACCGAGTAGTTTTCCAGTTATAAGAAATATGCTTTACACGCACCCGATTTTAGGCTAAGTCCGCTGCAACATAGATTGAAAAACGGTCCGTTAATTACATCCCCCTTATTAATCCTTCTATCGAAAAGGTGCACGTGAGAAAAAGTTTTAGAAATTGATTTCCGTTGAGGTTGGTCATGTATATTGTGTGGGAGGGTAAACACACTGTTTCGATCTTCCTGTAAATCCCCAGCTTATTCAGATATTTAGAAATAATCTTGAGTATAAAACCTACCCAAGGGCAGGTGGATTATTTACATGAAGTTTGGTAGAGATATATATATCAAGTAGGTTTGCAGTTATAAGACCTCAGACTAACTGACAAACTGACATACAAACATACAGCAGAGCTAAAAATATACAGATTTTCATTATTACGACTGAAAGGGATAAGTACGAAAATTTCGCCGAAATATTCAAGGTGCAGACACAGGGTCGTTACGGGATTATTTATATAGATTACCATTAATACTGAGACTCCAGTTCAAAGAATTTTTGAATGATACATACGTGTTACGATTCTATATTAATATTACTCTGATCGTCATCTTTTATAAGTAGGATACGTATTATTATTTCCATCATATACCTTTTCCTTATTCATTCTTTTATTCATTCAGTATTTCGGAACTTCTTGTCTCACTCTTTTCTCTCCGTGTTCCTTCTCGCTCCACTAGAACCAAAGACCTTCTCCACATTCCCCACACTCAGCACTCAATACTTCAACGATCTTTCCTAATCCGCCTCGCAACACTCTTTAACAATAATAATAGGAGACAAGAGCTTGATATAGCATCAAATAAAAGCATATGCGAGAGGGGTGTAAATAGTCTCTTAAAGATAAGTTGATGTGGAAGGATTATACCGTCATCTTGACCCACGACGACTTGGCTATGAACATGGACAGTTGTTATTAGTAGGCTGTGTAACCTATCATGTTATATTTGGTTATGTTTGTTATATTTGATTATGAAAGTTTACATGTGTTACATCTCTAGAGATGCCATACGAGTAACACGCGTGAGTTTAAGCTCGTGGAATTTAAGTGTTTTGGCAGGTGTAAACAATTGCGACAGTGCTGTAATTTGCCACAGTGCATCTATTTGTATCGTGGAATCAAGTACTATCAACAATTAGTTCGTTCTTTGTTCGAGTGCCGTGCAATTAGTGTAATAGTGAAATGGCGCCAGGAACGAAGATGAATCAACAGCAGGCCGAGTGCAGGAGTGCCAACCCAACAGAAGACACCGTGAAAAAAATAATAGAAGAGACACTTCAGTCTAAGGTATTCGTGGAATTAATTGTGAATACCATAGTGGACAAAATTACGGAGTGTGTGTTAAAGAGACTAGAGGAATCTGTTCAGTTCAATATAAATGCATGTGAGGACCTAAAGAATCAGATTGCCAAGAGAGACAAGGAACTCGCAGAACTTAAAGCGGAAGTGAAGTCAAATTATGATAATTTGGAACAATATCAGCGTAGAAATAACCTCCGCATATTTGGCATTCCCGAAGAGTCGAATGAGGACACGGACAATTTAGTATTAAATGTTGCACGTGACATTGGTGCCGACATAAAATTGACTGATATTGACAGGAGCCACAGAGTCGGGCTTAAAATTGGTAATAAACCCCGGCCTATTATCGTGAAGATGACAAGTTATCGCAGCAGGAAGGAGATATTCGCAAAGAAAAGGCATTTAAAAGGATCTCGTGTCACGATCCGGGAGGACCTTACGTCTGCCAGACTGACGGTTCTGAAAGCGGCTATCTCCAAGTTCGGCGTCAGAAATGTCTGGACCAGTGATGGAGTTATCCTGTTTAAGACCGCTGATGGCAGCATGCACCGCGCTACGCAGATGAGTGACATTCCATGAGCTTACTCATATCTAACCTGTGTTTAGTTTACTAACCTATAAGTTGGTAACCCTTTGTATTAAGTTTTGTTTCCTCTTCTAGGACACATCTCCCTCTCGCTATCTCTCTCTCTCTCTCTCTCTCTCACTCTCCCCTTCACTGCTCTTGCATTCCACCCTGCTTGGCTGAACGGCTGTAGTCTACCTGCTTGACCTTCACTAGCTCGTTAATTACGGTACCCCACTGGACACTGACCTTGTCCCAACCCTCTGTACAAACTCCGTACTTACAGTAACTTCCTTCTTAGTAATAACTAACAGCTGACTTTAACCTTTTCCTGTAAATAGTCAGAATAGGTCTAGAAGATGATTATGTAACATACCAACCTCTTTCAGAGACGAGAAGGGGCATCAAAGATTGCACGAGTAGATTGCAGAAGCATGCGGAAGGGAAAAGTACATTACAAATTTTTCATACTAATATTAGAAGCATAAGGAAAAATAAGAACATTTTAGACGTTGTTTTGAAAGCATATGATCATACGTTTGATGTCGTAATTTTAACAGAAAGTTGGTCACTGAGTAATGTAAATATAAGTAACCATGCCATGTATAAATCTTATTACAATGAGGGTTCAATTAACAAATGTGATGGTGTTGTATTAATGGTAAAAAATGGTTTGGAGCACGAAATGGAAATTATTGAGTACGATGACTTTAAATTTCTCAGAGTAGTAATTAACTATGACAACAAGAAAGTAGCTATTACGGGAGTATATCGGTCACATGAATATCACAAACAGCGGTTTCTCAGTGCGTTAGATCATTATATCCAAGATAGATGCCATGTTGAAACCGAACTGATAATAGGGGACACAAATATAGACCTTTTAAATGAACACGACTGTGACGAATATCTCAACATGGTACAAGAAAGAAATTTTCAGTCCTTAATAAACAATCCTACTAGAGTATCTGGTACAAGTAAATCCTGTATTGATCATGCTTTGATTAAAAGTAGGTTGAGAAATGACGACATTCTGTCTATCATCTCTCAAAGTAAAATTTCAGATCATTATCCTATAATAGTAAGTCTCAACATTCAAAATGCCTCGGTCCCTAATAATATACCAAATTTTCGACGTAACTGTTTTAAAATAGATCATTTTGAGCTTAAAAATCATTTAAGTAAAATAAATTGGGGAGACATCTTAAACAGCAGTGATTTAGATATCAAACTTGATAAATTCGTGAATACAATTAAAAGCTGCATGACCCTGTCCACTGTTAAATTGAAATCAAAGGAAGTCAAAAGAACAGAATGGATTTCTTACGGTTTGGTAAAATCTATTCACACAAGAGACCGACTTTATCAACAATATTTAAAAAATAAGGATAACTTGGAAATTAAAGAACAGTACAGGAAATATAGGAACAAACTAAATGATCTAATTATGAAAACGAAAACTGAGTACTATAGGAATCTGATCAATCGCAATTCAAATAACCGGGGTAAGGTCTGGGGCATAGTCAATGAGATAACACAAAGGTCAGTTAGAAAAGAAGAGATCAAGGAAATCAGATATAAAGGTGAAATCTGGAAAGATGACATAAATATCTCTAATAAATTTAACAATTATTTCATTAACGAAACCACTGAGAAAGCAAAGCATCACAGACAGATTTCCGACTCCACATTAAATATCGCTCGCAACCCTCATACTTGCTTCCTTGCACCGGTAACAGAATACGATCTAAAGAGATGTTTGAGTGAAGTACATGAAAACAAAGCTGTAGGAATAGACAATATTTCGGCTCGAATTATTAAAGAAAATATAGAGTCATTAAAGGAACCGTTGCTGAATATTATCAATGATTCCTTCACCTTAGGTTACTTTCCAAAACAGCTTAAAACAACAATAGTAAAACCTCTTCACAAGTCTGGAAATATTTATGACATTAGAAATTACAGACCCATTTCGATAACTACAACAATATCAAAAATATTCGAGAAATGCTTAAAGAACAATATTTACCAATTTTTAGAAAAACACCAAATACTTTCGCCCAGACAGTTTGGATTCATTAAAAATCTCGGAACGACTGATGCTATATCCGCCTTAACAAATAGAATATACGAAAATCTGAATTCTTCTCTGCTCTCCACAGGGATATTTCTCGACCTTGAAAAGGCATTCGATAGTGTGTCACACCGCTTGCTCCTCCAGAAATTGGAAAAATACGGCTTTAGGGGTAATGTGCTGGATTTGCTTGAGAGTTACTTGACAGATCGAGTACAGTATGTCAAAATTAATCAACATCTAAGCACACCAATGAGGATAATAAAGGGTGTCCCACAAGGCACAGTATTAGGTCCTTTATTGTTTATTCTATTTATTAATGATCTAGAGAAAACAATAGCAAATGCCGAACATACGCACGTCGTAACATATGCAGATGATACAGTCATTTATGTTGAGGGTGATAGCTGGAATCTCGTCAGACAGAGAGCAACTCGAGCACTGTTTAAAGTTAAAGCATGGTTAGATAATAATGAATTATTTCTAAACATTAAAAAGACAAAATTTATGAATTTTTCTTTAACAGATACACGAAACGATTTTAATGAATTAATTGTACACAACATCAACTGTAAATTTAATTGTAACTGCTACAAAATTTATAAAGTAAATAATGTTAAGTATTTGGGATTATTAATTGATTCGAACATGAAATGGAAAAGTCACATTACCGATTTAAGAAAGAAAATCAGAAGAACTGTTTATATATTTCATAATTTAAAATACATATCCAGTATAAAATTGTTAAGAGAGGTTTATTACGCTTTAGTTCAGTCTATTCTTAGCTACGGAATTTTGGCATGGGGAGGAGCCTACAAAAATGTAATCAATAAAATACAGGTTGTTCAAAACCTAATATTACGAATAATGTACCAGAAAGGAAGATTATACCCAAGTAGTCAATTATATGCTGAAGCAAATATATTTAATGTAAAACAGCTCTATGCCCTTGAAATATACAAATATATTAACAAAAACAAAAATATAATTGAGAACATTAAACATGAATATTCAACACGCAGTAAGATGAACCACCGTTGTATGTTATACAAACCCAAACTTAGCATAACAAAGCGCAATTTCTTGTACTTCATTCCAAAATTCTTTAATGTCCTTCCCGGTTCTTTACAAACTACTTTATTATGTCAGAAAATGAGTCTGAAGTGTCTTAAATCCTTTGTCAGGGATAATAAAACTGTTATGGAAGAAATAACTAAATGAGAATATCACGTCACCATATCCAATTTCTATTCAATGCTCCACCATGTGCTGTTGATCATATCCGTCATTCACTCATACCCATACTCGTATTTCAGGCATCATTTAAAAATATATTTCTCACTATGTAATTAATATTCTAAATTACCACACACAAGGTTTCACCTTACGTGGTATTTTACTGATATCTACTCGACTCTGATAAGGTTGGTGTGATTTTGTATAATAATAATAATAATAATAATAATAATAATAATAATAATAATAATAATAATAATAATAATAATAATAATAATAATAATAATAATAATAATAATAATAATAATTTATTTAATGTGTGCAAGAGATAGTTAGTAGTTCAATTTATTTTAAGTATTAATATGTTGATAATATGTCCTACTACTTCTGTAATATATGTGGTTTAGTTATAAGATTAATATTTCTCAAGTAATAATGTTATTAGAAGAGTTATGTATATATAAAACAGAGTCCTGTAAATATGTAAACGACATGATGAATGAATAAATACTACTACTACTACTACTAGTCTGTTGACAGTGCAAGTGAAATTGCTCAGTATAGCTGTAACTTGTGCTTCGTGAATAAATAAATAAATAAATAAATAAATAAATAAATAAATAAATAAATAAATAAATAAACCACCATCCCTCTATCCATATGTTTTATGCCCTTTTATTTGTATTTCTGCAAAAGGTCATCACTCCTGCCCTTTCTCGCTTTTCCACTAAAGTGTTTTGTGTCTTAGCAAGTTGTTTCTCGGCCATTCTTTATCATCCTTCGTAAATACTGGTCTTTGGCGTGCCTATCTGCTTCTCCTCATAGTAAATGTTACTTTGTTATTTTCATTGTTGTTTACGTGATGTTTAGATCGGGACTGGTTAAATATAAGAAAGGGTATATATCCACAACATTGTCAGAATAAAAATCGTCCAATCTCATAGTTTATAACCACTCTGCGCTTGCATATTCAATATTTCTGTTAAATTATGTTTCTCATCTTTGAGTATGTTTGCCTCCTCATTTCTCAGAAAATAATTAACCTACGATAATCCTTCTCTTGCGACAGAAATACCTTATATTCTATTTTTAATAATCGGCAGAACCTTGTTGTTAACCAAGTCAAGTATGTCGTCCAGATTGCTTTTAAATTTATTTTCTCCGTGTTTCAGCGCAAGAGAGAAGAACTCAAGTCTAAGTGACAGAATACACTAATGTGTTCATGAATATTTAATATGTTCCTTGCATGTATTAGTGAAAAGCTTATAGTGGAGATGGCTTCTCTAAGGACTGACGGTTTTCAGCAACAGGAGTATTTTCTGCCTCATTTTGAGGACTCATTTCAATGTGTAAGGAAACAAGAAAGTCGCTCTCTCCTGAGGGACTTCAGAACTAAGTGTTCTCTCAGTGAAGCTTTGTTCCTCTCGCTATGATCTCGTTATGAATATGGATCAACGGGAAATTTCACGGAGAGTAGTTGATATTGCTGAGGTACGGAATATAAAGGAATAATATTCCCAAAGATCATTAGAACATTTTGTTCACGTTATTGAAGATAAGGAGGTGTCTTTGTTTGTCCGGGTCCTTGGTTGAAAGGTCAGCGTAGTGGCCTTCGGTTCAAATAGCACCTAGTTCGATTACTGACCGCGTCGAGATTTTAATTTTATTTGTTTACTAGCAAATGTACCTGTGCTTCGCTACGGTATTCTGCATTGTATACGAATATTGAAGTAAATACTGTACATGCAGTAAATAAGATTGTTTTAAAATAGCATGTCTCTTAGCGTTATCCGAGAAACAATATGGAGAGGTCCCCATACGTTGTTTCCAGTGTGAAGTGCTTGTTACGGATTTGTGATGATAACGACAGGCTCACTTGCCCACTGCCATTCACAATCGAGTTGGGAAGTTTACATTATAATTGCAGGCCCCATTGCCTACTGCGCGGTCACAATCGATTTGGGGAGTTTCCGTTACAATGGCAGCCCCCCTTTCCTACTTCCAGACATATTACAAATTGAGGAGTTTTTATTATAATGGCAGGAAACTTCCCTACAACCAGTCAAAATTGAGTTGTGCAGTTATCATTATAATGATAGGCCCCTTTTCCAACTGCCAGCCAGCTTTCTGCCAGTCACACCAAGTTGATGAGTTTCCATCAATATAGCAGGCCAGTATGCCTAATGCCAGTCACATTTTAGATGGGTACATCTGTTTATAACTGCGGGAACGCTTGCCTACAGCCAAAGATTGTATGCTGCATGCTCCCTTGCCTTATGAAAGTGAAATCGAGAAGTGAATTATTCATTACAGCGGTAGGCCTACCTCATTAATGGCAGTTACACAGGAATTGGAGAAGGACTCCATTCCTACTGCCAGTCATAGTCGGTGTGCGGAGTACTGATTACAATAGCAGACACTCCCTTTCTCGATCGCTGCAAAATCGACATCAGTGAATATATACAGTTCGACATACGAAAGTATGTGCTTGTTTACAATATTGCAGACCTTCATTTACAGATTAACTGCTTCTAAACGGTACATCATATCGAGAAAGGATTGTACCATAAAACGCCGGATTTAGCGGCCTAAATTGCTAGTCTTATGATATCTCATCTATTCATGGGTCAGATTGAGTTAGAAACTTGGAATAGGGTAAAATTTGTGTAAGATTATCTCACATTGCATTGCTTTTCGGATAATTAAGTGACAGCTACATACATAGCATTTGGCTCACATATGGCTACTGGGTGGACCAATTTTCGTGTAGAGTATGATGATTCTATCTTTCCTCTAAGTGATGGAAGGTATGAATTATGTATGTGAAAAGTACAACTTTACTTAACATCGAGAAATAGAGAAAAATTAAACGTAAAATGGATATAAATACGACAAAAAGTCGTAAGACCAAGGTTGTAGATCACTCCAAATTGAACGGGGATTGTGCCATCCGTTATGTGATAATACTTCCCGAAGGTCTGCACCGTCATTAAAATTGCCTCCATATTTCGATATTCTTCGGGATAGAAAGGGAAAATTTTAAATCTCTTGGAAGTTTTCCGCCCGTTCACAGGCTAAAACGTAAAATTTTGCCAAATTGCAGTTTTCTTTCTCGACTGGCAGATTATGCCGCAATCTGGGTTTTCGGTGAGAAGTGTAAAAAGTAGGACTTTCAAGAAACTAAACCAAAAAATATGCAGATGATCATTATTACCCCTTAAGCGTGTAGCTGTACGAAAATTTCGACAAAATAGTCAATGTACAGGCACACAGTAGTTACGATTTTATTTACATAGATAAATAAGGAACCTGCTCCACGTACAACACCTTGTGGGCTATATCCGCTTAACTTAACCGGAAAAACGGACCATTTATGATATTTCCCTTATTAATCCTCCTGTCGAAAAAATGCACATGAAAAAAAGTTTTAGAGATGGAATTCCATCACGTTTGGTCGATTTCCAGTCAGGTTGGTCTTGTACTGTATATATTGTGTAAGAGTAAAAATCACCATTTCGGTTCCCTATAAACCGCCAGTCCATTCCGGGAACATGAAATGTTATTGACGATTAACACGTAGCGTTTGACAGGTGGATGTTAATGTAAAGTTTGACTCAAATATCTTCAGTAGTTTTCAAGTTGTAAAACATACGCTTTACACGCACCCGCTCTTGAGTTAAGTCCGGTGGGACTTGTGCCGGAAAACGGTCCGTTAATGATATCTCCCTTATTAATCCTCGTATTAAAATGATGCACATGGGGAAAAAGGCTTAGAAATGAATTTCTATTAAGGCAGGTATATTTACATTAAGTTTGGTTGTCTATATTTTGTGAGAATGCAAAATGACGGTTTCGTTTTCGTATAATCCCCCAGTTAATTCAGGGATTTAGAAACAATATTTGCCCTAAAACCTACCAAAGGACAGGTGGATTCTAAATATCAAGTTTGGTGGAAATATATCCAGTAGTTTCCAAGTTATAGACAAACAGACAAACAAACAAACCAACAGACAGACACCAAAACTGAATATATGCAGATGGTCATTATTACGCCTGAAACGGATAACTGTACGGAAATTTCCCCAAAATTGTCAATGTACAGACACACTCTAGAAGTGCAGACCTTTATTTCGATAGTTACTGCTTTGTAACTGTACGACGTATCTACAAACGGACTTCACCATCAGACGCCCCTTTCAGTGCTCTACATGGTTGGTCCTATGACATCTTCTCGTATCTCCTATATTCATGGGTTAGATTGAGTTAGACTCATTGAATGGGGTGAAATCTTGTACAGTTTTTGGATGCTACTTTATATTTTTGATTCTCATGTGACAGCTAGAATCACAAAATTTGGCTATAACATTGCCAATGGTCATGTCAATGTGCGTGCCGAATGTCATGATTCTACCTGTCCTATAAGTGTGCCAAATGATAATATATACGTGTAAAAGTACAAAATCAACTTGTATTTAATGTAATAGGGATAGAAATACGACGAAAAGTCATAGGACAAAAGTTGTAGATTTCTCCAAAATGAAACGCCATTTGCTTTGTGACTTGTGATACGACTTACTGATTAGCCACCAATTACCCCGAAACGAAGGTCTGCACCGCCGTTAAAATTGCATCCATATTTCGGAATTTTCCTGGGCCAAAAGTTATACATTTGCATAGCTTAGAATATTTCCTCAAAGGAAAGAGTGTACAGCATTCGGGATTAGTGCTCGCATACATACGTGGTAATTAAGGAAGAATATAATACAGTTTAGTAAGTTGAAATTAATAGAAAATGGATTATAACTGAGGACATCCGGATGACGACAAATATATAAATACCAAGCGAATGTATTGGAATATCAAATGCTCCTCAATAAATTATGCCGGTGTGAGTTATGGATATAAGAAAGCGGTAATCGGGGAGAAATTTAGGCGCAGGGATTCTTAGGTAATCAGATAAGAAGATGAATATTTGTGTTATTACTTAAGCTATTCGAGGACGGTTATAACCTCCAATGATATTCCGCCAATATCCCGCAGAATGGCCGATTGACGACTCTCTTGCTTTCTACCCAAGGAACAACCACGAATTTAAAGGAATGATGAGGAACATGGCAATACGTTACTTCCCTGCTGGCAAGCAGTCAGAGATGTTGCCATGGTAACCCATATATTCGTTATCGCTCTGTCGGTCACTCAATGCAGAGCATGGTATCGGCAGAAAATAGTAAATTTCTCCGCCATTTGAAGAGTAAGGTAAATTATGAACATAACGAAAGTTGTTTATGATGAAGAGACCTTTCACATACGGTCCACAGAGTTTGCAGAAAATAATAGTATAAGAGAAAATGGAGGAAAACCGTTGTGGTTTTCCTATAAAACCCCCGTCTTTTCAAGGATTTTAAAATGATATGCATATCGAAACCTTCCCCGGGGTGAGTATACCCCAAATATGAAGTTTGGTTGAGATCTATCCAGCCCTTTCGACGTGATGGTGGAACAAACAAACATTTTTTTTTTTTTTTTGCTAGTTGCTTTACGTCGCCCCGACAGAGATAGGTCTTATGGCGACGATGGGACAGGGAAGGGATAGGAGTTGGAAGGAATCGGCCGTGGCCTTAATTAAGGTACAGCCCCAGCATTTGGCTGGTGTGAAAATGAGAAACCACAGAAAAACATTTTCAGGGCTGCCGACAGTGGGGTTCGAACCTACTATCTCCCGAATACTGGATACTGGCCGCACTTAAGCCAAACAAACAAACAAACAAACAAACAAACAAACAAACAAACAAACAAACAAACAAACAAACAAACAAACAAACAAACAAACAAACAAACAAACAAACAAACAAACAAACAAACAAACAAACAAACAGACAGACAGACAGACAAACAGAAACGAACAACTTTATTTATGAGATTATTTTTATACCACCCCCCTCGCCCCCTGCCCATAAGGGTGCTAGGGGTGTCTAACCCTCACGCGGTTTGCATCCTGATACTAATTGATAAGTGTACCACGTTTGGTGAAATTGCTCCAGTGGTTTAGGAGGAGATGTGTCATATACACACCCACACCCACACACCCACGCACACACATACATCAATTTTTATATGTAGTCAGAAGAAGAAGATAACATTTTATATGTAGTTTTTCGATTAATTTTATATCTCACCCCCTTCGCTCCCCACTTGGATTTGCAAAAATATCCGGAGTAATACTATTCATCTCAGAGACCCTGAAATCTATGGATTCGAAACTGTTTTTAATTATTTCTATACCTCACCCCCCACCCTTTGCTCCCCACCTAAAAGGGGGCTGGACTTTAAAAAATTCTAGAGTATTACTTTTCAACTCAGCGACCCCGAAAACTATGAATTCGACACTATTCTCGATTATTATTGTAACTACCCCCCCCCCCCCCCGACCCTCTCCCTTAAGGGCGCTAGGGATGGCTTAACCTCCACAGTGCTCGTCTCCCGATAGTAAGTGATACGTGTACCAAGTTTGGTTGAAATTGCTCCAGTGGTTTAGTTGGAGATGTGTCATTTACACACACTTCCATTTCTATATATAGTAAGATTTTTACACTCGTACTTCACCCCCTTTCCATTCCCGCCCAGAGGAGTCCTATGAGTGCCTTACACAACAGTATATTTTTTTCCAGATATTAAGTCTTATTTGTACCAATTTTGGTTGGCAGCTATGCCCAAACGTACATGCATAATCTCACTGCTCTAGAATCCTGGAGCTGACGTTGCCATGGTTACGGCAGTTCATTTCTTTACCCGATTCCTAGAGCAGGGGTAGTGTGGTGCCAATATCTCCGTAACGGTTGGTCTTAGGGCCATAAAACATGGTTTCCGGGCCCGTAGGGCTACCGAGTTTTGTTCTTTGCGTCAAGAGGATTAAATTGAGCTTTGTCTCGTCCTTATACGACACATTCGATATTTTGCCTATAATAGTATACCTAAGAGAAAATGTAGGAAAACCGTTTTTCCTATAAAACCCCCGTCTTTTCAAAGATTTTAAAATGATATGCATATCGAAACCTTCCCTGGGGTCAGTAGACTCTAAATATGAAGTTTGGTTGAGATCTATCCAGCCGTTTCGACGTGTTGCAGACAAACATACAAACAGACACGAACAACTTGATTTATAAGATAAGATTCCTCCAACTAAGGATCTAAGTGTGTTTTTCCTAACATATACAACATATCGCGCTACAATCTATGACCGAAACACGCAATAGTAAAACACCCCTTCACATAATGCTGACGTCAGGAAAGACATCCGACCCTAAAACTGATCGAAATCCTTACAAGTGTCGGCACCAGATAACTGGAAAAATGCTAGGATTTGGAAGAGGAAGGAAGAAGAAGATGAATATGAAGGAGAGAGGTCTCTTCATTTCTTCCTTGTGGGTGTTCCGTAAGAGAAAGAAATACCATGTGCTTTAGTGCTATGTGTGACATGGTAAGGTAAGGATGTATTCTGCCTAAAGGCAGGTCCGAAACTCCACAGAGGTGTGCCTGAGCCGGAGTACGGTAGGATGGCCAGTTCCTTTCCGCTCCTCCATTTCCTTACCCCATCAAAAGGGCGTGACAACCCATCCAAAACTTGACCACGCCGAATGTTGCTTAACTTCGGAGATTTTACGGGATCCGGTGTTTCAACACGGCTACGGCCGTTGGCATGTGTGACATGTGTGATATATCAATATACGGAGCAACCTTGATCATGCTATAAGACAGGATAATTGTCAAGTCCTTCAATATCGTTATTATTATTATTATTATTATTATTATTATTATTATTATTATTATTATTATCATTATTATTAATAATATTCATATTTTATTTATTATCCATTAATCGGCCAACTAGGGACCACAATAGGTTCCATTATGCATCCTGGCGTTTACTCAATTTTCGATTAATCCAGTACATTTTAATTAGCTTGTGTCGAGCACAGCGTACATCCGACCACTTTGCACCAGTTGTCCATTTCTCATCTCGGAAAGTCCCAAAAGTCACGATGCTTTATCTGAAAAGTTCTCGTTTGTGCGCGTCTTCTAGTGCTAGGCCCATTTCTTCGAAGTCTTTCTTGACGTTAACATACTAGGGAATTGTTGTTGTTGTTTTTGGTTTTGAGTCGAAACTGTTAAAAATACGTTTTGTCCATCGAGCGTCGTAGGTGACCGTAGAAGAGAGCACTTCGTCTGCGCATTGTGTCCGTGATCTTTTCTACCTTAGAGTAGATTTCTTTTCTGGATTTTCTAATGTGCATTCCATTTTTGTAGTTCGGGCCAAGTATGTTAACAAGAATATTTCCCTCTTTTTTTTTTCTAAATTATTGGGTGCACATTTCTCAGGGTGGGTAAAAATGAAATTAAATGGAGTATGGATTTTAGTGTCGTGAGCGTCCGATGACAAGTTCTGCTCACCAGATGCACGTCTTTTGATTTGACTCCCATGGGTGAACTGCGCGTCGTGATGAGGATGAAATGATTATGAAGACAAAACATACACCCAGCCCCCGTGCCAGCAAAATTAACCAATTACGGTTAAAATTCTCGACCCTGCCGGGAATCGAACCCGGGACCCATGTGATCAAAGGTCAGCACGCTAACCATTCAGCCATGGAGCCGGACGCTCAGAGAGGGTAAGGCATTCTGACACATGGATACGGGCATGACGACAGTGTTTTAATGAAGAAATTTTGGTACTTATAGGAACGCACCGTCCCTAAAACTGATCTAAATCTATACAAGCACCGACACCAGCTGACTGGCAAAAAGTATAGGAGAAGGAGGAGTCAGAAGAAGAAGAAGAATGAGGAGGAAGAAGGACTCTTAATTTGTTCCTTGTGGGTATTTAGTAAGAGATAGGATTACCGTGTTCATCAGTCTCGTGTGCCTTTGTGCCACGTGTTATTATTATTATTATTATTGATATATATATATATAATTCGCTGGGGCCATCAAGGACCACGTTAAGTCTTGTTGCATTTGACACTGAACTTGGCCTTCTTTAGAGCCCAAATTTCCCTCATTCTTTGTGAGTGGGCCTGCTTACGCTCCTCTGTCCAAGGTGCTCCGTGTCTTCTCTTCGGTTGCTCGTCTCGGTTTAGCCCGTTCGTCAATATTTTCTTGCGGAAGAGATCTCTGTTAAGGGCGTCTTCAGCTGAGATGTGTAGCATTTGAAGGTCTTTTTTGGTATTTCTAAACCAGGGAATTGTGGTTTTGGGGATTGAATCAAAAAAGTGAAATATTTCTTTAGTTAACTTTCTTTCGTCCATTCTTTTCAGATGACCGTAAAATCGTATATAATGACAATAGAAGTTGCGAAAAAACACAACCGTGTGACACGACCATTTTAGTGACTGGGTTGACACGAAGATGGACTGTTTCCTACTGATGCACGCTGTTGACGTCCACTAATATGTGACTTCACCCACGGTAATGTGCTGCCAGAAAATACCTTCATTATAAATTTAGCGAGGAATACTGTCTACACAAACGAAGGTTTTACTAAAGTCCAGGCCAACAAACTTATATTTGTCCTTTATCCATTACTAGCTGAATACCACTTGAAATGGAAAGGCTAAAGTCATAAGTGAAGTGAGAGTTGAATGAAACGTACAAGATTATTTTAAAGAGATACAAATTTATTCCATCTTGGATATTAGACCCTGATTCTATTGCCGGTACTTAAGTTCGAGTTTTCCTCGAACAAAACATGATTACGGGTTATATGATTAGAATGAAAAACTTACAATTTAAAATCTCCAAATGAAAATCAGACTTTCAAGCAGACTTTTTCTCTTGAAATTCATATTTTGTTTTCGTGTCCATCACTCAGAAAAATACCGGGCGAGTTGGCCGAGCGCGTAGAGGCGCGCGGCTGTGAGCTTGCATCCGGGAGATCGTGGGTTCGAGCCCCACTGTCGGCAGCCCTGAAGATGGTTTTCCGTGGTTTCCCATTTTCACACCAGGCAAATGCTGGGGCTGTACCTTACTTACGGCCACGGCCGATTCCTTCCAATTCGCTGGCCTTTCCCATCCCATCGTCGCCATAAGACCTATCTGTGTCGGTGCGACGTAAAGCAACTAGCAAAAAAAAAAAAAAAAAAGAAAAGAAACACTCAGAAAAATGCTGATATGATTTTAACACTTACATACATATTCTGTTCCTTTACCCTTCTTGACTACATTAAAACTACTATCACTAAACTTGAAACTAGAGCGGTGTAGGGCCTATGGAGTCATGCAGACGGAAGCAATTCGAATTCCGCATATAAGATCATTAAAATGCCTTGAATTCAGATCCTACGAACGTCGAGAGATCTAGTGGCTATTTAATACAAGGTAAACATTTACGTAGAACTGTGTATAGACGTAATAAAACACACATTGTTAATGACCGCATTTTCAATAGCGCCGTAGTTGGGAATGTATTGTATAATCCTAAGTTAATTACTGTATTTTCAAATGAATTTAATTTTTAGCAGCGAAATTTTCAAACACTAACACCATTTCTTGAAACTTTTTGAAAACTGGGTGTAATTACCAGGTCGTTTAAGTATGTCAGTCCTGCTCTATGGCTGGAACAGGGCTCATACAACCTCGTGGCTCACGTGCAGCGCCATATAAAAGGTAATAAATATAAATAATCAACTACGGAGTCGGTATATTGACTATGTGACACTCTCAAGCCTCAAAGCTTTTCAGTGGTATTCATGTATTGTGTTTCTCCATTGGGTCACCGGATTAATTTAGTGTAGCTGACTAGGTAACTGAATTCTACTCAAAATGGTTGCGATTCGAATATTCGCCAATTCATATGGAATTTCGTAAACTGAAATTCACTTGCTGGGTTCTCTAATTATGTTCACAATAGAAATGTACATATACAGTAATTATCAACTTTCTTGACTTTAATTATATTTATATGGGGTTATTCACTTAGTGTTTACAGTGTACTGTATCTTCTGGTATGAGATAGATCAAATTTGTTACTTTCATTGACTTGTCTCAGCCTCATCCTTGATCCTGACGATGTATGAAAGTGACTGGGATGTGCGATGCTAGTATCGCCATTCCTTATGCAAACAGTCCCTGTTGTAAATGGTGTGAAAATGTCACTCATAGGGTCTGTTGCCGCTTGTATATCAGTGAGAATGGTAGACTAATACGTAATAGCAATTTTCAGCACGGCGAGGAAGGCAAAGGGAAACGAACTCATTTTCTTAGGATTCTTGTTCAGTGATGTCTACGACATATGTTGAGGATAAAATCAGCCTTCGTATTGAATACTCAACAAACAAAATATCTTAATATCTTAATATCCTTAACATCAGTCATTTGAAACCGACAAAAATACAGACGAACCATTTTTTAAATTTCCCACCTGTTTCCATTTCTTGGTGGATGCAGTGCTTTTTCGTCTGTCTGCGTCCTGGCACAGGCCAGAGAAAAATGTACTGTAGCTTCCACTGAAGTCTCAGTCTCGTCCATGGCTTTGACAGTATGGAAGCTGCTGGCAGGAGAGTGATGCTGAGTATGTCATTCGGACCACGAATCTTGCCTAGTATGCCTCCTTTTTATGCCACCATCTGTTTTGCGGTGTCTCTATAACCTTTGTTGCTGCTGTATTAGGATCCAAACAGCTCCAGGACTAAAGACGTAACGGACTGGCATATATATTAAGTCCTTAACTTTATACTGCCACTACCTTGAGTATATGAGCCACAGCATTCTAACATTGTTATTACGGAGGTAATCGAGCTAGAAAGCAGACATGGGAAGTAAATTACCATCTAAGTAATAATTTGTTAGCTGTTTAAAAGCGGAAAGAATTGGCTAAGTAGAAAATCTTGCAGATGTGGTGTTGTAGGGCTATGATTGATGATGCCTGTGCCTGTTACTTGTTGATAGTAGAAGTTACCCCTTCCACCACTACCCCTACCTCCACTACCGCCCCCTTGTCTTCTTCAGCACCACAGCCCTTTGACTCCACCAAGAACTCTGACCGTATCGCTTCATTAAGCTACTTGCTACAGTTCATCCTGACACCACCTAAAGAACACGACGCAAGACAGCGTTCGGAGTAACTTTATGTGTGTTCGTTCAACTAATAACAAACCCTCACTACAAAATACGGTGTAGAAGAGTGAAGTAATGACTACATTAGAGGGATCGATCTAAAACCTTTGACATTCAATAACTACTGTACGTATATATAAAAACATGTCAGCTCCAGAAATGCAACAACTTGAATAACGTCACCATTATTGTGGAGGTACGTGTCATTGTAGTTCCAAGAGGTAAAATAATCTATATAGGCCAATATAACATAAGAGTTTCCTCTGTATATTGCTCAGAATTAAAAAAAAATGGCATTTCTGTATCGGTCGTGTCCACAGTAACAAGGAAATGCACATTATAATTCTCCGTCATGTCTGTCTGTCTGTTTGTATGTACGGATGGAGATAATTAAATGAAAATCGGTATTTAAATAGGGGAATGAGGTACAGTAGAAGTCCGATAGTCCGGCACGTTCGGAACCGGCCGGTGCCGGATTACCGAAAATGCCGGAGTATCGGATACTACCTCTTACTACGATACAGGTTAAGGCGTACAGCGAAAGGAGCTGTAATAAGGCGTTTTGCAGTAAAATGTTGATCAACAGAATCATTAGTTTAATAACGCACTCCTCTTTTCAAACGTGTTGTTTCTTATTGCCATTCCATAATAATGCCGCAGTTCATCGATATTTTTATCTGTAAGTCTTCCTTTAACATTTAGAGTATTTCCAACTACAGTGGAACTTTTCTTTCTCTTCTGTCCGCTTCAATTTTTGAAGCCATGTTCTCACCCGTTTTTGAACGTTCCCCATACATTCAATTTTTGAAATCTGTTTTTTTATCATATGGTTGGCTTTTCAATACTCAGTATAGCCTTCTAAGCTGAATATTTCCCGAGATACTGTAGAGATATTTAAGTAAGTCAATGCATAACAAATGGATTGTATCAGGTACATTTGCACTATTAACTTTGAAATGATAAAAAATATACTTCGATAGGTTTCGACAAATAGTTCATCAAATTGTTCACGAAAGATCATTATTAAGTGATAATAACATTTCAAAGAATCCTGGAATGGTGCCAGACCATCGGGCGTTCCGGAGTGTTGGATGCCGGACTAATGGAATTCTACCGTACAACAACTTAGGCTATAAATAATTTTATTCACATTGAGTAAAATGGAAGTTTAGGGGAAGACCTAAAACATAATTGTACCTCCTGTGGGTGGGGGGACGCAGACGAATAATTCATCCACGGTATCCCCAGACTGTCGTAAGAGGCGACTAAAAGGGGTGACCAAGGGTTGATGAAATTAGAAACATGAAACTACTTGTGATTAGTACCACGACGCGGGGAAGACCACGGGCCGCTTTTACTTGCGCGTAGTACCAGTATGTTCGGTACTAAGTAGGTTTGTGATAAGTAGCAACCGAGAGCGCGACGGCTTTTACAGTGCCTGTGATTAGTAGCACTCTATGAGCGACACCATGGGATGAGGGAACCCATGGTTCTGGCTTGCCTGTGATTAGTACTCACCACATGAGGAACACCATGGGATACTACGAGTTTCTGTGGTTATTGCCCTTATGTGATGAACACCACAGGTTTGCGTTGCCTGTAAATGGCGCCGCAATGTACGAAACAGCGTAGGTCTGTAATACATGTGCACATTTCATTACCTGTGAGTAGTACCGTAATGTATGGAATACCGCGAGTCTACGCTACTCTTGATTAGTACCGTAACATGACAAATACCATGGTTCTACATTCCTAGCGGTAAGTAACATTGTGAGGGGCCGCTGACTTGGAGTTTGAACCTCTTTAGACTACAAGTATCATCGATTCAGTATTGTGCTATAGAAGCAATCCCTTGGTCAGTACTACTATTGTTCTACGCCGGATTCTGTGCATGTGAGGCACTGTGGGTCGGTTCCACTGGTCCTTTTAAATTCCCATCCATCCATCCATCCATCCATCCATCCATCCATCCATCCATCCATCCATCCATCCATCCATCCATCCATCCATCCGTCCGTCCGTCCGTCCGTCCGTCCGTCCGTCCTTTGTCCTTACGTTTTGAATTGTGGTCAGTGGATGTTTTTTTGGGCTTTTAATTTGTCCATTCATTTTGTCTCATTTCGTACAATTAGGGGCCGATGACCTAGATGTTAGGCCCCTTTAAACAACAAGCATCATCATCATCAAATATTGTGAAATATTTATATTATGAATAGTCGTATAGATAAATACCACATAACTAGATTTACGTAAAATGACAGTTCCGATCATTTATGTCTTATACATTTTTACTGTTCTGTGTATGATAACAGAGATATTCATGAATTTTGATTTTTGTTTCTTAGTCCATATCAACGCCAGTCATTGCTAACATGGAAATGTTGTTTAATTGTGTTTACTGGCAGTGGTTTTTGTCATGATTGTCTTAAGGTGTAAAACCATGTGGTCATCAGTCCGTGTCGACAAGGAAAAATGTGAGAATTATAAACAATTATAAACAATTTAAAGAAGTTGTGAAGGAACGATCGCTTGAACAATAAGGTGAGAGGAAGTCATGAAAGAAGGAATGACTGCCTTAGATGCTCTAATATCGCAGAGTTGAAAGAGAACTAAATGTGAAGGCCTACAATATCGAAAGCTCATAAAACCGATCAACAGCAACCATTGTTCTGTTGTGATTTGTCTCTTCTGCTGCCACTCATCTCCGATGCATGGGATTACTGTTACGTCCCGAGTGAAACAGCATGCCTGAATATTGGTGGAAAGTATCTAGGGAGTTAGATAACTTCTATATGATTGTCATGTCAAAGCCGGTTACTGCAGGTAGTGGTATTATATATAGAGGGAGAGACAATTTTAGATTGAAGGCTATTAACCGTCAGCTAGTATGAAAAATGTTGTCACTTTATTGATTAGTTGAGGTTCGAAATGACTACTCCAAAAATATGAACGTGCTGATGGAAATTAAGATATGACTTCAAATATTTTTTAATTTACTTCAGAGTGGGTCGAAATAATGGCAACATATAACTACACTAGAATTTTTTTTGCTAGTGGTTTTACGTCGCACCGACACAGACAGTTCTTATGGCGACGATGGGATAGGAAAGGCCTAGGAGTTGGATGGAACCGGCCCTGGCCTTAATTAAGGCCTGGTGTGAAAATAGGAAATCATGGAAAACAATCTTCAGGGCTGCCGGCAGTAGGATTCGAACCCACTATCTCCCGTATGCAAGCTCACAGACGCGCGCCTCTAACCGCACGGCCAACTCGCCCGGTTACTACACTAGTAGAAACCTCAAAATATATATATATTCAATATTTTGGTTGGTTGTACGGCAAATAGCTGTTTTACATTTACAATATTTACTTCTGCGAAAAATGTTTTTCCTGAGTACAATATCTTTTTTCCTATTCCTAACTATTACTTTATTGAAAATGTGTTTGTAACTCTCTTCATATTTATTTTATTTTATATGCATATTTTTTGTTGTTAAAATTTGCTTTATGTCTCACAGACACAAACAGGTCTTATGGCGACGATGGCATAGTTAAGGGTTAGGAGAGGGAAGGAAGCGACCTTGGCCTCAATTAAGGTACAGTGGGGTTCGAAACCACTATCTCCCGAATGCAAGCTGATGTGTACGCGGTCACTTTATCTATTATATATACATTTTAAGTTAGTAATTTGATGACATTGACAACTGTTATGGATATGGTCAGGGAGAAGGTATGAAAAAAGTCACCAAGTTTGATGCCAACTGATGATGTTGCGGTTCGTACACAGACAAAGAAAGGAGGGGGGAATTGGTTGGAGAAATGGAGAGAAGTATTGACATTGGAGGAAAGAGGATGAACAGAAACAAGAAAAATTCAAAAGCCTGGGAGATAAGGAATCGTGTTTGAAGACGAATGGTGTCCCGACAACAAATTCAAGTACCGAAGTTTAAGTACCTAAGAGACGATGCACTGGAATTTTAAATTAATACTCGGATATAATCAGTATAGTAGAAATTCAAGTAGAAATCCTGTGTGTTTTGTTTATTTGTTTCCTTTTTTGAAGCAGGAATGCGCCAGAGATGTTGAAAAGGAAGATCCACAAGATAGTAGTCAAAAAGCTTTAACTGACGGAGCAGAAACTTGGTCGATGTCAAGAAAATGGGATGATAAACTGGATGTGGTCGTGATGGGAATGCTGAAGTTTACAGCAGCACGTGAAAGGCTCGAAAAAGTGAAAAATGGGTAGTGAAATGAAAACTGGCAGTGTCTGGTACTGTCGGAGAAAACTGTGCTCAGATGGTACGGGTACGCCAAGGTAGGGACCAGGAATGTATAGGAAGGAGGATGTTGCAAATGCTGTCAACAGGAAGAAGGAGTAGGAAGGTGTCCCAGAAGTCATGGATGGACAGTATTCAAGGCAGCAGGAAGCTACAAGAATTTGCTGTGGAGATGGATCACGATAGACTCGTATGGAAGAAGGTAATCCACGTTAGTGACCAATCTACTGGGGCTAATTACGTATGTATATTTAATATTCAGTCCGAAGGCTGTTATATACTCAGCAGTTTAGTCATCAGCTGTCATAGATCATCAATGTGCCACTGAAGAGGCGTACGACGGAAAGGTAGGGTGAGATAGTTTCCTGTTGCTTTCCTCCGTGACCTAAAATATGCTGTCGTATATCCGTCTGTTGAGCCCACTGAAATGTCCGCACCAACTGAACCTGAAGTACCTAAGAGACGATGGGTTGAAATTTAATACTCGGATATAATTAGTAGAGTAGAAATGAAAAGAGAAATCCTGTGTGTTTTGTTTCTATGCTTTCCTTTTTTGAGCGGTATTTTGACACCTTTCATAAAAGAGACTGCCTGCATAAGGAATTATATTAATAGCAATGTTCAAACCTCAAGTCACTTTCATATTACTAAGCTGGGGATGAGACTGAGACAGGTCAATGAAAGTTACAGATTTTTTTTTTTCTATTTGCTTTACGTCGCACCGACACAGATAGGTCTTATGGCAACGATGGGACAGAGAAGGGCTAGGAGTGGGAAGGAAGCGGCCGTGGCCTTAATTAAGGTACAGCCCCAGCATTTGCCTGGTGTGAAAACGGGAAACCACGGAAAACCATGTTCAGGGCTGCCGACAGTGGGGTTCGAACCTACTATCTCCCGAGTTACATATTTGTTCTAGCCCATACTAGAAGACAAAGTACAATGTGCGTACTTCGTATCGCCAGCAAATGCATCTAATTATGCTAAAGAAGCTACTTTTTGCTAGGGGCTTTACGTCGCACCGACACAGATAGGTCTTATGGCGACGATGGGATAGGAAAGGCCCAGGAGTTGGAAGGAATCGGCCGTGGCCTTAATTAAGGTACAGCCCCAGCATTTGCCTGGTGTGAAAATGGGAAACCACGGAAAACCATCTTCAGGGCTGCCGATAGTGGGATTCGAACCTACTATCTCCCGGATGCAAGCTCACAGCCGCACGCCTCTACGCGCACGGCCAACCCGCCCGGTGCTAAAGAAGCAAATGAATGGATCCAAAGAGAGGCGAACACTATATATCTTTAGATAAAGACCATCTAAAGAAGTCTGAAGATGGAATATAAGCCGATCTCCATTCTTAGTCCGTTAACACATCCAGTGTGGTTGGGAATTCTGCCATAACAAGTCCCCTAACACAAGAGTGTGCCCCCCTTAAGAGCGTATTGTTAGTTAATACCCTCTTAAAGAAATTTGGTAACATGAGGGAGAGAACGTTCACTCTTTCCTTCATTTAATATTAATAACTTATTCTCCCGACGAGAGCGAAATTTCTCCCTACAATCTTCCACGTAAACATCATCACGTCTTTGGAGAAGATTCTTTGAAGTACAGTACGTGTGTCTGCGGGGATCAAATGAGAAACTCTCTTGTAAAGAGTATACCATCGCTATAAACTGGTTTAATGACCAGTACCAGAGGGGAACCTCAAACTGCTAACGTCTACATTAATATTCATCATCAATTAATGGTTGATTATATCATTATAACGAACGTCAAACACGTGTGATTAGGGAAGTAATGCATCACACATTTTTAAAGAACTAATTTAATAAGAAGAACGGTATTCAAGTAAGTTTAAATTTTGACAACGGGGAAATATAATGTGTGAGTTCCAAAAACATAAAAGAAAATAAAACAAAAACACAAATTACAAATCCACAAATTACAAATTTATAAAATCGTTAAACATACCTAACTAATTATGGTTTATTAATAATAGAATTTCCAGAAAGCCCATATCCTTGAACGCAATACTCAGACATCATTGCACTGTCATAAGACCAGACGCTTTGTGTTCAGCAGAATGACTTGCTATAAACAAGAAAGGCCTGATAGAAACATAGGAGTATCCAGTAATCGGGAGATAGTGGGTTCGAGCCCCACTGTCGGCAGCCCTGAAGATAGTTTTCCGTAGTTTCCCATTTTCACACCAGGCAAATGCCGGGGCAGTACCTTAATTAAGGCTACGGTCGCTTCCTTCCACTTCCTAGGCCTTTCCTATTCCATCGTCGCCATAAGACATATCTGTGTCGGTGCGACGTAAAGCAAATAGCAAAAAAAAAAAAAAAAAAAAAAAAGAAACATAGGAAATTAAAGAAAAGAAGATCTACGGAAAATTCTTGGCCCAGTTAAAGACTAAAATTAATATAGGTGTCGGCATAACCATGCGCAGTATTCTCACGTCCAGAAGATCTCTGACGTCTTGCAAAGAAGGAGAATTGCATTTCAAGGCCACTTCCTAAGAATGAAACCCAAGCGGTTGTCGAACCAGATCTTTACCTATTTTAAAGATAAGAAGACCCAGCCAACTTGGTTCAAGGGGCTGGAAAGGGACCTACAGAAGATGGGGATCACTTATGTAAATACACAAGAGCAAACCCCACTCAGGAGGAAACTAAAAAGACCACCAGTGTTTTCTAGAAAGGCCAACATTGAAGACGGGAAGGACGTGGACTAGGAATAGAGCAACACTGGCACCGAATGCAGGAGCACTGGGCAAATATCAAAACCCATAGAAGACAAATAAAGTGGTCATTAGTAGGCCAGTACGAACAAATTAGAATGGCTTTTGAAGACCGTCCAAAAATCTCACCGATTTGGCAAATAAGGTTCACCTACATGCTAGTCTGCGGTCGTGAAGGCCTTAATTCTGGACTTCAGAGGTAAACTATTGTAAGTGACAGTTAACTAATTTACAGAATAGCAGCAAGAAGCTGCTGAGGCGTATAATTTGCTACCTTTAAGGCAGGTCAAATCGACAGTTCTGACCCTGGTAAACTATCGTAAGAGCCAACACAATAAGGAGGCACGTAATGCAGAAGTTGGATGAACCTCTTCAAAAATATGGAAAGGGCTAATAATGGAGAGGCACCCAGAATTATCTGAAAGTGTAAACTGATAGATGTCTTTTCTAGAATTTCTTCTTGTCTGTTTGAAGAGCCAGGCTGAGGAGTCTGGCAAACAGTCCTGCACCACGTTGAGTTCAGTGAAGCGTGTGAGCTGAGTTCTTTGTCTCAGTCAGTAAGCGCTGATAAATTGATATTTTTAAAAATAGCTTTAAAGTCCCTCTAACATATCGAAGGTTTTCGGTGACGCAAGTTTAGGAAACGTCTAGGAATGAGAAGGTAGCGGCCGTGGCCTTAATTAAGGTTATAGACCCAGCATTTGCCTGGTGTTTGAAAATAGGATACTACAGAAAACCATATTCAGGGCTGCCGACAGTGGGATTCGAACCCACTATCTACCAAATGCAAGCTCACAGATGTGTGACCCTAACTGCACAGCCAGCGCACACGGTACCGATAAATTGAATCTTCTACTAAGTGCAAGTGAACTCCGGGGGTTGTGTTTGTGCGTACTTGTGGTGTGAACTGCTCTGGGGACGACACCACGCTGTGAGAGGCCTTACTGGAGAGCAAGAGTTCGACAGGTTGGAGCCAAGTTTGTGAGTACAAACTGTGTGAGGTGAAAAATTTCAGTTGAAGTGCACTTATACATAATTGCGAGTACATATACAGGGTCCAAAATTAAATTGACAGTGTTGAGCGCAGCACAGCACGGGCTGTAAAAATCGTAGTAGTCTGCACATTCGTAGATAGCCTAAGAAATGCAGTCATGAATTATGCCACCAAAAATATTAGTTCCAAGCCTTGCCGCCAGGCGAAAATATGGCACTGTAAGCAACGGTAGGGTGGTTCTAGCATGTTATTAGGATTTATAATTAGGAACAAACACTGTTCGACATGGACTTCCAACTCAACAACATGCTGCATCCTTAACACGGCATGATCGACAGTTGCTTGCAGCATATCGGGAGAAATCAGAGCGACATGTCCTTGTACGCTACCCTTTAGATCAGACGGAGAACGGATATGTCCCTGAAAGACACGATCTTTCAAATATTCCGACAAACAGAAGTTACATAGATTTAGGAACGGGGATGTTGAAGGTCACGCATCTGGAAAATGCCCTGAGATGATGAGGTAGTTACTGAAGGTTTCTCGCAGCAAATCTTCCACCTGGCGGGCGACATGTGGTGTTTTCCCAGATTACGTGAAAATAACGGTGTGGTCATAGTTTCGTTCTTGCAAGGCTGGAACAACATCTTGCCCAAGGAGGTCCCTATAAATTGCAGATATCACTATACACCTAACAGGCACACGAGGAGTCATCTCCTCAATGAAAAATGGACCAAGAATGAAGGATCCTGTAAAAATACACCAGTCACGTAAGCCGAATGCGATGGTTTTTCCTGAAACAACCAAGGAATTGATAATACGGAATTCCACCGGAATTCTGAAGTCAGAGTTACGGAAACTTGCACGTTCTGACTGCTAGCAGCACCATATTTTCGTCTAGTGGCAAGACATGGAACAAATAATTTTTGTGGCATAATTTAGGAGCGCATATCGTAATTAGTATATCTACGAAATTTCAGACTCGTGCGATTATTACATCCCGTACTGTGCCGCATTGAACACCGTCAGTTTGATTGTGGACACCCGGAGGTAGCTTTAATAAATTGAATCGATAGTAAAACAAAGTTCCTCTCCAAGTAGTATTTTTATTTTGTAAGTACTCTGACCTCCTGATACAATAGCTTGCGTATGTTGCATCCTGAAACATATCCTATTAATAACGATTCTCAAAGGAATTCTACTTAACTTACAAATGTCACAAGGATTAATTCATTCTTTCTTAATCGGTCCTGTAAAGTCAGCCGTAGGCCAGCATTGTCCCATTTGTTACTGAGTAATCTTTGGTCTATAGAACGCAATGCACACATTCTATTTCTCTAATACTGGTCCAGTACTCGTTAACATTAGAGACCCTGTAAGTACACTCAATTTCAGATTATTTGAATACGAAATTTAGAGTTCTAGTGAAGCTTCCTGAATTGTGTTTATTCGACAGGAAATGATGAAGTCAAATTCTTACCATCGCCTCAGTGAGTATTGATTGCCATTACATTCCGCCAGGTATTTATTGGTTGACAAGGAATCGATTTGCATTTGTCCCATAACATGGGGCATTAGCAGGCTGATGATAATCAATTCCTTCCGCTGTTCTTTGCTTCTGTCCTTCCTTACTTCCATCCTTCATTATTGTTAGCTTCCCCATCCTTAAATTTATCTTCCAGTACTCTATAATAAATCCAGCGTACTTTCACATCATTAGGTTATAAAATTCCTCTCATCGTATTTTTATTGAAACGCGATTTCAGATTTGGTAATCTTGGAAGGGAAAAAATTTGCCACAACCGTAATTTTTACCATCTTCACTGCACTACATTCTTGACGTACGGCTCCGTAAGGCCCGATGACACAGTAACAGTTTTGAGTTCTTTGTGCTGAGAGCAACTGACTCCACATTGTCAACGTAAATTAATTTAAAACAATGACCGTGTTTGTGCATTAGTTCGCTTGTGTTCAGTCCACGAGCAAAATCGTGTATATAGCTTACGGTTCTCGTAGAAACTAAGAATTATCGGCCGGGCTGAGTGGCACAGACGGTTGAGGCACTGGCCTTCTGACCCCAACTTGGCAGGTTCGATCCTAGCTCAGTCCGGTGGTATTTGAAGGTGCTCAAATACGTCAGCCTCGTGTCGGTAGATCTACTGGCACGTAAAAGAATTCCTGTGGGACTAAATCCCGGCACCTCGGCGTCTCCGAAAACCGTAAGAGAGTAGTTAGTGGGACGTAAAGCAAATGCAATTATTATTATTATTATTATTATTATTATTATTATTATTATTATTATTATTATTATTATTATTATTATTATTAAGAATTATAGAATATTAACAAAATATACACGGATGAATTTACCCGATAAAACACTGTTCTGGCGAATAAAGCCTGTATTCTTGCATGAATATAAGAAGCAAAATTGTTGTCAATATCTTCTTTGTTAATAAGTCCACGAAAAGGGGACCATGTTATTTTATGAACCCTCAAATTCGATAAAACCTGTGAAGATTATTATCTCTGTAACATGTCGGCATGTTTTATTTGAACACATGTTTATGGACCTACCAAATTTGCATTTGTTTTCTGGGCATATAATATTTACTCTAAGTTTCCTACCTGTCTAACTTGAATCCTTACCACATTTTGATAATATGTAATGTAACTTGAACACTGTAACACTAGTGGTTCAACATTTTCTGTAGTACTGTACAAAAAATGTCTCATTATTGCAGCAGGAAGGTTATCTTCCAAGCTTATCTTTATAATGTACTTTAACAACCATTCTTGAGCCCAAAAGTTGATTATATACTGTTTTGACATTAGTCAACCTTTCCTTTATAACATACATACATACATACATACATACATACATACATTATCATTATAGACTGTTATGCCTTTCAGCGTTCAGTCTGCAAGCCTCTGAGAATTTACTAAACGTCGCCACAATCCTCGATTTGCAACTAGTGTTGTGGCCTCATTTAGTTCTATACCTCTTATCTTTAAATCGTTAGAAACAGAGTCTAACCATCGTCGTCTTGGTCTCCCTCTACTTCTCTTACCCTCCATAACAGAGTCCATTATTCTCCTAGGTAACCTATCCTCCTCCATTCGCCTCACATGACCCCACCACCGAAGCCGGTTTATGCGTACAGCTTCATCCATCGAGTTCATTCCTAAATTAGCCTTTATCTCCTCATTCCGAGTTCCCTCCTGCCATTGTTCCCACCTGTTTGTACCAGCAATCATTCTTGCTACTTTCATGTCTGTTACTTCTAACTTACGAATAAGATATCCTGAGTCCACCCAGCTTTCGCTCCCATAAAGCAAAGTTGGTCTGAAAACAGACCGATGTAAAGATAGTTTCGTCTGGGAGCTGACTTCCTTCTTACAGAATACTGCTGATCGCAACTGCGAGCTCATAGCATTAGCTTTACTACACCTTGATTCAATCTCACTTACTATATTACCATCCTGGGAAAACACACAACCTAAATACTTGAAATTATCGACCTGTTCTAGCTTTGTATCTCCAATCTGACATTCAATTCTGTTGGATTTCTTACCTACTGACATCAATTTAGTCTTCGAGAGGCTAATTTTCATACCATACTCATTGCACCTATTTTCAAGTTCCAAGATGTTAGACTGCAGGCTTTCGGCACAGTCTGCCATTAAGACCAAGTCGTCAGCATAGGCCAGGCTGCTTACTACATTTCCACCTAAGTGAATCCCTCCCTGCCATTTTATACCTTTCAGCATATGATCCATGTAAACTACAAACAGCAAAGGTGAAAGATTACAGCCTTGTCTAACTCCTGTAAGTACCCTGAACCAAGAACTCATTCTACCATCAATTCTCACTGAAGCCCAATTGTCAACATAAATGCCTTTGATTGATTTTAATAATCTACCTTTAATTCCATAGTCCCCCAGTATAGCGAACATCTTTTCCCTCGGTACCCTGTCATATGCTTTCTCTAGATCTACGAAACATAAACACAACTGCCTATTCCTCTCGTAGCATTTTTCAATTACCTGGCGCATAGTGAAAATCTGATCCTGACAGCCTCTCTGTGGTCTGAAACCACACTGGTTTTCATCCAACTTCCTCTCAACGACTGATCGCACCCTCCCTTCCAAGATGCCTGTGAATACTTTGCCTGGTATACTAATCAATGAGATACCTCGATAGTTGTTGCAATCCTTCCTGTTCCCTTGCTTATAGATGGGTGCAATTACTGCTTTTGTCCAATCTGAAGGTACCTTACCAACACTCCACGCTAATTTGACTACTCTATGAAGCCATTTCATCCCTGCCTTCCCACTATACTTCACCATTTCAGGTCTAATTTCATCTATTCCTGCTGCCTTATGACAATGGAGTTTATTTACTATCCTTTCCACTTCCTCAAGCATAATTTCACCAACATTTTCCTCCTGCCCATGAGCTTGACTGTTTGCAACTGTTTACATTGAGAAGATGTTCAAAATATTCCCTCCACCTCTCCAGTGATTCCCTGGGATCTGTTATGAGTTCACCTGAATTACTCAAAATACTGTTCATTTCCTTTTTCCCTCCCTTCCTAAGATTCTTTATTACTGTCCAGAAAGGTTTCCCTGCTGCTTGACCTAGCCTTTCCAGGTTATTACCAAAATCTTCCCATGACTTCTTTTTGGATTCAACAACTATTTGTTTCGCTCTGTTTCTTTCATCTACGTACAAATCCCTGTCTGCCTCGGCCCTTGTTTGGAGCCATTTCTGACAAGCCTTCTTTTTACGTTTACAGGCTGTTCTCACTTCATCATTCCACCAAGATGTTCGCCTTTTCCCATCTTTACACACAGTTGTTCCTAGGCATTCCTTTGCTGTTTCTACTACAGCATCCCTGTATGCCACCCATTCACTTTCTATATCCTGAACCTGCTTACTGTCTACTGTTCGAAACTTCTCACTAATCATATCCATATACTTCTGTCTAATTTCCTCATCCTGGAGATTTTCTACCCTTATTCGTTTGCAGACAGATTTCACTTTCTCTACCCTAGGCCTAGAGATACTTAGTTCAATACAGATCAGATAATGGTCGGTATCATCGAAAAATCCCCGAAAAACTCGTACATTCCTAAAAGATTTCCTGAATTCAAAGTCTGTTAAGATATAGTCTATTATGGATCTGGTACCCCTAGCCTCCCATGTGTAGCGGTGAATAGCCTTATGCTTGAAGAATGTATTCGTAACAGCTAAACCCATACTAGCACAGAAGTCCAGCAAACGCTTCCCATTCCCATTAGCTTCCATATCTTCCCCACATTTACCAATCACCCTTTCGTATCCTTCAGTTCTATTCCCAAATCTCGCATTGAAATCGCCCATTAGCACTATTCTATCCTTGCTGTTGACCCTGACCACGATGTCACTCAATGCTTCATAAAACTTGTCAACTTCATCCTCATCTGCACCCTCACATGGTGAATACACGGACACAATTCTTGTCTTAATTCCTCCCACTGACAAATCTACCCACATCATTTGCTCACTTACGTGCCTAACAGAAACTATGTTGCGTGCAATGGTATTCTTGATAAAGAGCCCTACCCCAGACTCTGCCCTTCCCTTTCTAACACCCGTCAAGTACACTTTATAATCTCCTATCTCTTCCTCCTTTTCTCCCCTTACCCGAATATCATTTACTCCTAGCACATCCAGATGCATCCTCTTTGCTGACTCAGCAAGTTCTACCTTCTTTCTTCCATAAGCCCCATTAATATTGATAGCTCCCCATCGAATTCCATTTCGTTCGCCAAGTTATTTCCAAGGAGTCCCTCGCCTGTCAAATGGGAGTGGGACTCCATTACTCCCATAGGTCCGAGGCTTGCTTAATGTGTTCTGAGCTCGGTAAATTCATGAAGCAGGATGCTGCCCTACTTGCACATAGTCCAAGTGAGGATCTCTCCTCTAACGGGTTATGGACCACCGGTGAATTGTGTAGTCCTAGCCGCCTGAGCACAAGGAGGGCCACGACTCAGAATATGTCCGAGATACCCACTCCCATTCCATAGCAACTGGTATCCCGACTCTCAGGACCACTTACTAGGCCACTCAGCCGTTGCCCATGGTTCACGAACTAGGACGTGACTACAGTAACCCACAAACATGAACCATTTCCTTTATAACATGAAGGTCAAATTTCAACAATATTTTCGAATGATTTAATAATGCATAAAAACCTTAATTTAATAAAAATAAGTATAGTTATAAATTTTTTGTATAACATCTTTTGCCTACTTCGTGCCCATAGTCAACATTTAGAACCTAACACCTTAGCTTCTCCCTGATTGCTACTATATGTGGCCAACTACCCATTACTTTTGTTATAGGATTTTAAATCTGATTATATGGACTATTCAGGTGAGCCTCCGTGGCTCAGACGGCAGCGCGTTGGTCTCTCACTGCTGGATGCCGTGGTTCAAATCCCGGTCACTCCATGTGCTGGACAAAGTGGGACAGGTTTTTCTCCGGGTACTCCGGTTTTCCCTGTCACATTTCATTCCAGCAACACGTTACATTACCATTTCTTAGCATTTATCAGTCATTAATAAATCACCTTGGGAGTAGCGACCACATTGTAATAATAGCCTATAGGCCTATATGGTTCATTCATTACCCGGTCAAAGACTTGAAAACAGGTTGTAGGTTTTCATATATGTACTATTCACTTAGATGTTGTATGAGCTTGTTCCAGGAAAACGTTGACCAATTAAGAAAATATTCTAATGCAAGCAATACAAATGCTGTAAAAGTACTATTTTTTTGAATTACTGTACATGCGGAAACTGAAATTCTGAGATGTACTGATGAGCCTCCGTGGATACTGTCGTATTGTTCTGTATTTTCACAAATACTGTGTGTATTAGGGGCCGATGCAAAATTTGAAGGTCCTTGCAGGCTATTTCCATTGTGAATAAATTACGGTGTTATATACCTGTAGTATAAATCTATGTAATAATAATAATAATAATAATAATAATAATAATAATAATAATAATAATAATAATAATACACAACCAGGAGATGTACGGTCCTCAAATATGCTCTCAAGTTATTATTCTGTGCTGCTTCGTCCCTTTTAGTTACCTCTAATGGTAGGAAATTATATCGTGGACATATTATATCCCCTATTATAAGGCCCCAGCGTCTACTATCTTGGGATCGTGAGTTGGCAAACACGGGTGACCCTTAGTTGAGTACTGGCATTACTTCCACTTACTTGTGCGAGGCTCCTCACTTTCAGCTATCCAATCCGACCTCCCTCGGTTAAAACTTTTTTTTTCCGACCCTAAGAATATTAGGTTTCCGAGGCCTAGAGTTTTTTCATCTTCACGCCTTTCGTGACCCTTAACTTTCATTTTACGATAATTCAATTTTTCGAACTGTCGGACCCCTTCCATTATTTCCCTCTGATTAGGTATTATTATAGGTTTGTGCCAAGTTTTACGTACTCTTAAAACAACTGTCACCAACGCCACCACCCTATCATAAATGTTTCCGAATCAGAACAGTATAACATCTCTGTTATATTAATTCCATATTTATATACGAACCGCAACAACGTAACTAACAAGTCAGTGAACATTTGTATGGCCTTACATTAAAGAGTGAGACTGACACGATAAATTTAGCCCATTCCTACAATTTATTTCATAGAATATGAACTTTTTTGGATGTTTATACAGAGTTCAAAAAAATTAGGGGAACATGCTTTTGTAACGTCTGGTATGTGAACGTTAATTTGGTAGATGCGGTTGCAGTGGTCGTACAGCATGCCCTGAGACCTTTGCTACCCATGGTATGTAAATTCGAAGTTATACTCCATCAGTAGGCGTAGTCATGCATTAAACTGTCAGGTGACTCCTCAAAACAAAGTGAATAGCGGTGCGTCTGTGCGTCGTTGTGAGGTACACGGACTTGTGCGGTCGTTTGAGCACGTTGTACGTAAAGCAGCACATCCCGTGAGATATCACAACGAGGTTCAAGACGCAAGGGTCGTCACTTTGATCCAAGAAGGATGGAAGTTTCGTCGTGTTGCTGTGACATCACTGTCTCTTCGTCTGTTATTCAACGCTTGTGGAATCGCTACAATAAGACAGGCCAGTCACAAGGAGGGTTGGTCAAGGTCTTGGACGCATGACAATCCCACAATGTGACCGATATCTGACCATCTGTGCGTTGCGGTGTCGTTCAGCAACTGCCAGAGAATTGCAACAAGACCTCAGGGGGGGACTGGAGTCACGGTGTCTGACCAGACAGTAAGAAACGGGTTAAGAGAAGTGCCCTTACGACCCAGACGTCCTGCTCGAGAGCCTCATTTAACACAGCAACATTGTGCAGCTCGTCTTCTGTTTGCCCGTACCCACATCAACTTACTGGCAACTTCACCAATGGAGACCTGTATTCACAGAGGAGTCTTAATTTCCCCTGACACAGTGTGATGGACGTGAACGTGTATGGAGACGCCGTGGTGAGCAGTACATGAAGAATGTTGTCCTGGAAGGCGACCGATTCGGACAAGGTATCTGTGATGATGTGGGGTGGCATCAGTATTGATAGCGGTACGGATCTTGTCGTCTGTGGTAATCTTAACGCTGCGGGGTACATCTAGCAGATACTGCTATAAGATGGGAGCTCAAGAGAAGAGTTTCGCTAGGAATGTGGCCGGGAATGCGTTAGCCCTCGCTTCTCCCCTCGTCCCTGGTTTATCGTCACCAAGCTGGTGTATGTATTTGCGTTTCTGAAAACGTTCGCTCTCGCAGTGTCCTCAGGTGGTCTCTTCCTGCAATGCACTCGATGTATATTTGTATACCGCAGGTGGGCAAAGTAATTAATCTCTTAATAGACTACATCTGACCAGCTAAATATTAAGACAAGGCAATTTCCAATTAATAGTAATCTAGGTTATTTTCCAGTGACACTGGGAATTTATGCCATCTTCAGAATTAGATTTTATCACGGGCAGAGTCCATCCTCAAGGTGCAAATCGAAAGAGCTTCGGTTATTATTTTTATTTTAATATATATACTGTATTAATTAGTATAATCCTTTTTACATATTTTTACAAAATGATCGCCAACGTCCGATGACGGTTACATTACTAGAAGAAGACGACATTTATTTCCTGTATTTCAAATGTAGTAAGTTTCATGAAGTGAGCTAAAGGCAGGTCAATTTCGTTCGTCAGTGTGCCGAGTTACGAATGCGTTCTCTCTCAAACACATGTCCCAGCGTGTTCGTTACGTGAAGAAAATAATAATAATAATAATAATAATAATAATAATAATAATAATAATAATAATAATAATAATAATAATAATAATGGACCAGATAGAATATGTGCGCGTATAACAATTTTATGATTACGATACAATCATTCAACTCATCCAGACATGCGGTCAGTCATTCACTCATTCAGTTGATATATAATGTCTATTGTAAGCTAAGGAGAAATACGTTCGGACTCTTAAAACAAATTAATAATAGGAGTACCGGTAAGATACGTCTTGTCCTAGACAATATAACACTGTTAATGTCTAGGAAAAAAAGAAATAAAATTAAAAACTACAATTTAGAGATTGGGTGTAGGCTAAATAGTGTTTAGGAGTAATTATTGTGTTTAATGTAGTAATATATATAAGAAGAGCATTCATATAAAAATAGCAATAAATGATTACTCTGTCCACAGTTCCAGGACATCCGGAACTAGGGGATGGGATTATTCTATTCTACTATTCCGTATAACAATGTTCTCGCTTGTGCGTCACGAATTCTGTGCCGCAAGGGTTATTTTACGTGCCGATAAATCTGTCGACACGACGCTGACGTAGTTCAGCACCTTCAGATACCATTGCACTTAGCCGAGGTCGAACCCACACACATATTGTACGCTCAGAAAGCCAGTGCTATACCATCCGAAATGGGTGAGAGAGGAGGGAATTTAATCATTATTCGACGAGTTAGTTTACTAACGAACTCAATTTTATAGAATTTTATTTAATCACAAAATATTCAAAAATACTGTAGGCCTAATTATCTTCATCAATCCTTGTGTCCCTATGTCACTTTTCTTGGTGACACACAAAACTGAATGAAAATGAAATAACATTTAAAACAATAGACTGTAGGCCTAAATTAGCTTCATCAATCCTTGCGTCTCTATGTTACCTTTCTTGGTGACACACAAAACAGTTTCCCTTCTCGTGCCTCTTCATTACATTCTTGGATAACATGTCTGATAACCTCCCTAGCTTCGCTGTGGATAGTCTTTCCTTTCTTCCGGCAGGGTTCCATAATAGTAATACAAAATAGCACTATAATAACATAAATGTTTTATAACACAGTTATGTAAGTCTCAATATATAAATCGCTGTTCAACACTTACAACACACAGGCAAGATCAACACTACCGAACTGTTCGACTGGCCATTTGTGTCATCAAAGGGAGACTGGCTGCTGGCTGGCTGGCTGACGATACTTTTAGGAAGAGCCATAGTCGAGACGACAGAGAGAGAAAGCTGCTCCCCCCGTGTCCCACCTCACGTCCCGCTAGTCATCTCTTCAGCTCGCATCATGTATGCTGTATATGGTGTTGGCCCCAGGATTCGTACTCATGCACGACAGTACCAGGGCTCATGTAGCGCGCATCACCAGAACTGTCTTGCGAGAACTGGACATTCAAGAGATGGAATGGCTAGCAGCGAGTCCCGACCTTAATCCCATCGAGCATGTGTGGGATAGGCTTGACAGAAGTGTTCTTGGGACGTCTTGTTACACAACAGACTCTCCAAGACCTCGAACAGCCTCTCAGTGAAGAATGGGACCTGATATCGAAACGGAGCATGCCACGAATGTGCCAAGCTGGGATAAATCCTCGTGGAGGACGTACACCACAGTGAAGCTCTCCAACTGTGATGAAAATCCACATTGGAGGACTGCTATCACTTTGTTTTCGCCCCTAATTTGGACATTCCGTTTGCATTCTGAAAATGAACGCGAATCCATCGACAGTAAAGAATATTGCTAGTTGCTTTACGTCGCACCGACACAGATAGGTCTTATGGTGACGATGGGACAGGGAAGGGCTGGGAGTGGGAAGGAACCGGCCGTGGCCTTAATTAAGGTACAACCCCAGCATTTGCCTGGTGTGAAAATGGAAACCACGGAAAACCATCTTCAGGGCTGCCGACAGTGGAGTTCGAACCTACTATCTCCCGAATACTGGATACTGGCCGCACTTAAGCGACTACAGCTATCGAGGTCGGTGGTAAAGAATAAAGGTTTAGTTTGTAATATACCTGGGTGTGAGGTATTGTTTTGTTGAGCATGACATACGTTCAAAAATATGTTCTCGTAATTTTTTTGAAGTGTGTATTTGCAAAAGAAGTATTTATATACCTTCTACACACAATAGAACCCCTAAAGAAGTTTGCTAATAATAAGTAAGTAATGTTTATTTCTAATTAATTATGGATTAATATATTACTGATCTTGAATTACAGTATTTTTCACTCATGCAATCTATTACTACAGTAAATACGGTAACATAGAGTATACAATTCATTATGAGCAAATAATGTGAATTTAAATTTCCATATTTACCATTGTTGTAAGATATACAGCGTACTGCCCTTCGGTTCAGAGGGTGCAGGGTTCGATTCCCTGACGGGTCGGGGATTTTAATCACTTTATCATTAATTATTCTGGTTCGGGGACTGAATTTTCTTGTCCGTCCCAACACTCTCCTCTTCATATTCAGACAACATACCACACTACCAACCACCACAGAAACACGCAATAGTGATTACATCTCTCCATATAGGATTAGCGTCAGAAAGGAAATCCGGCCGTAAATAGGGCGAAATCCGCATGCGGGACGCAGTTCGCACACGTGACCCCAGAAGTGTGGGAAAAGAAGAAAAGAAGAAGATTGATACTCTACTTCTATAAATACAAATTATCATAATACTGGCTACGGATTAAAAAACAGAAATGAAACAATTCATAACATTACTGAATTAAGTTCTGTAATGTCAGTGTAATGGCTCAGATGGCAGCGCGCTGGCCTCTCACCGCTGGGTTCCGTGGTTCAAATCCCGATCTCTCCACGCGAGATCTGTGCTTGACGAAGTGGAAACGGGACAGGATGTTCTCCGGGTATTTCGGTTTTCCCTGTCCCCTTTATTTCAGCAACACTTTCCAATATCATTTCATTTCATCAGTCAGTCATTAATCACTGCCCCTTCGGCTTCGGCAGCTGTCTAAAATACTTTCTTCGCCGATAGATGGGACTTCATTCATTCCCGACCCAGTTGAATGGCAGGAAACAGGCTGTGGATTTTAATAATTTAATATAACTGAACACTGTAAATTTTCTTCCGTCACTGAACTTAATCTGCAATAACGTGATCATCATATTCAATCTGAAATTCCCTTCCATCTGTCTGAGTATAAAATACAACTAGGTTTTCTCTTGCGTACGGTAAAAAGTGTTTTACCCTTTCGTTTGGTTGTCATTAACTCCTTAAATTGGATAAACGTTTTTTAAGTATCATAAGATCACGCATTTATGCTCTACTTAATGTTGGTAGATAGAACGTCAGAGCATAATTGAGGTCATCCTTGTGACCTTCGCTGCATTTTATTCTGTTGGTATTACTTGTACATCAAATTATACACGTCTTTCAGTAATCCCCACCAGTTCATTCTCGAGACTCCTTCAGATAGGAGTGACTTTGCAACTGTGCAGCACTGTGCTCAACGGGGTCGTACATCATTAGGAGGTCTTTTCAGTACTGTATATCGCCGCCTTATCGTGTGTTAGGAAGATGCTTCTGGTTTCCTGAAAGAATCTTAAACTTATCAAAGAAAATCTGTTGTGTGAGAGATAGTTATCTTGCTCAAAAAGTCTCAAAAGCCTCAACTTGGGAACTTTAAGCTTCTCCCGCTCATTATTCTAATGAGTTTTACTATCTGCCTTCCTCGCAGTTTGCCCCTTATAAATACATACCAGCAATACTGCACTTGCTAGCACTTCACTGACTTCTCAACAACTTTTGATGTAGCGTTAGCTGCTAAGATGAACCGAATCCCCAAGGAAAGTATTCATTTTTGTATAATGGTACAATGAAAATCTGAACTATACTTTACTGACTTCACAGAGTTAACACTCATGGGAAGAAATATACCACTAAGGGTAAAGAAGTATATATTTTCCTCTTTACTCTAATGAAGAATATTATCATATCCACAACTTCAAGGATACATTTGTAAATGTCCATGTACTTCACTCTTTCCGTCCCATTCTGTCACAAATTTGTTGCTACTTCCATTAACGTTCATTTTTAGGCACTCGAGGTTTTCTTCATTCAAAAACTGTTGGAGATGTGTTAATACAATTTTACTTGTCAGTATTTATGTGAGGGACAAGATTTAGGACATTTTCCATGACACAATGAATTTAACATTAAAGAAAGAATTATGAGTGAATGAATAGAAATAGAAAAGAAAAGAATAGAAAAGTTGATAAGAAAGTAAAGATTTATAAAATAAATACTTCCTCAGAGAATAACTTAGAGATTCTTCAGCAAGATGTTGACAACATTCTTTATAATACGTCACTAAAAGAACCGAGCTATAATTGATTGATCTGTAGCACTTGTAGTGCAAACACAAAACTTTCAGAAAATTTATAATATTTTTACAGGTAATTTCTGGAATTCATTAAACTTGAATATTTTTTTCCATGAATGGTAATACATGTACTGTATCCGGAAAAGCAAACGACACTGAACTTATTGTTCATCTGATGTCGACGTTGAACAAGAAATGTATTTACTTAGTGTATATAATAGTTTGATATATTGTGAATTCAGTGTTGTGTGGATTTTCTGAAATTATGATTCCCACAGAAGAGAAGAGTAGATTTTTATCGTGTAACGTTTTTACTATCATACAAAGACGTAATTACCTTTTTGCCTTACTCAAAAGGGTACGGAAAATGACACTTTACCACACTGCAATTCCTTTCCACACTGTTTCATTAGAAATTGTCGCTGATTGGTTGAACTCCACTTCACTTTTCCTTCTTCTTTTTCTTCTTCTCCTTCCTCTTCTTCACGTTCCATATCCAATCCCCCAGACGTTAGCGATCACCCTACAGAATGCACCCGTTTCCTTAGGTAACTTGAGTTGTTGTTTGAGATCTTGGAGCCATGACATCGGTGATCTACCAGCTCCTCACCTGCGATCTAACTTTCCTTGAAATATGAGGTGTAGAAATCCCTTACTTTCTACATCGTAGATCATGTCCTAAATAAGCTGTTTTCCTAGCTTTGATGATGTTTGCCAGCTCCAGGCCTCTACTCCATAAAGCAGTGTTGACAAGATGTTACATCTCAACAGCTTTTGCCTTAATTTGAAGGTTAGATTTTCATCACAAAAGAATGAAGTCAAATTTTGGAAAGATGACCTGAACATTTCAATACGGCATCTGATCCGTTTTGCAGGATCCTCTACTTCACAGTAGTGTAAACACGGATAGTTAGAGAGATCATGAATCCAGGAACACCTTGATGATTTTTTCTCCGTCTGATTGCCGCACTGTGTTTTCGTACCCGTCTGCACAGAAAATGGCATCTTCCCATTCCTAGCTAATCTGCCGCAATCACAATATACTAATGTATAGGTTAATCCATTCCAAGAGATTAATATCGTATATATCACATATCACAAAGTTCATATAACCTTCCTTAATCTAGGGAAAGAGGACCATGTTTACGACTCTGGTAGATTAGTGGATGGTTCGCTGTTTTAAGTAACGTTAACATAACGTAACTCCATACACCCCTTATATCATTATTGCAAGACACGAACAACAACAAAAACACGAAAACTTCAGTGCATGGATCAAACACAGACGATATGAGTCGCTACGAACCAAAATTGATGGAAGAGTGTTGTTACTCTGTATGGACAAAGAGCATGAAGTGACATGCCTCGCGGGAGTTGTTCTACTTAGCCGTTCATCTACGTTTAATCTCAGAATTCTTCGAATCCACTTTAGTAATTACACAGCTCATGACCAGACATAGTAAATTTGGAGGTCAATCTTAACGATTCAAAATACCATTACCAGAAGGGTACCTTTGGAAGTGCCAATCAGAAAAACCAGTAGCTCATTTAATTTTCTCTTGTCCACTACACGCCATCAAAAGGAACAATTCTTTATGACACCTCAGTTACAGTAATATAAGCATTCCCCCGCCGGTTTTTGATATATTTGAGAAACGTTGTTGCACTTCAACTTGTATCCGTTTCTTAAAAACAAACACTAGGGCACTATATCCCTGACTAACATTTTCCTACCAAGCGACTGCTGCTCAGCCGAAGGTGTGCAGATTGTGAGGTGCTACAGGGTCAATGCGAAGAATCCCCTCTGCGTTATCCTTGGTTTTCTAGACCTGGATCGTTATCTCTTCAATCGTAATCATGTAGACCGCGAGGCTGACTTCCGTTTCTTAGACAATGTTTTTAACTCTTTGTAATATTCTTCTGCAGTATTTTGCTCAACTAATGTATTAATAACCTTTAATATTGTATTGATACAAGCGGTAGCCTCAACATAATTTTGGGTTAAATAGGGCTTACTTCTTCGAATAAAATAATAATAATAATAATAATAATAATAATAATAATAATAATAATAATAATAATAATGATATACATTAGTACTCAATAGAAAAGGTGACCTTGAGAACATTCTGAAGGAAGAAGGAAAGATCATTAGGAAAATTCTTGGTCCAGAATAAACTGAAAAAGGATACAGATTGGAACCCCGTAAGCCGACAGAGAAACTGGCCAACCTGGCAGCAGATATTAGGAAACGAATATTGTAATTTTATGGAAACGTTCAAAGATTCCCAACAACAAGGCTTGCATACGAGGTCATGACATACAGAAGAAAATGCAAGGGGGTATCATGGATCCAAGAAGTCATTTAAGGATCTGGGGGAACCCCAGATAGGTATATTATAAATATTAAACATAAATCTGTTTCGTAGAAAAGTAAACAAGTGGTTGGTACAGCCAGACGATGACCAGTGGACTGAAGAAAGGAAGAAAGCGCACATAAAAAAGAGAGCCATATGCAAGTCCAGAAAGGGAATCATAAAAGCACTGCGTGATCCAACAGGGTCCACACGCAACTAATAATAGTATTAAGGAAAACAACGGGAAAATATTCCTCTCCTAATTTCCATTATACACCTCTTCATTGACAGGCTGGCTTTCTATAACAGCTGATGGTGATATCTTGGGAATTCTACCAGTCTTCAGACTGAGAACTTCAAAACGTTGAAGGTTCACTTTACCAACTTCGCAATAAATAGCGACTATTTACAGCCACTTCTATGATTCTTAAAAATGGATTTTCCTACTCCTTGCCAATATTCTTCCCTCATAACAAGGAAACAGTTTGTATATTCTCACTACAAAATAATTCTACGAAACACTTACTCTAATTATGTAGGGGGTTAATATTATATTGAAAGTAAGAATACATTGTCTGACAACTTGTTTACCTGAAGAAGAATTATGGCAGGGTAATGGCTTATAACTCCTTCCACAAATACGGTGTAATTATATAGAAAGCGGAGGTAAACAGAGAATAATAGTTTCCATTCAAAGAAACTCAAAGTTTGTTCTTGCTCGTTGAGCTTCTTCAGCTGTCTCTAAAATTACATTTATCTCGTCATAATATACCTCTAAGACAACTGCGAAATAATACAGAACACAACCCCAAGTCGTGACTGTGTTCTTATTTCACCAACTTAGGTATTATTATCTCTTCTTTAATTTATATTATTCCCTCGAGTCGTGTCAGACTTGAGATACCTTGTTCCTTGTAGAGGTGGAAATCTCTTCTTCTTTCAGGAGAGAAGTCATTATCTTGCATGGTGATTAGCCTACGTAAGTCTGAGGAGAAGTCTTCCTTTATAATGAGAAAACAGTCTGTATATTATCCCTGCCAAAAAATTCGAACAAACACTTAAGACGATTAGTTCTTTGAATATTTTATCATTTTCTATTAAATATCGAGTAAAGCGGTTTCTTTTATTTTACTGGATAGCGCGTTCAAACTTGGCTGAGATCACTATTCCCCTATGATACATCCAGGATGTCCCATCCCTATAGCATAGGAGGACTCCCCAGGGATTCTCACGTTTTGGGAGTGAGTACGTGCCCATGATCCCCAAGATGACTAAATCATCGTTTGTAGTTAGTTTAGCATCTTCAGGGGCAAATTAATTAATTCAATGTGTTTTCCTGGATTTTTTATATTGTACGGTGGGCCTGTAATTTTTATAAATCTCATAATACCACCGTAAAATTACCCTTTTGGCAACATTTGCCTACGCAGTGCATAGGTGGAACAATCAAGGAAGCTGTTACAAAAGAAATAAACCTAATAATTGCGTTTCTTTAGTAATGATTTCATTTCACAACTAATTACAATTATTGCAAATCGGAGTAAATAAATAGTTTCACACAGTGTTAAATGACTCTATGAATTTTGTGTATATTGGCACCCAAAATTTTCTACATTCATATTGTGACCGCCTCTTACATTTCTATCTCTACAGTGAGGTGCACTGCTGTTACCTTTTTTCACTGGGTAGTGGTCCATCTTCGTAGTATAACGGTTAGTGTTATTAGCTGCTGTCCTCGGGGGCCCCAGTTCGATTCTCGCTACTGCCAGAAATTTAGGACTGGCAGGAGGGCTGGTATGTGGTTGAAAATATGCATGCAGCTCACCTTCATTGGGGCTGTGCCTGAAAACAGCTGCACAACCTCGGTATAAAGACACGAGTTAACTTCTTACTGCATAGTGGCCCATTCCATCTTTTCTCACTTCTTGAACACAACCGGTGTGAGCTCTTTTCTTCATTACACCTGGTGATTTTGGTGATAAGAATGGCCTTCCCCGCTTCATTCTTGCTAAGCACATGTTCACTACAGTTGTGGCAACAGAAAATCTGAATTCTACTAAGAACATTTCACTATAGTTTCTTCTTATCAACGCCTATTCAGTTCAATGAAATGCAATTTCTATAAGTAAGAAGTGTGAGGTTATGTTACATAATAATGAGAGCCACATTTGCGCGTTGGGCATATAGGCCATTTATATATTACTGATTCTCACAGATGACTTTATAAAAGCATGCAAAATGATTATCACAATATTATTTTCAGGTTTTCTTTTAACGCATAAAAATTATTGGTGTTCAAAATTTACTATAACATAAATAAGTCACTTACCAATATACCCTACTCTCACACCAGGATGCGAATAAAACTCTTCTTCATGGGTATGAAACGTGGTTGCTGCCTACACAAAGATCTTAAAGGCCACATCTGTATACTGTGAGCATAGCAAGACCCATTATAAACACATTTCAAATACACTGAAGTTAATGACATCAAATGTGCCAATGCTCCTGAAGAGGTTAGAATGATATATTCCGATATTTTAGTTTTTCACTCTGCCATAATCCTCTGCTTCTCAATATATTTCACTGTAATCGTTTCTTTCTTGCTCAGATTATAATCTTCGTTCTGAATATTTTCATTAGAATAGTATTCTCCCATCCCCGTTTTTCGGATCATCTGAAAGTGGGGAGAAATGTAAGGGTTTTGGGGCGATCGGAGGATTGGGGGATTTTTCGATTGTACAGACCGCTATCTGATCTGTAGGCCTAGTATAGAGAAAGTGAAATCCGTCTGCAAACGAATAAGGGTAGAAAACCTCCACGACGAGGAAAGTAGACAGAAATACATGGATATGATTAGTGAGAAGTTCCGAACAGTGGACAGTAGGCAGGTGCAGGATGTAGAAAGGGAATGGAAACAGCAAGGGAATGCCTAGGAACAACTGTGTGTAAAGATGGAAAGAAGTGAACATTTTGGTGGAACGGTGAAGTGAGAGCAGCTCGTAAATGTAAAAAGAAGGCTTATCAAAAATGACTCCAAACAAGGGCTGATGCAGACAGGCAATTGAACGTAGATGAAAGAAGAAGAGAAAAAAAATAGTTGTCGAATCCAAAAAGAACTCATGAGAAGATTTTGGTAATAACCTGGAAAGGCTAAGTCAAGCAGCAGCGAAACTTTTCTAGACGAATCATAGGAAGGGAGGGAAAAAGGAAATGAGCAGTGTTTTGAGTAATTCAGGTGAACTCATAATAGATCCCAGGGAATCACTGGGCAGTTGGAGGGAATAGTTTGAAAATATTCTCAACGTTAAAGAAATCTTCATGGTGGTGTCGTGGACAACCGAGCTCATGGGAATGAGGAGACTGATTTTGGTGAAATTACGCTTGAGAAAATAGAGAGGATGGGAATAAACTTCATTGTCATAAACCATCAGGAATAGATGACATTAGACCTGAAATGGTGAAGTATAGTTGAAAGGCAGGGATGAAATGGCTTCATAGAGTAGAAAGATTAGCATGGAGTGTTGGTAAGGTACCTTCAGATTGGACAAAAGCAGTAATTGCACCTGCATATAAGCAAGGAAACAGGAAGGATGGCAATAACTATCGAGGTATATCATTGATTGGCGTAACAGGCAAAATATTCATTGGCATCTTAGAAGGGAGGGTGCAATCAGTGGTTGAGAGGAAGCTGGATGAAAACCAGTGAGGTTTCAGACCACAGAGGGGTTTTCAGGATCAGATTTTCAGTATGGGCCAGATAACTGAAAAATGCTACGAGAGGAATAGACAGTTGTGTTTATGTCTCGAAGTTCTAGAGAAAGCATATGAGAGGCTACCGAATGATAAGATGTTCAGCATACTGGGGGACTATGGGATTAACGGTATATTATTAAAATCAATCAAAGGCATTAATGTTGACAATTGGACTGCAGTGAGTATTGATGGCAGAATGAGTTCTTGTTTGAGAGTACTTGCAGGGGTTAGACAAGGCTGTAATATTTCACCTTTGTTGTTCGTAGTTTATATGGATCATCTGCTGAAAGGTATAAAGTGGCAGGGAGTGATTGAGTTAGGTAGAAATGTAGTAAGCAGTCTGGTCTATGCTGACGATTTGGTCTTAATGGCAGATTGTGCCGAAAGCCTGTCTAATATCTTGGAAATTGTAAATAGGTGCAATGAGTATGGTATGAAAATTAGCTTTTCGAAGACTGAATTGATATCAACCGAGCTCGATAGCTGCAGTCGCTTAAGTGCGGCCAGTATCCAGTATTCAGCAGATAGTAGGTTCGAACCCCACTGTCGGCAGCCCTGAAAATGGTTTCCCGTTGTTTCCCATTTTCACACCAGGCAAATGCTGGGGCTGTACCTTAATTAAGGCCACGGCCGCTTCCTTCCCCCTCCTATCCCTTTTCTGTCCCATCGTCGCCGTAAGACCTATCTGTGTCGGTGCGACATAAAACAACTAGCAAAAAAATTGATAACAGTAGGTAAGAAATTCAATAGAATTGAATGTCGGATTGGTGAAACAAGGCTGGAACAGGTAGCTACTTTCAAGTACAGTATATAGAATGTGTGTTCTCCCAGCATGGTAATGCAGTGAGATTGAATCAGGGTGCAGTAAAGGTAATGCAGTGAGCTCGCGGTTGCTATCAACAGTGTTGTGTAAGAAGGAAGTCAGCTCCCGGACGAAACTATCTTTACGTCGGTCTGTTTTTGTACCAACTTTGCTTTACGGGAGCGCAAACTGGGTGGACTCATAATATCTTATTCATATGTTAGAAGTAACAGACATGAAAGTAGTGAGACTGATTGCTGGTAAAATCAGGTTGGAAGAATGGCAGGAGGGCACACGGAATGAGGAGATAAAGGCTAAGTTAGACATGAACTCGATGGATGAAGCTGCACGCATAAATCGACTTCGGTAGTGGGGTCATGTGAGGCGATTGGAGGAAGATAAGTCACTTAGGAGAACAATAAACTGTTATGGAGAGTAAGAGAAGTAGAGGGAGACAAATACGACGATGCTTAGACTCAGTTTCTAACATTTAAGGATAAGAGGTGTAGAACTAAATGAGGGCACAGTACTAGTTGCAAATAGAGGAGTGTGGCGACGTATAGTAAATTCACAGGGGCTTGCAGACTGAACGCTGAAAGGCATGACGCTCTTTAATGATTATGTATGTATGTAAGTATAAAAACTTATGAGTACATTTTGGTCCGTTTAAATACATATCGTTGGTTTTCCTTTACCATCTCGTATGCCCGTCCCAATGCTCTTCCTACCAGCCACATATGTATATGGAGTCCATCAGAATAATTTTCATTGGGTTCATTTCACTATGGTAATGTATGAAGGAAAATTGATCCTGCCATACCGTATTGTAGGGATGGCGTTTGAATGGCGAATTTACGCGCTTCTACAGCATAATGTGTTTAAGGTTCTTTTTACTTTACCCGTTAGCACAGGAAAATGGACACAACGAAAATTATTCTGATGTACTGCATATATATATATATATATATATATATATATATATATATCTGTGGCTGTAAGGCGTGGGGTTGGAAGAGATTTGGGATTATCATGTTTATAAACCTATTTACGTCAACTTTATTCATAAATTAAAATATCATCCCCCATTGTATTTGTATTTTTTCTTCCAATGCCACGTTTCAAGGACTTGAAGAGCTGATGGTAAAATGGTGGTGTATATGGAAGTTCCATAAGAGTTATGCCATTATATAGCGTCTTCACACCGAAAAGTAACTTGAATGAGTCCTCAAAAATATTTCTATTTCAACCTATTTAAGTCATTTAATGTTTCTTTGAAAAAGTAATTTTAACTTAAAATTTCCAGCTTGTCAAACACGCAAGTTCAATATAAATATTACACTATAACATACCTGTAATAAAACACACTATTGAAGAAGGAATTCAAAACACACTATTATACAAAGAATGGCATGTTTCTTTCTTAGTGGGGAGACCCAGCTTAACACGGGGAAAATAGGCCAATATTCATTTGATTGTTATATATGCTACAAACGTTGTTGACAAATGCTGCACATATCTCAGTATTGCCATGCTTCCTAGCAATCAGAAGAAACTTCAATAATGTCAAAATTCTAATTATAACATTTTAAAATAAAATGTTCAAAATTTCCCACCTTTTCAACTCTCTTACTGTTCCACGGATAATAATGATTTTTTTCAGGGTTTTGTCCCATAGTGTTGTAGTACAATCCGCACCTCATTCAGGTCGACACGATTTATACTAGATTTTATATTATATATTTATTTACAATAATATTAATATTTTCAGGAGCTGGGAATGAAAACACAACAAAAATATCTAAAACACAATCTATGTTAGTGATTGAGTTTCATTTTGTAGGTGGAGGTTTGGTATACAATTTGAAAAGGAAAAGTAAAAAAATTCTTATAAACTTGGAATTTATAAGGAAAACAGTGATATATTGTTAAAAAGATGGGGAAATTTCAAAATTTTATTTTAAAATGTTATAATTAGAATTTAGAAACTATTGAAGTAGCTTCTGGTTGCCAGGAAGAATGCTAATACTGGGATATGTGCAGCAATTATCAACAACAATTGTAGCATATTTAACAATAGAATGAGTATTAACGATCCTTTTTCTTTGTTAAGCTGGGTCTCCCCCTCCTAAAGAACAAAATCATATTATTGTTTAATAGTGTTTTACAGGTATTTTGTAGTGTAATATTATATTGAACTTGTATCTTCGACAGACAGAAAATCTTTTAAGTTACAGAGTAAACAGAGTAGACACCGGAGAGTATAGCTTCCTCCTTAACAAAAAGAAGAAATTTTTGAAAAATAGTGAAAAAATATAGACTTTTCAAAATGAAACTACTGAATAATATGTCATCTTTCATCATATCTGACACTGCTTTAGTAGACTCAAAGTCATTCTAATTCATTCAAACCACAATAATTTCCTTGTGGTGTTTGATTTAACAGTACGCCAGTACCAGTCATTTGGAACTAAGATATTTACCAATTTCGTCTTGATGTTATGAATTGTGTCAAAATCCTGATCTCACTTTATAAACTTCCTATAATAAAGTAACAAAATAATATAATCAATTTAGTACCTATCAGGTATTTCGGTAATAATATTTTAACATAAAACTGTTAAGAGCATCACTAATTAGCTGCGAATAAGATATTTCAAAACAATCAGATGCACTGGTTGAGCCCTGTGTACTATTACTCTGCAGATTTCATACTAACACAGCTATAAATTAGAATGAACAAATTAGAAATGATAGCACATATGATATTTTCAAATATACCCCTCTGAAGACAGAAGCAATTTGAGTAAGTAGGCGGAAAATCTGCTATCAGATGGCAACGCAATGTGGGAACTGAGCTGTGCTTCTTTGCTTCATAACAGTAATAATTTCTAATTTGCAGTTACATTTTATCTCAAATTTTCAAGAAGATTCATGTGTTCCCCTCACCTTTTCAACGCTTTAGTTGATAGATAGGTGTATGCACTGTGTCTAAATATGATATGTAGTGAAACTTTAGTATAAATTACACGTGATTGTTGGAATTAAATGATTTTAGGCAATTCGAGATTACTTTTACCTAATTCACTGAGTGTATTTATTATTCTTCTTCCTCTTATTGTTATTATTATTATTATTATTATTATTATTATTATTATTATTATTATTATTATTATTATTATTATTTCTACAACGTTGTGTTCAAGTAAGAAGGGATATTGAACTTATTTAGCAGATTAATTCGTTTTCTTCTCTTCCCTCAATCCCTCCATCCTCTTGCTGTGTTCTTCGTTCCGTTTTTCAGTCCATGCATTGGAGGTTCTCATCTTGGGTTTTTCAGAAAAATGATGTTTGTATACCAACTATCTAAAACGAAGCCTGTCCCATATAATTTCACCTGTTATGCTGATTTCTTGAAGGTCTTTTTCAATTTTTATTATCCAATTATTCTTGACTTGAAGGGAGGAAGCATAATTAAATATCTTTTTCAGTAAGTCTTTCATTTTCCATTCTTTGAATATGGCCATAAAATTTTAATCGTCTTTTTCTTATATTGTCGGATATTTTTTCAGGATGCTGGTATAATTCATGAGACCTCCTTTTATTCCAGACTCCTGCTATGCATACTGGGACACAGATTTTCCTAAGGATTCTCCTTTCTTGTTTTGGTAACATTTTAGTTAGTGATCTGCCTCCAGTGATCAAGGTTTCTGATGAGTATAATGCTTCAGGCTTAACTGCAATGTTATAATGTTCTAATTTAGCGTTCCTAGGTATTGATCTTTTGCTGTATCTTTTCCATGTGATTCTGTAGCCTTTTTGTAATTTAGAAATGCTCTCACTGTTTGCTTCAGGATTTAATCCCGATGGTTGGATGACTTCCCTTAAGTAATTGAAATTATTTACCTGATTTTTTTACCGAACTGAGTTTCCAGAGGTTGTTTGTATAAGTATCGCGGATGTCTTTCCATGTGTCGGGTTTTTCGTATTATTTTCATTATTATTATTATTATTATTATTATTATTATTATTATTATTATTATTATTATTGTTATTATTATTTACAGATCCACCCGAAATCGAAGTCGAGCGTAGCTGGGTCCACTCTGGGGAGGGCTACGAGGCGCAGCTCGTCTGCATTGTTCACGGTGAACCTGCACCAGAGGTAAGAATAGCATTCATTTTAAAATTAATATATTTTACATTAAAGTTCAAAGAAAAGGTAAAATTCTTCAAATGTAATTTAGAAACTTCATTAGTTAATATTAAGTGGAGTATTAAAACATTAAGAGTGCGGTATGTTGGTTTTGTATACCTATTAAAATGCCTCCCGAGAACAATTTCAGTACCACATAACATTAAATCAACTGTCATAGCTTTTAAAGCTGTTACCATTCTACACTTTTCACCAAGTGACTGACAAAACAACATAAAATGGAGCATTGTATGGACAAAGATTTTGACAGTCCGTAATGGGACTGAGGAAATTTAGTAAAATGCCCGGTTCCCTCACGCTTAACCCTATGTTTGGCAAAGATATAAACTCCGTTTTTTCGAATATAGCCAGTGCTGTTCAGTGTAAGTAGAAGCCACCGAACTGGTTACCACTAACTCAACAGGAAACAAGCCATCTTCATGAGCACGCAAAACGATTTAATCCAGAGAGATTGCGGTCATATTTCAAGAGATGAATGCAATGAACTTGAAAAGTGAAACCTAAAATACTCCACGATTTCCTAATCACGTTTTCTTAACCCTCCAGTACTCGCATAGGGTTATAAATTACCCAAACTCTTGGAAAACGACTGCCAACATTTTTCTACCTTTAACTGTAACATGGGCTGCTGCATACCTTTCAAGTATATTGTGTAGCTCCTCCCGAGTTGTTTGTCGTAAATCTTCTGACGTCGGTACGTTTCCAGCAGTGAGACAAAACGATCACTGGAGAAACTGAATTGGCACTCTTGATTTGTCAATTTCAATTCTTGCGTGTGTTGTTATCATGGTAACGTCTAGTTACTTGAGTGTAAACAGTACATTTTTTTTTTTTTTTTTGCTAGTTGCTTTACGTCGCACCGACACAGATAGGTCTTATGGCGACGATGGGAAAGGAAAGGGCTAGGAGTTGGAATGAAGCGGCCCTGGCCTTAATTGAGGTACAGCCCCAGCATTTGCCTGGTGTGTAAATGGGAAAACACGGAAAACCATTTTCAGGGCTCAAACCTACTATCTCCCGAATACTGAATACTGGCCGCACTTAAGCGACTTCAGCTATCAAGCTCAGTAAACACTAAATATAAGCCGTGATATAGTTTGGAACATTAGCATTAACCGAAACGAATTTGTCAATTTATTTTTCCTGAATTATTTGATGAAGAATTACTGGAACCAGAAAATGAAGGTGAACAGGACAATACAGAGACACCAGAGCATGATTTACTTTCAGAACAGGACATTAGTGACTTAATTGAACAAGATAGTGCCGATACATCAGGCATGAAATCGACGACGCATCGAACAGGCCCTGCCAATACAACATTTATGGACGTAATGGCGTGGCTGAATGGAGCACCGTGGGGAGGTTTAAAAACGCACCTACTCGTGCTCACAATAAAGTCCCATCCTATCTACTTGGTTCCAGGCTGAAAACTCGTGGTTTTACGGATCCAATGGCATTGTTTAATTTTTTATTGGCGAAAATGTAGGAATAATAAAAATTTTACGAGAGACAAAGATGCCAAAGCAAGCTCAAAAGAAGTCAGGGTTCTCCGACGCTACCCTTGAAGAGAAAAACACCAAGATTATCTGGAAGATTTGCTGTATGCTCTACAAATTGGGATTGAAATAGCAAAAATCTTGTGTGCTTCATCATCATCATCATCATCATCTGTTTACCCTCCAGGTTCGGCTTTTCCCTCGGACTCGGCGAGGGATCCCACCTCTACCGCCTCAAGGGCAGTGTCCTGGAGCTTCAGACTTATGGTCGGGGGATACAACTGGGGAGAATGACCAGTACCTCGCCCAGGCGGCCTCACCTGCTAAGCTGAACAGGGGCCTTGTGGAGGGATGGGCAGATGGGAAGGGATAGGCAAGGAGGAGGGAAGGAAGCGGCCGTGGCCTTAAGTTAGGTACCATCCCGGCATTCGCCTGGAGGAGAAGTGGGAAACCACGGGAAACCACTTCGAGGATGGCTGAGGTGGGAATCGAACCCACCTCTACTCAGTTGACCTCACGAGGCTGAGTGGACCCCGTTCCAGCCCTCGTACCACTTTTCAAATTTCGTGGCAGAGCCGGGAATCGAACCCGGACCTCCGGGGGTGGCAGCTAATCACGCTAACCACTACACCACAGAGGCGGACTCTTGTGTGCTTAATGAAACATATGCCTGCCAAGATAATTTCAGTACCGTGTGTGTTGAATGCCTAAACCAGGAAACCGAAAATGGGTAAAACAGACGAAAATTCATTGTTCAAATCGTAATGAAGTGTAATCGATTTTCATCGTTCTAGTGTTTACGACTGCATGAACTCAAGCGTTATTATGGACGATGTTTATCTGCCTTGGAGTTATGTAAGATTACTTTTCTTCTGCGTGGTGTATTGTTAATGGATATAGTATGAGTTACTTTAATCGTGTTTTCTTCATGTATGGGTTCCTGATCCAGAAACATAGCTGTCCCCGCGGTGTAGGGATAACATGCCTGCCTCTTACCCCGGAGGCCCCGGGTTAGATTCCCGACAAGGTCAAGGATTTTTACTTGTACCTGAGGGTTGGTTCGAGGTCCACTCAGCCTAAGTGATTACAGTTGAGGAGCTATCTGAAGGTGAGATGGCGGCCCCTGTCTAGAAAGCCAAGAAAAACGGCCGAGAGGATCCGTTGTGCTGACCACATGACACCTCGTAATCTGTAAGCCTTCCGGCTTAGCAGCGGTCGCTTGGTAGGCCATGGTCCTTCGGGGCTCTTGCGCCATGGGTTTTTTTTATTTTATTCAGAAACATCATGAAAACAGCACAATTTTAGTTTTACGTTATGATACATTTTCATTAAGAAATGGGTTTATATTTTACTCCACGCGAGCACTGGCGTGACAAAACTGCGCGCGAGAATTGGAGGGTTGAAAGTCTATGACTATCAAAATTGAAGCATGTAGGAGGTTAATATCTATGTAGTGTTTTAAGGAACTTGAAATATTGAAGCTAAATATATTGAAGGTATGAAACTTGCTTCGACCTTTTAAACTACGTTGAATACGATCGGCCGCCTCTGTGGTGTAGTGGTTAGCGTGATTAGCTGCCACCCCCGGAGGCCCGGGTTCGATTCCCGGCTCTGCCACGAAATTTGAAAAGTGGTACGAGGGCTGGAACGGGGTCCACTCAGCCTCGGGAGGTCAACTGAGTAGAGGTGGGTTCGATTCCCACCTCAGCCATCCTGGAAGTGGTTTTCCGTGGTTTCCCACTTCTCCTCCAGGCGAATGCCGGGATGGTACCTAACTTAAGGCCACGGCCGCTTCGTTCCCTCTTCCTTGCCTATCCCTTCCAATCTTCCCATCCCTCCACAAGGCCCCTGTTCAGCATAGCAGGTGAGGCCGCCTGGGCGAGGTACTGGTCGTACTCCCCAGTTGTATCCACGACCAAGAGTCTGAAGCTCCAGGACACTGCCCTTGAGGCGGTAGAGGTGGGATCCCTCGCTAAGTCCGAGGGAAAAACCGAACCTGGAGGGTAAACAGATGATGCTGATGATGATGAATACGATCGGATAAAAGTCAGCTGAGTTATCACGAGAGTAAACGACACAGAACATTAACTGCATTGTTGTATAATAGTTTCACCATGTTGAATTATGTTTCGCAATTCACTGAGAATCTGGAGCGACCAGCAGATGAAACTGTTCTAAAGTTACATGCTAAAATTTTAGCTCAAACAGAATAGCAGATCTTTGAATTACAATGGGATAACAGCTGTTTTAGACAACAGTTTAGTTATTGTCAGTAGTATGTAATGATTTATCCTGCTCCATGGCTGAATGGCCAGCGTAGTGGCCTTCGGTTCAGTTCGATCCCCGGCCAGGTCACGGATTTTGAACTGTTTACACTTAATTCCTCCAGCTCGTGGAGTCGATGGTCATTTGTGAAATAACTTATCTGTTTGGTCGCCAAGTGACACTGGTGGAAATATACAGGATGAAGCCGAACACCACTGACAGACTTTACCTTCAGAGTATAGTGGTATAAATAACTCCTGGTCTCCCGTACAGTACCCATACGTCTATCTTTCCTGGACATGAGGAGACACCGGTTCTCCTTGAAAATAAAAGACAGACATTCTCGCAAAAAACAGGCTCGTTACCCAACATAGAAATTACCTACAACAAATCAACCTCGAAGCTATGCCAAAGCCCAAATCTAAATACATCTAACAAGACAGTACAAGTACAAAAAGGTGTGTTACAAGAGAATTAATTTTTCATGACAAATACAGCCGACTCAAGTGCAAAACATTAGTGCCCGAATTCATTCTCACTAAGTTTCTCTAAGTTTAAGTGCTACTTTGAACGCCAAAGAATTAACATTTCAGTCCATTAATTATGCTTTAGTGGGTCTTCTTTATTAGTGGACTTTTCGACTGTTCGACTGTGCCATGTTTGAAAGGACAATATTTGAACTTAAGTGTCATATAAACAATAATTGTAACGTAGAATTTTCGAAGCTTCTGTTTAGGAAATCCTTCTGCTACAAACACTTCCTTAAATTCATTCAATACTTAGTTTCCTAATTTTGTGTCAAGGACCTATAATTACTTAACTGATCAAAACCATAACTATCAAATGAGTTGGCCGTGCGGTTAAGGGCGCGCATCTATGGGCGCGCATCTATGGGCTTGCATTCGGGAGGTAGTGAGTTCAAACCCCTTTCTCGGCAACCATGAAGATAGTTTACCGTGGTTTCCCAATTTCACACCAGGAAAATACTGGGCCTGTACTTTAATTAAGGCTACGGCCACTTCCCTCCCACCCGTAGCCCTTTCCTATATCATCGACGCCATAAGACCTTTCTGTGTTGGTGCTACGTAAAGACAATTCATGTTATTAGAACTATAACCCTAACATTGAACTCCGATACAATAGGGTTCAAACTGTTAGGATATTCAATCGTCGGAGTTCGGGAAGAAGGTCATATCTCAAAATGCTCTTCCTATCCGTTATATTTTTCCTTAGGACTGGTCACGCCTCCCAGTCACATATGGATATTTAGTCCATCAGAACAGTATTCGTTGTGTTCATTTTACAATGCTTAGGTGTGTCCGGCTCCATGGCTAAATGGTTAGCGTGCTGCCCGTTGGTCGCAGGGGTCCCAGGTTTGATTCCCGGTCGGGTCGGAAATGTTAACATCATTGGTTAATTCGGCTGGCACGGGGGCTGGGTGTATGTATCGTCATCATCATCATCATTTCATCCTCGTCACGACGCGCGGGTCATCTACGGGTGTCAAATCGAAAGACCTACACCTGGCGAGCCGAAATTGTTCTCGGACACTCCCAGCTAGTAATGAAATGGCATATGGCTATTAGTGCCCGGAGTATCCGACGATATTTTCGGCACGCCAGGTGCATGTCTCTTGATTTGACTCCCGTAGGCGCCCTGCGCGTCGTAATGACGATGGAATGATTATGAAGACGACACATACACTCAGCTCCCGTGCCAGCGAAATTAACCAATGATGGTTAAAATTCCCGAAATCAATCAATCAATCAATCAATCAATCAATCAATCAATCAATCACTCACTCAATCAATCAATCAATCAATCAATCAATCAATCAATCAATCAATCAATCAATACTGCTCTGCATTTAGGGCACTCGCCCAAGTGGCAGATTCCCTATCTGTTGTTTTCCCAGGCTTTTCGTAAATGATTTCAAAGAAATTGGAAATTTATTGAACATCTCCCTTGGTAAGTTATTCCAATCCCTAACTTCCCTTCTTATAAATGAATATTTGCCCCAGTTTGTCCTCTTGAATTCCAACTTTATCTTCATATTGTGATCTTTCCTACTTTTATAAACGCCACTCAAACTTATTCGTCTACTAATGTCATTCCACGCCATCTCTCCGCTGACAGCTCGGAACATACCACTTAGTCTAGCAGCTCGTCTTCTTTCTCCCAATTCTTCCCAGCCCAAACTTTGCAACATTTTTGTAACGCTACTCTTTTGTCGGAAATCACCCAGAAAAAATCGGGCTGCATTTCTTTAGATTTTTTCCAGTTCTAGAATTAGGACACTGCCGAGAATCGAACTCGGGTCCCCTGTGACCAAAGGCCAGCACGCTAACCATTTAGCCATGGAGCCGAATTCCCGACTAGTGATGGATTGCGACTGGAATCGTGAAGAGTCGATTCCATATGGATGGGGAATCGATTCTAAGGGAGTAATAGCACCATCTATGATGTAGATACGTAAACACGTGCAGCACGAATGTGTTCTGTAATATGAGTTCGTTTTGGTTTACAACCAGATCACTTTACAAGCCATACCTGCTGTTATTGTAGTGTCCTGGAGTTATATACTGTAATGCGTCTGTAATTTGATCAGAAAATATGATATTCTGTTTGATACTAATCAAATTGTATGGGCTGTAAACAAATCAAAACTTGCACGGGGATTATGACATAATATAACACTACTATTTCAACAAAATACAATTGTACTAAAGAGACAATCTTAACTAATATTAAGCTGTGATGAAAACAAAAAAGTAATTCTGACAGTTTCTCATTATAATACTTAGCAGTAGTATGAAATGTTCTTCTTCTTCTTTTTCTACCACTTTTCCCACACCTATGGTGCCAACTGTGTAGCACAAGTTGATTTGGCCCAGTTTTACAACTAGATGCCCCTCTTGACCTCAATACTATGTTGAAGGATGTAATCAATATTGCGTGTTCCTCTGGTGGTTGGTAGTGTGGTATGTTGTCTGTATATGAAGAGGAAACGGTTGGGACAAACACAAACACCCAATCCCCGGCCAAAAGAACTAATCAGAGGCATTTAAAATCCCCCATCCGGCCGGGAATCGAAACCGGGACCCTCTGAACCGAAGGCCTCAACGCTGACCATTCAGCCAATGAGTCGGACAGTAGCATGAAATGTTCATTGCAAATTAAATGCAACAGAAGACAGGTAGGTACTTATTAAAATGTGACTTAATTCCACAACTTTACACGTACTACCGATATTTGAATAACGCCCAGCACACTCTAGTGACGTCATCAGGAACCGATTCCTCGTACGCGACATTGAGTGCGACCTCAGAGTCATTCAGCCGTCATTCAAGCACATCACTACTGCCGGCGTCCGACTCGTTGGCTGAACGGTCAGCGTACTGGCCTTCGGTTCAGAGGGTCCCGGGTTCGATTCCCGGCCGGGTCGTGGATTGTATCCTTAATTGGTTAAGTCCAATGGCACGGGGGCTGGGTGTATGTGTTGTCTTCTTCATCATTTCATCCTAATAACGACGCGCAGGTCGCCTACGGGAGTCAAATAGAAAGACTTGCACCTGGCGAGCCGAACCCGTCCTGGGATATCCCGGCACTAAACGCCATACGACATTCATTCATTCGCTACTCCCGGCACTAAAAGGCATACGCCATTTCATTTTCAATGCTTACGTATGAAACTTACCGTACCGCCCTCTAGGAACGTATGTTTACATGGCTTCTTTATGCACTCCTACAGAATAATGTATTTAAGTTTCATTTTCCTTTGAAAATGAACACAACGAAAATTGTTCTGATGGACTGCATATCCGTATGTGGCTGGGGGGGGGGGGGCGGATCAGTCCTGGATAACGGGTAGGAGGAGCATTTTGAGATATGACCTCTTTTCCAGAACAGCGACGAAATAAAGCTCGAATATTTGTCTGTTTGTCGCCGTATTTTATAGACTTTGTTATGTCGAAACCTCCGTAGTGGTCCTCAGTTGACCTTAAACTGGGAAATATTACAAAAGCCTTAAAAGCAAACGAATGTATAGATGGCGAACACCCTATAGTTTTATGGATTATTTTGCTTCTACCCGTACCAACACTTTCTTGATCGAAGTAGTAATACTTGACTTCTTTCTTTGTTGCAATGTTGGCAGAATTGCTGATTGGGTTTCCTTCACTGCTTTTCACTCTCTAGAGAACCGTGCTCTGGTCTCTTGGGGAGTGACGGGTGTTGAAACATTTCTATTGAGATTGCCTGTGAGTGACGTTAATGGCGATTACATTAGCCCACTGCCTGTTAGTCAGTTTGGTCACGTGGACTAAACTTATAATAGCATTATAGCAGCCCAGGTACACAACAGACAGGCTCTTTTTTTACAACGTCAAAATTGGGGAATAATTATAATCTGAACTGGCACCAGTGATGGAAGTTTCAAGATAGGCACGCGATGAACGAATAAAGTTTAGAAGCATGCTTAATATTCTGAGTGCTTATGAAAGTTTGCTTAAGGAAACGAAAGAGAAGTGCCACATTCAATCAATATAGCTCATGCAAAGGCTGTGCGATATTCAGAAGTGCATGATCTGGCAAAAGGGAAATTTAAAGTACTGTGAAAAAGAAGAAGTATCATATTATGATAATAGCATATAGCAGAGCAGTTGGCCTTTTAATTTCATGATTGTACATGTAACATCCGGTTTTCAGCAAGTGTTTTTATATGAACTAGTCCATAATGCAGCAAGGACACTAGTCATGGGGAGGAAAGGGCAAATGGAGAAATTGGAAATCAAGGAGAGGAAAATGTTGAGGAAATTCCAAAATAACAAACAAGTTTTTATAGAAACGAATCACTCTACTGCCATGTTCATACGGTGGTCTACCCCTACAGTTCGTGCCACCTACACTTCCTTCAAAAATCAACTGAACGAGTCGTGGATGTCTTAAGACGTGTCCTATCTCTTCTTCTTGTCAAATTCAGCCAAACAGAACTCCTTTCACCAATTCGATACAATATCACTTCATTTGTGATTAGATCTACCCATGTCACCTTCAACATTCTTCTCTAACTCGAAATTTCAAAAGCTTCTATTCTCTATCTTTCTGGGCTGGTTATCCTTCATGATTCATTTCCATAAAATGCCACGCTCCATACGAAAGTCTTCAAGAACATTTTTCTAATTAATATATCAATGTTCGAAATGAGCAAATTTATTTTCTTAAGAATTGCCTCCCTTGCTTGTGCTAGTCTGCAATTTAGGTCCTCCTTACTTCTGCCATGATTAGTTGTTTTACTATCCCAGTAAACAATATTCATCTACATCGTTTATTTCCTTTCCTGATATTTCCTGCATCCACTGAATTTGTTCGACTGTTCTCCAGTTCTTTTGTCATGGAATTATTTATTTTCATTTCGTACTCCTTCCTCAAGCCTTTCGACTAGTCATGGTGTATGAACAGACTCTTCTATAAGCATTGCTATAGTTCCAAAGGTATAACTTTGGGAACTTCCCGTTGCTACGCTGGTTTGAACGCACAGCACGGCCTTTATGAGATAATTTTCCGCATGCTGATCGACTAAAAAGCCTATGTTACCATTACTTCTTCTTCTTTTCTTCCTCTTCTTTCCGTGCCATATCCGGTTCTCCCGAACGTTGGCGATAAGATCTATGGAATATATTTTGCCTTTGGGCTTTTCCGTTGGCCTTCCTTGATCCCGGGCCATTCTCCTTTGTCTTCCAGCCAGGTTTTTCTATTGGGACCGACACCGCGCTTACCGTCATTCCTTTCCGTGTTGTATTAGCTACAGGAGTTGGTACGTATTTTCTCGTCATATGATAATTTTTCATCAATCACTACTGATCTGCATTTAGGGCAGCCGCCCAGGTGGCAGATTCCCTATCTGTTGTTTCCCTAGCCTTTCCTCATGACTGAAATTTGAACGTCTTTGATTTACCACTTACATAAACCAAATTTAAAACACAAGGACATATTAATAAGATATGCCCGGCGCAATATTTTGAGCTGATTACTTAATCGGTGGCAATCTTTTTTTAATTTTCATATGTTGCATGGGAAAATTCTCCTTGGATCACAGTTCGAATTTTTTTGGTCTATAATTTGGTTGACTTGTCAAAAATACTCTTATATTTATGAACGACTCCAAGTTTTGCAGTCAGATATAAACTACTGGAGATATAAGCTTTTCAATTTTTCATTATTCACTCAGTAGGCAAACATCTAGTTTTGCGCTATTTCGGGAGTAAAAACATAGGTAACATTCAACCGATAATAACATGCAGAACTAATTTTCATTCCTGTACAAATTCAAGCATTCTCTGAAAATGTCAGGTGAATCCGATAAGAACTCTGTCGCAAGGATCATTTTATGCATGGCACAGAGTTGAAAGATTTCTAGGGTAAATAAAAGCAATTGAAAGTTTTAAGAAGCGTACTTGTACATTGCTCCGTCAAACGTTTTTCTCTTCCCTCGCACTGCGTTGGCCTACTACAAGGTAAATGGATATTCCACTGGTAGCATTGAAATGGAAGACCGAAAGAACTTTGAAGCCAAGCTTGACATCGCGAAAGAAACGGGTCTGGGCTTGCTGTATATACGCCGAACCACTACACTATAATTTTTCATCAATCACTACTGATCTTCATTTAGGGCAGTCGCCCAGGTGACAGATTCCCAATCTGTTGTTTTCCTAGCCTTTCCTCATGACTGAAATTTGAACGTCTATGATTTACCACTTACCACTTAGCTTTGAAAAAAAATGGCATTAGGGAAGAACTGTTAACTGGATTAAAATGAGGAAGAATTGGATGAATTTCTAAAGTTAAAATTGAAAATTCGGTTTTGTGTGTGTCAAAATTTGCAAAATTTAATTCATGACACACCTTAAACTGTAATCTGGTAACATTGAAGGTTATGGCTTGTAATCATTCAAAACCAGAATATATATATATATATATATATATATATATATATATATATTTGCTTCTTGCTTTACGTCGCACCGACACAGATAGGTCTTATGGCGACGATGGGACAGGAGAGGGCTAGGAATGGGAAGGAAGCGGCCGTGGCCTTAATTAAGGTACAGCCCCAGCATTTGCCTGGTGTGAAAATGGGAAACCACGGAAAACAATTTTCAGGGCTGCCGACAGTGGGGTTCGAACCTACTATCTCCCGAATACTGGACACTGGCCGCACTTAAACGACTGCAGCTATCGAGCTCGGTCCAGAATAGAATGACTGCAATAAATTTTCCATTGAGATGCCCGTTGAAAGGCATGCATTCTATAGATGTGTGTACTAGACTCTATCAAGCATATAATTACACAAAGTTCTTTGTAGTCTTTATGTTCATGGAGTTAAGAGAAGTGAAACGTATTTGGAAATAAATGCATGCCAAATTTACAGATGGTTCAGTGAAACAGGATCGTGAAGGAATGGCCTCCAATACAGAATATATTATAATAATGCCATGCCCTACTTTCGAATCATCTGAAGCTCTGAGGAAAGAAAAGGGAAAAGAATAGAATACGGAGTAAGTTGGTTATGCGGTTAGGATTGCACAACTGTAAGCTTGCATTCGGGAGGTAGTGGGTTCGAATCACACCATCGGAAGCCCTGAAGAGAGTTTTCCATGGTGGTTTCCCATATTTATACCAGACAAATTCTGAAGCCATACTTGAATTAAAGTCCATTAAAGGCCCATCACAGCCCTTTCACATCCTTACGTCGCCAAAACCTTTCTGTACGGCAGTGTGACGTTAAACAAGTAGCAAAAAGACTATTATTGTACATTTTTACAGTTTTAACCTTTAGGCGGATGCACCAAAATAACTAGTTAATATGATTAAGTCAATACGGACCTATCACTGGCCAATATGGTCAAGATTATAAATAATAAACTGGGCAATAAAACACAAGACAATATTTTCATCGTGTGCACACGAACGATCGAGGCCAGGACAATGTCTAAGCTACTGTCTTGCGAGTCAGCCTTGCTTCCTATCTACGAGGGACCATGTCCTCCTCCCACCATCACTTTTACTGTCCTGACTTCGCGTGAACGCGCTTGGGACAAAACAGTAAAGAAATAAACGCGGGATAAGGAGCAGCAGTGTTCGTCGAAATGCCATCAAAGTAGGATTCTGACTTAAGCTGTTTCTTTTGCGGGTATAGTTCTGTTATAATATGTTTTATTTTCCAGGTAGTCTATAAATGTGATTATTCATTGTCAGTTTCGGCAGACAGAAGAACCTAGCAGTTGTAGATTGAGTAGGAAGTTCATTAGTGTTTGTAGAGAGTATGAATGCCTGTGGAAAATTGACTGTTATAACTACAGGAATCACCGACACTGTTCAACATTATTATCTTGAAGAAATAATCAATGAAAGTTTTAATGGAAAAAGTGGAGTTTGTTTTGGAGGCAGGAGAGTGGAACGTATAAGATTTACAGATGATATGGTTGTGATGGGATAAAACGAACGTGAAATTATACAAATGTTAGATAACCTAAACATGAAACTAGAAGAATGTATGATGAGGATGAATAAGAAGAAGACCAAAAGTATGATAATTGGAGGAAGAGGTAGAAGTTGTCGTATTAGTATAGGGGGAGAAGAAATAGAGCAAGTCAGTAACTTTAAGTATTTGGGAAGTATGATCAGAGATGATATGTATTACACGACAGAAATTAAGAAAATAATTGCCATGGCAAAAGAAGGCTTTAAGAGAAAATCGAAATAACTTTTTGGGCCACTATGTAAAAATTTGAGGAAAGTGTTATATTTGGAGCACAGCGCTGTACAGTGCAGAGACTTGGACATTGCGAAATGAAGATGAGAGAAGATTGGAGGCACTAGAGATGTGGGTGTGGAGGAGAATAGAACAAGTGAAATGGGAAGATAGGTTAAGGAATGAGGAGGGATTACGAAGAATTGGAGAAGAACAAAGTATGTTGCAAATCATTAGAAGGAGAATAATGAACTGGATTTGACATTATTTATGGAGGGACTGTTTACTGAAAGAAGGAATATAAGGAAAGGAGAAAGGCAAACGAGGAAGAGGAAGGAAAAGATATCAAATATTGGACAATATGAAAGGAAAGAAATATTCGGACATTAAAAACTTGGCGCAGGACAGGCAGAAGTGGAAGAGGTTCATCCCATGACAAGACCTGCCATAAGGAAGAATACCTGGATGATGATGATAAAGGGAAGAAGAGGATCAAACGCCTAGATCGACTTACTTGGCAGAAGTGCAAATGAATACAGGATTCTTATACGGTCAGGTTCTGGTGCAGACAGCGTGTAATTTACAGGGTGTATCCATGAAGATGGTAGAAACTTTCAGGATGATGGAGGATGACAAATGGATTAATTTGAGATGAGGAACCGTAGTCCGGAAACGTTCGAATCAAAAGATATGACGGTAATAATCCAATTTGTATAACGTCCGACCATTCTTAACAGACGCCGGTGTGCCGGAATTTCGTCCCGCAATAGTTCTGTAATGTGTCGGAAGCCAACGACATCGTATTTTCACATTTAAACACCCTCAAAAGCCACCGACCTCAGCCGGGTTAGAACCCATTAAATTGGGATTAGTAGACTAACGCCATATCTACTATATCACTGCGGTCGGCAGTCAAATGTTAAGATGATGTTTTCTTGTGGGGCCATGTGGAAAGCCCTGTGAATGAGACGCCTGTCGAGACTGAAGAGGATCTCTTGGCAAGAACTCTCGCTGCCTGTGACGCTGTTCAAACGTTACCGGGGATATTCGGTAGGGTACGACACAACTTTGTACGACGTTGCATTGAGGCAGGGTGATGTTATTTCAAGCTTTTCTTGTAAATAGAGAAGCTTGTGGAACATGTGTAGGTAAAGGGACTTAAATACGTAGAATTTTGCTTAACTTTCGAACTGTTGATATCCACATATCCATTTTGTATAACTGATGATTTTCTAATTCGTTTAATAATAAAACATAGAATTGGGCTGTTCAGGATTTGCAGACAAGGTACTAATTGACCGAGACATCCTAGTTGCACTAAACAAACTTGAACACCTCCAAGAACAACCAGCGAAAATTGGGAATGAAATTTTCATTTAAAAAATATATATTTATGACAGACATCACAACTGCCCCATCTGAACTCCAAGTTGGCTCCAGCCACATCTCTAGAGTGAAAGAATTTAAAGATTTAGGTGAATGGATTACTAAAAAGTGCAATGAAAGGAAATATATTGAATCACAACTCCAGAAAAAAGGAGACTGCATTTCAGTTAACAAAAAATACTTACAACCAAAAAAGTATCTTCTGAAACTGCAAAATCCCATGGAGCTCTCTACGTATCAGAAACTCACAATCTCCAACACAAGACACTAAATGAATGTAAAATCCTAGGACCCAGAATCAAAGTGGAGTACGTTTTCCAAAACCAAATGCGGAAATATATATGAGCATCTCCAAAATTTCAGACACAATGGGAATGCGAAGAATACAATTCATGGGGCACTTAGGAATAATTGACTCAAACAGACTGGCTCGGAGAATTGACACATTCTTAAAGAATAAAACCACTAGATCAAATTGGTACAAACAGAAAGAATTAGGACCACCAAATCTACTGGCCCGAAATGAAATCAGAAAAATCACACTCACATGGGGTTTTGAGGATGATGTTTGGTCGCTGCAACGAAAACTACGTACGAAGAAATGCTGAGCTAATAGGAAGAAAACAACAAATGTTGATTCCGAATGGTCCTAAGTGACCCATCCGCGAAGAAGAAGGAGAAGAAGAAGAAGAAGAAAAAGAAAAATGCAGATCATTCTAATGAAGACCTGCGTACCATCCATTCCGCACCCACAGGATTTCCTTATTTTTGGCTAATTCATTTCCTGTTATATCTAACATTCCTCTGTAATATATACTGTAATTTATTATCTTCCTAAGTTTCCTTGGGTCTGTTTTGACGTTGTATGAATCTTATCTGTCCGCCTCTGTGGTGTAGTGGTTAGCGTGATTAGCTGCCACCCCCGGAGGCCCGGGTTCGATTCCCGGCTCTGCCACGAAATTTGAAAAGTGGTATGAGGGCTGGAACGGGGTCCACTCAGCCTCGGGAGGGCAACTGAGTAGAGGTGGGTTCGATTCCCACCTCAGCCATCCTGGAAGTGGTTTTCCGTGGTTTCCCACTTCTCCTCCAGGCGAATGCCGGGATGGTACCTAACATAAGGCCACGGCCGCTTCCTTCCCTCTTCCTTGCCTATCCCTTCCAATCTTCCCATCCCTCCACAAGGCCCCTGTTCAGCATAGCAGGTGAGGCCGCCTGGGCGAGGTACTGGTCATTCTCCCCAGTTGTATCCCCGACCAAGAGTCTGAAGCTCCAGGACACTGCCCTTGAGGCGGTAGAGGTGGGATCCCTCGCTGTGTCCGAGGGAAAAACCGACCCTGGAGGGTAAACAGATGATGATGATGATGATGATGATGAATCTTATCTTGTCTTTTTCTGTGCAACAAAGGTGTTTGCGGAACAGTAGATATACAGCATTGTCCTGTCCTACATATTGTCCCCTTGTAAACTTTGCTTTATTATATATTTTTTTACCCATTAACCACCACAAACTCAATATAAAAATGACTTAATTAATCGAGTAAGCCTTACTAGTCCGTCAGCTGCCTCTGTGGATCAGCGGTAGAGTGTCGGCCTCCGGATCCCAAGATAGCGGGTTCAAACCCGGCAGAGGTAGTCGGATTTTTGAAGGGCGGAAAAAAGTCCATTCGACACTCCATGTCGTACGATGTCGGCATGTAAAAGATCTCTGGTGACACATTTGGTGTTTACCCGACAAAGTTCATTAAAATCTCAGACATAGATGCCCAAGAGAGTTTCGGTTTACTCGGTCTGCCATCTAGTAGGGGCCTAGAGTAAAACGGAACGTCGAAATTGACGAGCAGACAGCCAGGTGGCGTCAAATTGAAATGTCTGCACACGGTAGCTGAGGCCATACGATTATTATTATTAGTCCGTCCCCACGGTGTAGAGGGCGTCCATCTGTCACCCGGCGGCCCCGGGTTCGATTCCCGGCCGGGTCAGGAGGTTTTTAATTGTAAATGATTAATATCCCTGGCCTGGGGACTGTTTGTATCGTTCTTAACGTTCCTTTCCTCACTTTCAACACTTTACACTTCCGCCATATAGAGAATACACGCAGGTTCCTCACATATGGTGCAGGTAGGCACAAAATATATTTCTAGGTCGACGCCCCGAACAAATAGCATTTTTATTGTATAAAAAATCCTTACTAAGTCTGGAGAAGAAGAGTCCATGTATCACTCAGTGAAATCCTATAATTACTTTCCAAATGATATAATCAATAGTACAGTCAGGCCGTTAAATTATTCAATAAAAACATACTGTACCTGAACAACTTAAAATAGCTCAAGCAGGACGGCAGAAAGCAAAGAAGTGCTTCAGTTTACCCAGTAGCATCGTCGTTAGGTTTTTGATCTTCTATTCAAGGTTCGGTTCCGGCTGAGGTCAATGGCAACCGAGGATGTGCAAATGTGATGACTCCGTGGTGATGGTTTCCAGCAGCTAGAGGAAATTTGGCGAAGTAAGTGTCTGAGAGACGTTTCTTAAAACCTGTATCAAGCGAAGGAAAGTTTTTCTTCTTCTTTCGTTTGAGTTGCGGTACGTTGAATCAATCATTTCTATGTATGTTTGTCTTTTCTTAGTGCCCAGTATTTCTTCATTCTTGCTGATCTTCGTCGCCTCTTGTCTCCCGGGGAAATAGGTTTGGCTTTTGATGTAGATCTGTCTTGGAACTTTACCTTTAGGTCCTTAGTTATTACTTTAGCTTTTCGATCAGTGAATTTTCTGTGATTTTTTAATTCTACTAGGACCGTGTAAGTAGGCCATACGCTTAGGGACCCGCAGCTGTGAGCTTGCACCCGGAAGATAGTGGGTTCGAACCTCCCTATCGGCAGCTCTGAAGATGGTCTTCCGAGGTTTCCCAATTTCACATCAGGCAAATGCTGGGGCTGTTCCTTAATTAAAGTCATGGCCGCCTCCTTCCCATTCCTAGCCCTTTCTAATCCCATCGCCACCATAAGACCTCTCTGCGTTGGTGCCAATTAAAGCAAATTCTTCTTTAATCCTACTAGGTATTTTTCAGCTTCTCTAACCAGTTTTTCGCTGTTACAGAAAACGTCAAAGATTCGGTTAATCTATTAGAGTTCATTCTGAGAAGATGACCGTAAAACTGTATCCTTCTTCTTCGCACAGTATCTGAGAATGTTTCAATTTCCTTGAAGAGTGTATAATTCTTTATGTATATTATCTTATATTCCTGAAATTTTGTTCCTGTGATCTTTCTTAAATTCTTCCTTTCTTTTAGCTCGAGTTTCTCCATCTGGCCTTTGAAATTCATATCCAGTATTTCTACTTCGTACAGTGCTTCTGGCTTAACCACTGTGTTATAGTGTTTAATATTGGACCAAAATGAAAGGGATTACATGTTGTATCTTTTGTTAGTTGGAAGGCCAGTTCAAGTTTATTTTTCCTGGATTACGTTGTTTTGCATTCCACAGCATTCCAACTAATGCATTCTCCGAGATGTTTGAATTTTTTACTATTTCGATCTTTTGTTCTTGGACTTTGAGGTGTTTATATGGGTGTTTCTTGTTTGTCATGATTTTGGTTTTTTAGAAGGTGATGTGAAGACCTTTTTTAATGGCTTGTTTCTCTGATTCAAGAAATTTCTCCCTTCATTTCTCCATTGTTTCAGCAAACAAGGCCATATCATTTGCAAAAGCAATACAATTAATTCTAATATTCTTCTTTTTGCAACCCAGTCTAATTCCCCCCTTTATACTTTTGTTCCATTCTGTAACTACTTTATCAAGCATACAGTTGAACAACGTACCGGGTGAGTTCGCCGTATGGTTAGGGGCGTGCAGCTGTGATCTTGTATCCGGGAGATAGTGGGTTCGAACCCCACTGTCAGCAGCCCTGAATATGGTTTTCTGTCGTTTCCAATTTTCACACCAGACAAATGTTGAGGCTGTACCTTAGTTCAGGCCACAGCCGCTTCCTTCTCCCTAGGCCTTTCCTGTCCCATCGTCGCCATGAGACCTATCTGTGTTGGTGCGACGTAAAGCCAATTGTAATAAAAAGAACAGCTATTATTATTATTATTATTATTATTATTATTATTATTATTATTATTATTATTATTATTATTATTATTATTATTATTATTATTATTATTATTATTATTATTATTATCATTCAACTTCAGGGGCACTAAGGATCGCCAGATCTCAACTGTTTTTCTTCTGCGAGCCCTCCAGGTTTTCATCCTTATGGACCGTGCTTTCTTCCATGTATCAGAATGGTTATGCTTCAGTCGAGTTGGGACTTCTCGATGAACCTGTCTGTGTTTGAGTTTGAGTGGTGCTTGGAGGTGAATGTCTATTTCTGTGATTCGATACTTTAAAAATACATATCGATCTCCACCAACTAATGAGAAATCGTTTGGGACTTCTGAAGTAGGATAACAAAAGTTTGCAGATTATTCCAGCTGGCAGTCTGAAGAGGTGAGCGTAAAAAGTTTTTCTTCTTTTACGGATTACTTCTTCCTCTCCTTATTCCGTTTACCTTCCAGGGTCGGTTTGTCCCTCGGACTCAGCGAGTCATCCCACCTCTATCGCCTCAAGGACCGTGTCCTGGAGCTTCAGACTTTGGGTCGGGGGAAACAACTGGGGAGAATGACCTGTACCTCGCCCAGGCGGCCTCGCCTGCTATGCTGAACAGGGACCTTGTGGAGGGATGGGAAGATTGGATGAGACAGGCAAGGAAGAGAGAAGTGGGAAACCACGGTAAAAAAAAACTTCTACTCAGTTGACCTCCCGAGGCTGAGTGGACCCCTTTCCAGACCTCGTACAACTTTTCAAATTTCGTGGCAGAGCCGGGAATCGAACCCAGACCTCTGGGTGTGGCAGCTAATCACACTAACCACTATACCACAGAGGCGGACCTTTTCCGGATTACGCTTGATATTTTTTGGTGTGGGTGTATATTTCTAAGTTGCACCGAAGTCTGTATAAACCATCTTTGAGGTTGGGACCAAGAATTTTTCGCATAATCCTCCTTTCCTTAATTGCGAGTTTTTCAAGCAGGCTGTGTGTTCGAAGTGTTAAACATTCTACTGTTTGTAATGCTTCAGGTGTAATTACAGTTTGGTAATGTCCAATTTTTGCATTTCAAGACACAGAAATGTTGTTAAATATGTTTTGAGTGAGTCGTAAGGCTGTTTCAAACTTTTGACACGTGTTAAAACGACGAACGTCTCGGAATTTGTTTAGAGCCTGAAATTATTGGAATTGGTGTCTGTTGTAACAGATGAGAGCTATGTTTTACTCTCTGGCAAATATCACAAGTTCTAAATATATTCCTGACCAGAATTCTGATTTTTGGTGTATTACTATTATTATTATTATTAGACTGAAAGACAACAAAAATACACCATCAGCGCTGTTAGAAGGACATATCTACCACATCAAAACGGAGACGGAAAACAAACACGTACGAAGGGAGGCCACGACGTTCGGATCACGGATTATCTTCAAACTTTGTATATTTTTAGCATCTATGACGACAACATTATGTTAAATTACTAAACCGTACTACTTAGGCGTTCTCGAGAAAATCGCAAGACAAGATTTCGCGTCGAATACGTACCGGTGCGTTACAATCATGAGCATGAGATGGTGGCCATCGAGTGGTTAGCTTTCAAGCTCCGTGATCGCCGGGTCGCTGGATCGAGTCCCCCTCAGCTCCGTGATCGCTGGGTCGCTGGATTGACTCCCACTCCTCATTGTTCTTTTTTTCAATGCGGGTCGGTATTATCATTTCATATATATTGCAAGAGTAAGTAATTTCGAGGTACCCTACTCGATTTCACTGTACGGTATGAGGGATTTCACGGCAAGCATACTTTTTCAGAAAATACTTTATACGTTTCATCGTTTACTTGTGGTCAATTATAATTAATACGTATTTTGTAATTATAAAAATTAGTAAGCAGCCAAATAATGTTGGAAATTCAATACAAGTTAATGCAAATACTCGTACTTTTTATTGTATTACCTTTGAATAATGATATTTATATAAGAGAATATGACACGTGTTGAAAAAACAAACGATGAGCAGGATCCAGCGATTACGGAGCTTGAACACTGATTACTCGACCGCCATCTCGTGCTCATGGGCGCAACGCACCGGTACATATTCGACGTGAAAACTTCTTTTGCGATGATCTCGAGAACGCCTAAATAGTACGCCTTACTACTCGCACATTATGTTTTTCTAATGGAACACTATAAGTGTACAATGTTTGAAGATAATCCGTGATCTGAACGTCGTGACTTCTCCTTGTTAGATCAAGGAAGAGGACAAATAATACTGATCACCGTCGTGAATGTGTTAATTAGTGATTACATTATAGGTGTCAGAATATTGAAGCTTTATCGTTAGGCTTATTTTATAAATAGAGATCACATATACAGCAATAAGCCTTCTGTTTTGCTAAGATAATTTGTGGTGAATGCTAACGAAGCACTCTTTGACAAAGAAGTGGTGTTACCACCTGGAGGGTAAAAGCAAATTTCAGTTTTGTTTCCCTCCTCTGAAGCAATGCGCTGCAGGACATAAATAAAAGTCGCAATATGATCTGTAATCCCGGTAACAAATAAAAAAAACAATTTTTGTGGAGAAGGTATTGGTTTGAAATCAAAGGTGAACTCTTCAAAGCTCTTTGTAATCAATGTGTTATCACATAAAGCTTGGAGCATTCATTCGCTTCTCAAATATACCTTTGTAGCAGGTTTTTGTCTGTGCACTAATTGAATACTGGAAACAGGCTGAGGTTTTGAAGCGGAGGGAAACACGCCTTTCTCTGGTATCATAATTCCCATCAACATTTCCTCATCCTTCACGTAAATGTGAAATTGGTTACACATGTATCTTTACCAGGTATTTGATGCTGACATCGAGCAATTTCAACGCTATTCTTCTATAACATAGCGGAATAAATAATTGTACAATCAGAAAGTAAACTTGCAATAATATCATTGAAAATACACAACTTATGGAATATACTGACATTTCCACTTGTAGATCAAACAACTTTGAAATTAATTTCATTGATTTACTCCGATCAACCTATTTCAACCGATTTGGCAATTATTTACTCACTGTGTCTCATATTTCATTTCTCATCGATAAATATGTAAATAATTTGATAAATGCATCACCTCCGTGCTGAATTATAATCGTAAAACCTCAAAAAGGAAGGAGTTTATAAAAGATATATTTTCAATGCTCTGTTTTTCTTGCAACGGCCGTAGCCGTGTTGAAACACAGGATCCCGTGAGATCTCCGAAGTTAAGCAACATTGGGCGTGGTCAGGAGTTGGATGGGTTGCCACGCGCAGTTGGTGGGGGGATAAGGGAATGGAGGAGCGGAAAGGAACTGGCCACCCTACCGCACGTAAACTCCGGCTCAGGAACACCTCTGCGGAGGTTTGGACCTGCCTTCGGGCAGTATAACCCTTACCTTACCTGTTTTCCTTGCAAACATAGGAAGAGAGAAGAAAATTATCTGTTCTTCGATGTGAAGACTTTCGAAAACCAAATACAATGAAGGTCAAACGAAAACATCGTTTTATACAGGGAGGTGGAATAGTAAAACCAAAAACAAGAGGAGTTGAAAAGGAGTAACGATATCGACTCAGATGAAGCTCCACGTCTGCCGCACTCGTCTTACTAGTGAGCTTCTGGAAGAAACACTCATGCAATGGACTGGTTATCATAGAGAATACCTCTTTCTTATCAATACATAATACCTGGCCATACCATGAAATATTAGTATTAGTATAATTTATTTACCGCAGTTCTGAATAGAAATACGGAAGAACTGGTGGAAGAGGGCGAGCCTCACACATACACAGTTCAAAAAATTAAGGCAACATGTTTTGTTACGTCTGGAATGTGAACGTTAATTTGCTAGATGGGGTTCAAATGGTCTTGAAGCATACCTTGAGACCTTAATTAACCAGGGTATCTCAAATCGAAGTTATACTCCACCTGTAGGTCTAGCCACGCATTCAACTGTCAGGCGACCCCTCAAATCAAAGTGAATAGCGGTGCGCCCGTGTGTCCTTGTGGGGTACATAGACTACTGCGGTCATTAGAGCACGTTTTACGTAAACCAGCACATCCCATGAGACATCAAGTCCAGGAAGGATGGACTTTTCGTCCTGTTGCTGTGGATCTCAGTGTCTCTGTCGGTTATTCAACGCTTGTGGAATCGCTAAAATGAGGCAGGCGAGTTCACAAGGAGGGTTGAACAAGGTCGTAGACGCATCAAAGCCCCACAGTATGACCGATATCTGACCATCTGTGCGTTGTGGTGTCGTTCAGCAACTGCCAGAAAACTGCAACAAGACCTCAGGAGGGTCTCTGGAGTCGCGGTGTCTGACCAGACAGTAAGGAACAGGTTAAGAGAAGTGTCCTTACGACCCAGACCTCCTGTTCGAGTGTCCCGTTTAACGCAGCAACATCGCGTAGCTCGCCTTCTGTTTGCCCGTAACCACGTCAACTGGCAACTTCGCCAATGGAGACCTCTGTTGTTCACAGAGGAGTCCCGATTTCCCCTGACAGCGCGATGGGCGTCAACGTGCATGGAGACGCCATGGTGAGCAGTACATGCCAAATGTTGTCCTGGAAGGCGAACGAATCAGACAAGTTTCTGTGATTAGGTGGAGTGGCATCAGTATTGATGGCCGTACGGATCTTGTCGTCGTCCGTGGTAATCTTACCGCTGAGGTGTACATTGAGCAACTACTGCTACAGCATGTGTTGGTTGCTGCATACGGTGTTGGCCCCAGGATTCGTACTCATGCACGACAATTCCAGGGCTCATGTAGCGCGCATCAGCAGAGCTATCTTGCGAGAACTGGACATTCAAGAGGTGGAATTGCCAGCAGTGAATCCCGACCTTAATCTCATCGAGCTTGTGTGGCATAGACTTGGCTGAAGTGTTTGTGGGCGTCCTATTCCACCACAGACTCTCCAAGAACTCGAACAGGCTCTCACTGAAGAATTGGAGCAGATAGCGCAACGTGACCTCCGTCGACTTATACGGAGTATGCCACGTAGGTGCCAAGCTGTGATAAGTGCTCGTGGAGGACATATATCATACTGAAGCTCTCCAACTGTGATAAGAATTCGCCCTGGAGAACTGTTATCACTATGTTTTCGCCCCTAATTGGACATTTCCGTTTGTGTTCTGGAAATGAACGCGAATCCATCGATGCTACTTGTTTACGTCAACGGTAAAGAATAAAGGTTTAGTTGGTAATTTTTCTGGGTGTGAGGTAATGTTTTATGGATCATGGCGTATGTTCAAAAACATGTTCCTCTAATTTTTTTGAACTGTGTATATAAAATGTTTCCTTGACCAGTGCATAAAATAAGACAATATTTACATGGTTTGTTCAACACATAAATGTGTTGCTGCCCAGGAAACCGTTAATGCCAAAAATATGTTTGTGTTATTTGTTCCTTCTAACAGTGAACTCAATTCGGAGTCTTTGCGTAAAATGTTCACCTTTTAAACTGTAAGATAACTTGTCACATAATACATCAAACTCTAATGTACATTTTTACCCACCTCCGGAAAATAGTACTCAAGATTCAAGAAAAAGGAAAATATATTTTTCCAATTGAATCATATGATCTGAATTTAGGCATATATGCTGCCTCTACCCCACAGCTGTTAGTAAAGTTCACAAAGCAAAGTTTATTCATTCACTCGTGCAGTCGGAGCGAACATAATATTGTGTTTAGTAATCTACACTCGCGACGTGTTTTAGTGATGAATACGTTGGTATGTTTCTCATTTATGGAGTTACAGTCGTCACTTGTCTGCCTGACTGAGGCGATGCTCGGTTTACCCAAAAGGACGTGGGCTCGATTCCCCGCCAGGAAGTCGAAAAATTCATGAAACGAGATTTCCATTTCCGAAGGTGCATTGGTCCGGAGGTTCACCCAGCCTACATCAAAAATGAGCAACACGTTAATTCCTGGGGTAAAGGCTGCCAGGCTTAGATCTACCCCAAATAGTGCCGAGGTTACGGAGAGTGGAATTCTCTACCTTCCACCCCTCCAAGGGCCTGTATGGAAATGGCTTTGCTTTGCTTTTCTTTGGTATCAGAAGCTTTTTTCTGAAAGGAGAAAAGCGACAACCTTGAAGGACGTTTATGTTCATCTGTGGTACGTGTGAAGAATCCTTCCGTTCGAGATTCTCTTAATATTTGGTCATAATGAAGAGGTTCTTTATGACGCTGTCAAGGATGTCCCCCGTATATCCATACAGGCACTTGTGAAATAACTGGTCATCTGTTGTACGAATATTACCTATCAACAAATTCAATTTGCACCATTCACAATTATTCAGACGCTTCATAATCTGATTTTGATGCAGAAGGTATATTCTGTCCATGGATATTAAACAATGTGAGCAGTGATGCAGCCTTTTAGTATTTCTCTGATTAATCACGAATTTACAGAAATCACGCTGCATAACATTCAATACGAATGGACACTTTCAGGGCGAAATAAAAATATGTTTGAAATGCACCACTCCGCGGCTAACTTCATAGAAAGGGGGCATCTGGCCGGTATCTCTGACATACTAGTTTAAGAATGGAAGACCTTCATCTTCCGGATAAAGTGGGAAGTTACACCTCTGTGGTGTAGTGGTTAGTGCTATTAGCTGCCACCTCCCGGAGGCACGGGTTCGATTTCCGGTTTTTCCACGAAATTTGAAAAGTAGTACGAGGGCTGGAACGAGGTCCACTACGCTTCAGGAGGTCAACTGAGTAGAGAGGGGATTCGATTCCCTCCTCAGCCATCCTCGAAGTGGTTTTCCGTAGTTTCCCACATCTACTCCAGGCGAATGCCGGGGTGGTACCTAACTTAAGTCCATGGCCGCTTCTTATCCTGTTGAATTTCCATTCCTTCCAATCTTACCATCCCCCCATAAGGCCCCTATTCATCATAGTATTCATAATAGCAGGTGAGGCCACCTGAGCGAGGTACTGGTCCCCTACGCCAGGTGTATTCCCCAGAACCAAAGTCTCACGCTCCAGGACACTGCCCTTGAGGCGGTATAGGTCGGATCCCTTGCTGAGTCCGAGGGAAAAACCAACCCTGGAGGATAAACGGACTAAGAAAGAAAGAAAGAAAGAATAAAGTGGGAAGACAACTTTGTATAAAGTGGTGCGGAGAGCGGAAAACCGCAATCACGATCGAATATAACTGGAAGTCCGAAAAGGGTGACAAGTGTTTACCGAAGTTCTAAGAGGCCAAAACATGTGCTAAAATAAAGGAGAATAAACGCGAAAAGGTTTGATGCAGAGGAGTTACTGGTGTGCTGTCTAATCGCCAGACACTAATCCATCCTAAATTCAGGAAATATTGCACTGTGATCCATCTGTTCGAACTTTATGGATCTGAAAGCTGGTCAGAAATGAAGTGTGCAGAGCACCGCTTCCACGTCATGAAGATGCAGTTTAAAAAATGGAGAATGCACCGTTATATCACGTCTCCAACGACGTAGTCAGGCAGCAAAACGGGTGTCACACCTGTTTATGAAAAGATGGGAGAGGGACGCCTCCAGCTGTACGACTACGTGAAACGTGCTGCGCATGAAACTGCCGCTGGTACAATATTCCATCTTGAAATCGATGGTAGACGCCCACGAGAAAAGCTTAAACAAAGATGGATACAATTATAGTAAGTCTGATCCAAAATGCGTAAACTTACAACGGGACTCGAACCAGCTAACCACGATGTCAGATCATACACACTTGACCCCTTAAAGATCATGGCAACGAGACGGGATAATAATAATAATAATAATAATAATAATAATAATAATAATAATAATAATAATAATAATAAAATCTACGTAACGTGGCAATATTTCAAAGCGCATGCCGCACACTTCAAAAGCGATATGCCTAGTCCTACCATATTCTCATTGTTCGCACCTTCTCGGGAGTTCAGAAATTGTGAATCAACCCCAATAGGCCGGGCTGAATGGCTCAGACGGTTGAGGCGCTGGCCTTCTCACCCCCAACTTGGCAGGTTCGATCCTTCCTCAGCCTGATGGTATTTGATGGTGCTCATATACGACAACCTCGTGTCTATAGATTTACAGGCATATAAAAGAACTAGAACGTTACTAAATTCCGGCACCTCGGTGTCTTAGAAAACCGTTAAAGTAGCAAGTGTGACGTAAAGCGAAGAACATTCTCAACTCCTATATTTTGAAGAGTACCATTAAGGGAAACAGATACTATTCAGGGGTGATATCTCCTTTAATTTGAGTATACTGTAGTATTGATCAGATTCATTCAAATCGCTTCCATATCGCTAATTGGGAGAAATTAACAAGCCATGTTTCTACAAACGGAAGTAGATGACAGAAACAATACAACCTGTCAAGAGTCAGTAGACCGTATGAATCTTGTCATCCATAGCGACTAATACTGAAGGGTTCGCGCAATGGGTAGTAAAACAAGAGCTAATTGTATGTACCAGTAATTCTACAATTTATGTCAACATTACATCAACAAACAGAAGCCAAGATTAAAACGACCGGTGAGGTAATAAAGGATTCAACTACTGAAATCCCCTTTCTTCTACCATTAAAAGGGATCTTCTCCCTTCAGTGAAACAATTGTTCAACCCCTCCCCTTCCTTAGTCTATTTGTGTGGAATTAGCCTGTCTAAAATGTTTAATATTCCACTACATGCCAAATATAGCATCGTAACAAGGCCAAGCGTTCTCTCCCTGTATGTATGTGTTTGAAACAGGGTTATAAAGCTGACCTGCCATTAAATGTGAGCATATATACACAGCAGTACATGAATTTAACTATTCGATGTTACTTCCCACAGAGTTAAGATATTCACACATCGGTCGTTACTAAGTTCACAGTCGGATATTATGCACAAAACAGTTTCACAGTACCAGGTCATTGTTTAATGATCACTGTCTGTTTTCTTTTTATTCAGAACTCGGTCATCAGCCGCAAAATTTGGGGTCTAATATTGCTGTCACGAAAAGTGTTAACGGCTGTGACGTTAAGCAATACTATCTGTAGCGCAAGCCGTGTTATTAGACGTCAATCATCGTCAATGATCTGCGCTAGGGCGGTTCCCAAGAGGCAGATTCCCTATTAGTTGTTTCCCTCATATTTACTTCAATCAATCAATCAATCAATCAATCAATCAATCAATCAATCAATCAATCAATCAATCAATCAATCAATCAATCAATCAATCAATCAATCAATCACTCACTCAATCAATCAATCAATCAATCAATCAATCAATCAATCAGTCAGTCAGTCAGTCAGTCAGTCAATCAATCAATCAATCAATCAATCAATCCGGATCTGCATTTAGGGCAGCCTTTTCTTAAATGGTCGCAAATAATTGAAAATTTACTGAACATCTCCCTTGGTAAGTTATTCCAATCCCTAACTCCCGTACTTATATAGGAATATTTGCCGCAATTTTTCTTGTTGTTTTCCAACTTTATCTTCATATTTTGATCTTTCCTACTTTTAAAGACACCACTCAAACTTTTTCGTTTACTGATGTTGTCCCCCGCCATCTTTCCACTGACAGCACGGAACATACCACTTAGTCGAGAAGCTCGTCTCCGTTCTCCCAAGTCTTCCCAGCCCAAACTTTGCAAACTTTTTACGCTACTCGGAAATCACGCAGAACCAATCGAGCTGCTTTTCTTAGGATTTTTCCAGTTCTTGAATCAAGTAATCCTATTGAGGGTCGCATACACTAGAACAATACTCTAATTGGGGTCTTACAGGAGACTTATATGCCCTCTCCTTTACATCCTTACTACAACCCCTAAATGCCCTCATAACCATGTGCAGAGATCTGTACCGGTTATTAACAATCATACTTATGTGATTACCCCAATCAAGATCTTTCTTTATATTAACACCTAGGTATTTACAATGATCCCCAAAAGGAACTTTCACCCCATCAACGCAGTAATTAAAACCTAGGGGACTTTTCCTATTTGTGAAACTCACAACCTGACTTTTAAACCCGTTTATCATCATACTATAGCCTACCATTGCATACCATTTAGAATTGTTTAACTAGCTTTTTCTTACATATTTGAAGGAACTTCGAAATTTGTCCAGCATTCCCCTTGTTAATTTATTCAAATGTGTTATTCCTCGTCCTATAATTGAATATTTTTCCAGTCCGTCCTCTTGAATTAAAACTTGATCATCATATAATGAGCTTTTCTACTTTTAAATTTCCAATCGATCTTATTCTTCTGTTTATATCATTCCATGCCAGCTCACCACTGTTAGCGCGAAACACACCCCATAGCCGAGCATTTCGTCTCCTTACTCCCAAGTCTTCCCAGCCCACAGACTGCAATATTATACTTTGTCGGAAATCTCCAGAACAAATCGTGCTGCTTTCCTTTGAATTTCTTCCAGTGGAAATAGTGATTAGGCTCACCACATGTCACTGATAAACCCAAACACCAACTACAAGAGTCCGAGGTAGTTTTCTGCATGGTTCAGGTCACGCAGCAAAGAACTTGCAATTGAGAGATTATTTGCTTCAATCCCACCGTCAGCAGTCCTAAGTAAAAAATGAAATGTAATGTAATGTCGTATGGCTTTTAGTGCCGAGATATCCCAGGATGGGTTCGGCTCGCCAGGTGCAGGTCTTTTTATTTGACACACGTAGGCGACCTGCGCGTCGTGATGAGGATGAAATGATGGTGAAGACAACACATACACCCAGCCCCCGTGCCATTGGAATTAACCAATTAAGGTTAAAATCCCCGACCCGGCCGAGAATCGAACCCGGGACCCTTTGAACCGAAGGCCAGTACGCTGACCGTTCAGTCAATGAGTCAGCTGTCCTAAGGATGTGTTACGAGTAAAATACTATCTTTTATCGATTTAATTTAACTCTTGGATGACCTTAATTAATGAACTATATGACCCCTTTTGTGAATAGGTTCCTAAAGTGGGATTTTTCGTTTTTGATATTTTTGTGATTCTAAAATTGGCATAAAACACTGAGCACTTAAGAAAAACATGTGTCTAGGTCCAATACTTCAGAAGATATTAATTATTGACTGTTGCTATGAAGAAAACATTATTTAGAGAAATACTCAATTAGAGCTTTCACTAATTTTCTTACCGATTGCGCCGGGCTGAGTGGCTCGGACGGTTGAAGCGCTCGCCTTATGGCCCCAGCTTGGCAGGTTCCATCTTGACTCAGTCCGGTGGTATTTGAAGGTGCTCAAATACTCCAGCCTCGTGTCGCTAGATTTAGTGGCACTTAAATTAATTCCTGTGGGGAAAATAATCCTGCTCCTCGGCGTCTCCGAAAACCAAAAAATGTAGTTAGTTGGACGTAAAAACAGTGACAATATTACTTTTATTATTATCGTCCTACCAATTGTATAAAGTTTTCACGACATCAAGTGGCGAAGTCTCGAACTGCTGTGTAACTAAGTTTGTTAAGAAGTCCCATAAGTCGCGGAAGATATGATAGCATAGAAATGCAATTTTCACAACCCAGACACTTCTTCTCAACTCTGATTTAAAATTTTCATTGCCGACTTTGTGTCTCCTTCCACGCAACGGGTCACTTATATATTAACACAATTTTATTCGATCATGAATGACCACACTCGTCTAATAGCTGTCTATTTACAAGGTCTCTGTCCTCCTCACAGCAGGCAGTCCAGCTCTGCTGTATTACCCGGAAGGTGGTAGTCCTGATTGACTTTCACATTTTCGCTCGCAAATCCAGTCACCCAGCATAGCAGCTGCAGGCGGACAGATACGAACACGGCGTAGTGGCCACCACAATATATGGCTGTTCCTTGGTCGGAATTCAGAGTCCCGTAACTCACACTGCCAACACTGTCAGTTCCCGTGGCCCTCCACACATTGAACTACTTAACACTGACAACTAAACAGCGGCCACGCAGCAGCAACAATTCAGCAATGCTAGCCAACATTACAATATTTCTCACAACAACGTCAAATTTTACACACACACACACTGACTAGTAGTATACACACAGCATTCCAAGGCAGTACACAGACATAACTCCGCTCAATACACGACGGGACACTGACGACAACAAACAAAGTTGCCATCCAGCTCCAATCACTCACTCTACGTTGGGACACATACAGTACTCCGCTCCGTACTTCAAGGCAGTACACACACAATAACACAGTACTCCTCTCTGACTCCGGTGGGACACTGACGGTCAGCAATACATCCTCCCTACTTCGACTACTCCCGTTACTGACTCCCAACGCTCCTCGTTTGCGGTTACACTGTGTTCATATATTGAATGACCAAGCACTGGAACCTTCACGATGCGGCTAGAGAGGGAAGCTTCTCGTTTTACCTTCCAGAACTTCCACGGTGAAGCCAGGCGAAAGCACAGTGCAAGGAGAGACCGACCATGCCCTCCATGCCGGCTGGAACGTCCTCGATCAGACTCACGAATCCCTCCCAGGAAGTACCTCAGTGAGCTACGACAGGTCCGGCACATGGCTTTGCGTTGTTTCCTGTTTTCACGCCTAGCAATGCAGGGGCTGTATATTAATTAAGGCCTCGGACACTGCCTTCCCAATTCTAGCCCGATCCCATCCATATGTCACAGAAAACATACTATGTGTTCATTTGGTGTTAACATATTAGTAAAAATGAAGAAAATTTAAGCGTTTATTTCCATACCAAGTAATCAAAACACTGTGGAAAGTAAATACCAACAGTAAGATGTAGAATATATTTATTCAATTGTGTACGGTATTAATTACAACACACTAGTGTATTGTAAGGAAATATATTCATACAAACAATTCTCTGTGAATTTACTGAACGCCTCTACAATCCTCATACTTATCCTGCGACCGGAGATGTGGACGGCATGGGGCAGAGCAACTAAACAGAGAAGAGAGAAATATCCTGAGAAAGATACCAGGGCCAGAAAAGGGGTGAATGATTGGACCGAAGATCAAGGGACGAACTGTACCCAAACATGCGACGGCCTCAGAATAAATAAGACTCAAAAATCAAGATTTGCTGGACATGAGATCAGGAGATCAACGGAAATGTATGGGACATAACTGGTAGGATGAAAGGAGAGATGGAGCTAAGTAGGTTGTTGAACTCCGGAAGGAAACTGGACTGAGATTGGATCAAGGTAGAAGGGACGGAGAACTATAAAATAAATATACACCAATCAATATGCCGGAACTTAACGACAGAAAGAGGTTCAACAACAGGATAGGGAAGCACCAATATGGGAGACAAGATTGAAAATCTCAGCGTAAGAACGGAAGAGAAGGAGAGAGAGGATTGTTTCTGGGAAGAGAAGAGGAAAACCGAAGTCATGATTAAGCTACAGAGGCTTCTACAAAATTAGTAGTAGACCAAGAAGAAGAATTCTACTGCTGGATGCCTATGATTCTTCGGCAAATGTTGTTCAGATGATTGTAAGAATGAGAAATTATTTAATTTTCCTCCTGCACCTTCTAATATAATTTGTGTAAAAAATATACAAAGAAATTTGTTTCATAAAACAAACTAAAACATATGAAGCTGATGACTGTGGTGTCCCTGGCCCGTAGAATGGAGCAGTCACCTCAGAATTGACAGAAAAATCAATGATATTAATGTTCCCATTTGGTGAGAACTTGGAAGTCCCGTCAACTTCCGCCCATATGGCTCATTGGGGAAATTAAAGCGAAACGTGTGAAGTTTCAAAGTGAAGGACTAACGGTGGAAGTCCCGTAGCCCTGCAGTATGGAAATGTGAATGGCCCCATCTACTTACCCCCTAGCACCACACATGACGAGGTGCAGCGTTATTGTGATCTCCTACTTCAGCGGGGAAATAAAGTTAAAAATCCCACGGTAGTACTTTTCTAAATTTACTCGCCATGTTACGCCCAACAGCAGTCACTTTAACGCACGATCTATACGATCCTATAAAACTCGTACTGGAGCACATAACCATAAATTTTTATTTATTAAGCTCATAATTACGCTTAGTGCAAAGGATTTTACGTTCGAGTCCTTTATCCATAAATACACAAATGCAGTCTGTAATATGTTGTAAAGAAATCACGTATTCTCAAAACTGTTAGATTGAATTTAGCTTTATTGGAAGGGTCTTTAATTTCACAACGCAATTGAGTTGTCTTTGTTGTTGTTGTTGTTGTTTTTTGTTGTTGCTTGAGCCATTAGTTTAATGCAGCCCTCTATTCCACCCTATCCAGCGCTAACTTGTTCATTTCAGTTTAATTACTATATCGTGTATGTATATTCGAATCTGCCATGTTGATACCCTTGGTATATCCCTAAAATTATTACCAGCTACACTTCTCACAAAAGCCAGCTGAACAAGTCCTGTGTGTCAAGCTGTGTCGTATCGTTTTATCTGTCGTGGTCAAATTTAGTTAAATCGTTGTCATTTCACCAATTCAATTCACTAAACCCTCATTCATGATTAGATCTACAAATCTAACCTTCCACATTATTGTGTAACACCACATTTCAAAGGATTCTATCCTATCTCATTCTGTGTTACTTATGTTTCACTTCCACACAATTCCATGCGTTTTGTAGTTTCTTAAATATCGTGATGAGTGACTGAGTGAATGAGTGAGTGATATTTCACATTGACGTTGAAATATTAAGCACCTGACGGAGAAATATATATAAACTACAATTTATAATTAATGAAAGGAAGATGGTGTGAGTAATTAGACAAGTTAAATTATAATATCACAGCTTATATCCTTCTTCATTAAGAACAAATAATTCGGGAGATACGGGGTTCGTACCTCACTATTGGCAGCCCCGAGGCGGTTTCCCCATTTTCACACCAGCCAAATGCTGGGGCTGTACCTACCTTAATTAAGGCCATGGTCGCTTTCTTCCCACTCCTAGCTCTTCCCTATCCCATCTTCGCATAAGTCCTATTTGTGTCAGTGCGACGTAAAGCATATTTTAAAAACAACTAAGACCAACTTCAAAATAGTTACAACTGTACAACTAGTACAGCCATTTCAGTGACACATGTTTTCAGCCAATAGACTTATTTGGTTCATATAGCTTCTTTTGGGGTTAAGGTAATTTTGAATCCTAATATCCAAAACCTGTGTCATATTCATGTTATCATTTAACAGAGAAATTCACAGTTTCCTGTTTCATATGATGCATCTTTTATTATGAAACTCTCTCCAAAGCAAGTCTTTGAAGTTTAACAGATTGTCATTAACGTTAAGTTTCTCCAATTTTCACATACTGCTTCGGAAACGCACTCATTTCCCTAACCAAGTAAGATAGAAGGCTTGGATTCCCCAAGTTTGTTGAAACAGTTTCATTATTTTCGTTGGTAACATTGCTCCAAGAACATGTATGCCTAGAATGGTGTGCTCAGTTTGTAATTAGTACTTCATTGTATGACTGGGGTGTTCTGGTTCGATTCACTACCTTGAAATGATGACGTAAAGCGACTGTTACCTAGTTCACCTGTCAACATTTTTCTGTGCATTTTAAATCTCAGCAAAACACATAGGGCCTAATTCGTTTAATATCGTCCGAATCCCTTTCATGTCATATTATGAAATGATACCGCTAGCGTTTGACTGTGCTATGGTACAAGTTGACTGAAGCAGAGTGTGTGAATAATGTCCCATTTTGGCAACTGAAATGTTTAAATGTTATGTCCCTTTATCTCTTAACTATAGAACAGAGACTATATCAGTTTTCATCAAGGCTTTCAAAATAACTTAAAAGAACCACTGGACCCAAATCATGGCAAAGATTATCCTCACTGCCTGAATTTATTATTTATTCCTTTATTCAAAACAGCTTATTTATTTACTTAGACTTGGGTTACACAAACTAACCGCCTCTAATTTGTTGGATTACATCTTTTTTGTTTACATTGTAACCACAGGTTTTCAACTTCATGCTATTTTTCAGCCATTTTCCGCCTAGATATTCCGTGGTTTAGCAGTTGCTTTCTCTGGATCATCCCTGAAGCCTGCAACTTTCTTCCTAAGGATGGTCCTCTCTATTATGCCCTCCAGTCTTATATTATTTACCAGCGTGTCTTTCGGCACCTCCTCCTGCCAGCGGGGATAAGATTTCCATTTTTCCTGTAAAGAGAGCAATTTGTGCGTCGATCACTCCGGGTTCATTCTCTTCAGGTGACGATAAAAGGTTAACCTTCGTTTCTTCATAACGGTGGTGATCTTTTTCGACTCTCACATATAGTTCCTTGTTTTACTCCAGGTGAAAGACAAAATTCCTCGGACACTTTCTTAGGACCAAAAATCTTTCTGACAAAATTTATTTCCTTTTCCCCAATCGATATTTGCTTTATTAAAGATGAAATTATATGTTTATCCGGCCCCGTGGTGTAGGGATAGCGTGCGTGCCTCTTACCTGGAGGCCCCGTGTTCGATTCCGGGACAGGTCAGGGATTTTCACCTGGATCTGAGGGTTGGATCGAGGTCCAGTCAGCCTACATGATTAGAATTGAGGTTCTATCTGGTGGTGAGATAGCGACCCCGGTCTAGAAAGCCAAGAAAAATGGCCGAGAGAATTCGTCGTGCTGACAACACTGCACCTCGTAATTTGCAGGCCTTTGGACTGATCAGCGGTCGCTTGATAGGCCAAGGCCCTTCAAGGGTTGCAGTGTCATGAGGTTATGTTAACTTAGGTTAAAAAAATATGTGTAATATTCAATTCACAAATATCAATTTATAATGGTTCACTGAAGTTCCTATTTATGCTATAAACAATTCAAATATTTCAAAATTTATGCTCAGGAGATTTGAGACATCGAGGGACATCAAATTAACAGTTTCAACGTTGGAAATTTCGACTTCTCTTTAGTGTAGTTAAAAATAATCACGGTGACAATTTAAAGAATAGAAATCGTGTGATTGAGATGATAGAAGTGAATTCTTATGCTGGAGCGCCAAGGACCAGTTCTTCGTGTAAAACGGAAACTTGAATAAGAAAAAGACGTAAAAGAAAGACAAAATTACGATCGAGAGCGATGGAGATCTACAGAAGAAGTAAGGACAGAAGCCCTCTTCAACCCTCGGAAAGTTGCTACGCTAAACTTTCCGTTCGTTCGTGAAACTTTACGCGTCTACTTTTGGAACAATTCCTTGGCTGGGCCGTTTCGCCCAAGGGAACACTATATTAGGAGAGACGGCTGAGTGGGATGAAGAATAGTGCTTAAACGTACGAGACGGGTTCTCACACGACAGGGGAGTAAATAACAACAACATTTAGGGAAATATCCAATAGAAATTGGTCAGTTAGTTCATAGTAAATCTATTAACCTCAAACAAAACTTCAATAAGGATTTATTGAACATTACAGTCCTTCGCCCAATACAGTGTTCAAATCCATAATAGCCTAAGCAAATGCGGGATGTATAAACTCCCCTGATTAATCACAATGACAAAATAATAATTGGATTAGTAATTTGAAACAAATGGCCCACGGTCAACTTACTTCCGGAGAGCCGCTAACCCTGTGAATAAATCTAATATAGAGTTATTAGAAATGAACAAGTATGGTGGGCCCACCCCGCAATGATTACCGCGCGTAGGAATCTGGTGATTACCAGATGTACTGTGATTGCTAGGAATCGCGAGTCTACTCACGAGAAAATAAGGATTATAAACTAATAAGAGTAATAATAATAGCTCCTATCAGTAGTGCTAACTGCTGAACCTCAAACAACACACCAACAACACTATTCTTCTTCGTCTCATTGTGAGCATTGTGGTATTGCCACGATCCGCTGTTCCCGTCAATGATTACCATTCTGCTCGTTTAATCGTCATTATGGGAGCAGATTGATCATTTTCATATTTCATTGGTTAGACGTGTTCCTTTCTTAGTGACGTTACCGCATTTTTATTTCATCCTTCGTATAGCTACGTCACCTTTACCAAGTGTCAGCCTTCCTCAATGTATGCTTGAAATGCATATCACTGATCCAATTCATCCGACTTATGCCGTTTTCCTCGGCGTTCAAACTCTTAACTATGAAATATACTCAGCCTGTTTGCAGTCATTAGATCGGATCAGGAATGGAATGAATGGGTTCCCATCTAGCGGCAAGGATAGGAAGTGTGCAGGCTGCCGAAGCCTGCCGTACTCCTCTGAGGCAATTATTTATGATTAACAGATGAAACGAAATGCTATTGGAAAGCGTTGCTGGAATGAAATATGGCACGGAATATCGGAGTACCCGGAGAAAAATCTGTCCGACACTGCTTTTTCCAGCACAAATCACACATGGAGTGACCGGGATTCGAACTAGGGAACCCGGTGGTGAGAGGCCAGCGCGCTACCGCTTCAGCCACGGAGGCTCGCAGACTGTTGACTATTCTAAACTGTAATTAGCAATGAGATTGTTTGGACAATAAATAATTTATTAAACCCCAGAACTCACACTACAATATAAACTCTACCACACGTGTCAACTTTTACGGTTTTGATGATGATGATGCTTGTTGGTTAAAGAGGCCTAACATTGAAAGTCATCGGCCCTTTTTACGGTTTTAGCCACCAGAAATCTCAAAGTGAACATTTCAAACACCATATACAGTCACGGGAGGTAGAACTTCGCCATATGGTGATACCTTGAACTAATGAATCATTGCTCACTGGTCCCTTGTCTTCTATTTTCCCGTGTAGGATAGTATATTCACACTTTACACAATCTCTCCGTATTTTGTTACCAAAGAAACCGAGAGTTCTTCGGTTCACTACGGAGAACAAGCTTTTAGTGATGTTTAGCTCTTCCATGATCGAGGCATTTAATCCATGGAATGTGTAATATGCTTTGCCTTTACCACACACCTAACGCAACTGATGCGTCTCATACCGGAGACTTCGTAAAGTCCACGTCTCACAGCCGTAAATGAACACTGAGGGCGCGAGAGTTTTCTCCAGTCGAAAATTAGCGTTATGTTGCTATTGTTAAGACCCTTCAGATTTTTACAAGATTTCCACGGCAACACTTCCAAGGATGAACCTTCATTTTAACTCTTTCCCATAATTTCCTGTACTACTGCAAAGCCACCATAGATAAAAAACTAACCACATGGCACTAAGGGCCTTGGCCTACCAAGCGACCACTGTTCAGCCCGTAGGCCTGTAGATTACGAGGTATCATGTGGTTAGCGTGACGAGTCTCTTTGGCCGTTATTCTTGGCTTCCCGTCAGATAGCTCCTCAATTCTAATCACGCAAGCTGAGTGGACCTCCAAACAGCTCTCAGATCCAGGTAATAATCCCTGACCTGGCCGGGAATCGAACCCAGAGCTTCCGGGTAAGAGGCACGCACGCTACCCCTAAAAACGGCGCCGGCGCTACACTAGATATAAGCCTGCGTAATCATGTACAGTTTGTGGTTCTTTTGTCCAGTAATCGGATCTTTATACACTAAAAACGACTAAAATATGCATGCAAATATGCACCAAAACGTAGAAAATATTCATTAAAAATTGAGAAACATGCACTTAAGGATAAGCTAATTTTATTCACTCACTTTATACATGTATCATTCACTGTGGAATGAAGCATCACAATAGATAACCTGAAGTGTTTCAATGTTTTTTTGATACAAATTACGCCTGTTGTCTATCAAAAAAGGTTTAAAGTTCGAGAATGACCTTTCTTTTCTTTCAAGTTGTTTTTTTAACGCCGCAGCGACACAGATAGGTCTTATGGCGAACGATGAAATAGGAGAGAGATATGAGTCGGAAGGAAGTGGCCGTAGTCTTAATTTAGGTACAGCCCAGAATTTGCCTGGTGTAAAAATGGGAAGCCACAGAAAACAATCTTCAGGGCTGCCAAGAGTGTGGTTCGAACCCACCACCTCCCAAATACTGGATACTGGCCGCACTTAAGCGAACTCAGTAATGACATTTCTACATCAACTGAAGCGATGGGGCAAAATGTATACTATGACACCGAAGGTTCCCGGAATTCAATTGGCAAAGACAACCTGATTCCACTCAAGTTCTGACTAATTTTTTGAATCTTCCTTAGTCCTGGAATATGTAGGTTTACACAATATTTATTCAGGAATGATAGTAGAACTGGATTGTTTAATTTATTCCACGGAATGTTGCTGCATACTAATGCATTACAAAATGTGTTATGTTGATACTTCGGTTTTACATGCGTAATAAGTAGTTGTAATATGTTGTTCTTTCCCTCCTTTTCCGTAATATGTGCAGTCATTTTTACATGCGTTCAAGTTGAAAATTCTTTCCACATTTTACTTTCTTCGAACATACTCGATAGTAGACGACAACGCCATCAGTAGAATAACCACTACTATATGACACTCACTGATTTAAAAACTTAAATACTTTCTGCTGATCTTCTGTTTAAGCTGCCCAGATGGTGAAAGGAATAGTTCACACGATCCCTTTTTAGAAATAGCCACGCGGCGTCCTTGCGCAAAATACTGGTATCTCGTTATCTGTTACCCAGAAGGTTGTCTAATACGCAGGCAAATCCATTTTTTGTTCGAGATATTTTAAATTATACTTAATTTCAAATATATTTGCTGAAATATGCTGTTATGTCTAGAATATATACTAAATCCGATAAACCTATAACATATGCGTTTTCATATGCGCATATGCATTTTTAAAAATCCGGCTCCTACTTATGACAGCATGTAAGTTCAAGTTGTTCTGCATGATCAGTTGTAATTTGCATTGACTTGTGGAGATTAATCATTAATCAATACTCCAAACTCACTGTTTTCACTCTCTCAAACATCTCCACTCTTCCGGTGTTAGCAATAAGATCGTATGCTAAGAGAAAATGCAAGGGGAGCATATGTGCTTGGACGGCCATGTTTTACGCAGTACTGAGCACTTTGTGTCCATAAGGTCAGTCCTTCTTGTTCAGTCCAGAAGTAATTTGGTCACGTGGTTAACTCAAGAAGCGCTGGCTTAGTTGACTGAGGGAGGACATGAAAGTATTCGCTGTCACCTCAGGTGATGCCCTCGTTAACAGAATTGGATGTTAAGAAGTAAAAATACGGACCCTCCTCATAGACGGGAAAAACGCCAGGAAGATGAAGCTAAAAAATATTTTCACCACGTTCGCTACGAAGATTTCTGTTTCTCAAACGATATATCCACTCGGAAAATTCTCGTTCGTACGCACCGGCACGTATATTTTTCCTCAAATGAAGAGTCTGTATAAAGGTCAAATCTGACAATGAGAAGTGAAATTTAATAAAATACGAGAGAGAGGCATATTCGTTTTATATGTGTACTTTGGAGGGAAGATCGCTAGTAGAAACGTTAATGAAAATCCACAGCCTGTTTCCAGTTATTCTACCGGGTCAGGAATGGAATGAATGAAGCCCCCATCGAACAGCGAGGATAGGAAATGTGCCGACTGCCGAAGCCTGTCGCACTCCTCTGGGGCAATGACAAATGACTGACAGAGGAAATGTTATTGGAGAGTGTTGGTTGAATGAAAGATGACAGGGAAAACCGGAGTACCCGGAGAGAAACCTGTCCCGCTTCCGCTTTGTCCAGCACAAATCTCACATGGGGTGACAGTGATTGAAACCACGGTGTCCAGCGGTGAGAGGTCGGCGCGCTGCCGCCTGAGCCACGGAGGCTCCAAGAACGCTAATCGAAGACCGAAACACGAATATGGATAACACATTAGAGTAGCTAATGCCTGTAATAATACGTAATGAGAATGACACCAGCAAAGAATAGAGTGACTTGGAAGGCTGCATCCAATCAATTTACCAACAGTAATGGAAGAAATTGCTTCATAGATTATGATAAATCCTTTACACTGTACAACGTTCTAAACTGATGCACATCCTCGAAAAAAAACTGGAATTGATGATAAGGATATACACTGACTGACAGTGAAAATGCAACACCAAGGAGGAGTGGTTCGAAAGGGATGGAAGTTGGGGAAAAAACAGAGACGGCACGGATGAATAATTGATGTTTATTTCAAACCGATATGCAGGTAACACAATGCGCACGGCATCGACTCAGTAGGATGTAGGACCACCGCGAGCGGCGATGCACGCAGAAACACGTCGAGGTACAGAGTCAATAAGAGTGCGGATGGTGTCCTGAGGGATGGTTCTCCATTCTCTGTCAACCATTTGCCACAGTTGGTCGTCCGTACGAGGCTGGGGCAGAGTTTGCAAACGGCGTCCAATGAGATCCCACACGTGTTCGATTGGTGAGAGATCCGGAGAGTACGCTGGCCACGGAAGCATCTGTACACCTCGTAGAGCCTGTTGGGAGATGCGAGCAGTGTGTGGGCGGGCATTATCCTGCTGAAATAGCATTGGGCAGCCCCTGAAGGTACGGGAGTGCCATCGGCCGCAGCACATGCTGCACGTAGCGGTGGGCATTTAACGTGCCTTGAATACGCACTAGAGGTGACGTGGAATCATACGCAATAGCGCCCCAAACCATGATGCCGCGTTGTCTAGCGGTAGGGCGCTCCACAGTTACTGCCGGATTTGACCTTTCTCCACGCCGACGCCACACTCGTCTGCGGTGACTATCACTGACAGAACAGAAGCGTGACTCATCGGAGAACACGACATTCCTCCATTCCCTCATCCAAGTCGCTCTAGCCCGGCACCATGCCAGGCGTGCACGTCTATGCTGTGGAGTCAATGGTAGTCTTCTGAGCAGACGCCGGGAGTGCAGGCCTCCTTCAACCAATCGACGGGAAATTGTTCTGGTCGATATTGGAACAGCCAGGGTGTCTTGCACATGCTGAAGAATGGCGGTTGACGTGGCGCGCGGGGCTGCCACCGCTTGGCGGCGTTTGCGCCGATCCTCGCGTGCTGACGTCACTCGGGCTGCGCCTGGACCCCTCGCACGTGCCACATGTCCCTGCGCCAACCATCTTCGCCACAGGCGCTGCACCGTGGACACATCCCTATGGGTATCGGCTGCGATTTGACGAAGCGACCAATCTGCCCTTCTCAGCCCGATCACCATACCCCTCGTAAAGTCGTCTGTCTGCTGGAAATGCCTCCGTTGACGGCGGCCTGGCATTCTTAGCTATACACGTGTCCTTTGGCACACGACAACACGTTCTACAATGACTGTCGGCTGAGAAATCACGGTACGAAGTGGGTCATTCGGCAACGCCGTGTCCCATTTATCGTTCGCTACGTGCGCAGCACAGCGGCGCATTTCACATCATGAGCATACCTCAGTGACGTCAGTCTACCCTGCAATTGGCATAAAGTTCTGACCACTCCTTCTTGGTGTTGCATTTGCTCTGTCAGTCAGTGTACGTATCATTACAAATTGATATTGGAATAAAACAGCTGATATAAGAATTGAAAGATATCACTCAGCAGTGATTACCGCCCATTCTAGAGCCCGACTACGGTGCGTCTTATCTCCGGTACTATTCCATTTATATTCATAGTCTAACTGCACCGAGGCCTTGATAGGTTTAGAACAGGGAGTTCTTATAACGGGGAGAGTCTCAAAAATATCAGGAACGCATATGATGCAGTTGTATTTACTGATTTTTGGGAGGTCTATAACAACTACTGGTGGTTGAATGCACTATGTGGTTTAAAACTCTGCATGAAAAGGACAAAGTTTATGGTTATTAGTAAATAACAAAGCATTTCAGGAAAATTATTTCACAATTGTACAGAAATTGAGTTAGTGGAAAATTGTAAAACCTATGCAGCTGTGTGAATTCAGATTGGGACCAATCAGTCGACATAAAATTTCGAATAGAACAGGGATGAAATTCTACCATGTGAACATTCAGACTAAACTTCGATTGGTAAAATTCTACGTCTTTAAGTTCTTGCTAGACTGTGTAGGAACACTGATAACGACTGCAGTCACTAAAAAACCATTAGAAGCGTTTGAGATGTTAGTCTACAGACACATATTAAGAACTTCCTAGATGGACCACGTATTAATTTATAAAGTACTGTGAAGTAAAGAAAAATGGAATATCTGGGACACATAAAGAGATATCCTGAGAGATATAAATTTACGTTAATAACACTGATCAACAAAAAATCATTTTCGGCGGATATAATGGTATCCAGCAGGTGTTCTAAGACAACTGAAACATGTTGATTCAAAATATACTAACCATTTGTCTCTCTCACCCACCGTATTTGAGATCCAAAACATCGACAATTTGCATATGTTTAACATTGTATCAAGGAAAACAACTCACAGACAGAAGTTTCACTAAAGCACTGATTGATACTAAGGAATATGGCTTTAGCTAAGATTCGTGCAAATGCACAACGTGGCGCATATTGGATTCGTTTGTAACATAGACGCACACATAGCAAGACAGATTTGTTGAATTTATGCAACCTCTTGACGCCATAATGTCCAATATCATTGACGACAAATAGGAGCAAATGAAAATATTCATCTTTGTATGAAAAATAATGAAAAACAATAAAAAAATTCTCGATGAACGCTGTTCCATGAAAAATGAAACTTTGTCTACATATTCAAAATTTGAAGTGATAGTGCAAAACGGTTTTCAGATTTGAAATCATCATGAAACACTTCAAACAGAAAACATCATGTCAGATATCTGCCCCTTGTAAATCAGTGTAATCAGAGGAAAAGTAGCTGCTACTCGTGGGTGTGGAAGGCCTCGGATGACCTGGAAGAAAAATTAGGAGTTTCGGTTCAATACTTTATTGACAAAACTACTTTAAACAAGAGTCAACAAAAGTAAAATTACCACGCGGATTGGAAAGTTCCGGTAACGGATCGGTACTTAAAGAGGAGAAGAAGAAGAAGAAGAAGAAGAAGAAGGAAATAATAATATTTGCAAGAGCAAGTCGCATTTTCTCTTTTGCCTCAATTCCGTCATTAATAAAGTTCGTGGTAAATGAACCCCATATGCGGAATATCACATTTTATTCCGAATTCAAATATTCAAATTAAACAATTAACATAAACATCTATTGTCCAAACTTAACAAGATGGACATGAATCTGAGTTACTGGGTCATCTGGGGATCTTTCAGATTCCTTCTCCGATAGCCCTGACTTAAGAATTGCGCACTTTAAAAATGTAATCAGCATTTCATCTTAATGAAGACTTGAGCACATAATTAACAGAGCAGCCTCTAATCCAGAAGTTCCCTCTTTCAGGTTTCATTGCGTCATATCTAGTAAATGGTTCTGGGGTGATTTAACTGACAGACTGCTCGCTAGAGGACGGCAAAGGAAGATTAAGTCTAACAAGAGGGAGAAAGTTAAAGTGAATGTGCTGTTATTAAGCCACGGAACGTAGTAATTATCTGATATTACCGTAATTATGCAATTAAAAATGCCAATTCTGCACCAATTTTTATACCATACCAGTGTCTTCCAGCGCTGCACTTAATTGGATAATCCCAAGTGAGTTTCAGAATCTAAATTGGAACAAAAAGGAAAGAAGACGTGTCAGGATTTATGTAAACCAGCTTTTCGTTTGAGTATATTCATTTTCGGGACATCGCAGTTATGCAGGTCTGCATGAATTGTGGAATTTGTCGTCCTCGTCGTATTTTATTTGTTCTCTCCGTGGATCCATGGTAGAGTGTCGGGTTCTGGATCCCAATATCGAAGGCTCAGTCGTTGCAGAGGTGCTTGGAATTTTGAAGTAGGGAAAAATCCATTTGGTATTCCATCCATACGATATCGGCAGGAAAGGGCCAGTAAGGTAGCGAAAATAAAAGACTTCTTATATCTTCTATAACTTGTGCGTCGGGATCGGAAGAGATCAAAATGACACATTTGGTGTTTATCCGATAAAACCAATTAAAAATAAACCACTGGTCGCCCGAAAGGGATACACTTTCTTTGCCAACTTGTCGAGTAGAACACACAGTGACATTGAAATTGGTACGCAGGCAGCTTAAAAGGGCGTCAAACAAAAATGCCTACACATGTTAGCTGAGGTGTTATTATTATTATTATTATTATTATTATTATTATTATGATTTATTATTATTATTATTATTATTATTATTATTATTATTATTATTATTATTATTATTATTATTATTATTATTATTATTATTATTATTATTATTATTATTATTACATTCAGTATTACAGATTTTCTTGTTATTTCATGAACGGGTGTAGGAAATCATAGCCAAGAACCATGCGAACTTTAAAAATGTGAATTTTATCAGATATTCTGTAGAGAAAAAGAGATCATTTATATCTGATTCCCCCATTCAGAGGCTGCCATAAAGACAAAGTTTGATCGATAACTACAAGGATCGTGCAAAGTATGTCTATAAATGTTTGGTATAGCTATTACTTAATAAAAATCGTATAATCAATTATTTTGAAACCCATGAGGAACTCCTCATGAACAAAGATATAGATAGTTAAGAGTATAATTGTTGTCTTACTATTGTTAACGAGCCTTTTAGGGATGCTAACCCAATTTCCTTAATAAATTGGTTAGCCAAATTAAATTTCTTACAAACGTAGTGAAATGTGTGTGAGTAATGGTGGAAGGGTCTGTGATATCTATTTTAAGGAGAAGTGCACGTAAATGATATTCCCGTACTAAATCTAATCACAAGACTGATGAAGTTTGGAGAAAAACGTATCGAGAAAAGAGTGAATGGCTAGTATGGACATGGAGATAAAAAAATATGCCGCAACTGCCTTGGAAGGGCCTTGCCCTACCAAGCGACCGCTGCTCAGCCCAAAGGCTTACAGATTACGAGGTATCATGTGGTCAGCACGACGGATCGTCTCGGCCGTTACTCTTGGCTTTCTAGACCGGGGTCGCCATCTAACCGTCATATGGCTCCTCAATTGTAATCACGTAGGCTGAGTGGACCTCGAACCAGCCCTCAGATCCAGGTAAATATCCTTGGCCTGGCCGGGAATCGAACCCGGGAACTCCAGGTAAGAGGAAAGCACGCAACCCGTACCCCGCGGAGCCGGCAAGGACATGGAAATAATGAAAGTAATAACCCTAGTAGTTTTACGCCCCTCTAACTACGTCTACGGTTTCCGGAGACGTCAAGGTGCCGGAATTTTGTCCCGTGGGGTTTCTTGACCGTGCCAGTAAATCTTCCGACTCGAGGCTGACCACCGGACTAAGTTTGGATCGAACCCACCAACTTGAGATCAGAAGACCAGCGTTCTACCACCTGAACTACACAACCGGGCGATCGATATTCTAAATGATTTCACAACTTCATGCCAATGTAACACACGCCAAATCACATTTTTATGTCTAAGGTTAACGAAGCATTCATGAAATCTGACCAATCTCTTTGACGAACTCGCAAGCCATATTCACTCACAATAAGATGACTTGTCTGAACAGAAACTCCACAGTTTCAATGGGGGAAGTACTTCTTCACTTCCTTATCAGGGAGTGGGCACATACTTCATACCTGGAACGAATCCTGTTGAGTGTAATCTATGTTCTTGTTGGAAGATCAGCGATGAAGGAGCTCTACTACTTTATAGTAACAGAATGTAGCAGGAGTTAAAGATTTATATTTGATGTCCTTTTTCCATCCGCTGGGCAGAGGGTTTGAGACTACTTGCAATTAGAATCAGGACATACCGGATGAGTCGAGATATAGATCAGTAGGTCTTCGTGAAATTCAGTGCTGGCCTACGATGTCTCTGGCCAATCACCTTCAGATTGTTACCTGTGAAGTTACATGAAAAATATTTTCTATGTGACCGACGTGGAGAATGAGGTGGTTTTCGATGGCTTCCTTTTAAAACCACGTATGCCCCAATGCTCTTCGTACCCATTATATTTCTTAAGACTGGTTACGCTTCCCAGCCACGTGTTTATATGCTGTCCATCAGAACAATTTTCGTTGTGTCCATTTTCCTATGCTGATGTGTAAAAGAAAATGAACCTTACAATGCCGTATTGTAAGGATGTTGTTTGAATGGCGACTTTACACGACCCTAAAGTGCAATGTATTTAAATAATATAATGAGTAGGAATAGGATTGAGACATACGAGGTTTTAAAAGAAATCCATCGATTTACTGGGAAGAGTTACTGCTCCTGCAGAATACTTCCCGCATTACATTTTCTACTAGCGTGACTCAGATGTGCATAAAAGGTCAAGGAGGATATATCGAGGACGAATGCGAAGTTACTTGTATTTTCATTTCTTACACCTTCTTCTTATTATTATTCTTTTTACGAAGAGGCCTCCTAGGGACCATAAATCAATTTCATTTTATCCTTCCTTATTGCTCCCTCTTTTAATCACAAGTCTTGATTTCTTACTAAACTATTGGAATATACTAAGGAAAGTTAAGTTTAATCGGTACATTAAGATTAGCCTCTATGCGTCTTTCTTGAGTAGTCTAATCACTCTAGTTATAATCTAGTATGTGTGGTGGTACAGTTTTGTCTAAGCATTAACTGAGAAAGTGAAAGAAAATTAACTTGAAATACGTCGCAGACCTCACAAACCTAAAGCATGAGCTATATTAATAATAATAATAATAATAATAATAATAATAATAATAATAATAATAATAATAATAACGCCGGGTTGAGTGGATCGGAATGATGAGGCTCTGGTCTTCTAACCCCAACTTGGCAGGTTCGATCCTGGCTCAGTCCGGTGGTATTTGAAGTTGCTCATATAAGCCAACCTCGTGTCGGTATATTTACTGGCACGTAAAAATCTCCTGCGGGAATAAATTCCGGCATCTAGGGATCTACGAAAGCCGTAAATATAGTTAGTGTGACGTAAGGCTAATATAATAATAATAATAATAATAATAATAATAATAATAATAATAATAATAATAATAATAATAATATGGCCTCAGTTACCATTTGCAATGATTTCGTCTTGACGTCATCTGGCTGCCTGAACGTCAATTTTGGCGTTTCGGTTTACTCTAAGCATATTAGATGGAACAGTAAACCAAATCTCGCATGGGCATACATGTCTGAGTTTTAAATAATTTGAACGAAGCAACTTATAAACTTTTAAGTTTGTCGAACACGAATACAACACTGTTGTATGGTGGTTGGTGTGATTATTTGCCACTCTTGGAGGACCCGGTTCGATTTCGAGCTCTGGCACGAAATTTGAAAATTGGACTGGAACTGGGTCCTGTCAGCCTCCGGAGGTCAACTGAGTGGAGGAGACGGGGGTTCGGATTCTAACCTCAGTCATCCTCGAATTGATTTTCCGTGTTTTCCCACTTCTTCTCCAGGCAAATGCCGGGGTGCTACCTAATTTAAGGCCACGGCCGCTTCCTTTTCTCTTCCCTGCCTATCCCTTCCAATCTTGCCATCATTCACAAGGTGAGACCACCTGGGCGAGGTACTGGTTGTATCTTCGATCAAATGTCTCACTCTCCAGGACACTATTGTTTTGGCGGTAGGGGTGGGATCCCTCACGAATCCTGAGGAAAACCAACCCTGGAGGGTAAACAGTTTAAATAAATAATAATATAAATGACAGTTGAGTGGAAACAATGCACGATATACCTGAGATTACTCCATCTTCATGGATACTGAGTACTTATTTCTAGCCTAAAGGTACACTTGTATGACAATGTATTTTCCATAGTTAGTAGGATTCACTGGTAGTATATTCATAAATGAAAAATGTTCTCGCTCAACAATTGTAACTGTGCCTCTATTGAGAGGCAGCTTTTACAGTATTTCGATGGCCATTAGTGAGAGCTGTCAGAGCCACCGCAGGTTGGCGGATAAACCACAGAACCAGCAAACAGATGTACAATTAGAATGTCAAACACATTTAACGTACTATGTAGATCATAACACAAACCAAGTCGAGGTAACTGTAGTGGTTCAGCGTTCGTAAGGGCAGTGCGCAACGTGTACAAAATGTTCGATTTTGATCCCAAGAAAGAGAGCTGTAATATGGCAGACACCTCCCCACTCATATCGGAGGATCTACTTTACAAGAGATGCATCCAGCTATCACACGAAACTTAACAAACATCATAATAATAAATTATTGCCTGTTTGTGCATCGAAATTTGCGCTTGTTAAAAATAGTTAAATCTTATCACTGCTAAGAAGCGGAATTTTCAGCACCCAAAAACTGTTAGGAAGTTTCTAGATATGTGAAAGTATTTGCATAATAATAATAATAATAATAATAATAATAATAATAATAATAATAATAATAATAATAATAATAATAATAATAATAATAATAATAACTGCAGGACCCGTGTTGCTACGTAGCCATCGTTATAATTAGGTCAGAAAACTAGTCTTGATATGCCAATTGAAGTTATATTGTTTTGTCTTCCCTTTTCAATGGTTTTGTAAACATTTAATAAGAATGGTATGCCGCAGTCCTTGTCAAAATTCAACCATTTTGACGTCATCATGCTCTCTGTTTGGTAAAAATATATATCCATATGTACGCTTTCATATATTGTAGTTCGGGATGGAGAACTTGGTATTATGTCGTACGAAGGGCGTAGTAGGCCTATATTGTTTTACACTTTATTTTTCCCACCTAAATGAAGTACATTAAACATCAGTTGTTACGTACACCTTATCAACATAATCTGCTTGTAACTGTATGCTCTTTTGCCATCGATGTGTCAGTCTCTCCAGACCTTCCAGAAACCATTCTTTCGGAGTGCTGCGTACCCATGCCTTGATAGCTGTGTCCAGTTCTGCAAAATCCGCAAAATGGCGACCATGCAGAAGTTTCTTCATGTTCCCAAACAGGTGATAATCACTTGGTGCCAAGTCGGGCGAATATGGTGGGTGTGGCAACACCGTGAATCCCATTTGATCAATGGCAGCTCTCTCGGCTAGTGTGGGCTAGCCATGGAGTCGACTGGATCTTGATTATGGCGTAGCAAAAGTTCTCTGCACACGTCCACACGCCTCTGCTTTTCGGCTACAGACAAGAGTCTAGTAACCCACGTGGATGACAACTTCCCCAACTATAAGCCGCCGGGCAAGATCTGCTGCAGGGTGTTTCGGCTAATTCCCGTCGTTGCCTCCATTTCCGTAAATGTGATGCATTTGTTTCCTTGGATGGCCTGTTCGACCCGGGCAATGTTGGCTGGTGTAGGCACTGTTACATTCCTTCCAGGACTGGTTCTTTTGTCCACCGATGTGCGCCCTGTTTTCCAACCTTCCACTCAGTTGTACACTGTTTTCCGTAACGGCGTATGTTCTCCACAGACTGCCACCAAGCACCGATGAATTTCTGCATTGGTCACGCCTTCTTTCCATACGAACCAAATCGTATAGCGCTGTCCCTGACGGTTGCTTTCCATGTTGTCTGCTCCTACACTAAAAGTGTTGTTATGAAATGGCTATGACGAGTGCATTCGTTGGCCCTGTGCGTGTGCTGCTACCAAACGGTGGAACAGGACACTAGTTACGTCACCACGGCCAACTTGATGCGTCGCTCTAGCTAGCTCCTTACAATAGCCTAATAATAATAGACCTACAGCCAGTGACTCCACGCCGAGTATCAGGCGGCGACAAATAACTAAATCCCTAAGGAGACAAACGACTTTGGGAGGGAGATTTTCTTCTCAGTAGAGGTAATGACACTGGAACCCATCACGCAGCGCCTGGTCTTCAGGTGGGGGGTTGGAAATCGAAGAAATAAAAAATGGCGTATGGATTTTAGTGCCGGTAGTGTCCGAGGACATGATCGGCTTGCCAGGTGCAGGTCTTTTGATTTGACTCCCGTAAGCGACCTGTGCGTCGTGATGAGGATGCAATGATGATGAAGACGACAGATACGCCCAGCCCCCGGGCCAGCGAAACTAACCAATGATGGTTAAAATTCCAGACCCTACATAGAATCGAACCCTGGACCCCTGTGACCAATGGCCAGAACGCTAACAATTTAGCCATGGAGCCGGACATCAAAGAAATTAAAGAAATCAACGGCTTCAGTGGTGGAAAAAGGTAACAGTGTCAATGGCAGTGAAGGCGGAATTATACTTCATCCTGGTACTTGAAGCAGAGGTGCCAGTATCAGCAGAGTGCAGCTGAAGCATGTTTAGAGTTGAACTGTGACTGAACACTTACTAGTGTGGTCGGAGTGACTGAAATGGAAGTAAAAATGCGATGTAAACGCAACACGATTCTGAAACAAAATTCTTCTCTAATACGGAGTGCAGGGAGACAGGTAGAATGAAATTTATATTTACTGACCACAGAATTTGCATGTCAAAATCCGGCAGGGGAATGAATGACGTATCTCTGGTTGTCATCAGGCGAAAATCTCGTAACTATTATCAGAATATTGGTTGTATCATGAAATGTTCGAAAACTAGTGAAGGCCGGGGAACTGGAAGATCTGAAGGTGATTATGGATGACAATATAGACATACCACGAGTGTGCAAAATAAGACGGACAGGAGATAGTGATTTCAATAGTGACACCTCCACAGTAATGTAATGAGGAGGAAAAATCTCAGGTGAAGAAATGAAGTAGCCATAATATTAAGCAATAGATGGGACGAAAACATCTTTACGATATCGCATATCAATGACAGAATAAGTATGATAAAAATTGCAGCTGAGCCGGTGAACGTGGTGATGAAACAGGTTTGCATTCCAGCATTAGCCAATAATAATAATAATAATAACAATAATAATAATAATAATAATAATAATAATAATAATAATAATAATAATAATAATAATAATAATAATAATAATAATAATAAATTGCAAAAATTGTATGAAGTAATACATGAGGTAATGAAACTGACTAGAGATAACTTACTCATTAAGGGAGATTTCAATGTAGTGTCGTTGATATGAATATTGACACTCTCGATGTCATTTAAGTCCACGTTCAGCCTCTATCGGCATGGGAGTTGACAAGGGGTAAAAGGGAAATGTCCAAAATGACCTACATTAGGAATCCTTTACATTATATATTGCACCCGTCATGCCGGGCTCAGCTCGGCCGGTGAGCGAAGATCTCCAGGGTGCAGATCGTTCGCTTATCGGCTGTGCGAAAATTTTAAAGTGCAGGGATAGATAATGAACTAGTGGCAAATGAGAGAAAGCTAAATAGGTTTTAGACATTTATTACAACTACTGCTCTTCATAAATTATACAATAATTAACAAAATCTAGGTATTTTGTTTATATGATTTATCTTCTTTTACGACGTAGTCACATAGATACTTCGTCGGTAAACGAAACAGGAAATGCCTGTATCTGCAAATATAATATTCATATTTTTAGTGAAAAATTAATTAAATAATTAATAATAATTAATTTGAGATGATCTCTCTCTTTGATAATTTAATAATTTGAAAATAAACTTCCTTCCTTCATGGATTTGATTTTAAACAAATTTGAAAATGATCATTTTCATTTCTCTTTGAAAATTCAATAAAAATTTTTCTCTTATAAAATTATAGTTAAGTCGTCTTCTTTGACCTTTAAATTAATTAATAAACTCAACTTTATAATTATTTAGCAGTTGCTTCTCACATAATAGCTCGGAACTTGACCTCATGTCAATTTACATTTATCCGTTACTCGAAACAATTAATTAAATTATTCTTACAATTTTCGACTTTGTGAGTTCAATCCACTGACATGGCCTATACTTATTCATGTGTATTCGTTAAATAAGATCCTATTCCTCCTTAAAAACGAATAAAATTCACTAAAGGTTTGAATTCATTCAAATGGTGAACCACTAAAGTTGGCGTAAATTAGGCCGAAAATTCCACAAAATAATGAAGAGCATCATCACAAATATTGATTATAAACTTACATTAAGCAAAACACAGTCAAATCACACATACTACACTCACACAAAGATACACGGAAATATTATATACATATTTACACGAACGCTAGCCCTTGATTATTAATTTTTATGTTTAGACAAAGTTAGGAAAATTATTCTCACGATGACACTATCGTGGTGACCTCCTCTCATCAACTGGGAAATGTGACAGAGCAAGGATTATCACTTAATTATAGAACACAGTTATACGACAACGTTTAGAGAAAATTTACGAACACAAAATCATCCAAAAAATCCTCGATAAATCGCTCGAACATAGGCCAGAATAAATATTCCGCGCACGCGGTTCATGAGCTACGACATTTATTTTTACTTCTCCACTATAATTGTGATTCTCGATTAATCTGCACTCATAACGAAGACATTACATCAAGTAACATATTTATTCCATCATCGACTCATTAATGGATGCACAGCTCGACTGCTGAATTCAATAATATCCATCAATCAATCAACTTAATCATCACAGCACAGCAAATATATAACAAATTGTATCAGTCAGATACTGCCATTTCCCAGGCCTAAATTACAATAATGAGCGCACATCAACCATTTTCAATAATAACTAATATTATGCTCATGACCTTAGGTGTTCTTTTACGCGATAATTTAGTTAAATTATTTTTAATATTATTATTATTATTATTATTACTGGCCACGCAAGATCATACGTGCTGAAGCTACTACACAATAATATTTCAGATGACTCTATTGCACACAAAACTCAACCATATGTCGCATAATTGAAGAATGAACTCTGACATGATAGAATCCACGGAATTTCTGTCCCATTTGATCTCATTAAAAGTCAAAAAAATATTCAAATAGTCCAAGTTTAACGTTGGGGTCAATTTACACTTATTTCTCCTGCCACAATGAACTCGGGACAGTTGAAACACTTCTCGAAGACATCCACTAAAACAAACTAATAGGTCCAAATACTCACTCATTCTCAATCTACCATCACCAAGAAGGAAGAGATGGGAAAATTCTAACTAATAGAAATGTCTAAACAAATAAGTAGAGGCTATGTCATTACAATTACTTTACAAAAGGAAAGAAAGAATAACAAAGTTTAAATATTACTTGGTGGTGACTGTCGGTTGTAGAACTCGGGCTGATGACCTAGTGCATTATCACCTTACGCACCATCGATCCTCGTCACGCCCGTCTGGACTGCCTTACATTTTACTCGTGCATTGGAGACATGCTGGCGCGCTGGAAATCACATCGTTCACGAAGAAAGAAGACTGACATGATGACTCGGACTCGAACCGGTGACCTCTTCTGTGGAAATCTTGTGAAGCTGAAACTAAAAATCACGTCTAAGACAAGGTCCAAAACTCACACCGATGTCTGATAAGATGACAAGAAAACTTAACTTTTAAATTCTGCTGAATTATAGGTGGAATCCGCAAACATCTGAACTGCAGTTGTAACCAGTTGTAGGCTCTGAATGACGAAGTTCCCTGGCAAGCGAAGTGCGTTTTCTTCTGCCTGTAGTCGAAGCTAGAGTAATTCTTCTCAGTAAGCGAAATACGTCTTCTTCCGTCCGCTGTTGAAGCTAGAGTAATCCTCCACAAGACGTGTTCAGAGGTAGAAATTTCTGTGAAAATTTTCCCTAGGAAAATCCATTATTCACTGTCTTAAGACAGGGGTGCGTCTTTTCCTCATAAGCGATTGGTTAATTCATTAACTTAGCACCAAATTAATCGCTTGATTGGCTGCCATAGTCAGACGTCATGCACCTTCACAATTATCGATCGAGCACTTGACACACATTCAGCCTGGTCACGTGTCATTCACGGCTGATTCCAAGGTTATTTGGCTAGCTGTCTCTGCGTTCTCCCCTCGCCTGGCCTTGAGTGGAATTCCCAGCCACCTGGCATATCTCGCTCAGTCAACTCGACGTGATAAAACTCCCTTCCTGGTTCATAAAATAATATTTTAACACACAGTAGAAATAAATGCTTTCCAATAAATGATTTTGCCAATTTCGAAGGGGACATCATCTCCCTTGGTTGGTTAATGATTTAGTCGGAAGATGAAATCATTAATGCTGGAAATAGACCCTTAACATGTTCCCTGAAAAATTTTGAGTGGCAAACATGTGTAACACTTCTAAGCCATATTTTCAGCTCTTGTTCCGGCACGTAGCCTCCTGTTGTCCGCTTCTAGTGCTGCGCCCAGTAGTCGAAGTTGATTCATTATAGTGTTCTGCATTGTTTGACATTCCTCACAGGTTTCTTCTTGCAGGTTGACTTGGGTCGATACATGATGGTACACTGCATCCTCACTTGTATCCCATGACGTTTCTTCTTCCATTATAGTGTTGACTTGGGCATCATTTACTGGTCTAGGGCAGTTGTAACTTCGCAAATTTGAGGCATTATGAATTCCCTCATAGCTCTTATCAAGACTTTGAATTTTATAGGCATTATTCCCATATACTCGGATAATTTTATAGGGACCCACGAAAAGAGGTGCGAATTTCGCGTAGAATTTACTGGTAGGTTCCGAAATGGCTGGTTTCTTTAAAAGAACATATTCATTCAATCTCAGGGGTCGACGGAATTTCTTTTCTCTTACCCTCCGTTGTCTGCGATCAGCTTGCTCCCTTAATGAGATAGCAGCCTTTTGAATGTTTTCCTCTAGTGTTGGCCTTAAGTTACCGGGGCATTGAACGATGCTATCCCAAGGTCGAGTTGGTGGTCGATTGAAATGGAGACTGACAGGGATTTGTGCCGTGGCCTCATGTACAGTATTGTTTAAACACTCCATCATTATAGGTAGAACGTCAACCCATAACCAATGTGTATTTCCACAATAAATCCTACAGAATTTAGATAGCTCTTGCATTACCCTTTCTGCCGGGTTGCTTGAAGGATGGCGGATAGAATTCAGAATATGCTTAATTCCAAGCTGTTCCATGGCTTCACGGAATTCTGTGGATGTAAATTGGGACCCATGGTCAGTGAGTAATGTCTCTGGTTTGCCCATATCTGGAATCAGATTGCGAGTGATGCGCCGAATTATTGATTTCGAGTTCGCTTTCTGGATCGGGTACAAAGTTACGTATTTTGAAAATACGTCGATGGTGACGATGATATGCCGGTTGCCTCGCTTCGATGTCGGAGCAGGTCCAAATAGGTCCATTGCGTATAGTTGTTTTGGCCTAGAAGGAATGATCGGAATCGGACTATGTTGGAGCAGATGGGAGCTCGGTTTCACTCTTTGACAAACGTCACAAGTTCGGACTATGTTTCTTACAGTTGACCGGAGTTTGTCCCATGTAAACTTTTCTTGTATCGTGGCTAGTGTCTTGTCAATGCCACCATGGCCGGTGATTCTGTGAGCATGCCATATCAATGGCTCACGTAATTTAGAAGGTACTAGTATTCTCAGTTTCGATTTCGCTGTGTCCACAAATTTAAATAAAGTACCATCTAAGTATTGATACCGGGACGCTTTCCTTCTTATCTTTCTGTACCCAGGGTCTTTAGGTTTAGTTTTGTTTTCTAGAAAGTCAATAATAGGCCTCAGGTTACCATCTCGCTTTTGAGCTTGTTTTATATATCTCAATTTTCTCAAAAACTCGTGATCTTCGGGAATTAATTCCAGTTGGTTGACTTGTAAAGTTTCCTCGTTGGGATTACGGCTCAAGCAGTCAGCTAGCATGTTACTCTTCCCTGAACAATGCTCTAATTTGATGTTAAATTGTTGTACGAACATGGTCCATCTAAAAATGCGCTCAGACGCCATCATGGCCTTTAGCATGAATATCAGTGCTTTGTGGTCTGTCCTAATAATTATCTCGAACCCATAGATAATTTTCTGCCAGTATTTTAAGGCATAGACGATAGATAGCATCTCTAACTCTGTTACTGAGTAGTGTTTCTCGTGGCTGCGCAGTTTTCTACTGACGAAGGCTAGGTAGATCTTGTCCTCGGGATTCCTTTCGTCTTCTTGAAACAGTACGGCCCCAATTCCGACTCCTGATGCATCTGTTTGTAGAATAAAAGGTTTTTGGAAATTGGGATATCCTAGTTTGACATGATTTGACAGCATCTCTTTGGTTTTTGCGAAGGCTAAATCACATTCTCTGTTCCACTTCCACCTGTTGCCTTTCTTCAATAAATCTTGCAATGGAGCGACGGTTTCTGTGAAGTTCGGACAGTGATTCGCGAAGAAGTTGGCCATGCCTAAGAACTGCCGTACTTGCTTCACGCGGATCGGCCTTGGGAACTTGCTGATGGCCTCTATTTTTACAGGATTGGGTCGTATTCCTTCCCCATCAATTATATGGCCTAAAAACAATATTTCAGCTTGGCAAAAATGGGATTTCTTTAAGTTGATGTGGAATCCAGACTTAGAAATGTTATCTAACAATTTCTCCAATTTAATTAGGTGTTCTTCAAAAGTTTCACTGGCCAGAAGCAGATCATCAATATACTTGGTGGTAAAGCTCTTAACTTCTTCTGTAAGGCATCTATCTAAGGCTCTGACGAGAACGGCTCCGGCGTTACATATGCCGAATGGAAGCTTTCTAAAAACATAGGTCTGCTGATCGAACATAAACCCAGTTAATAGCCTAGACTTCTCTTCTAACAGTATGTGATAATAGGAGGCTGTAAAATCAACTGATGAGAACAATCTCATGCCATGGAATTTCCTCAGGACGTCTTTGATTGCCGGTGCCTGGTCTCTTTCTGGTACTAACTTCTTATTTATATTACGCGCGTCGATACACAGGCGCAGAGACCCGTCTGGTTTATTCACTACTACAAGAGCACTAAGGAATGGTGTACAAGCTTTCATAATAATTCCATCCCGTTCCATCTCCTTGATAATCTTCGCCACACGAGAGTGAAATTTCTCTGGGATCGGATAGGGTTTCTTCTTAAATGGGGTCCAATCTGTAGCTACCAGTGAGTATTTAAAATCAGGAATCTGGCCTGGTTTGTCATCGAACAGCGATTTATATTTCATCAGAAGATCTCGGAGCTGGCCTCTCTCTTTCTCTGTTCCTAATGCTTGTTCAGCCTTGGAGTTTATAAGATCGTACGGGTGTGTTGTACTATCGCCCTCTTCTATTACGTTGTCCAGGGCCTGGTGAACTTCTTCTGTGGCCTCCTGGTCTTCAGATTCCCACGGTGCATAGGCGTTATTAATTTGGAACACACTCTGATCAGCTATTTCTGATGGGTTAACCATGACTGTTTCAATTGTTTCATCTGACCGGAATAGTATCTGATTTAAATTAAGATCGATGTTGGCCTGATAAGTAGTTAAGAAATCCACCCCAAGGATGATATTGAATTTTATATTTGACATGGCCAGGAAAATATTTTGAAATTTTGAATTCCCAATTTCAACATCCAGTAAAGTTTGTTGTCTACATGCTACTGTTTTATCCGGGATAATTCCCTTTATTTTTACATGAGACACTGGAATAATCGGAATGTTATATCTTTCGTTCAAGTCATTTAGAAACGAATTGGAGATGACACTGATGGTGGACCCTGTGTCGACCAAACATTTTACTCTAACACCACATACTCGGGCTAAAATTATTGGCAATGTCCTCGTACAAATTCTACTTGAATCCATATTTTCTTCTAGTAAATCCTCCGACTTTGTCATCCAAGAATCAATCTGCACTATTATCCATTCTCGTGTCGTATTGTCAATACAAGGGCTAGAATTCCGGCTATCTCCCGTTAGTTCAGGGATTGTTTTTTTTTTTTTAATAGCGCCCTGACTCTGTTCTTCTCTTTCAGGACGTTCCCTTTCCTCCTTTTCTTTAGCTCTCTGATATTCTAGGCTCTCGGCGCCGACCATGTCAGGATTGACGTCTTGGTCGTGGATAGCGCGGTGCCATTTGCGTCGTTCTTGGTTGGATTGTTGTAACTCGCGGAGATATTTTTCCCGCTCTTCTTGCCTCCAGTTCCTCTTCCGGGTTTCGAGTCTGCGGTCGTTGGGTTCTCTTCTCCAGCGATCTCTATTATTTTCATACGGCCTTCTCCGATTGTTCCGCCGGTAGTAATTCCATTCTCTTTCATTCCTATAGCCTGGTCTTGGAGAACGATCCCTGGGCGGTCTTTCTTCACTTTCGCGACTCCGGTTTCTCCCTTGGCTGGTAAGGTTCCTGTCGTCCGATCGATTGACAGTTGCATGGAACACCTGTTGCTCTGGGTTTGTACTTCGCCTAGACGGTTCCCTAGATGTCATATCTAACTGTCTGAGAATAGCCTCCGCTTGAATTGCCGTCTGGACGTTCGAGGCTATCATAATTCTTTGAATATCCGCAGGCAGTTGTCTTACGATGACCTTTACGAGCTCAGTTTCTGTAGGTGGCGCGTCAAGCTCACGCAATTTGCGTAATTGACTTGAAAAAAATTCTGAGAAGCGCGTGGGTGTAGACTGAGCATATTTCTTAGCGTACAGTTCTGTCTTAAGTTGGTCCTGAATATCTGAGTTCCAGTACTTCTCTAAAAATGCCCTTTTAAAGCCTTCAAAATCGTCAAACGAGTATCGGAAGGCTGTGAACCACGTCAACACTGAGTTTTCCAGGTATCTCTCAGTTACTCGTAGCTGACGTTCCACAGGGATTTTATTGTCTCGGAAGAACTCCTGCAATTCGTTAATAAGACTCTTGGGGGTTATTCCTTTTACATTATTGAATTTCTTTGGGTGGTCCTCATGCAATCGTATTATATTTACGATTTGGGTTTGACCAGAAGTGTTCAGTTGACTTGTTTCCCCTCTAACAGGCTCTAAAAATGGGTTGGTGGTGTTTACGGGAACGTTTAGAATTACCCTTTCATCGGTCTTGGGAGTTGAAAATGGAACCTCCCCAGATACACGTTTCTCCAGTTGTCCCTGCCGTTCTAATAGAGAATTAGCTACAATATTATTACTCTCTCCTTGTAACTTGAGTAGCTTCAGCTCCTTGGTAAGCTCCTGTATTTCTCCCTGTAATTCCTGTTTGTAGACTTCCGAGCTGGCTCTAACTTCACTTATTTCCTTGTCCACGGATGTTTTTATTGTTTCAAGACTCCGCTGGGTTTCCTCGATTGTCTCATAAAAGTACTCGAGTCGCTCCGAATTAGTGACTTGGGCTACCTTAATCTCGGCTATTACGCCCTTCTCCACCTGTTTTACTGTTTCATAGATTTCGGTGAACTTCCTGCCCCATGCGGTTTTAGTTGCAGACAAGTCCTCGGCATTGTCACTAATTTTCTCTTCAATGGTCCTAAAATTTTCTTTTACTTCGTCCTTGTATTGATCTAGTCCATGCAGTATTCCTGTCTGTACTTTGGCTAGTCTTTCGCTAAACTCATTTGACATCGCTGACATGGAGCTATCGATTCCGGCCTGGATTTCCCCTTTCAGGTTAGAAAAATTTTGCTTAACGGACACCAATTCTCTCTGGACTGACGCTAGTTTTCCGTTAAATAATTTAACGTCCATGTGCAGTTTCCCTAAGTTTTCATCCGTCCTAGCTTGAATTTCCTCTAGGGCACCCTTAAGATCTTGTTTGAGTTTGTCCTGTCCCGCATTCAGTTTTCCTGTTAGTGTAAGTTCCAACTGAGTGTTATTTTCGGTTAATTTGCGTTCTAGTTGAGCATTATTCTCCGTTAGCTTAAGTCTTAATTGAGCATTCACATTCTCACTAATCTCACGTTTTAATAGTTCATTGTTCTCACCTAGCTTTTGTTCTAATGAATTACTGCTTTCAGTTAACTCTTGTTTTAACTCCTGCTTCAATAAGTCATTATTTTCATTTAGCTCCACTTTTAGCTCCTGCTTCAATGAATTACTGTTTTCATTTAATTCTTGTTTTAAACTGTCCTTCAAGTCCGCGGTCACTACCTCTAGGAGCCTACGAAGGTCCTCCATAGTCACAGTACCCATTCTAATTTGAGACAACTAGCAGTTCAGACATTGGACGGACCAGGTTCGATGGTCTAATACCCGAGTTCCGATCGACAGTCACGTGTGGATTGAATTCACAGTCATAAAAGAAGATTATTATCGCATAAAATAATATCTTATAATTTAAGTCCAAACTATGCGGAAATCTGCCGCAAAAGATTAATTTTGAAAATATCATCCAGATTTTGTTTATAATATAGCACCAAGGCCCTTCCTAACCTTTAACATGAGCGTAGTTCGCCACAAAAATTTGGGCTAATAAATGTCACAAAATAAACCTGAAAATTTTTAATTTGCCACTGCATCTTGTTTGCATCCAAATTCTGGACTACAAGATCGAGTTCTTTATTGGTACAGCCAATAAATCGGGCCCCACGTTGGGCGCCAAATCTATACCTGCACCCGTCATGCCGGGCTCAGCTCGGCCGGTGAGCGAAGATCTCCAGGGTGCAGATCGTTCGCTTATCGGCTGTGCGAAAATTTTAAAGTGCATGGATAGATAATGAACTAGTGGCAAATGAGAGAAAGCTAAATAGGTTTTAGACATTTATTACAACTACTGCTCTTCATAAATTATACAATAATTAACAAAATCTAGGTATTTTGTTTATATGATTTATCTTCTTTTACGACGTAGTCACATAGATACTTCGTCGGTAAACGAAACAGGAAATGCCTGTATCTGCAAATATAATATTCATATTTTTAGTGAAAAATTAATTAAATAATTAATAATAATTAATTTGAGATGATCTCTCTCTTTGATAATTTAATAATTTGAAAATAAACTTCCTTCCTTCATGGATTTGATTTTAAACAAATTTGAAAATGATCATTTTCGTTTCTCTTTGAAAATTAAATAAAAATGTTTCTCTTATAAAATTATAGTTAAGTCGTCTTCTTTGACCTTTAAATTAATTAATAAACTCAACTTTATAATTATTTAGCAGTTGCTTCTCACATAATAGCTCGGAACTGGACCTCATGTCAATTTACATTTATCCGTTACTCGAAACAATTAATTAAATTATTCTTACAATTTTCGACTTTGTGAGTTCAATCCACTGACATGGCCTATACTTATTCATGTGTATTCGTTAAATAAGATCCTATTCCTCCTTAAAAACGAATAAAATTCACTAAAGGTTTGAATTCATTCAAATGGTGAACCACTAAAGTTGGCGTAAATTAGGCCGAAAATTCCACAAAATAATGAAGAGCATCATCACAAATATTGATTATAAACTTACATTAAGCAAAACACAGTCAAATCACACATACTACACTCACACAAAGATACACGGAAATATTATATACATATTTACACGAACGCTAGCCCTTGATTATTAATTTTTATGTTTAGACAAAGTTAGGAAAATTATTCTCACGATGACACTATCGTGGTGACCTCCTCTCATCAACTGGGAAATGTGACAGAGCAAGGATTATCACTTAATTATAGAACACAGTTATACGACAACGTTTAGAGAAAATTTACGAACACAAAATCATCCAAAAAATCCTCGATAAATCGCTCGAACATAGGCCAGAATAAATATTCCGCGCACGCGGTTCATGAGCTACGACATTTATTTTTACTTCTCCACTATAATTGTGATTCTCGATTAATCTGCACTCATAACGAAGACATTACATCAAGTAACATATTTATTCCATCATCGACTCATTAATGGATGCACAGCTCGACTGCTGAATTCAATAATATCCATCAATCAATCAACTTAATCATCACAGCACAGCAAATATATAACAAATTGTATCAGTCAGATACTGCCATTTCCCAGGCCTAAATTACAATAATGAGCGCACATCAACCATTTTCAATAATAACTAATATTATGCTCATGACCTTAGGTGTTCTTTTACGCGATAATTTAGTTAAATTATTTTTAATATTATTATTATTATTATTATTACTGGCCACGCAAGATCATACGTGCTGAAGCTACTACACAATAATATTTCAGATGACTCTATTGCACACAAAACTCAACCATATGTCGCATAATTGAAGAATGAACTCTGACATGATAGAATCCACGGAATTTCTGTCCCATTTGATCTCATTAAAAGTCAAAAAAATATTCAAATAGTCCAAGTTTAACGTTGGGGTCAATTTACACTTATTTCTCCTGCCACAATGAACTCGGGACAGTTGAAACACTTCTCGAAGACATCCACTAAAACAAACTAATAGGTCCAAATACTCACTCATTCTCAATCTACCATCACCAAGAAGGAAGAGATGGGAAAATTCTAACTAATAGAAATGTCTAAACAAATAAGTAGAGGCTATGTCATTACAATTACTTTACAAAAGGAAAGAAAGAATAACAAAGTTTAAATATTACTTGGTGGTGACTGTCGGTTGTAGAACTCGGGCTGATGACCTAGTGCATTATCACCTTACGCACCATCGATCCTCGTCACGCCCGTCTGGACTGCCTTACATTTTACTCGTGCATTGGAGACATGCTGGCGCGCTGGAAATCACATCGTTCACGAAGAAAGAAGACTGACATGATGACTCGGACTCGAACCGGTGACCTCTTCTGTGGAAATCTTGTGAAGCTGAAACTAAAAATCACGTCTAAGACAAGGTCCAAAACTCACACCGATGTCTGATAAGATGACAAGAAAACTTAACTTTTAAATTCTGCTGAATTATAGGTGGAATCCGCAAACATCTGAACTGCAGTTGTAACCAGTTGTAGGCTCTGAATGACGAAGTTCCCTGGCAAGCGAAGTGCGTTTTCTTCTGCCTGTAGTCGAAGCTAGAGTAATTCTTCTCAGTAAGCGAAATACGTCTTCTTCCGTCCGCTGTTGAAGCTAGAGTAATCCTCCACAAGACGTGTTCAGAGGTAGAAATTTCTGTGAAAATTTTCCCTAGGAAAATCCATTATTCACTGTCTTAAGACAGGGGTGCGTCTTTTCCTCATAAGCGATTGGTTAATTCATTAACTTAGCACCAAATTAATCGCTTGATTGGCTGCCATAGTCAGACGTCATGCACCTTCACAATTATCGATCGAGCACTTGACACACATTCAGCCTGGTCACGTGTCATTCACGGCTGATTCCAAGGTTATTTGGCTAGCTGTCTCTGCGTTCTCCCCTCGCCTGGCCTTGAGTGGAATTCCCAGCCACCTGGCATATCTCGCTCAGTCAACTCGACGTGATAAAACTCCCTTCCTGGTTCATAAAATAATATTTTAACACACAGTAGAAATAAATGCTTTCCAATAAATGATTTTGCCAATTTCGAAGGGGACAATATATATTACGTGATGCGAAACAATAGAGTTATAACTTACTTTTAATAGTTATGTGGAAAGATCAACTACTTGCCAGACAATCTGGATTGCCACAAGAACAAAGTTGAAGGCTAAAGGTGACATAATAATCTCAAAAAGTAAACACAAAATATTAACACTTATTCTACATCGCAAAATATCAATCCACGACACTATAAAGACATCTATAAATAAATATTAACTTCAAGCATATCATATAAACCCTAAAAGTAAACATTCCAAAAGCACCCGAGCAGAGCTGGGTACTGCAGCTAGCATAATATGCTGACTGACCGACCGACCGACCGACCGACCGACCGACCGACCGACCGACCGACCGACCGACCGACCGACCGACCGACCGACCGACCGACCGACTGACTGACTGACTGACTGACTGACTGACTGACTGACTGACTGACTGACTGACTGACTGACTGACTGACTGACTGACTGACTGACTGACTGACTGACTGACTGACTGACTGACTGACTGACTGACTGACTGACTGACTGACTGACTGACTGACTGACTGACTGACTGACTGACTGACTGACTGACTGACTGACTGACTGACTGACTGACTGACTGACTGACTGACTGACTGACTGACTGACTGACTGACTGACTGACTGACTGACTGACTGACTGACTGACTGACTGACTGACTGACTGACTGACTGACTGACTGACTGACTGACTGACTGACTGACTGACTGACTGACTGACTGACTGACTGACTGACTGACTGACTGACTGACTGACTGACTGACTGACTGACTGACTGACTGACTGACTGACTGACTGACTGACTGACTGACTGACTGACTGACTGACTGACTGACTGACTGACTGACTGACTGACTGACTGACTGACTGACTGACTGACTGACTGACTGACTGACTGACTGACTGACTGACTGACTGACTGACTGACTGACTGACTGACTGACTGACTGACTGACTGACTGACTGACTGACTGACTGACTGACTGACTGACTGACTGACTGACTGACTGACTGACTGACTGACTGACTGACTGACTGACTGACTGACTGACTGACTGACTGACTGACTGACTGACTGACTGACTGACTGACTGACTGACTGACTGACTGACTGACTGACTGACTGACTGACTGACTGACTGACTGACTGACTGACTGACTGACTGACTGACTGACTGACTGACTGACTGACTGACTGACTGACTGACTGACTGACTGACTGACTGACTGACTGACTGACTGACTGACTGACTGACTGACTGACTGACTGACTGACTGACTGACTGACTGACTGACTGACTGACTGACTGACTGACTGACTGACTGACTGACTGACTGACTGACTGACTGACTGACTGACTGACTGACTGACTGACTGACTGACTGACTGACTGACTGACTGACTGACTGACTGACTGACTGACTGACTGACTGACTGACTGACTGACTGACTGACTGACTGACTGACTGACTGACTGACTGACTGACTGACTGACTGACTGACTGACTGACTGACTGACTGACTGACTGACTGACTGACTGACTGACTGACTGACTGACTGACTGACTGACTGACTGACTGACTGACTGACTGACTGACTGACTGACTGACTGACTGACTGACTGACTGACTGACTGACTGACTGACTGACTGACTGACTGACTGACTGACTGACTGACTGACTGACTGACTGACTGACTGACTGACTGACTGACTGACTGACTGACTGACTGACTGACTGACTGACTGACTGACTGACTGACTGACTGACTGACTGACTGACTGACTGACTGACTGACTGACTGACTGACTGACTGACTGACTGACTGACTGACTGACTGACTGACTGACTGACTGACTGACTGACTGACTGACTGACTGACTGACTGACTGACTGACTGACTGACTGACTGACTGACTGACTGACTGACTGACTGACTGACTGACTGACTGACTGACTGACTGACTGACTGACTGACTGACTGACTGACTGACTGACTGACTGACTGACTGACTGACTGACTGACTGACTGACTGACTGACTGACTGACTGACTGACTGACTGACTGACTGACTGACTGACTGACTGACTGACTGACTGACTGACTGACTGACTGACTGACTGACTGACTGACTGACTGACTGACTGACTGACTGACTGACTGACTGACTGACTGACTGACTGACTGACTGACTGACTGACTGACTGACTGACTGACTGACTGACTGACTGACTGACTGACTGACTGACTGACTGACTGACTGACTGACTGACTGACTGACTGACTGACTGACTGACTGACTGACTGACTGACTGACTGACTGACTGACTGACTGACTGACTGACTGACTGACTGACTGACTGACTGACTGACTGACTGACTGACTGACTGACTGACTGACTGACTGACTGACTGACTGACTGACTGACTGACTGACTGACTGACTGACTGACTGACTGACTGACTGACTGACTGACTGACTGACTGACTGACTGACTGACTGACTGACTGACTGACTGACTGACTGACTGACTGACTGACTGACTGACTGACTGACTGACTGACTGACTGACTGACTGACTGACTGACTGACTGACTGACTGACTGACTGACTGACTGACTGACTGACTGACTGACTGACTGACTGACTGACTGACTGACTGACTGACTGACTGACTGACTGACTGACTGACTGACTGACTGACTGACTGATCCGAAACTACTGGTCATAAAGAAATAAAATTGTGAGTATACATTTATATTAGATTTTCTTGATGTTCCATCACTAAGGGGGTGTAAAGGGCGGTTGAATTGTTTAAATGCGTATATCTATATCTTGAAACTTACAAGTTTACAGACGTAAAAACTGGTATTTGCAATCTCCTTTAAATATAAAGAAACACGATTCTTTTTTAGGAAAACACCATTAAGAGGGCAAAAATAAGTTGAAAAAGGGGTTGAATACCTCTTTATGAGGTTACTTATATCTCAAAAACTGAAGATATTACAGACATGAATATTGGTATTCAGAATCTCCTTTAAAATGTTTCTGTTTTTGGAAAATCGAATTAATGGGGGGTGAAAAGGATTGATAAAGCGGGTGAATTATAAAAGACCATATCTATAGTTTATCTCAGAAACGTAACATATTACAGACATAAAACTGATCTTTGGAATCTCCTGTAAACGTAAAGAAACACGGATGTTGTATACAAGAAGCACAATATACAAAACATAACGTAAAAGCTTATTTTCTTACAACCTTTCGTACAAATACATAAAATAAAAGGAATGGAGGTTTGCTCCTTGACGTGGTAAACACGCCAAATAACATTGTAAGTTAGGTGTTTGCAGAAGAATTATTTACTTTTGTACTACTTTAGTTCTATATATACAATTAGGTCTATAATGACGAGATAGAGTGCCATAATAAGTGAAAGTTTATGATAGGTATCTGATGTTTGTAGGACTGGATTGAACTTAATGCAAAGTTCTTGCTAGCGAATGCTAGGATGGTATAGGCAAGTTATAAGGTAGGCGGGAATCTTGAGGCGGTAGTTAGTCCTGAGATGAGACCACTTGTTCAGAATTCAGTCCGCTTATTCAGTCCATATTTTCAAGAGGGATACCTCCGTGTCTGACTTACGGCGTAAAGCCGATCTCTGGACACAGCTGACTGCCTAAAGCGCTTTTTTTATGGGTGCCCCGTAGCCCGCCCCCCCGTTGTGGCAATCGACTCAATCTACGTTGCCTCCGACATGCTATAATTTTCTAAGTAGAAAAGGGATATCAGGGAAGAGTGGGAGGTGATACAAGTAGTATCTGCCGGTTTCCGAGTTAGACTAGCTACCACGGCAAAGTGATGGAATCGTCGCTCTAATTCATACCAGCTGGCTGACCTCACAAGTCATGAGTCAGCGCTCAGCTGGACACACTCGTATATTCCAGGTGGTTCGATGCACGAGCGAGTTGTATAGCTGCAAGGCGGAGAACACTACAACAATAGATAATTTGTTTTCGGAAAATCCACTTAAGGGGAAATGAAATACTGGGTGAAATTTTATTATGAGCATATTTTCAGTATATCTCAGAAACATGTAAAGACTTAAAAAATGGTATTTTAATCTCCTTTAGAAATAAAAAAACATGTACTTTTTTTCGAAAAGGAATATTTAGTGGAGTGTAGAACAGAACTGAATACGGGATTGAATTCTTTTTATTAGGATACTGATATCTCAAAAACTGTAGGTGTTACAGACATGAAAATTGGTATTTGGAGTCCCCTTTAAAAATAAAGAAACACGTCCTTTTAGTTTTCGAAAGATCCACTTAAGGACGGTGAAAGAATTAAAATTTTAGTTGAATTAAATTGTATGGGGATACTTATATTAAAAAACTAACCATGTTACAGACGTGAAATTCCGTGGTTTCCCATTTTCACACCAGGCAAGTGTTGGGGTTGTACCTCAATTAAGGCCACGGCCGCTTCATTTCCACTCCTAGGTCTTTCTTATCTCATCGTCGCCTTAAGACCTATTTGTGTCGGTGCGGCGTAAAGCCACTAGCAAGCAGACGTGAAAATTAATGTTTGGAATCTAATTTAAAGATAATGAAACACGTATTATTTTGTTTCAGGAAAATCGACCTCAGTGGGGAAGTGAAAATATGTAAAGTGTTGAATTCTGTTTAAGAGGATACTTATACCTCAAACACTGGTGATCTTACAGACGTGATATTTGGTATTGTGAATCTCTTTTAAAAATAATGTAACACGTATTTTTACTTGTTTTTGGAAAGTCCACCTAAGGGGGAAGGGTGTGGAAAGGAAGAAAGATGAATTTGAATTATTTTTATGAAGATACTGATATCTCAAAAACTGAAGATGTTACAGACGTGAAAACTTATATCTGGAAACTCCTTTAAAATTGAAGCAACGCCCACATTTTTTGAAAATCCACTTAAGGGGCTGAAAGGATAAAGCGGGCGAATTTTTAAAATGAGTATCGGTATATCTACAGTATATGTAAAATACTTAACACGTTACAGATATTAAATGTGGTTCAATGAAACTTAAATTTTCTGTGAGTTTTTCATACATTGGGTATTTTTTGGATAATCATTTAGTAAAGTACCGAGAAACGATTACTGCGAAGCTGCGAGTAACTGCTAGTCCTATATATATATATCTAATTTGAATGTGTAACACAAATTTGTGAGAAAAGAGCAATATTAACGCTTATGTGTTACACATCAACGGAAAGCGCCTTTGTGTGCGTAAAACAGTAATTTATTCCAATAATTTGATGGGTAGGTCATTGCAGTTGACTGTATCGCCGGTAGATGGCTCTATGAACGTTGTCTGCTGATTTTCTATACCAGCCTGATAGAGGGCCCTGTGAAAGATGTATATGCAGGTCTCTCTATGTTAGCCTGATAGATCAAACTGTAAAATAAAGTATCGCCAGAATGTAAGTTGTCGGTCCTTATGACAAAGTATAAAATTGGATGTCATTACAGGTGCTTCCAAGAATCATTTATATACATAGGATAGGCTTGATGTCTATTAACAGTAACCTGCCTTTCAAATTCGAAATGAGGCAGTTACTATTAGGCCTACGTCTTGTTTTCTCAATGTCCATTAACAAACCACAGGCTGAAAGATTTGAGGAAGTAGGTGGTAACTTGTCTCGGTGTGTCTTCAAGCCACGGTCAGTTAGAGTTCAAGCTGAGAGGTATGTCAGAATTAAAATTATAAATTCAACAGTCTGCCTCTATGGTGTTGTGGTTTTTGTGGTTAATTTCCACCATGGGAGGCCTGGGTTCGATTCCCGAAATTTGAAATGTGGTACGAGGACTGTAATCGGATCCACTCAGCTTCAGAAGTTCATCTGAATAGAGGAGGTTCAATACCCACCTCAGCCATTCTCGAAGTGGTTTTCTGTGGTTTCCCTCTTCTTCTCCAGGTAAATGCTGGTATGGTACCTAACTTAACGCCCCAGTCGCCTTCCACTCTTAACCCGTTCCTATCCGTGTCAGTGCGACGTAAAGAAAATAAATAAATAAATAAATAAATAAATAAATAAATAAATAAATAAATAAATAAATAAATAAATAAATAAATAAATAAATAAATAAATAAATAAATAAATAAAATTTCATCATATCAGTGTCAGTACTCCGAAACTGAAGGGTATTTCACAGAAAACATAGTTTACAAGAAAATACTAACATCAGTCAACGAATAGGATAGTCAAATGCAATCACTTACATTGAACTGTAGCCTACATTATTTAAGTGATTCATGACTGCTAAAATGGTCTTCGGAGTTCAGTGTATTTTCTGTTACATTACTTACGCTTCCTTTATCATCAGTTTCTTTCTGTTACATTACTTACGCTTCCTTTATCATCAGTTTCATTTTTAGTCTTTGTTTGCTCATACTGCTGTGATGGGACACTATTCAACATATATTTTTGTAAAGGAAAACGAGCTATAATACTGAAGTTTAATATGACTTCCTGTTTATTATATAACCATGTGGAACAGTCATTCATAAACTTATATTTTATCCTTTGGCGTTTCCCACTGTCAAATGGATAAAATTATCATAAAGAAATGTGGTAAACGCGTGATTACCAATTTGGACAGGTTGAGAGAATGTTAAAAGTTAACAAATATGATAAGTTTATGTAGCTTTTGTTTAATTCAAATTGCATTTAATCCTGACTGTTAAACTAAAAATAATATAGTGTGCACGTATGGAATACGATATATTATAGAGAACATGATGAATTTATGTGCGATAGCTTGTCACTGCAGAAATTACTACTGTGAAATTATCTGTCAAATAATGATACTACTGCTTGTCTCATGTGAGAAAACTGCACCGACAAATGAAGTTATGCATTTTAATTAGACTTGCACATGAAACGTTTCACGTGACACTCAAGTATGTTGATGTGTAAATTAAGTTCCTAGGTGCGTGGAAAGATTCCACAAATAAGTTGAAACACCTGAAGGGAATTAACTGTCACAAATTAATTACAAGTTTAGCCTACGCCCTTTCTACTGACTGGGTGTTTCCCGTTGGTGGAACAATGGACACTTGACGAATGTTGTTAAAGCTGAGCTGAGCTTAAGATCCAATTCTACCTCCCAATGTAATCAGGAGTTTCCTAACGTCGAGGTGACTACGACTGAGGTTATATTACTCCGGCTTTGAATTATAACAATGAATAGAGATATGAATGACGTAACTCGCAAGAAATTACCCTATTGAGGAAGAATCACTTCCATAGGTGATAACAATGTATCCTCTATTAAATATTATTTATATTGATGTAGCTAATGAGCCTATAGTTATAATTAAGGCCCGGACGTTGATGATGTAAATATTAAAATATGCACTTCAAACTATTTAAAACCGGGCGAGTTTGCCGTGCGGTCGGAGGCGCGCAGTTGTTAGCTTGCATCCTGGTGACAGTGGGTTCGGATCCAACTGTCAGCAGCCCTGAAGATGGTTTTCCGTGGTTTCCCATTTTCACACCAGGCAAAATATGGAGCTGTACCTTAATTGAGGCCACGGCCTCTTCCTTCCAACTCCTAGGCATTTCCTATCCCATCGTCGCCATAAGACCTATCTGTGTCGGCGCGACGTAAAGCCACTAGAAAAAAAATATTTAAAATGTTAAGAAAGTGAATTTCAAAATGTAAAAAACGTAGTTAAAAATTAATGTTTAAAACCCCTCAGAAAATAATTGGTTAGACACAAACATAAAACGTACGTAATATAGGCCTTTCATTTGGAGGCTGATCGAAGTCAAAAAATACACAATATAATAATATAATGGATATTGGTTGACACAAAAATTGTTTAAAAAGAACTCGAAATAATAAAATACGATTTGTGAAATTAATGTCTAAAAAACATTTAAATAGTCATAAGAAAACACTTGAGATATTCATTTCTACAAAATTTAAAATATAGTTGTGATTCAGAAAGGACACTAAAGAACAACAATAAGATTACTTAATATTGTATTGAAATGTTTTATGTCAATATTTTAACAGACGTAATGTCATAAAATAATATGGAAAGGTGACAAAAGTGCTAGAATGACCTAAAGAGACAAAAATCTTCATCATATGACCGAAAAATTCTCCAAAATCAAAGGAAATGCATTAAAATATACAAAATACAAAAAATGAAGAATGCAAATAGTTTTCTCCGTACTCCTGTTTTCTCTGTCATCTTTCATTCCAGCAAAACTCATTTCATTTCATCTGCCAGCCGGCACTGTTCCTATTCTCGCCGCAGATGCGGCCTTCATTAATTCTATTCCTGACCCGGCAGAAACCGGAAACAGGATGTGGGTTTTTCAGTGTGGAGCTCAGGTGGAATGGCGCCAAACAAGAATCCACAGTTCTAACCCTTCAGGCAAGCAACTCAATGTTTAAAACCTGCTAGGCATATGAGCTACGAATTTTAGGTAAATGAAATTTAATAAAGTAAGAGAACATATTTTTTAATTCCTAAAAAATCGATCCTTTCCTCATTCATCATTATCCGGTCGATTATATTAGCAGTTTGTCTTTTTTTTCTACCGGTACGAGCTCTAATGAGAGTCAATGCATTGTTTCACTTAACGGCCACTACGAGCGCTAGTGTGAGTCAATGCTGTGTTTCACTTAAGCCCTTGAAACTACATTCGGTGTGGACATATGTCAAAAATCAAAAAAACACCTCAGGGTATTGAACCAAGGAACACATTACAGAAAAGTTATGTAAATATGTTAATTTGGCTAGGACTTGAATAAAAATGGAGCAAAGAAACAAGTGACTTTAGGCTGTTTTTCCAAGACTGCATTTAGGCCGGAAGTGATCTTCTAAATTAACATTTTAGTTCGATAAATCTATCCATATCTCACAATTGGGAACCTGCCCGGGTCCTTCCTCCCTTTAACTTACGGTACAATTTAGAAAATTACTTAATTTTTCGTTAAATTGGGACCCCTACATTGTCTGCTAAAAATGTTTTCATCATCTAAGAGATAAGATACAGTGTTCAACGAAAATATTTAATATTACGGTACTGCACGGTATATGTCACGCTGCCTTAAGTATACTTGCAGTTTGCAATGTTGGCCAATGTCAGAATCTTCTTCACCGGGCGAGTTAGCCGTGCGGTTAGGGGCGCGCGGCTGTAAGCTTGCATCGGGGAGATAGTGGGTTCGAATCCCACTATCAGCAGCCAAGAAGATGGTTTTCCGTGGTTTCCCATTTTCACACCAGGCAAATGCTAAGGCTGTACCTTAATGAAGGCCATGGCCGCTTCCTTCCCACTCCTAGGCCTTTCCTATCCCATCGTCGCCATAAGACCTATCTGTGTCAGTGAGACGTAAAGCAAATTGCAACAAGAATCTTCTTCTTCTACCGCGTTTCCGCACACATGTGCAGTTGGCCCTGTTTTAGTGCTGTGCCCTTCCTGACACCAACACTTTACGGAGTGCTGCAATCACTATTTCGTGTTTTTGTGGCCGTTGTGAGTGTGGGGCCGATGACCTTCGATATTAGGCCTATTAAAACAACAAGCACAAGCAGGTAGTTAGTTTGGTGTGTTGTCTGAATATGAATAGGAAAGTGTTGGTACAAATACCCCGTCCCCAAGACAGAAGAATTAATCAAACGCGTTTAAAATCCCCGGCCAGGCCGGGAAACGATCCCGAAACTCTTTAAATTGAAGGCCTCAGCGCTGATATTTCAGCCAAGGAGTCGGACACTTCAACTACTGAATGTTGTTTAGAAATAGTATGAATTTTAATTATTCATCTTTACTTATCATCTGAGTCAATAGGAAGAATAATAAGATTAATACCCAGAGATTTGGCCGTGCCATTAGCGGTGCGCAGCTGTGAACTTGCATTCGGGGGATAGAGGGTTGGAACCCCACTGTCTGCAGCCCTGAAGATGGTTTACCCTGGTTTCCCATTTTCACACCAGGCAAATGTTGTGGCTGCACCTTAATTAGGGCCATGGCCGCTTCCTTCCCACACCTAACCCTTTACTACCGTACCCCATAGTCGCCATAAGACCTATTTGTGTCGGTGCGACGTAAAACAAATTGGAAAGACAAACAAGATTAAATTTATAGTTGTATATCTCCTCTTTAAATCATTAGAAACTGAGTCTAACAATAGTCGTCTTGGTCTGCCTCTGCTCTCTTTCACTCTATGGCAGAGTCCATTATTCACCTAGGTAACCTATCCTTCTGCATTCGTCTTATATGAGCCTACCACTCAAGACGGCTTATACCTGCATACATTTTATTTAATTCCTAACGTAGCCTCTATTTCCTGATGCCGAGTATACTTCTATCATTGTTTCAACCCGTTTGTACCAGCAACAATTCTCGTTATGTTCTAGTCTGTTACTGACAACTTAAAGATATGATAACCTGGGTCCACTCACCGTTCACTCCCTTTCCTCAGATAATTACTAAGACTACTGAAGAAACCAATTTTGCCATAGAGATGCCATCAAAGGCCGGCCTCCAAATATCGTATGAAAAAAATATTGTATGGAAAACGTAAATCAAATATCAGGAGATTTCCACTGCAGACGAAGTGTGGGATAATTTCATATGTGTCTTTCTAATCTCGGAGGAATCATACTACCATCCAGATTGGACCGCAGAGTCAATATAGAAAGAACCATCAAATTCCAGATAGCGTACAGAGTAACATGGAATCACTACAATAAAACAGCGATATCGCGTAATGCGTAACTTCATCATTACAGGACAGTTATTTTGCCGGAAGAATTATATGCATCACAATCTTTAACTCTATGAGGCCGCTCAAAAAATGATGAAATTGGAAAGCAAGAACGAAAAATCCTTACTAAATTATATGGTTTCACACATGTAAACGACATGTGGGTTAAAAGAAAACCTACAGACCTGTACACAGCAACAGATAAGTGTACTGATGCCGTACGTAGGGGACGCTTGAAATTCTATGGTGAGATCTGTAGAATGGACAATAAAAGATTGGCTAAAGTATATTAACCATAAGCAATTCAAAGAAGGTCAAGATCAACTGATTGGAAGAAATTAAGCAAGATTTACAAGAGATAAACACTACCGACGACACCACAAAAATCGTTGTCTTCGGAATTATGATTGCAAATCACATCTTTGTGGGAAAAAATAAACAGACCGCTGAAAAGCAGTGGACATAAGAAGGGAAGAAACACCACAACGAATTCATGAAGTGGTTTTGCGAGGAGAAGCAGAAGAAGAAGAAGAGGAGGAAGAAGAAGAAGAAGAAGGGGTAGCCATCAGGCCAAGCTAACAAGATTAAACGCGCTCTTTAAATTCGGTATAATGAAGAAAGAAATAATAATAATAAAAATAAATGTTATGTCCCAGGAACTAATTTTACAGTTTTCGGAAGCACCAAGGTCTCACAGGAATTCATTCACGTGGTGGTAAATCTTTCGTCACGAGGATGATGTATTTGAGCACCAGAAGGAATCGGGATCAACCTTCAAAACTTGGACTCAGGAAGCCTGAGTCTGAGCCACTCTGCCAGGCGCATTAGCGTTACAGATTACAGTCGAACATCGATACCTCGAACTTCCATTACTCGACTTTTCAGTATCTCGAAGTATCGTTTATTTCCCGGACGTTTGTCCTGTTCTTCGCGTGTATTTATTTCTCTGTCACTCGAAACTCGGTTACACGAATGTATCTATTTCTCGAAGCAAACGTTTCAATACTACATAACTCGAACTTTGTGCAACATTAACTATACAATACGGCATTTGTGGTTTCTGAGGTACAGTCAACAAGTAAAGAAAGGATTACAGTGATGCTGGGAGCTAATATGACGAGAACCAAAAACTAAAACTTCTAGTGATCGGAAAATCGGTGAAACCCCGCTGTTTTTCGGGTGTGAATTGATTATACCGGTCACGTATGAAAGCAACCCCAGAATTCGTGGATGACAAGCTCCATTTACGAAATTCGGCTGCGTGGTATTGACGAGAAGTTCCAGCGTGAAGGGAGGAAATGTTAACAGTAACAAACAAGAGAGGTCAACTGAGTAGAGGGGTTCGATTCCCACCTCAGCCATCCTGGAAGTGGTTTTCCGTGGTTTCCCACTTCTCCTCCAGGCGAATGCCGGGATGGTACCTAACATAAGGCCACGGCCGCTTCCTTCCCTCTTCCTTACCTATCCCTTCCAGTATTCCCATCCCTCCACAAGGCCCCTGTTCAGCATAGCAGGTGAGGCCGCCTGGGCGAGGTACTGGTCATTCTCCCCAGTTGTATCCCCGACCAAGAGTCTGAAGCTCCAGGACACTGCCCTTGAGGTGGTAGAGGTTGGATCCCCCGCTGTGTCCGAGGGAAAAGCCGACCCTGGAGGGTAAACAGATGATGATGATGATGATGATGATGATATTTCTTGTTTCATTACTGTATGTACTGTATCCTATATTCTAAAGGGTTAGTATAATGAATGTTATAATTAAAGTGATGCCGTAAAATATAGTTTGCTTCTATATTTTTAAGTACTGTTAAAAATAATATATTCAGTATAAGCCCGTAGATAGATAGGGTTAAATTATGTGCTATACATGCTCAAAAACGATATATCTCGAAATTTCAATAACTCGAAATAAAATTTAGCTCCTGAGGTGACTCGAGATATCGGGATTCCACTAAAATAAATAATAATCGTATGGCTTCAGCTACGGTGTGCAGACATTTCAATTTGACGCCATCTGGCTGTCTGCTCGTCAATTTCGACGTTCCGTTTTACTTTAGGCCCACTAGATGGCAGACCGAGTAAACCGAAACTCTCTTTGGCGGCTATGGCTGAGATTTAATGAATTTTGTCGGGTTAACACCAAATGTTTCACCAGAGATCTTTTACATGCCGACATCGTACGACATGGAGTGTCGAATGGACTTCTTTCCGCCCTTCAAAAATCCGACTACCTCTGCCGGGTTTGAACCCGCTATCTTGGGATCCGGAGGCCGACACTCTACCACTGATCCACAGAGGCAGCTATCGAGATTCCACTGAAGTTGTTTATTACATAAATTCTGCGGTCACGGACACCTATCTCTCTCTCTGCCAGGATAAAGTAAAATATAACGAATGCAAATAATAAAAGTGTATTAATTTATACGATGTTTTTCTGTGACTTCTTTCGAAGTCCATTGCAAGTTCGTTCCGTCAAGGACAATGAATATGGGACTAATTTCTAGATCGTTTGTTCCGACAGACGATGTTTACATCGTCCTCCCCTTCTTTGGACAAGTTGTACTCCAAGCTCTGAGAGACGTCCTGAATGATGCATGCTGTACTTGCACGTCTTAATGAAGATGGGGAGAATGTGAAGGAGGTGGCTCCTACTTTGCAAAACAATAACGTCGCTACAAGTCGAGTAACAACAAACTATGCAGGTAGTAAATTAGTAAAGTTGAATCCTTCTATTCAGCTGATGTAGAGCCTTTCATGAATAATTGTTGACAGTGTAATAAATAATTAAGAATTAGTTTATCTTCGGAAGTGAGGCATACACAAGCAAAATAAAGTGTTAGAGCTGCAAAAATAGCTCTTCCAAAGACAACATACTCTGCTGTCGCTTTAAAATATGCTCCTAATAGCGCGTCAGAGACAAGATGCAAATTCTAGTAGTAGTGTTGTACGGATATGGGCTTATTGCATGTCCGAAATATTATGTAATTCTCTCACTCTGTTTATCCAGGGGCTGCATGGCCGAGGCGGTAAAGGCGTGCTCGGTTCGCCCGGAAAGACGTGGGTTCGAATCCCCGTCAGGAAGTCGTAAAATTTAAGAAACGAGATTTCCACTTCCGGAGGTGCATATGGCCCTGAGGTTCATTCAGCCTACACCAAAAGTGAGTACCAGGCTAATTCCTGGGGGCAAATGCGGCCGGGCGTAGAGCTAACCACTTCACCCCATCACGTGGCGAGGTTAACAATGGTGGAAGCCTTTACCTTCCACCCCTCCAAGGGCGTTCATGGCCTGTACAGAGGTGACTTTGCTTTGCTCTGTTTATCCGTTCAGTCGAATACGTCTCTCGATCATACTAGGGATCATGTCTCTCCATTGAGCTCTGTTCTGTCGAACATCACTCAGTTTGGCGATAGTCATGCCAGTAGCTCCTTTGACACCATCCAACCAATGTAACCTTGAATTTACAGTTTCTCTTCTCCCACTCACAATCCTAGAATGACGTCACTTTCCGGGAAGATACCTCCCATTATGTCGCCAAATTAAGTTCGCTTTTATCTCGCTATACTCTCTTCCAAGTCGATTCATAGCTGCGCAGGATATTCTCAGCAGACGTCGCCAACAAGGAAGCTCAAATGCATCGAACCTTCTTCTGTCCGCTTTCTTTAGGGTCAATATTTTGCAACCATAACATTAGTAGCTATAGAAAAAACATGGCACTGAACATACTTCATTTAGATTTTTTCCCTTATTTACTTGCTTTACAAGATATTTTTCAAGCCTATCAATGCATTTTTTTACTCGTGCTAGCCACCACTTAGCTTCAGGAGTGATGTCACCTTCGTGATTATTATTTTTTTTTTTTGCTATTGGCTTTACGTCGCACCGACACAGATAGGTCATATGGCGACTATGGAATAGGAAAGGAAGAGGAGTAGGAAGGAAGTGGCCGTGGCCTTCATTAAGGTACAGTCCCAGCATTTGCCTGGTGTGAAAATGGGAAACCAAGGAAAACCATCTTCAGGGCTGCCGACAGTGGGATTCGAACCCACTATCTCCCGGATGCAAGCTCACAGCCGCGCGCCTCTAACCGCACGGCCAACTCGCCCGGTGTGATTCATTTTAGAAGCATGGAAAATTAAACTATTACAGACCAGTCAGCTTTAAACATGTTGCTTGTAAGCACTGGAATAGCATTCTTTCCTATTATATTAGACGTGTTTGCGAAATTGCTAACTGGTTTGATAGAAGGCAGTTCGGATTTCGGATATGTTATAACAATGAGGCTCAAGTTGCAGGATTCCAGCAAGGTATAGTAGATATAGATTCAGCAGGTTATTTATTTAGCTTAAGGTACACGTTAAGCCGGGCACAAATTGAGTAACATTTTGAAAAACAAATAATTTAAAAAACAGAATTTAAAAAATCAAGGTAAAACATTAAGAAGAAATCGAGAGAGATATGTGCAATACAGAAAAATAGAAAATATACGAAAACACAAAAACACAGAAATGATGAAAATTATATAAATTATATATATTAATTAACAAATTAAAAATGAACACTGAACTAGGGTGTCCGGTTGTTGCAGCCACTGAATAGCCGTGCTTGAAACTGTCAGAAGGTCGTCGATAGTTATGCGGAAGGTTTTTTGTGGGCATTTGAAGATGGTGTGTCGCATTGTTGGAAAGTTTTCACCACAGTCAGAGCTTGGAATAGGTCAAAGGTCCAAAGAATGAATCGCAGAGGCGCTTCTTCCATGCCCAGTGCGCACTCTGTTCAGTGGGACCTATGCACTCCGCGGGAGATAAAATCTGGGTGGGGGCTGCGTAGATCAAATTCGGCAGCAGGTCAAATGGACTGTATCGCTAAAGAACTATTCAAGCCTTCAGATAGGGTAAATCACGATTGGCCACTGATAAAAATGATGACTATTGGACTAGACAAGTGATTAAATGGGTAGCTACATTTCTAGAAAATATAACGTACAGAATTAGAATAGGCGAATAATTATCAGATCCTGTAACGATTAAGAAGGGCTCCGTATGGCAATATTGTTGGATCTTTACGTTTTTAAATGATATGAGTAAAGAACTGGGTCCACAGATAAGGCTTTTTGCGTAAAATGTTATACTGTATAGAGTAACAAACTAGTTACAAGATTGAGAGGATCTCCGAAACGACCTTGACAAATTTGTGAGATGGATGTCAGATACTGATAAACGGGGGAAATGTCAGGTTATATGTTTCATCGAGAGGAAAGGTTCGCTCACTTTTAATTACATTGATTATGTGAATGTACCTCATACGGTCTGCGTGACAGCACAAACTCTCAGCTCCAGAGTGGGAAGAATTAATCAATGGATGTTAAAATCCCTGAACCATTCGGGAATCGAACCTGGTAGCCCTTGGAGCAATATTCGTTAAGCCATGGATCCGGACAAATTCGTATCCTCATTTCGAGGTTGTCTGGCTCATTTCAGCCCTTAGTTTTTATTGACACTACTCGTGATGGCATGATTTTCTGGAGGCCATAGCATGTCTTATATGCATTGATGCACTTAATGAACGATTTTAGTTATTACGGGTCGTGAACCTGGTTCCTAGGTATTTGAAGATAATTTATACCGAGCGAGTTGACCACATTTTTAAAGTTGCGAGCTTGCATTCCGGAGATGGTGTGTTTGAATCCTACCGTTGGCAGCCCTGAAGATTTCTTTCCCATTATCACACCAGCAAAATGCTGAAACTGTACCTTAGTTAAGGCCACGGCTAGTAACTTTCCCATCTCAGCGCTTTCCCATCTTTACGTCGTCGAAAATCTTAGATACGTAAGTGCGGCATTAAACCCCTAGCCAAAATAAATAGTAGAAATAAAATCAGATGACCTATTTGTAAAAAAAGAAACAAAATTTTAGTACCTAATGGATGATCTGATTTGTGACAGGACTAACTAAATGCCCATAATACCAGGTTTCCCGCCAGCGCCTTACTTTCCACGTATAGATGTCTCCCATGCATTTATGATGAACGGGAAACCTGATGTCTGATTTTCACAGGGGTATGACTGCCTACAGGCAGGTTACGTCAGAATGTGAAGAGGTAACAACCGGATGGCTGCTCGTTGCATATTACTCAGCATTGCCCATAAGATGGGTACCCTTGCATGCGTTTTCGAACGCATAGTGGTAGGATGGTATTCATTACATCAGCAGTACCGTTGCTGTCAAAATAGCAGGTATCTTCAACAACTGTGAATACAATGACATCATTTTAATCTATGGAGAATCAGGTCGAAATAATGCAGCCGAAGCTCGCAGACTGTATACGCACGAGTTTCTAAATAGCCGCCTGTCTTCTGTACACGTATTTTGCCAAACAAATTTGCGATTAAGAGCAAATGGATTGTTCAAAGCACTTACCGCAAATAAGTGACTCTTAGATAGAGTGGATTGTCTGTACGTGTATAAATCAATGTATTATTAAACGTTATTTTCTGAATCAGTGGCGTGTTTACAAATGCACCCTGTTACAGAACGTAAGTAGTAAAATGACTGCCATTTGTTTCATATCTGAAATACAGCATCCTGCAGTGCTCCTTTATATACTAGAGATTAGGCATCCCTTCCATCACTAGTGCATGCAGCACACTTACACGTAGTACGTACGGGGCTGGAGAGACACTTGGTATTTTTTTAAGTGGATTCCAAATTTAGTTAATCCATACATAATAGTAGCCACCATATTGAAACGATTGATTTGAAAATTAAGACCAGGCTTGTTTAATAACAGAAAACTTGTCAAATATCCTCATATTTTAGATTGGTTGTGTAGATTTGGTGTGATTGAGCGAGAAATGAAAGAATGCTTTCTCATTTTCGTTTTAATGTATTTTAGTATTCTGAGGTATGTGTACAACAGATCACCGTTTTTTATTTTAGCGAAATAGCCTTACAGGTGCCCATAATTTGGATATTCCGTGTCCCCTCCCATTTATAAACGCCACGCCCTCCTCTAACTGCACGCTGGATTTTATTCCTTGATAACCTTCTAGGTAATGCAAGTGCACATGCAGTGAATATCGCTTCGTTTTGAAGGTAATTTGTTGCTTATCTCTTGGTGCTACTGTCAGCAATGTGTCATGTCGCTGTATTTGTTTATATTCGAAAAGTTTGGTGCATGTTGTGAGATATCGTTACTTTGAGTGTTTACTTTAAAAATGCCGAGTATTAAAAAGTTTGGCAGAAGTAAGTGCCGTGGGAATCAATATAAGAACCGCAAGATGTGCTTGAAGGTTGAAGTTGTTGCTATCGGGAGTAGTGAGTATTTACCCGCCAATCCCATAACCTCAAACAAAAGTGAGGCATTTTTGCAAATAATTTCGAAAGTAACATAGTTTCCATTTGCAGGGTGTCCTTGGGAAAGGCCCCAATATTAACAGAGGTGGCAGCACGCAACAAACAAACGAAAAATTATCCTATAAACATTGATCGTAAACAAAAATTTGGAACTTCCTTCAAGGATGCCGTGTGTATTTTGAAACGAAACATAGTCATGTGATAGTTTCCGCTGACAATGTTTGTGCAAATGTTCATGAAATTCCACTCAGTATTTTATATGAGAGATCTTTTACGAAGGAAGACATCCAGACGCCATTTCATTATAAGGATTTAGCAATTGATGAAACTGTCCAGCAGTTACTCTAAATAAGAGATATTGTTCTACAGGCTGGGTTCTTAAATTGAAGAGGAATGCTATTATATTATTATATCCGTAAGGAGGTCGAGTTCAGGAAGGTGTAGTCTCCATGGGAGGCGACAGTACATGCTGGTTATGGACTATATTGCGTTACACAAGAAAGTGGAGGGAGAAATTGGAAGAAAATCAGAGGATATGGTGTGGATACTCAACAACAAGAGGTTTCAATTGTATTGAACGTTTTTTATAGTCTCATCTCATTCCCTGCAGGGAATAGCAGTAAGAAAATCCCTGAAGAAATTTAATATTTATTTATTTATCTTGGGGAAAGCACTGCAAATATTGTGCAATATAGAGAAAGAGGGGAAATGGACAGTTGAAAAGAGAGGGATACAAAGCAATGGTCGAATCGAACGGGATTCGCTAGATTGGTTTCGGCTGTAGAACATGCTTTCTGTTATTTCTTACGACATACTACAGTAGTTGTTGAAACAAACCTGTTTGGGTGTTATTTCAATTGAAAGTTCAAATTCAATACCGGTTCATGCACAGAGAGTAAAATATAAGAGCGTGTAAGTCACTGTGGCGCCTAAAAACCGCTATATGATAATATTTCAGCTTATAACCCTGACCAGAAAGGATGTGTCATCTAAGATTCAGTATTACATGAACTATATCAACGAATTCTCGCTCCAAGTGATAAATGTGCTGCGGGTCAGTATTTCTACCACCAATTCATAACGGTATTTCGAGGCCCTGCGACGATATATAAAATTGACTTTCTGTCCCCACTTATGAAATATTACGCTGGTACTTAGTTTTGAAACATACGGATAACAAATGAGTTCAAATCTTTCGAAAATTCATTATAAGGGATAGATTGGTTTGTCATAACTCCATGAAGGCCAAAATCACCCAAGCTCAGCATCAAAGTTCGTATGAAAGATGAGATGGCCCATCGTCGTGAGGCGAGTTCCCTGTGCTACTTTTGCTCTTGCTCAGCATATCCACCGCCCCGGCGGCGGTAAATAACATTCCAACTAGATACATAATTTCTACAATGCCTATCATGAGGTAAAATTCTACGTCAAAACCTGCCCCGTTCAAGTTTTTATCGGTATGTAGAAATATTTAAATTTCAAAATCTGCCTTGACAATCGAAACTTATAGTCGAAACTCGCCAAATCATGTATGACTGGCAGTAAGATGACGGGAATTAGGAAATGGGGCATGTCATCATCCAGATAACAGCAACTCCTAACTTTGACTGGCAGTAGGAAAGGTGCCTGTCATTATAATGAAAACTCATCAACTGCAATGTGTCTGGAAGTAGGAAAGGGGGCCTGTCATTTCAACGAAACAGTTCGATTGAGACTGGCAGTAGACAAGGTTCCTGCCATTGTAAAGAAATTTATCAACTCGATTTTTAATGGCAGTGTGGGAGTGAGCCTACCGTTATCATCACAACTCCACATCTCGCACAATACACGGGAAAGAACGTATAGAGACCTCCCCGTGGTGTTCCTTCGATAACGCTCAGAGATATGCAGTTTAAGGAAATCTCACTAAGCGCGTGTACAGTAATTTACGAAATCCGTATACAATGTTGAGTACCGTAGCGAAGTACGGGTATATTTGCTATATAACATTATAACTGAATTCAAGCAGTATGACCAACAGACTCAAAAGATAAATTAGATTATCGTACTACATCACGTTACTCACACCAGAGTTAGAGAATTGACTCCTGTAATTATTCTAATAATCTTGATCCCCTTCATAACGTTCCGTGATAATTATTCTTCTTATTATATTGACATAAGTATGTCTTATGGCGGGGGGTCACCCGAAAATTTCCGTAACGTAACGTGACAAATTGTATGACACAAGTGTAACCATATCAACCGTGTAGGCAGTGATGTAAAATGTGGATGGATTCAGACAATGTTACCTAGCAAGCCGAGCAGACTCTGTCTTAAATGGCTGGTTGCCATCTGATATCAGCAGCAGTTGATGGAGGACCATGACCGGAAGACATATTTATGATCATTTGATGTTCGCGAAAGGAAAACTGTTCTTTCCTTCTTCTGCCTCGCATGCCATATCTTCATTGGATGTCGGCCGTTATCATTACGATTTGCTGTTTTAAATTTTTTAACTTGGCGGTGCTCGTTACATTCGAGTCACGCAGGTCTTTTAACGAAGATATTAGTCTTGTTTCAAGGCCTATTATTCCGTCAGCCCCAGAAGCTCTTAATTTGGAAACGTGGGTTAGTGACACCGGGTCCCTTTGCTGAGTCCTTCCAGTACTTCAAATTACCTGTGTCGGGCCCCTCACTTTCATTTATGCTATCCGACCTCCCTTGGTCAACTCTTGCTCTTTTCCGACGACGACCGTATAAGAGTACTTGAGGCCGAGGGAACCTTTCATCTTCATGCCCTTCGTGGCTTTCGTCTTTCTTCGGCCAAAACCTTCATTTCTCGAAGTGTGGGATTCCTTCTATTGTTTCCCTTCTGATTAGCGTTAATAGAGGATGGTTGCCTAGTTGTACTTCCTCTTAATGCAATAATCACCGCAATACCAGTCTTCTTCCCTTAGTTCTACCCCTTATGATAATTTGGAGCTAATGGTAGCTGGTGCTTCTCATTATGTGTCGAAAGATTTGCTACTCTATTTTCCTCCTGTCATTATTGGATGACATTCCTTTCGTACATCCTATATGAAATATTTGCATGTAGTGTGAATATTTTTGAGAATTATTGAATTTTTCCCCAATCAATATTAGTGACACATTTCTTTGATGAGAATAAGTTGTCAGCCCCCCTTAAAATATGATTGAATTCAATCTTAATATATTTTTCATCTAGTTTTATATGTACGAAAAGTGCTGCGAATCTCTAGATATAAGTACCAGACCCTGATATTCAGACAACACAGAAATGAAAGTATGTACATTTCTCAATATTTCCTTAGTTTAAAAAGTAGTTTCATCATCGACATGCGATGAGTCTCTCCATTAACCTTTACAGAACGAGCTGACTATACATTGCTTATTACAACCCTGGCGAAAGAGATCGACTGGTAATACAGTACCAATGGTTGAACTAGTTAAGGAGACTCCCTGTCGACATTTCGTCTACTAAAGTAATTTAGACATTTACAAAATATGATTTCCAATTCAAAATACCTTTCGTTTAACATTTACATGTGCAAAACTGTGCTTTACTTAATATTATTTGGAATGAAACCATACAGAATTTGTAATACGAACCTCTTGTGGACTTATGAACTGAAAACTGCAAAATATGCCACGATAGCATTGATGCATTTCACCACACCATCTGGTAAACAGCTGAAGGAACGAATAAATCGGATAACACACAGACAAACACAAATATAAAATCAATACTGTTCAGTAGGGGCATCAAATACACAAATTGAGGTACGACTGATATGTACCTCAACTTGAGGTCACCATAGATCTCCGTCAAGCAAGATCCACCATGGATGAGTGACCGCTTAATTGTTTTACTCCGGTGTTAAGAAAAAAATACGACACATATAAAACACTTGTACTATAAATACGACCTCAAAATCATTAACAGTAACCTAACACTACACTAAGAAATACACTGACTGACAGAGCAAATGCAACACCAAGGAGGAGTGGTTCGAAAGGGATGAAAGTTGGGGAAAAAACAGAGTCGGCACGGAAGAATAATTGATATTTATTTCAAACCGATATGCAGGTTATACAATGCGCACGGCATCGACTCAGTAGGATGTAGGACCACCGCGAGTGGCGATGCACGCAGAAACACGTCGAGGTACAGAGTCAGTAAGAGTGCGGATGGTGTCCCGAGGGATGGTTCTCCATTCTCTGTCAACCATTTGCCACAGTTGGTCGTCCGTACGAGGCTGGGGCAGAGTTTGCAATCGGCGTCCAATGAGATCCCGCACGTGTTCGATTGGTGAGAGATCCGGAGAGTACGCTGGCCACGGAAGCATCTGTACACCTCGTAGAGCCTGTTGGGAGATGCGAGCAGTGTGTGGGCGGGCATTATCCTGCTGAAACAGAGCATTGGGCAGCCCCTGAAGGTACGGGAGTGCCACCGGCCGCAGCACATGCTGCACATAGCGGTGGGCATTTAACGTGCCTTGAATACGCACTAGAGGTGACGTGGAATCATACGCAATAGCGCCCCAAACCATGATGCCGCGTTGTCTAGCGGTAGGGCGCTCCACAGTTACTGCCGGATTTGACCTTTCTCCACGCCGACGCCACACTCGTCTGCGGTGACTATCACTGACAGAACAGAAGCGTGACTCATCGGAGAACACGACGTTCCGCCATTCCCTCATCCAAGTCGCTCTAGCCCGGCACCATGCCAGGCGTGCACGTCTATGCTGTGGAGTCAATGGTAGTCTTCTGAGCGGACGCCGGGAGTGCAGGCCTCCTTCAACCAATCGACGGGAAATTGTTCTGGTCGATATTGGAACAGCCTGGGTGTCTTGCACATGCTGAAGAATGGCGGTTGACGTGGCGTGCGGGGCTGCAACCGCTTGGCGGCGGATGCGCCGATCCTCGCGTGCTGACGTCACTCGGGCTGCGCCTGGACCCCTCGCACGTGCCACATGTCCCTGCGCCAACCATCTTCGCCACAGGCGCTGCACCGTGGACACATCCCTATGGGTATCGGTTGCGATTTGACGAAGCGACCAACCTGCCCTTCTCAGCCCGATCACCATACCCCTCGTAAAGTCGTCTGTCTGCTGGAAATGCCTCCGTTGACGGCGGCCTGGCATTCTTAGCTATACACGTGTCCTGTGGCACACGACAACACGTTCTACAATGACTGTCGGCTGAGAAATCACGGTACGAAGTGGGCCATTCGCCAACGCCGTGTCCCATTTATCGTTCGCTACGTGCGCAGCACAGCGGCGCATTTCACATCATGAGCATACCTCAGTGACGTCAGTCTACCCTGCAATTGGCATAAAGTTCTGACCACTCCTTCTTGGTGTTGCATTTGCTCTGTCAGTCAGTGTACAATAATCTCCTGTTGAGCAACATTTATCTGGATGGTTAGCCACTTACACAAGTACTACATGGTGATTTTCTGCAATAGAAGCTTCACTCCTTCAGCCTGAAGTACTGTAAATGCAAATACTCAGGTCTTGCAGTGTAGACAGTAAAATGGTCGAACGCATGAACAAAACTTCCAATAATATTCCACTGTCAGAAGACGAATAATTCGCTCACCGTGTCCGTCAGCCAACCTCCTCCATTGTACACTTCTTCCTGGAAAGGAGGGGAGAAAACAACATTATGGGTCGCTATATGTGCATTCTCGCCAAAGTTATCCGTGCCTAAAAAGGGTTAAACCAATGTTACTCCTTATTCAAGTTTTACTGTTTAAACAATGGTGATTACTTAGTATAATGCATGGTAGAGGTTCCCTAGCTGTAGCAGATCTCATTTTTCCGCCACGCTGGCGGTCATTCATAAAGTTACATGTGCAATTAGAACAAAGTGCGTTACCATGCTGACTCGTTCAACACGAGGTATTAAGGCTGTTGTTCTGTTCGTAATGCCGTTCGTCTCCTGAGGCAAACCTAGATATATTACGTAATTATATCAACACCTAGAACGGAATACGACCCATATCCTTGGGAAAGAACTATAATATCCATGCATTTTTGTTTAAGGAAGAAGTCTACATTGTTTTGTCATTTCCTTCCCTTTCGTAATATAGTACACAATAGTGAAATACCAAGACACTACTCTGTGCATTGTGAAGGGTTTAAGGACTTGAAAGATATGTGCCATAATTACTGTGCCAGAGACGGTAAACGAATTGTCACCCACGGGAAAGTAGAATCAGAGTGAGACTTTTGCAGAGCACTATTTCTGTGTTGAAATGAACACCCAATAAGCGGCATTTAGGAGTGTTTCGACAAGCGCGTTAAGGGACTTCAGAGTTTGCATAATTCATTTATGCTGGTAGATGTGCTTATTTATTTATTTAATCGTATGGTGATTTTATACAATATATATACACAAGGCAAAATCAAACTTTAAAGTCCATCCTTCTCAGCCATTCAGATAAACCAGGTGTGAGAGCGAACAAATCATCAGGAGTGCCTAGGGTACGAATGAAGAGGACAGGGTTGGACCAGGTGCTCAATCACCTGTTCTTCAAGGTTACGATGTTCAGTCATGATTGCTTGATTGATAAGTATGAATTCTGACATTCTAATTCATTACCATCTGCAATTGGCCATGTAACCTTCAAAACAAACGAAAAGTGAACCAAGTATGGTACGATACTCACATGATGAAAATAGAATATCTCCTACGGGTAAAAGTGACAGAAAATACGAAGGCGAATCAAAAAGTAAGTTATACTTCCAAGTTACGGCCATTTATGAAACCACCTACACTCAGCAACACAGATATGACAACATGCTCACTTTTGTTCCCCAAGGGAATGTAAACATATTACGGAACGGTCAACCAACATTTCTATTTCGGATGCGTAGAAATCACCTCCAGCGATATATAACCCCCTGGAGACAGCTGCTACAGTAGTCCACTGGAGTGAAAAAGTTAAAATCACACGAGTTGCATTATCGTGAAACAAAATCACACTGGCGCTCAATTTTACGAAATCTTCATAAATGGCCATAACTTGGAAATGTAAATTTTCTACTCATTCGCCCTTGTAGATTTAACCACACGGTTCCACTTACTGTCAAGGCTACGGAGTTCTTAAGTACAAGCTTACGATACGCCAGTGGCGTCCATGGCCCTTTTAAAGATCATTTAGTTTGTTTTGCTTGTGCGTATGTGTTCATTCTAATATATCCACGTAGGAAACTGGCTGGCTGAGGGGTGGGCAAATATTGCAGAGTCTTTTGACGAAATGTTCTACAGCAGTGGTACGGCTTCCACATCTCCGATTCTTAGACTCTTCAATAAAATTGGTAGGGACCGCTACCAAGTGAGCACGTCTCTTACTTCGTAGCCCCTCTAAACAATCTCCAATCCATCAGTCTAACGGCAGCTCATCTCCAGTCTTTCCCACAGATAATCGTTTACGTCATGTTTATCAGTCAAAATTGGAAAATTTTAAACATTCCAATTTCGATGAAGAAACGCAGCTTTACTTCCAAACGGTAGTGCTTTGAATGCCACCTCTAACCTGAGATTTGTGTAAACACAAAAGTGACCATTATTAAGAGCCATGCTAGTGCATTGTACACTATTCCCTCTCACTAGGAAATGAGACGTCTGATCAAATAACATGGAGAGTCAGAAGGAAATTAAACCATTCAAACCTACTCTGGCTACGTCTGTAGCTGTGAGGGCCTAAGGCAATCCTTTCCTCACTATTAACTTGGATCTCATTGTACTCTCGTATATCTCATTAATGATTACACCAAAGCAAACAAAGTTCTTCTAAATCACCCTTGAAGGGCCTGGGCATTTATTCGGAATGTTCTGTGAAAGCTGTGTACTTATATATATATATGTATGTTTAAATCAGAGGGAAACAGTGACAAATAAGCCGAAACGTATTAGAAATTAGTAGTTTGATAATAATAATAATAATAATAATAATAATAATAATAATAATAATAATAATAATAATAATAATAATAATAATAATAGTAATAATAATAATAATAATAGTAATAATAATCGTTTCTTCGATCAGAAAAGTACAATAAGTTGCTATTTTAGTGTTGGAAGTAATGCACATTTGTCAGATTTCAGCGAAATGCGTTTGTACAATCCATAAAAAAGGTGCAATGAATTATAAACAGGTCCTACTTTGTGTGAGACAAATATGTAATAAATACAGAGCTTTGATAATCTCGCCAAACAGTGTCAGTATCTGTACCATGCAAAATATAATGATAGATAATGGCGAACTCTGCAATTGCGAGGAAAAAGGGTTATCCGTTGTCCATCGTACGATAGAAGCAAGAAATCAAGGGTGAGTTGTGGGTCTATAACAGCCGTAATAATTTTTTTCAATTCCTTGCAGTTAAATGTCACCAACTCAGACAGGATGTTGGCGGCGATAGTATAGGAAATAGCTACGACTGGGAAGAAAGCATTTTTGCGACGAACCTGCATGTTTTATGGAGGCGATAGGGGAGGAAATAGCTTGGACTGGGAAGAAAGTGAACGTGCTATTAATTAAGGTATAGCCTCAGCAATTTACTGTTGCGAAAATGGGAAAACACGGAAAACCATCTTTAGGGCTGAAAACAGTGGGGTTCGAAGTCACTAATTCCCGGAAGCAAGCTCACTGTTACGTGACTGAAACCTCGCTGCCAACTCGCTCAGTAGGGGAAGAAGTGATTTTTCTGTCCCAATTAAGGTTCAGTCCCAGCATTTCACTGGCGTAAGAATTCGAAAAGAGAAAATGTGTTCAAAATTGTCGATAGTGGAATTCCATCCTAGTATCTCCCAAATGGGAGCTAACAGGAAAGCGGGGTCGTTCGCGGTAGCGAAAACATTGGAACGTCCGTAAAACACACAAACACTAACTCGATTCTGACACGACATAAAACTGGAAGTTGGGAGGTACTCCAGAGGGGTCATCAAACTCACTGATGATGTCCGTTCCTGTACAGATTAAAACGCACATTTCTAGCTTTTCAGTCAAGCAACTTAGGGATATGTGCTACGAATTTTAGGTAAATAAAATATCGATGGCCTCGTGCACAAACGTTGTATGTCCAAAAATCATGATTCTGAGAAAACTCAAATTGAAAGTTTATGAAGTTGCAGTTATTTACGACAAATAATATAGCTGTAGCCAGTGTTACTGATCTGTAGATTATTTCTTTGCATTTCAACAATCGAATCACATTCTTGTACCTCAGTAAAGGAATTATTCACTATATTTTAATGGAAGTTCTTGACCTACAACATTTGGCACTAACAATGTGAAGGAGAACTTCAAGGCACAAACGTTGTATTACTCAAAGGAATTGATTTCAACATCATTTTTCATAATTTATAATTAAATGATTTTATTTTCTTAATAGAATCACAAGGTATGAACAATAAGTAATTAAATAAAGTTAACTAATCACTGTTCAGTTACAAATATGTCTGAAATCCTTCAAAAGAGTGTCCGGGACATATAATATTTGTGCTCCATCAAGGCAGTAAGAACTTGAAATATTTTCAACAGAAAAATAGTATGTCCGGACATACAATATTTGCACCTTCATGTGAAATGAAAACCAAATGGACATATCTAGGCTAAAGTTATTATACGAGGCATACAAGATTCGTGAAGTATAGTTGTTGATTTAACTAGGACATGGAATATTTGTACCTTGGAAATCAGCATGTTCCCTTTTATTTTGACATACTATAATTGTTAATTAGCTAGAAATGTTTGAGAGACATCCAAATATGGTGTTAACTCCAAACTGGCCATAAATGAATATAAAATTTTTGTGCACTAAACCATCGGTATAATAAATTATGAGAATAATTTTATTTATTCCTAAAAATTGCCATCCTTTTCTTAATCATTCGCCAATGTGAGTTAATGCAGAGTTTCACGTAAGGCCTTATAACTACATTCAGTGTGGACACTTTTCAAGAAAATAAAAAAATGCCTGAAGATATTGAACTAAGGAACACATTACAGAAATCTTTATGTAAATAAGTTAATTTGGCTAGGATTTGATTCAAAAAGAAAAGGAGTAAAGACAGGGCTTTTTCCAGAACAGCATTTAGGGCGGGAGTGATTTTTGAAATTTGTTTTTTATTTTGATACAGCTGTCCAAGATCCATAATTTGAAATCTTTCCGGGTTCTTTAGCCCTTCAACTTTCGGTACAATTTTAGAAATTGCTTAATTTTTACGTTCTTCGTCGTATGGGAGCGCCTGCTTTGTCTGCTAAGCAATATTTTCAGCATTATACTCTGCAGGACATACCTAAAAATTTCAAGTAGGTACACTGAATATACAGCTCGAGTATGTAGTTATGTGGTTTATTTTGGTTACTTTTCGTTAACTTCAAAACAACGAGCTAGCTTCCTTGATGTTTTTTCCAGTTCCAATATTCTTATTATCCTGGGTAATATACAATAATTTCTATCAAGGTAAGGTAAGGGTGTATTCTGTCCGAAGACAGGTCCAAACCTCCGCAGAGGTGTGCCTGAGCCGGAGTTTAAGTACTGTTGGAAGATCAGAAGAATGCACATGCCCGGTGAGGGACGGGGCGAAGGGGTTTTCACCAGCAGAGCCAGTGACGCAACGGTTACCATAGCAACTGTGCTACTATCCAGGCGACTTTATATTATCTTCTGCTGGCAGCTCATCACTCTTGTCAGTTGTAATCCAGCAAACTGCAAAGTGTGAGTCAATGTTTTCGTGTAGCAGATACGAGCAGATAAGAACCTAACTATCTGGGCAGAAAAGGAAGTTCGTGCTTGCAGGCCACATTCCTCATTCTTGCATTCTTCTCATCTCGACACAGTACGTGTCTACGAAGATTTTCCATTTTTTGGCCGACAGCTTCAAGTGGCAACAGGTGTGCTTGAATTTTATGCTCTGTACAAATCGCACTCTATGTCTTCGTTTGAACCATCTATCTTCCAGTTTTCCTCCATACAGGATGCTTCGCCGTGTAGAATAACGAAGCAAGTGGCAAACCAAACTTCTTTTTCTCATATTGAAGATTTCAACCAAGGTGCGTGTCTGATTTGCACTTCTGAGAGCGTTCTCATTTGTGACAGAGTCATTCCAAGGAATTCTTAGGAGCCGGTGCCAGCACCACATCTCATAGGCCTAGAGTTTCAGCACTAGTCCAGTAGAGGATCATCAAGAATGGGAATTTGTTCACAGGGACTTGAAGACAACATTTTGAGAGGCATAACTATCCGTAATTAAATTATATGCGATGTACAGGTTGTTATTGATGATGCTGATGATGATGCTGGTTGTTTTAAGGGGCCTGACATCGAAGGTCATCGGCCCCCAGTTTGTTATTCTCAAATTGAAATGAAACATAGGAATTTATAAGTTGTTTGATAGGTTACACTAAACGAGTTCATAGGTTCATAGCTTATAACCGGAGTCTGGATGTTTAGGCTGTAATAGTTTAGAGTGCAAACTTACTAAAACAAATAATAAGTAAACTCTACCTGGATAACAGTTCAGCTATGAGGTTTGTTTAAACAGTAGGGTCGCGAGCTATTAGGACCCCTAAAGCTTATGTTAATCTCGCTACACTGCGGAAGAGCAGGTAGATGACACTTTCTAACAGATAAGTTATGTAGTTTGAATTTATTCTAACCTATTACTGCCTAAACATCCGGATTCCAGATATAACTGATTACTGGTACACTCAGACGGTTTCATTAGGACTTCCCAGAAATAGCTGCCGTCTGTTTGAATTTGACGGATCTCTCGTCGCCCCTCATGTTACATCCTGCTATTAGAGATGAAGTCAATTCAATGCTTTTCCATCTTTCACTTTCAAAACTGCACACCGTTCCCTGTTGCTCATACCACCAACTTTTGAAACCAGTATAAAGTTGCAAAGCTGCGCACATACAGCTCAGATGCACGATGTACTAGATGTCACTGAACACGTAGGCACCTAAGTAGTAGTAGTACTAGGAGTATTTTCATTATTATTCTTATTTTCTACTTATTCTTCCTGGCTTATGCCAGTTTACTTGGGGTCGCAACTGTATATCAATCAAGTCCACTTTAACGTTCGGATGCCTTTCATGACATGTTTCTATAGTTGCTTGCAGTATGATACTTTGTATAAAGACTAACATTAACACCCAACTCAGTTCAAAATCGCATCCCGGCTGGGAGACAAACCCGGGAACCTCTGCACTGAAGGTAACTACGCTGAACATCCTGCTGAAAAGCCGGACGTTTGTTTGTGGAAATATCATGTCAAACCTACAGTAATTTTTTACATAACTAGCCAAATAATTATTACAAAATTTTTACATGGGGAGCCACTTGTTTCTCAAAAATTTGGTCACGGTTCGAATCCCAGCCAATGAAAGGGAACTATTGAAATACAAACCACATCTCTTCGGTTCGGATTCAACGTGAGACTGTGTCTACTGTGATTACGATCACGTTACCACCAGTCATGTAAAACTAGAAGCTTGCATGTATTTCCACTACAGTTAAATTAAAAAGAGCATAAAAATATTGTAAGAAGAGACAATATTATTTTGCTAGATTCATTGTTTGATTGGACGAGGTACTAACGATATCAACGGTAAATCATTTATAATGTCTTTCACAAAAAATGGTTAGTGAAAAAAAAACAACAAACGCGAACGCCATACCATGCTGGTACAAAGTACAGTTTTCGTGTTCTATTTGTCTACACGCTATCTGGATGAAACAACGTGTAGGGTGAGAAGGAAATTAAACCATTCATTACTCATCTAGTTACCTTTGTAGTTGTGAAAACGTCTGACATTCCTTTCTTCCGTTCTCCTGCATTTCATGTCCGACCAGTATAATATTTATTCGATCTTCTATGATCAGACGTTAAATCAGGATTGCTTCACGTGTTCCTACATTTATTCGGAGCCAAAATTAACTTCTTCCAACTCATCTGAAATTTGTCTTTCCATTATTCTGTATATAATCTGTGTCCTATTCTTTAACAAGAATTGACCCATAGTAACTGGAGATGTTTAAATACACACTTACCGTCTTACTTATAAAAAGTCCTTATACAGTTATTTAACTCTTGTTTAGAAAGCGTTTTACATTTTTCTTACTAAGAAACGAGGTATACGCATTGTATTACTATACAGCACGTATACACTCGTTACAAGGCGTAGGAATCTATTCCTGCAGTTCACTGACGTATTTCGCACGTTCACCGCCTTTGTGATCGCTTCTGCTGGTTATCTACGAGCAAAACTTTCCGGAAAGTCGCACAGTAGCACGGCATATCGAAAAGGCAGTGGCAACACTAAGTGAGACAGCTGGAAATTGGCTTATACTGATATCAACATTTCTTCAGCTTGCTTGTGCAATGAACGCCAAAAAAGAAATGGAAAGGCTTAAGAAAAATCAATAGCTCCTAACTGGGATAGTACGGAAAACGCAAGCAATTGTAATTGAATCGGCGAGTTGAAAAGTATACACATTCCAAAATCCTTACTTTTCAGGAGAAAGGAAAACCTGTTTTGTAGCTAAACGAAAGGTTTGATCAAAAAAGCTTCTATTAGGCATTTATGCATCATATTTCTTCGTATTCAACTACGAAGTCTGGAAATCATATTACGTATGGCTTTCAAGTTATGCCATTTTTTATCTCGAGGAATATGTCCCATTTTATAGGTACTCAGATTTGAGAAAGATCTTTGTAGGGGCAGATAATGTACAATAAACTCGCAATTTCAAAAGTCGATTAAGCAGTAATACATTATTACACAAAAATACGCCCAACCATAATTTATTTTATAGTTATTCATTGCCATTCCGTCTCTTTAAAGTGTTTTACTTTACGAAGATGTCTAGGCTCCATAACCTCTGAAAGGTGTATGTCTTCTGATATTTAATATATCATGAAGATCATCAACGTTATCGTCCATTCTTTCAATGTGTGTTCAATGTTAAATGGATAAGTTGAATATTTCACTACGATTATATTACTATAGACAATAAATACCACGAAAATAAACTGCTCACTCGTTTCTTTTTCCGCTACTCACTGTTATACAACGCTTATACCGTACAAGGGTCCTGGTCTGTATAAGCAATTCAATGAATAACTACAACAGATGTATACATAGGAGGCTTATACACGGTTTATTAGTAACGAATTTCACATAAACGGTGTATAAACCTTGTATAAAAGTTATACACCGTTTATTAGTAAGACGGTTAATGTTTACGGTACATTGATCAGAATTTTAATTTCTCGTAATTGTCAGTTTGCATTTGGGAGTTAGTGAGCTCTAACCCCACTGTAGGCAGCCCTGAATATGGTTTTTAGTAGGTTCCCATTTCCTCACCAGGCAAATGCTGGGGTTGTACCATGTTTGATTTCTTAGCTTTCCAAGCCCTTTCCTATCACATCATTACCATAAGAGCTTTCGGCGTCGATGCGACGTAAAGCAAAATGTAAACATATATATTAGGAGATTGTTGTCAAATCAAGGCTGTTAGGTTTATCATTCGAAAAACTAGAAGCAAATTACCTGAACCCCCTTAGAAATTAACTACATGAAAATAATTAAAATAATAACAGTTACAAGCAAACCCGTCGTGCAGCAGAATGTTAGAGCCTTGGCTGCCAAGACGACTGCTGCCGATCCAGATGGTTTAAAGACACTGGAGTGCTCCATGGTGTGTTCAGCATGATGATATCCTAACTTTCTGACCGGGTCCACTGTTTCTCGTAACAGACTTTTTCACGTGACTGAGCTAACCCCGTTCGAGCGCCAAGTCTAGGACTGAAGTCGTTGAATGAGGAGGGAATCGAGACCAAGTCCTTTGGATAAGAGGTAAGCGCGCTATCATTACACCACAGGAATGAACCAATAACCACATCAATAATAAAAGAAGAAAAACCAAGGAAATTTGATAGTAAAAATGATTCAAATTTAGAGGAAAAAGAGTAAATGTTATCATTCAGAAGTAAATTAGGTATATGTAATAAGCTACTAAGGAGAATAAAAAAGGTACGATTTCTATAATCAGTTTCTACGCATGAAGCGAAGAAGAAACAGAGATAAAAACCAAGGCTTCGACGAATGCTCGTTAATGGAGAACAGCGCAACTGACTCATAGTTTAAATTCCTCTCGTGCTGATGAGTGTAATGAGATAATGAATGAGGTACAATTCGGTGAATGGGGCGTTTCAAATTCCATCTCACAGCGGATGAATTCCTTGTTAAATATCTGCAATATAGCGGATAGTTCGTAATTTAAAGCCGAGACTCTATGCTATGATAATTTAAAACTCAGGCACGGGAGAAATTAAATGAAGCTTCATTGAAAAAGCAATGCTGACAATCGATGTTAAAACATCCATGTGTTTATGCATTTTTGTAAACTCCAGATTCCTTTTTTGAACTTCTTTTTCTGTTGGTAGTGGTTTGGGGTTTTGACTGCACAAGGCTAAAAAAGGGGTAGTATTTTGAAGGTAACTACTGTGCCCTTAATAAAGGCACGGCCGCAGCATTTGAATGGTATGAAAAAGAGAAACTATATAAATCTGTAATATATAATCAATAACCAATACAAAAAAACTTCGTGACCAAACCGTGCAGCCAACTCTTTCGGTATTTACAGCAGCTATGGGCTCCAAATTCTATACAGATATCTCTCAAAACCCAGGTAAATAAATTAATTTTTATTATTAACAAGTACATCGAAATTCGGATTTATTCTGGTGGCAGTGATCATTTATAGTAGTGTGATAATGAAGTAATGTTAATAAATTATTAGCAGACAAGAACTATAAAGACTAGAGTACAAGAAGCATTTCCATGGAAAGAAAATATTACAAGCAGTGTTACTAGTTTAACACTAACTAAATTGTTAAATAAAAAATGGATCACTCCAGGAAGAGTAGCTAAGTTTTTTCTGTATTTTAAAAAACATGTGGCAGAAAGAAATAAGAAGAGATTAACAATAACTGGAAGTAATGCCATTGTTAGTAGGTAAGGTAAGGGTTATTCTGCCCGAAGGCAGGTCCGAACCTCCGCAGAGGTGCTCCTGAGCCGGAGTTTATTTGCGGTAGGGTGGCCAGTTCCATTCCGCTCCTCCATTCCCTTACCCCCACCAACAGCGCTTGGCAACCCATCCAACTCCTGACCATGCCCAATGTTGCTTAACTTCGGAGATCTCATGCGATCCGGTGTTTCAACACGGCTACGGCCGTTGCCATTGTTAGTAAATGTGATGTTGATGAGTGTGATGAAAGACAAGTAAACTGGAATTATAAGTTGTAAAATGAGGAATGAGAGGTAACATGTAAACAGAATAGTGCACTAAGTAGAAACATGAAGACAATGTAAGACCTAAGTTCAGCAGAGATGTAATATGATGACTGTACAACAAGTGGTAGTGGATCGTGTCAAGAGAGGTAGACGTGGAATGTTATGACTTGCTGTGTCAGTCAGGTGAGATAAAGGAGGATACTTACCTCCACATAGATGGCCTTGCGCCAAGGTGCCAGTGTGCCGTAATGCCGTAATTTATTTAATGTAGTAATATAAACATTGTTTTATTAGTAATATAGGTAGGGGACGGTACATGTTGTCCTAGACTATGTAATATTGTTAACGTCTAGGACAAAATAAATTATATTCAGTATAGTAATAGTCAATAATTGTGAAATGGAAATGTAAGGCATGTATCACATTTAATGAATTGTAAAAAACGAATGCTCTCTCCCAAGCTTCAAGTGATCCTGAACTGGGAGACGGGAGTATTCATTCATTCATTCATTCATTCATTCATTCATTCATTCATTCATTCATACTAGTTTAACATTCTAAATTCAGCATCATCATATACAGATTCACACACAACTTAAGTATTTCCAGTGTTTGACACTACGGCTTACAATGTTATAGGTTGAGCGTACCCTAGCCTAACATTACAACACCGTCTTAGTATCGTAAATACAATACGTTGATATACAAATTCGCACATACCTTAAATAAATCAGATGCATTAATACTACAATTTATAGTAGATTGAGCATTAAATTAAAATATGACACCATTTCCATAGGGATTTGCACACAATTTACAGAGTGCTGGAATTTATTCTTGAAGCATCTTACATATTAGGAAAAACAAGACAACTGCAGGTAATACATTCGTATCAAAAATTCCCCGATTTACAAACGAATATTTACCATAGTTAGTGTTCTGCGATCTACCTTTTATTTATGTCAGCGTCCTGCCTACTGATGTAGCATGGCTGTTCAAGTCTCCCCAATCTGGCTTATTCGTGTAGGCATTTTCATTATCAAATTGAGTCTCATTTATTGAAATACATATTTATGATCATTCAATTTTAACAAAGGGAAATTTGACACCATATTTGTAATAATTTGTATGTCAATACGTCATGTAAAGTTTTATAGAATGCCAATATTTCGCCATATTCTACTGTCATTGAAATTCAAGTATCCACTAGAGGACTGCAGGAATCGTTTTAAATTCGAGAATCGATGTGTTACATTTTTTAGAACGAATTCGTGTCGTCAGGTCACTGGTGTACTAACTTCCTCTGTGGATCAGTGGTAGAGTGTTGGCCTCCGGATCCCAAGATAGCGGGTTCAAACCCGGCAGAGACAGTCGGATTTTTAAAGGGCGGAAAAAAGTCCATTCGACACTCATTGTCGTACGATGTCGCCATGTAAAAGATCTCTAGAGACACATTTGGTGTTTACCCGACAAAATTCATTAAATCTCAGCCATAGACGCCCAAGAGAGATTCGGTTTACTCTGTCTGCCATCTAGTGGGGGCCTAGAGTAAAACGGAATGTCGAAATTGACGAGCAGACAGCTAGATGGCGTCAAATTGAAATGTCTGCACACGGTAGCTGAGACCATACGTTTATTATTATTATTATTATTATTATTATTATTATTATTATTATTACTGGTGTGCTATGTGAAAAGAAAATAAATACCCGCCTGAAAGGAAAAGACCACACATCCATGGCCAGGCCATTTGCACTCTATGGGTTGGAATGCTACCCTTAAACATAAAGAGCACAAGTCGTATATGGAATAGAAATGAAACTGTTACGTTCGTAAAACAGCGAAAATGTAAAATAAAAATATTCTATTATGAAACAATGCAAAGAAATACACACACTATTACGTGACCGTTGGAGCGCGCCCTGAGTTTTCGCATTGTTAACGTGATCTCTACCTTTGGATAGATTTCTTGTCTGGATTTCCTTAAGTAGATCCCGTTTTCATAGTTTGGGTCAAATATGTTGTGGATAATCTCTCCTTATTCTTTTTCTAACTTAATCAGCGCACATTTTTAGGGATATAAGCCATTCTAAAGCAAAGAGAGATACCGGCTTGACGACAGTGTTGTAATGATGAATTTTGGAATTTATACAGAAAAGCATATTTTGTTATATATGCTCCGTGTTACTATTATTATTAATAGATTATTAATAATAATGATATATTCATTGTTATTGTTAACAATATGTATCATAGCAGGCGTTATGTATGACGCACCGGGCGAGTTGGACGTGCGGTTAGAGCCGCGCAGGTTTGAGCTTGCATCCGGGAGATAGTGGTTTCGAATCCCACTGCCGGCAGCCCCGAAGATGGTTTTCCGTGGTTTCCCATTTTCACACCAGGCAAATGCTGGGGCTGTACCTAAAGTAAGGCCATGGCCGCTTCTTTCCCATTCCTAGGCCTTCCCTCTCCCATCGTCGCCATAAGATCTATCTGTGTCGGTGCGACGTAAAAAAAAAAAAGAAAAAAAAGAAAATAAATATGACGTGAAGTAACAGTAATACCTTTGGTATTTCTTTCACGAGTATTTAAATTTATGTGTAAACACTTTTGTTCTATGTGGCAGTTGGTCGATGTAAGCTGAACGTGATATGCATACTGTAGTGCGGCTTTAAAGACACGTTCATAATTCTGAAGACCCAATCTAATAACATGATCGATAGCCGATATTGACGTGAGGACACATTTATTGCATGTAACTGGGTTTGAACCAATAACATAGTCTTTATTCTCAGGATGTCAACGGCCGTAGCCGTGTTGAAACCCCGGATCCAGTGAGATCTCCGAGGTTAAGCAACATTGGGCGTGGTCGGGAGTTGGATGGGTTACCACGCGCTGTTGGTGGGGGGTAAGGGAATGGAGGAGCGGAAAGGAACTGGCCACCCTACCGCACGTAAACTCCGGCTCAGGAACACCTCTGCGGAGGTTCGGACCTGCCTTCAGGCAGTATAACCCTTACCTTACTATTCTCAGGATGATGCATGGCCCATTGAAATGTCTACTTGTTTAACTCAACACATTTTCATTTCTTGTTTTTTCCATCTCCGCGCGTTTTTCTTCTCCTTTTTCCTAACATTTGGCTGTTATTAATGTAGGACTTCATCCCCATCGAAGAGAGTGAATGAATTTCGTCTGCTCGTAGAAGGATCTCTCTGTGGGTGGGGACGTGGAATATGTAGTAAGAGAGTATGTAGCGAGGAGATGAATACGAGCACATTATCTGGCCTGGCGATGTTTTCATTCACTTGTACCGGACATACCACTTTCATTGTTCCTTTCCGATTTTCATTTGCCAACACTTTTTTTCTTACCCCGATGTCTTCAGATTTGCCGGTCCTAAGCTCTCTGCAGATGTAGTAACTTCGTCTCGCAAAACCCATTTGAATTTACCGGCGAAGTGATCTGATTGATTAACTTCAGCAGCTAATAAAATGTCAACCGTGCGAGATATTGAATAATATTTTTCTTCAGATTAGTTATCAGTATGACTGATTCTCCAATGCTCAAGTATTACGTTGTTCCTGACCACTCTGTATTCGAAATCATTTATTGTAGAACCACTATATCTCTACAGGTCTTCAATATAACGTCCTAAAACAAGTTGCACCAGGTGTATGGAAGGCGGAGGATACACGTTTCAGTGCCATCTTTGCTTGAGGGCCGTACCACTTGAATTAAGGTGTCTCGTGTCCTCGACTGCATTAGAAATGGCCCCATTTCCAAACGCACCCGCTCACTGTTATGCACAACAATGCCCCCTGCCACAATGCGACTCTTGTGAGGACATTCTTGGCACAGTGGACTTGGGAGGTCTTGGACAATCCACCGTATTCACCGCACATGGCTCCTTGTGACTTCCGTCCGTTTCCTTAACTAAGGGAACCATTCCGAGCGAGGCGCTTCTATACAGGAAATGCAAGCTGTACAGCGGTCCTTTGAGAACATATAAAAAAGGTGGCACAGTTATTGGTCCTGCATCTTCAGCACATCTGGAGATGGTTGCATCGTTTAGCGGGAGATTACATTGGAAGTCTGTGATGATTATACAATAAATAGTATGTTATGTGCATATCGTTTCTGTTGTGCCAAAACTGCGATTGTGACAATGCTCTTCCTATCCACTATTACCTTTAAGAATGGTCACGCCTCCGTTATAAATTCAGTCCATTAAAGCATTTTATTTGAGTTCATCTTCTCATGCACATGTGCACAGGAAAATGAACCTTAAAAGGAGTCATAAGTGAAATGTTGCGTTTTTAACCAAAAGTAAAATTAAAAATTTTAAACTTCAATTTCTCCCAATTCTTCCTAATTTTCAATCCAGTTATCACTTTGGTTCTAACGCTATTTTTAAAGCTCTAAGTTTTGGATTTAAAGGGTAGTGGCACGACTTATTTAGAGCAATCATACACCCTTTTCTCTCACGTTGTCAGGCAATATGGCATCGAAGTTCTTTCGAGCTACAATTTCAATAATCCTGCTGGAATATATATATATACCTTGTAGTAGGCCTACGCTGTGTGTAAGAGGAGAGCAAAATCCGAGAGATTATCTTACAGTGTAGAGCAGTTTAAATTCAAGTATACCGAGCTCGATAGCTGCAGTCGCTTAAGTGCGGCCAGTATCCAGTAATCGTGAGATAGTGGGTTCGAGCCCCACTGTCGGCAGCCCTGAAGATGGTTTTCCATGGTTTCCCACTTTCACACCAGGAAAATGCCGGGGCTGTACCTTAATTAAGGCCACGGCCGCTTCCTTCCACTTCCTAGGCCTTTCCTATCACATCGTCGCCTTATGACAAATCTGTGTCGGTGCGACGTAAAGCAAATAGAAAAAAATTAAATAAAAATTCACGTATGTTTCTTAAAAATTTCAATTCAATTTTTCTTGCTTAAAATATTATCAGGTCATTGCCACGTACAAAATCCAGTTATCAGATTCAGTTCTTATTAGATTCACCTGAAATTTTCTGATGAAATTTTAATATATACAGCAGTTAAAAGTAGTTCTGAATTTTATTATCTGTTGAATATATACCTTCATAGTGTGTTATTGTTCCTAAGTTGTCACTAAACAAGAGTTTTGCCTATTTTATGAATAATGAGAAACATATGACTGCAAAACACAAAGTTATTATTAAGTCTATGAGTATTATTGTCAAGGCTGTCAAGTTATAACTCAAAACGCTGGGAGCATTTTCGATGTAACATATACAAATAAATATTGTATGTTGTATGTTAATAACTTTCCAACAAATTAATTTAAGAATTTCAAATTTTGTGTGGTTCTTTGCTTTGTGTTTTAAATTTAGTAAATGCTAAATTGTAGAAGTTGAGAAATTCAGTCATGACTCCCCTCAAATACATCGTACTGTGGCAGTGGGTAAATAGGTCATGCAAACATACATTCCCACAGTATGGCACAGTGAGGACTGGTGATGAATGAAGGTCTATGCAGGCGCTGCAAGGGATAAGGACCATCCTTTATACCTGCATTTTTAACAGAAAATCATGTCCCTTTCAACCATCCACAAGTCCGTCTGCTCAGTGGATTCTCAGGGGCGTATCACTGTAAATTGTGACGGATCAAGGTATACCTTGAAGTGACCCATACTTACGCGGCCATGAAAAACAAGAATAAATGTTTACTAAAGGCCGGATTTAAAAAAAATGACTTGAGATGGAAAACAAAGACTCCGATAAATATCACAGGAAAAACCTAAGGGGGCTTGAGCCCAAAAGAAACAGGTTCTAATACTATGGTACATGGTTACTAAAAGGAAAAACTCTTAAAGCCGAGAACGGATCTTAAAATTTAGACCTCAAGATATTGTAGTCACCCGATTCGAGTAGAAGAGAACTATGAAGGTAACCACTCGTAATACCTTACATTTGATTAATTTATCAGTGGCGAATACAATTCTAAGTCCTAACACTGGGCAGAAGGTCCTACTATAGGAGAAGATGAAAAGCCTAACTAGTACATTCTAAATGAAAAACCGATGAAGACTTCCATGTACTTCACACACCGGAACATTCACTTACTTAGATTTATTCTGCCATAACATTTAGTTTGGACCTCCTTCAGGCCGTGACCCACGCCTCCTCAGCTCCAAAGGGGGCCAGTCTCAGTTCTACTTCAAGATGCACACAGTACCGAACTAGCTAGAAAAGACGCGTAGCCCAAAGATCGCTCCCATTATAAAGGGGTCCAAGGATGTGTTTGGACGGCCACAAGTTATAAAAGAGATCCTTGGTTGGTGAAAAGTATTAAATTTATAAACTATGATAGGCTGTTGGAATGGGAGGAGGCGTCAGGGATATAGAAGACAACTTCGGAAACACAAAATATAGCAACAGCATAAGGATATGTTTACCAAATTCAACATTGAATTTTTGGACTTGGCCCTCCAGAGTTCATTCCAATGTATACGTTAGAGCAATCTAACGATCACCGTAAAAACATTCACAACAGTTCTAAAGTTATGAGTTGCTATCAGAGGTGGCCATAACAGAAATGGTGCATAATACAAACAGGAGGGGAAGGTGTACCCCCTGGTAGGCCTACAGTTACAAGTAACATATTGCGTACTGTAAACAGTAATATTAAATACAACCATGCGTAATAAAACAATAGAGAGGGCACATTTTTTCAGTATCACGCTGAGTTGTGCGCGATGTACATAGTTTCAAAGTGAGGATCAAAGTGCATCATAGTCGAAGGGATTGAAATTTAGTGATATGCATAGTATTATTGAAAATTGACAGAGGTGAAAATATAGTACAATTCTTGAAGCCTTTACCCTTCATCGATTTAGTAAAAAATTATAAGAAGCATTTCCCATAAATGTTAAATTACTTTGGTACAAATATTTTCATGTCATTTGGTTAAAAAGTATGTCAGATAGTTGTTAGGTCATAGTGTAAATAACATGATAAAGAATAGCTATGTAAAATTAATAAAATAATTTATAAAATGGAAAAAACTGTGATTTTTTCGTGGTTAAGAAATTATGAAAAGTACATTAAATTTATCATTGTTGTCTCGAAAAATAAAGTCTAGTATGTATAGCCATTTTAATATGCAAATCATTGGCGTGGGCAGGTGTGGTGTCGCTGAATAACTCCAGAACAGGTAAATGTAAGCAAGGCGTGTGTGACAAACGTAATTAAAAATACTAAGAGACAGGTGTTGTAACCGACAAATGTTTTCAAGTAAATTTATTAATGTTTCAGAACTATATAATAATGTTAATTTTAAGTTCTTTGAAATATTATTTTGAAAATGAACCAAACTAGGCTTATGTTATGTAGTTTTCCAGTCTTCCATTACAAGCATAGTATTCTTAACTTTTGTTAAGGGCTGAACTGTGCACCGGTGGAGATATAAGGTCTCGAGTTTCCTTCTATGCGCGGTAGTGAAGAATTTCTCTCAAAAAAACCGGACGAGAGAAAAGATGTTCCTTATGCTGTAGCAAAGTCACTAGCAGATAATTATTATTGTAAATTCAAATCAATTGACAAAAAATATGATTGGTGTAATATTTAAGACAGTAATACTCGCAGCCGGATCACATCCCACACTTTGATAACCATCGCATTGTTTCAGCCTCTGTAAGCACAGACTGACATGAAAATAACCCCTTGCATTGAGGTCAGGCAGACGTCAATGCATTCGTATGTGTCGGAAGTATTCCAGTCGAGTTACATTCGAGTTCTGAGATCAAAGACTTGTTTAGTTTGTGTGTGTATGACGGACCAATTTCCGTCAGTGCTAAAGCCCTTTCCTCTGATGCCTGCAGGTCATGTGGTACCAGGACAATCTACTGCTCGACCCCACTGATCGCCGCACCATGGAGACGCGCGGGAACAAACACACCCTCACCATCCGCAATGTTCAAGGTTCCGACTTCGGTAACTACAGCTGTGTGGCTGACAACTCCCTTGGTCGCGCCAAGAAGTACATGGAGCTATCAGGTAAGTGTTTAGCTAACACATGGATTTTCACATTCCTTACATGTGATGAGAAAAATTCACGAACACTCACGTCACAATCTCAATCGGACAACTGGTTCAAATACGGGACTAACAACACAGTTTTGACATTTGGTATGGTTAAACAATTCCTCACGGTGCAGGGGAAAACGCATCGGCCTGTTACCCAGCGGCCCTGGGTTCGATTCCCGGTTCGGAAAGGGGTTTTTGATTGAAAATTATTAATATCCCTGGCCTGGGGCTGAGTGATTGTGTTGTCCTTAACGTTCCTTTCCTCACATTCAACACTCTACACTTCCTTCATTCCAGTTACACGCAAGTTCATATCCCATGGTGCAAGTAGGACCAAAGGTCTCTATAGGTCGACGCTTCAAATAAATCGCATTAAGAAAACAGATAAAACATCCAGAAGTTCATATTAATGAATATCATTTTCAAATAGGTTACTTGTTGAAAATACAGACTAAAGCAGGGCTGAGGATTGTGTTGTATGCGGCGTATGAATTACAGGGATGTTGCGGACAGCAAGAACAACAGTAAAGAGCCAAGAAAAGGAACAATTTAAGATACAGCTGGGGGTCGAACTCAAGGGCCTCTGAAACATGTGCCAATACGCTGAACATTCAACCAAGGAGCCGGACAATATTTTGAAATCAAATATAATTACTCTTATGACATATCACTCTGAGAACGTTTGTGCAAAATGTCATGTAATTCCACTCTACTGTTTGGACGTGATGATGTTTAGGACGGCCGGTAGACAGGCAGATGTATTTCATTATTACATATAGTCCTAGAGATACATTCAATAAAACATGCAAACAAGATTTAGTGACACCAGCATCAGCATAAAACACAGTTCTGTAGTCGTAGAAAAAATACAAAAACGATCCGGAATACAATGCACGAAGAAAACAATGAAATATTTACAAAAAAATAAAACCAACTGAACGCCAAAGTTTTACACGCACACTTTTAGGTAATCACACTAAACAGTCTCCGTTTGTGGTAGAGTATCACCTCAGCAGAGGTACTAGGAGATTAGAAAGGGTGAATTAAATAAATTCGGTCTTTTGTGTCTACTTGTAAAACATTTCTCTTGAAACATTCGATGTTTCCCTGCCGCCATTATTTGAAACTTACAGCCTACCGGCCATTGCACGAGATACTCTTTGCAATTCCCGATAAACAGTGATGACAGACGCAAGAAAGTGGCTTGAGTAATGTATATATAACACCTTCGATGAGTTGTTTGTACATCTAATTCTATATATTTAATTTCAGCCTGAAATATTTGCCATACGCCATAAACCTTTTGTCGTACCTCCGATACAGCTGCTCCATGTTTTCCTCGATTCTTTGTAACTTTGCTTTGAAAATCAAGTTCCATTTTTTCCTTAAATTTGGGACAGGTAACATAATAAATATTTCCATCATAGATTGACTGTAGATTGGCTGTACAAATTTTTATAAACTACAGGGCACTGTATTAGGAATAGGCTTGTCGAAAGATTCACTTTTCATAGTTCACTTATTGACAAACATTCTATCTTATACGTTCCATTACATCCTTCTTTTGAATTGAGATATATTTCTCCCCCTGTAATATCTGATCATACAATCCAGGATAATAATAATAACAATAATAACAATATTTTTAACCCTTTTACCTCACCCTGTGGGGTCGTGGGTGCGAAATGTGTCGCACTTGTGGATTTGGCCCTGCCTTTCCTGACGCCAACAGTATGTGGAGGGATGTAACCATTATTTCGTGTTTCCGTGGTGGTTGGCATTGCAATGCGTTGTCTAAATATGAAAAGGAGAATTTTGGAACAAACACAAAAAACAAGCAGTCCCCGAGACAAAAGAATTAATCGCACGTGTTTAAAATCCTCGACCCGGCCGGGAATCGAACCCGAGATTCTATGAACAGAAGGTCTCCACGCTGATCATTCAGCCAAGGAGTTGAATAATAATAATAATAATAATAATAATAATAATAATAATAATAATAATAATAATAATAACCTAATTTATTTAATGCAACTGAAATTGGTGGAGAGATTAGGAGACGTCGAAGGTCAGAATTTTTTTCGAATAGGAGGTCTTAAACCTGCTAGAAGCTATCCATACGACTGTCTAATTTAAACACATGTAAACATGTGCATGACTTCAACTAGAGCCGTACCCATTATCTTATGAAATGGATAACTGAGCTACTGTGATCAATTAAATTTATAACTAGTAATAGATAAGAATATTTTTATTGTTATTCTTGGCCGCGCATATTAATCCGCTACAGATTTGGAACCAAACTTTACATTCGGTAGACGAGTGGGTTCAAAACGAACGGTCGATTGTTCTGAGAATGATTTTCTGTTGTTCCCCATTTTCACTGCCACGAAAATATGCGGACATTTTCTATTCATAGGCCACGGCCAATTCCTTCCACCTCCGTATTTAATTTTATCTTTATTAACTCCTCAACTGATGTTGGCGTCGGGAAGGGCATCCAGCCATAAAACATTCCCTATAGTTTCATCCCACCTCATTCCCGATCCCGTGTCATGAACAAGGGATATATATGTATTATTATTATTATTATTATTATTATTATTATTATTATTATTATTATTATTATTATTATTATTATTATTATTATTATTATTATTATTATTATTATTATTATTATTATTATTATTATTATTGTTCCGGGGTATTCTTTGGAACGCAGTGGTGAAAGAAGGTGGCGAGTTTGAATGGGTCTATCTACGATAGTCAAAGATTAATTAAACTTTAAAATAAAGGTTATATTTCTTTTCAGATATTAAATTTTAACAAAACTATTCACTTGGTGAAAGAACAAGATTTCAGGTACAGAGCAAGTTTTGTACAAAATCGGCAAACAAGAAAACCAAGAATTAGTAAGTTACAATTTTGAGCTTCATGGTCATAATTTCCAAAGGTCCCAACATCACTAATGTTGCGTTTAGTTAGGTAGACAAGGAGAAAAATCTCGCAAAATACAATTTTCAAGTGCACTTTGTTCCAGCGGTTACAAGTTACGGCCTTCCAAAGGCACCCAGTTTACATTACGAGGAAGGGCTTACATGCTCTACGAATTCTACCAAGGAGACTACGCTCCCAAACTCTTACGGCCTACTCAAAGTAACTTTTAACTTTTAGTTTTGCACAATAAACTTTACAATTTCTGGCCTCTCTGGGCACAACCTACATTTAACAAGACTGTAGCAGTTGTATTTTAAGAAATAATACAGGGGTATCGAATACCCATACTAACGGGCCTTCGTGAAAAAGAACAGTTTAAATTACTGGCCAAAACTCAAAAATGTATAGAGGTGTACACTTAAACTCCTTGAAATCAAAGGTTAAAACTACTTGGGCTTGCGGCCCGATGATGAAGAGGCTAATCCCAAAATACTGGGGTGACTAGATGGACAAGTTAATTTACAATTTACAAGTGAAAAACAGTTACAAAATCGTAATCACCTCAAGATTAATTGAAGGGAATTCGAGAGGGTAACGCACTCTCTATCCGCGGTTTTCAGTTAAGTACTTTTGACTAACTTTTACTTTTGCATGAGAAGAAAGAAAGGTTTATATCTTACAAAATGTACGGTTACATTACTAAAGATAGGGAAACTACTCCTCGGGTCGGCTTGCGGAGATAACTACTGAGAATAGAAATATGGTGGCCATTACCTGGGCTGGTGTACTGCCTGCCGAAGGATGAGGACCCTCGCCTCCTCTCCTCACACACTCAGTAATACGACAATAAGACAAGTTAGCTCGAAAAGGCGTCAGCTTTCATACCCGAGAGGAAGGTTCGAAGGACTAAATCCGGACACACCCCCTCATTTTAATGGACAGACGAAAAGTTACAAGAAGCCTATGATTGGCAGAAAAATAAATACATGAATTTTCCTATTGGTCAAAATCCCAAGTCGGCGGGATGGGCTAGAAGTGTTGCAATCTTAGAAATATCAAAATAAGGAATGATAGATTCAATTAAGAAACCTATAAACACAAAAGTTCTTTAAATTTCTGGTTATTCCACTTTGCACCAGACTGCATGACATCAGTTCTTAAATAGAGACATCTATGGAGAAAAGTTCAAACTTCTTGAAATAGCTGTTGCAAACTGTGATACACCCAAGAAAACAAAAGAAATCCAATCAGTTTAGGAAACCATCAAATAACACATTACTCTTTTGCATGTTAGATGGCGTTCTTCAGGCGCTTCATTTAAATGCAAGAGGTTGAGGTGTACCTTCCTGTACAATTATTATTATTATTATTATTCATATTGTTATTATTATTATTTTTATTATTATTATTATTATTATTATTATTATTATTATTATTATTATTATTATTATTACTATTATTGTACCCATGCTGTTCCGCATCATTCCTCACAAATAGGTCAGATAACTCGCCATGATATGCCTGTCGCAGTTATGTTGTCTTGCCTGCCTGTTTCAATAGTTTTATGAACATTTATTACCGGTACATAATTCATTCATTCGTAATTTAGTTTAAACACGTCTTCTTTCCTATTCTCTGTGCTTCGATCATTCGGGCGTATCTGGATCTTAACATTTTCAAACGATCTTGCCCGAGATACTGCAATATACACTACAATTGGCCGTGGCTGAATGCTGGTTTGGGGATGTAGACTACCCACCTTTTAAAGCGTTTGTCCTTGCGTTTTATTAATGGCCATACAGAAGGCTAATCGACTTGATACTTTCCCGTCTGTACGTGTACTGTTTTCTCCTAGCAGCATATAAGTTACTAGGACCGTTCTGCCATCTGTTGAGTATATTTAGAAGCTGTGGAAAATCAGAGAATTAAAGAGTATCTAGCTGAGAATAGTATTCTTCCATCATGAGAAGAAGTGTATTCTCCCTGTCTTGACAGGTAGTAATCAAACATGGCTGCATGCGATGCCATTACTAAGGTTAAAAATCACGTAAGTTGAATAAGAATATCAATGAAAGTGATAGTCGCTTAGCAACATACTAAGTACAGAATGTATTGCGGGTTAGGGTAAGCCTTCGCCTGCAATTACGGGGTGATTATTTAATGATTTCAATTCATGACCACTCAAAGTAGGCAGAACTTAGGGACCAATTAATGTCTCGTGATTCACCGGCAGGTAATTTCGCAGAGAATAAAACTGGAATGAAGCTAATCCGTCCAGTATAACGGATGGACGGATTTGCCAAAGCTGTTTTCAGTAAACTCTTGTAATGTATAGTGTAGATTATTATTTTTCGGTTGGCCTACTAACGACCACATTATTTCATCTTTCTTCTCTGGACTCATATCTTTGCCCATTGTTCCTTCATTCGTCGGCGGCGTTGTTCCATTATTTCCGTCCATGGTTGAGTATTGAGCGTCTTAGTTTCCAGGCTTTTGCGATCCGGATTCGATTGCTGGGTTTGTTTGTGCTATTTGGGTTTGCAATCTGAAAAGACTGAGTCCCTTGGCTCGGCATCTCGTATTGGTGGTATCCCTATCAACTCTAACAACCACACAAAACACGATACTGCCCTCACCGCTTATGCTAACATATAATTTTCCGTGGTAGGAGCTGCCCACGCCCTTCGGAGGGTCTGCCTTAGGAGGGCTGAAACTGGCTGTAACAGCCACGAAATTATTATTTACCTTCTTATTATAGGCAATTTTGCACATGTCCGATAACATTTTAGGTACAGTGAATTTATAATGTTAAGCCTTAAATGCTCAATTTCATCATTTCTTAAAACAACATGATTTTTACTGAATTACATAAAGTGATTAATATGAGTAGAATTCCCTTACTCCATCCCTCTACATCTCTTCCTTATGTTGTAATTCAATGTATTAGGCCTATCAATGTTCTCTTTGTTTTCCGGTGGGACCTAGGGTTTACAATGCACTATATCTTTTGGTATGGGCTAGAACAATTTTATTACTTTCATTGCTTTAACAACATGAAAGTGACAGGTATGTGCGATGCTATTAATGCCATTCCTTATGCAGCCAGTCCATATTACAAATGGTGTGAAATTGTCGCTCATAGGGTCACCTGTTTCATGTATTTCATTGGGTTGGCAGACTGATATGTAATAGCAGCTTTTAGCTCCTTGGGGAAAGCAAAGGGGAACTAACTCACTCTTCATCTCCCGAGGATGGCTTTTCAATGACAGCTAGGTCATCTATGACAGCTGATGATGAACTTAGGGCTGAATGATCAACAAAACATCAGTGTTCTAAAATTGTTAACTTGTCGATCTACTCGCATGATGTCATTTACTGCATATTCAAGTTTAAGTATTTTACAGGCCGACCCAGTCCTGCTGAGTTCTGCAGTGCCCCTTTCAGTCGTGCCTGGGACAGCTACAATCTCACGTGGGTGGTTGAGAGCTACCCTCCGCTCGAAGAAGTTCGCCTACTCTACCGCAAACTCATGGTGAGTAATCTATTGTTTCTCTACCAATCAATCCTCAATCACCTTAACAATTGCACGTTACTAAATGTCACTGTACTGTATTATGACCTGTCATTTTTAAAATGCAGTGTGTATCTTCAGCTTTTCATAGGTTATTCTGGGGTCTCTGGAACAACAACAGGTCATTTTGTTTTGGCCAGACGTACCTCTTAGTGGTGGTGAATTTGCTTTAAGAGGAAAATTAACTGGACAATCATCCTTTCGTAACTCAAGGCAGGGTAAGAAATGGGAAAGGTCCAACCCTACGGAGAGTGTGCGTATCGTCATAATAAAGGGAAGAAAGAATGAAAGAAACTGGAAACCTAACACAGAATGTCTCAAAATTCTCCATATATCGCGAAGGAATTTTCAGTTTCACTAAATTTCGATTATCATATTATATGCTAATACTAAATAATACAACTTTACAGAATGTTTTGAAATATTTCCCATACATTGAAAACTAAAATCAACACGTTTACACCATTCTTTGTCGAACAACTATCAAGATATCGTCACGTGTCTACAGGCTTCAATGATGCGAACTTTAAAGTGAGGTGTAGTATTTACCTGCACGTGGTAGACAAGGGACTTCAAATATTTCCACAGGTAAATCGTATTGGTGGCTGAGGTCCGAAGACCGTGGAAGCCATTCAAATGGTCATCGTCAACCGATCAAATGGTTTGGGAACGGCGCCTCAACCAACCACACACGTTGAATGCACTCTAGGAATTATCCATCTTCCTTGAGTACGGGGGGCATTACTTGGTCCTGCAACATTCCGAGATACAAATCCATTCAACGAATAAAGTGCCAATATTTACCATATTACGAATAACAACAGAGACATTCATGAGTATTGAAATGGTTTCCCTTGTGTATGAAGAATTTTTGGACACCCTGCACAGACAAGGTGGAGGGGGGGGGGGGGGTACGGAAGTTAGCAGAGCTGACCAAGGGATGTCAGATAGGAATTATGGAGGTGAGAAGCCTAGCACTAGGAAATCATGTCAGACTCTGATTGGTGACCCGTAGTCACTAGCTAATGCTCCTTAGTTAGAAGCACCTAAGATTTACCCTATTCTATCACCTTTGTTGACATGCAGAGGAGATCATGATGTAACCTAGCGTCTCCACCCACAAGGGTGAACACTTCTCCGCGTGGGATTGCGGAGTCTACAACCCATTCGCAACTGAACTCTGGCAGCCGCGCTTGAGGTGGACTCAAAATCATCGTCATTGGACTGTGGATGATTTGAAAAAGTTTGCCTGATCCGGTGAATCCAGATTCCTGGTTCATCACGTCGATGGCCAACCGCGTATACGCCGGTTTCCATCGGAATCTATGGCATGTGGTTGCACGGTCGGGTGGAGACAGGCTGATGGGTGATGTTCTCATGGAACACACAGCGGCCAATTATTCCGATACACCAGTGCCTAACAGCTGTCAGATATCCAGACGTTCATGTCAGCAGTGTTCCATGATGGTGACGGCCAGTTCCAACAGGAAAATGCGACATGCCCCACTCCTAGGATTGTGAAGGCCTGATTCGAAGAACAAGAGAGAGCATTTGCTTGAATGCAGTGACTCCTATATGAACCCTATTGAACATAAATGGGCCGACTTGAAGAAGCGAGTTCGTGCTACATCACCCGCGTCCATCAGTGTACGGCTATTGGAGGACCTGGTGTTGCGCTTATTACACCAGGTACCACAGAATTACCTTCCTCCACCTCGTTAAGTCGGTGCTTCGCCGAGTGGCCGTGGTTCTGCGGGGAAGAAATGGTTCTACATCGTATTAGGTACGTAATCATATTGTAACGGTCCATCGGTGCAGATTTATCCCTTGCGAAAATGTACTGCATGATGTAACGACTGTGTCCCACTACAAATGAATCTGGTTATGGAGATCAATGACATGTCGTTTGTGAGTAAACACTTCAATGTGAAATGAAAACTGACAGGATACCATGACTCAGGTTCGTAGATAGTCGATGGTAGTGACGAAACTTCTCGGATAACTACAGAATTGTATCATGCACACTATCAAGGAGACCGATTGCACTTATTTCGCACAGTGTACTTAGGTGAACGCCGAGTATATTTAGGACTGCAAGTGGTCACGGCTCTGCCCTGGCACGACGCCTCTGTATTCGGGAGACGGAGAGGGGCTGGTTCCTACCTTCGGCTGTACTGAGAGTGGTTTCTAATGGTTTTCCATTCTCCTGTACTAAGGCGAAAACCGGGGCAGTTCCTAGAATAGCCGCGGTCTCCAACTCCGTCACCTTCTCCGAACACCTCCCTGGACTGAGAGATAGCGTTTTCGTCTAGGAAGCCCACCGTCCCCTATGGAAGCGAAGTTAAAATTTGTAGTATCATTAGTAGTAGCAGTGTACTTCACTGGCATTTCAGGGTCGTATATTGGCTTTTCATCGTTGGCAGCGACCGCTTGTTCAATGCCCTGCTCGAAGCGGCTTGTAGGGACGATGATTTGCCCACATCTACAACTTCTGACGAAGCAATTGCATTTTGACACGTCACGTAGAGCTGTTCGCACTGATGCGAACGACCCTTTCATGCACTTCAATTTCCCTCCTTCTCAAGGCAGCGGCTGTTTGGAAACTAACTGACCAATGATGCAAAATTCTAAGCTACGATCCACAATCACACTCTCGTAGCTCGTGTCCAATAATTTAAGTCTCAGAACAGTCATATCTATACAGAGTGCCATCCCGGGATCTGCCGTGTATACCTTCACAGTTACTCTTTTAATCTTCGTTTTCAGGCAACGCATCCATTTATAAATAAATAACAATAATACTCATCTCCTTGGCTGAATGTTCAGCGTCAAGGTCTTCGGTTCAGAGTGTCACGGGTCTAATTGCAGGTTGGGTTGGTGATTTTAATTTCATCTGATTAGTTCTTCCGACTCAGAGACGGGGCGTTTGTGCCTGTCCCAACACACTCCTCTCCATATTCACGCAGCACACCACAGAAAAAACAGTTCGCAATAGCGGTTCATTAAGATCATCTGGTCATAAATCTAGGCTAAGTCCACTTGTTCAAACCTTCAAGGATGTGGGAAAATCGGTAAAAGAAGCACACTAAAAATATGTCATATAGCCTCAGCAACCTGTGTAACTGGCGTCTCAATGTCGAAGATTCCTTCTCACCAACAAGTCACACCATTTTATTTGTCTACATGCAGAGCTCCAGGTAGTGTACCGTATCTGTAATCCTTTGTTGAAACATTAAAGCGCGGAGAGAATTTATCTGAAAAAGAACAACCGGTAATCCTTTTAACAGGGAAGTTTCTTACGCGTGGTGACAGAATGTAGGAAGCTGCACCGGACTCAGCTGGGTCCCTTTGGTCTCCACGAATGTTATTTAATGAATATACCCCCTAGAAACGGACATAAACGAAACAAAGCTTAATGAATCTTCCGTTTTTCGTTATCCTTCCCCTTGCTTAGTATCGTTTTCCGTATGTGAACTTTGCCAATAATTGTTTTCTGACATGGAAAAACCTCAAAAGCTTATAAGGCCTATCATGTTCACAATTGCGAATTGGTTTTATCAATGGGACCGAGTCCGAATTTCATGCTTTTCCGGACAATTGTGCCAGTCGATTCCGCTACGATGGTCAATCACTGTTCATGTCTGTGATTTCAATCAGATGTCTGTTCATGGAAGAGTCTATTCGCAAGGAACGAATCAGCTGGAATTCCCTTGACGACTAACCATTGCGCTGACTAAATACTCATACGTGTACAGCATTCACAGAAGGAGACTTGGAGGCATTGAACATTAACCCGCGGCAAAAGAGAGCGCAGTCATGATTATAGTGATGAAGTACAAAAATAAACAGCCGTCTGAGCGCTTACATGGCGTACGCTACGTTAACCGTCAATTTTGTCCGACTCGTTGGCTGAAGGGTCAGCGTACTGGCCTTCGAGTCAGAGGGTCCCGGGTTCGATTACCGGCCGGGTTGGGTTTTTAACCTCCATTGGTTACTTCCGATGGCCGGGGGCTGGGTGTATGTGCTATCCCTAACATCCCTGCAACTCACACACCACACATAACACTAACGTCCACCACAATAACACGCAGTTACCTACACATGGCAGATGCTGCTCACCCTCACCGAAGGGTCTGCCTTACAAGGGCTGCACTCCGCTAGAGATAGCCACACGAAATTATTATTATCATCATTTTTTAAATATTTATTTTTCATGTGTATTTTACCGCTGGGAGTGACCGAGGACATATTCGGCTCGCCTGATGTAGGTCTTTCTCTTTGACGATATGCGCGCCTGGGTGTGAAATGTTTATGGTACGAATAATGAGGTAGGGACAGGGTGAAATCCGGTGTGGGCTCACAGCCTACTCTTCGCGATTTTTTTTTTGCTAGGGGTTTTACGTCGCACCGGCACAGATAGGTCTTATGGCGACGATGTGATAGGAAAGGCCTAGGAGTTGGAAGGAAGCGGCCGTGGCCTTAATTAAGGTACAGCCCCAGCATTTGCCTGGTGTGAAAATGGGAAACCACGGAAAACCATTTTCAGGGCTGCCGATAGTGGGATTCGAACCTACTATCTCCCGGATGCAAGCTCACAGCCGCGCGCCTCTACGCGCACGGCCAACTCGCCCGGTACTCTTATGGAATAACAAGAGGTCTGTTCAAAGCTTAACGTTCCACCCGACGGACAAATCACCAGCAACAGCATCACTCCACATTAACACTGTGGATAGGTTTGGAACTGAATCCAGGCTTTTAGCACGCATTTAGAAACTGAATACCACTACCTCTCCTACCCTACCGGCCAACATTCTGATTGTAATTTTTTTCTACCAGCGGGACTCGAACCGGATAACCTCGCTGCCATTCTATAGAGATTTGAAGCCCTAACTGTCTTGGACACAAGGATGGTTAACCGTGAGTGATAGACTCCAGGTTTTACCATAATTGTAATAATTTAACAACCTTAACTTTAGAAACGAGGTCTTGTTATTAATCACGTACCCTCGGAGATACTAATTGAAATAAACTGTTTACATACCCCAATAGTCTTATTTTCAGTCGCTCGTCATAGTCTTTAAAAGCGCAGAAATTTTATGAGCAAAGCAGATCAAATGGATGAAGCGAGTTAACAGATAGGCAACCGGAAGTTCCTCGTAAAAAACGCCATACAGAGCTGCGAACATAGACCTCTCACGACCGAGCGAGTTGGTCATTCTGTTAGGGGCACGCAGCTGTGCGCTTGCATTCGGGAGGTGGTGTGTCGAACCACACTGTCGGCAACCCTGAAGATGATTTTCCGTGTTTTTGCATTTTTCATTCCAGGAAAAAGCCTGTACTGTACCTTAATTAAGGCCACGGTAAATTCCTTTCCACTCCTAGCCCTTTTCCATACCATATTCGCCACAAGACATATCTGTGTCGGTGTGACGTAAACAACTTGTAACCAAAAACGGCAGAAGGATATAACCTTAAAACATATCGTCCTTTTTGAAAATCAAATACACGTGTTAAATTTTTTTATACAGACACCAAAGTCCTGCGCTAAAGATTACTTAAAATAATACTGACTTTTCAGTCAAACGTCAGCACGACGTGATACAGAGTGGACAAGACAGGGTTTGCTCAAATGAGCGAAGGACGGGTAACTCCAAAGGGCATAAAGGCTTCCAGTAATTTTAACACCTGATTTTTCGTGTTGAAATTTTTCATAATAAGCTCTGTCCTACGAGTAAAATCGGTTCCACCACATTTAAATAAGAGAAGATTCCACAAAATTCACCCCGATGAATATTCGGTCCATTTTTACGACTAGAAGATACTGGAAAATTATTATCATCTTTTTATGAAGTGTGTAACAATGGGAATTCTTTAAGATAGTCACGCTAAATTGCATTCTTAGAACTTTTCTATCTTTCATGATTCATCATTATATTTGTATAACTTTTCATGCAGTTACAGTTGTATTTATGGTGTCTGTGTCAAATGACCAAGCCAGCTGAGGATGGGCCAATGGTGCCTGAAACATGTACTATACGGGAAGGAAAAGCTTTCACATTATTGAATTCAATATTCAGTTGCAGTGTAAGGTTTAAACTGTATTGGATATTCGAACCATAATACAAGTTATCGGTAGATATAGTATTTTCTACTAGTTTAACATTGTAATTACAACACCGCCAAACAGATTCACACATAAATGAAATATTTGCAATGCCTTAACATTTTAAAATTATAAATAGATGTTTAAGAATACCAATTTACATAACTCTTATGTAAAACTAATGATTAAACGATGATAGCATGTGTAAGCGTGTTTTTTGTAATTAACTTTGTTAACACCTAAAATTCACTTTGACTTCGTTGTATGGGAAACCTCGTTACCGGCCTGATGTAATTAATGAGTCTCTTCTATGTCAGACTCGGTAATATTACCTAGTTTGCGTCGCATGGAAGGAAATGCATGGAGGAACTTCCACCACCTCACGAATACATAGAGACTAGAAATTAGCAGTAATTATTTACTAGCATAATCCAACTTCCTTCATTATCTTTAACCATATATGCAAAATTCCTCAGTAAATTATTGATATTACTGTTTTGGTACATGACCTAAAAGGTTGTAACTTGTTTGTAATAGATTTGTTTGATAGTTATATATCCATAAGGGTTATTAGAAAAAAACGTTCCTTTCTTAAAAATACTATTACGTTTAATGCAAACAAATACTCACAGAAATGGTAACATATCGACTTTCCGCCAAGTAAAACCGCTATGTAATAATATTTCAGCCAAGAGCTCTGTCATCTACGGTTCAGTATTTTATGTACAATATCAACGAATTTTCTGTCTGAGTGATGCATGCGTTGCGGGTCAGTATTTGTACCCTCAGTATTGTCACATGGCGGTATTTCGAGGCACAACAACGATATATGGGGTGGTCGGAAACAACTTGAATTGTGTATATGAGCTTTCGAGTGAAGTGTTCGTAGTGATAAATAATTTGAAAAAAATAATTCGATGTCTCACGGCCCTTGTCATTTTATCACCTGCTGCTTTTAGCCAATTAGATAGCTTCGCGGGCGAATTCAAATCGGTCTTGCAGGGCGGTGTTACTAAATCTTCACGTGGCTTATGAGCGTCTTGAGGGTCATGCCAAAAAATTAACTTCAAATAGGAAAACACCGTGGGATTCAGCCACTATCACTGTAGCGTACTTGCTATGGCCCGACCGTGGGTTTCAGCCAGTATCACTGTAGCGTACTTGCTATGCTGCGACCCTGTCACCTTGGAGCTATGTGTTTAAATCCCTCCTATGTCAAAGGTTTTGTTTCTTCGATTGGTGCTCTCAATCCAGTCTTCAGGAATCCGATGTATCAGATCGTCATCGTAAGTTATCACTCGACCGAGCGCGTGGTTGAAGCAGACCCTTGCCTCGTTATAGCCAGATGAATGGCTTAGAGTTTTGAGACGATGGCCTTCTGATCCCAACTTGGTAACTTGGCAACCTGACTCAGTCCGGTGGTATTTGAAGGTGATAAAATCCGTCAGATTGGTGCGAGTGGATTTACAGGCACATAAAACAAGTCGTGCGGGACTAAATTTTGACACTTCAACGTCTCCGGAAACCGTAATAGTAATTAGTGGGACATAAATCAAATAATTGCCTTGTTGTAGAAATGATGAATGGTGCCATTACATTGTTTAATGATAGGATCGTCCTCAGTCCGTGCCCACCACTGCAATATAATTATGGTATCACTGACTATGTATGAAGGAGAATGGATCGTATACAATTTCTACCTGGAGACAGAACGTGTTGCATCGTCCAATGCGTATTTTCCCAGCCAAAAATCTCACAGGTGATGTCCCTGAAATGTATCATTATCAATGGAAACCAACCAAACAGGGAAGGCGTTTCCCTACATTATTTATTGAAAATTAACGTAAAATGCTTGCCGTTTGACATAATCTTCATGAGCCAGGGCAAGTGATATGGCTTCATTCGCAGATGCTTTTGGATATAATTCACCTCACATATTGTTCCGGGATTTGAAGCGTTTTGTTAGCCTGTAGACTAGGTTAGGTTTCGCAGGTAAACACTGCAAGCACCAAATTTTCCTCAGCAGATACAGCCCCAGGGCTTGAATTATTTCTACCCTTGTTTCAAATGTGAAACGTAAATGTTATCGTGAACTTCGTTTGGTCAAAATGCAGCTTGCAAAATGCCTTCTAATTGGCAGATACCATCAATTCATGTTAACACAACTTGATGGTGATTGTTAAAATGGTGAAAAGTGCAAATTGTTTCACAACAAAGCACACTGAATTTAAAAACTGAAGTACATGCATCTTCGGATGATATTTTCTGCTAAAACACACAGAATAGATGTTTGAAATCGAGAACATCATTTGAAGAATCCTGAATATGTCATGTTAAAAAATAACCCAAATTAGTTTTACATTTATGTTTGTTCTTTAACTTGTATAATCGTTAGCTTCTTCAGTCTGTCAAAATTAATTTTGAATATATTATTATTAAGAAATGCACACAAGTTGTGTATATATGTTACATAAGTTACATAAGTAATTAAGCACAATACCCTATCAGGGGTATTACTCGTTTTTTACAAGCGATAATGTGGTAACGATCGCAAGGTTGATCGCACAACTCACATATAGAGTTATTCCCGGGATCGTGAATATATAAATGTATAAATATATATATAAAAGTCATTGTATGTATGTGGGTGGGTGGGTGGGTGGGTTTGTACCACATCTCCTCCCAAACCATTGGAGCGATTTCAACCAAATTTGATACACTTATGACTTGGTATCAGGAGACAAACGGCGTAGGGGTAAGACATCCCAAACACCCCTGGGGGCGGGGGGCGAGGGGGTCATATACAAAAATAAATGAAAATAGTGTCGAATCCATACTATTCGGGGTCGCTGAGATGAATAGTGACACTCCAATTTTTTTAAAGTCCAAGTTCAGCCCCCCTTTGTGGTGGGGGCGAGGGGGGAGTGATATATACAAATAATCGAAAATAATGTCGAATACATAGTTTTCGGGGTCGCCAAAGTGAATAGCGACACTCCGGATTTTCAGTATCAGGAGACAAACCACGTGGGGGTAAGACACGCCAGGAACCCTTAGGGGCGGGGGGCGAGGGGGGTCATAAATAAAAATAAACGAAAATAGTGTCGAATCCATACTTTTCGGGGTCGCTGAGATGAATAGTGACACTCAGATATTTTTAAAAGTTCCAAGTTCAGCCCCCTTTGGGTTGGGGGCGAGGGGGGAGTGATATATACAAATAATCGAAAATAGTGTCAAATACATAGTTTTCGGGGTCGCCAAAGTGAATAGCGACACTCCGGATTTTTGGTATCAGGAGACAAACCACGTGGGGGTAAGACACCCCAGGAAACCTTAGCGGCGGGGGGGGCGAGGGGGGTCATATATAAAAATAAATGAAAATAGTGTCGAATCCATACTTTTCGGGGTCGCTGAGATGAATAGTGACACTCCAATTTTTTTAAAGTCCAAGTTTAGCCCTTTTCGGGTGGGGGCGATGGGGGAGTGATATATATAAATAATCGAATACATAGTTTTCGGGGCCGCCAAAGTGAATAGCGACACTCCGGATTTTCGGTATCAGGAGACAAACCGCGTGGGGGTAAGACATCCCAAACACCCCTGGGGGCGGGGGGGGGGAAGGGGATCATATATAAAAATAAATGAAAATAGTGTCGAATCCATACTTTTCGGGGTCGCTGAGATGAATAGTTACACTTCAATTTTTTTTAAAGTCCAAGTTCAGCCCCTTTGGGTTGGGGGCGAAGGGGGAGTGATATATACAAATAATCGGAAATAATGTCGAATACATACTTTTCGGGTTCGCCAAAGTGAATAGCGACACTCAGGATTTTCAGTATCAGGAGACAAACCACGTGGGGGTAAGACACTTTTCGGGGTCGCTGAGATGAATAGTGACACTCCGATATTTTTAAAAGTTCCAAGTTCAGCCCCCTTTGGGGTGGGGGCGAGGGGGGAGTGATATATACAAATAATCGAAAATAGTGTCAAATACATAGTTTTCGGGGTCGCCAAAGTGAATAGCGACACTCCGGATTTTTGGTATCAGGAGACAAACCACGTGGGGGTAAGACACCCCAGGAAACCTTAGCGGCGGGGGGGGGGCGAGGGGGGTCATATATAAAAATAAATGAAAATAGTGTCCAATCCATACTTTTCGGGGTCGCTGAGATGAATAGTGACACTCCAATTTTTTTAAAGTCCAAGTTTAGCCCCTTTCGGGTGGGGGCGAGGGGGGAGTGATATATATAAATAATCGAATACATAGTTTTCGGGGCCGCCAAAGTGAATAGTGACACTCCGGATTGTTGGTATCAGGAGACAAACCGCGTGCGGGTAAGACATCCCAAACACCCCTGGGGGCGGGGGGGGGGGGGCGAGGGGATCATATATAAAAATAAATGAAAATAGTGTCGAATCCATACTTTTCGGGGTCGCTGAGATGAATAGTTACACTTCAATTTTTTTTAAAGTCCAAGTTCAGCCCCTTTGGGTTGGGGGCGAGGGGGGAGTGATATATACAAATAATCGGAAATAATGTCGAATACATAGTTTTCGGGTTCGCCAAAGTGAATAGCGACACTCAGGATTTTCAGTATCAGGAGACAAACCACGTGGGGGTAAGACACACCAGGAACCCTTAGGGGCGGGGGGCGAGGGGGGTCATAAATAAAAATAAACGAAAATAGTGTCGAATCCATACTTTTCGGGGTCGCTGAGATGAATAGTGACACTCCGATATTTTTTAAAGTTCCAAGTTCAGCCCCCTTTGGGGTGGGGGCGAGGGGGTGTGATATTTACAAATAATCGAAAATAGTGTCAAATACATAGTTTTCGGGGTCGCCAAAGTGAATAGCGACACTCCGGATTTTTGATATCAGGAGACAAACCACGTGGGGGTAAGACACCCCAGGAAACCTTAGCGGCGAGGGGGGGCGAGGGGGGTCATATATAAAAATAAATGAAAATAGTGTCGAATCCATACTTTTCGGGGTCGCTGAGATGAATAGTGACACTCCAATTTTTTTTTAAAATCCATGTTTAGCCCCTTTCGGGTGGGGGCGAGGGGGGAGTGATATATATAAATAATCGAATACATATTTTTCGGGGCCGCCAAAGTGAATAGCGACACTCCGGATTGTTGGTATCAGGAGACAAACCGCGTGGGGGTAAGACATCCCAAACACCCCTGGGGGCGGGGGGGGCGAGGGGATCATATATAAAAATAAATGAAAATAGTGTCGAATCCATACTTTTCGGGGTCGCTGAGATGAATAGTTACACTTCAATTTTTTTTTAAGTCCAAGTTCAGCCCGTTTGGGTTGGGGGCGAGGGGGGAGTGATATATACAAATAATCGGAAATAATGTCGAATACATAGTTTTCGGGTTCACCAAAGTGAATAGCGACACTCAGGATTTTCAGTATCAGGAGACAAACCACGTGGGGGTAAGACACACCAGGAACCCTTAGCGGCGGGGGGCGAGGGGGTTCATATAAAAAAATAAATGAAAATAGTGTCGAATCCATACTTTACTGGGTCGCTGAGATGAATAGTGACACTCCAATTTTTTTTAAAGTCCAAGTTCAGCCCCTTTTGGGGTGGGGGCGGGGGGGAGCGATATATATAAATAATCGGAAATAGTGTCGAATACATAGTTTTCCGGGTCGCCAAAGTGAATAGCGACAATCCGGATTTTCAGTATCAGGAGACAAACCACGTGGGGGTAAGACACGGCAGGAACCCTTATGGGCGGGGGGCGAGGGGGTCATAAATAAAAATACACGAAAATAGTGTCGAATCCACACTTTTCAGGGTCGCTGAGATGAATAGTGACACTCCGATTTTTTTAAAGTTCAAGTTCAGCCCCCTTTTAGGGTGGGGGCGAGGGGGGAGTGATATATACAAATAATCGAAAATAGTGTCAAATACATAGTTTTCGGAGTCGCCAAAGTGAATAGCGACGCTCCGGATTTTTGGTATCAGGAAACAAACCACGTGGGGGTAAGACACCCCAGGAACCCTTAGGGGCGGGGGGTGAGGGGGGTCATATATAAAAATACGAAAATAGTGTCGAATCCATACTTTTCGGGGTCGCTGAGATGAATAGTTCTACTCCGAATTTTTAAAAGTCCAAGTTCAGCCCCCTTTGTGGTGGGGGCGAGGGGGGAGTGATATATACACATAGTCGAAAATAGTGTCGAGTCCATACTTTTCGTGGTCGCTTAGGTGAATAGTGACAATCCGGGAATTTTTAAATTCCAAGTTCAGCCCCCTTTAGGGTGGGGGAAAAGGGGGGGAGTGATGTATAAAAATAATCGAAAAGAATGTCAAGTACTCTTCAGGGTCGCTGAGATGAATACTGACACTCCGGATTTTTACTATCAGGAGACAAACCACGTGGGGGGAGGGCACCCCTGGAACCCATAGGGGCGGGAGGCGAAGGGGTGCGATATAAAAATCATCGAAAGTAGTGTCGAATGCATCCTTTTGGGGTCGGTTAGATGAATAGTGACACCCCGGGATTTTTTAAAGTCCAAGTTCATCCCCCTTTGGGGCGGGGAGCAAGGGGGTGAGATATAAAAATTATAGTATTTAGTGTCAAATATACAGTTTTCGGGGTCGCCGAGGTGAATAGTAACACTCTGGAATTTTAATGTCGGGAGACAAACCACGTGGGAATAAGACACCCCAGGAACCATTAGGGGTGGGGGCGGGGGGCTTGAGATATGAAAATCATCAAAGTAGTGTGGAATACATACTTTTTGGGGTTGCTGAGATGAATAGTGACACTCCAATTTTTTAAAGTCCAAGTTCAGACCCTTTGGCGTTGGGGCGAGGGGGAAGTGATACATGTAATCGAAAATTGTGTCGAATACGTAGTTTTCGGGGTCGCCAAAGTGAATAGCGACACTCCGGATTTTTAGTATCAGGAGACAAACCACGTGGGGATAAGACACCCCAGGAACCATTAGGGGCGGGGGGCAAGGGGGTCATATATAAAAATAAACGAAAATAGGGTCGAATCCATACTTTTCAAGGTCGCTTAGATGAACAGTGACATCCCGGGAAATTCTTAATTTCAAGTTCAGCCCCCTTTAGGGTGGGGGGCAAGGAGGGTGATATATAAAAATAATCGTAATTAGTGTCGAATCCACAGTTTTTAGGGTCGCTGAGGTGAATAGTGGCACTCTGGACTTTTAAAGTCCAAATTAAGGCCCCTTTTGTAGTGAGTGGTTAGGAAGGGAGTTAGATATAAAATAATCGAAAATAATGTCACATCCATGGTTTTAGGTGTCGATTAAATGAGGAGTGACACTCCGGTTGTCGTTTAAGTCCAAGTTGATCCCCATTTGCCAGGCGGGTGAGAAGGAGTCAAGAACAGAAAATATCCAAATGACCGAGATTAAGGATGTTTTTGTACGTTCCAGTATAACTGTCAGCAGAACTTAATGCAAATATTACCTAATACCTGAAAAATATACTAAGGGGGAAAGACACCCCTTGAAGCCTTAGATAAGGGTACGAAATGTAATTAAGACTGAAAATGCCCGATATTAGTGTTGAATCCATACGTTTCGGGACTACGGGAACAATTTCAAACAAACTTGGTCACTTATGACTTATTATCAGGAGACAAAGTGCGTGGAGGTATGACAACCCTAGCACACCTACGACGGGATGAGATGTAGTAATAATCGAAAATAGTGTCGAATCCATTCTTTTCGGGGTCGCTGAGATGAATAGTAACGCTCCAATTACTTTAGAAGTCAAAATTCTGCCTCCTTTCGCATAGCGGTGAGAAAAAGTGAAAAACAAAATTTCGAAAATGACCGAGAGAATGGACGCATGTGTGTATACTCGACCTACTGTCTGGAGAAATATACCGTAGGTGTAAGAGACTCCTAGCCTCTAAAGTAGGGGCGAAATGTAAATATTAACCAAAAAGACCGAAATTTGTGTCTAATCCATAGTTTTCGGGGTCGCTGAGATGAACTGTAACACTCAGGATGCCGTTTAAGATAAAGCTCAGTCCTACTCGGCAGGCGGATGAGAACTGGCAAAAAATTGAAAACGTCCAAAGGGACAGAGTTTAAGGATGTGTGTATGTTTTAGCATATCTCTCAATCAAACTTGGTATACACATGACTTACTATATAGAAAACATTACTGTGGAGGTCAGATACACCTAGCCCCCGCTGGTGTTGGGGAATGAGAGGGGCTGACGTGCAAAAATAAGGAAAATAACCAATATTAATGTCGAAATCCATTGTTTATGTGTCGCTGATACGACCTGTGACGCTGTGGATAGCGTTTAAGTCCACGTTCAGCCTCCATCGAGGCAGGAGCTGAGAAGGGCTTAAAAGTAAATAGTATAAAATGACCGAGATTAGTGTTTACTTGATAATTAAATAATCTAAAACTTGAAGTCAGATACATCTAAATAACTATAAAACTACATGATAAGTCGTAAAATCAACATCTCAAAAAGAATTCTATAAGCATTCACTTCACACTCAACTAACTGGTAATACAAATATTAAAAGTAAACATTCAAAAACTATCCGGGCAACGCCGGGTACTACAGCTAGTAAATATATAAATATTGAAATATTGAAATATACAAACTACCTGAAAAAGGAAACGTATGTTAACAATATTATACTTGAAAAAGGAATAACTTCATTTAATGAATGAATGTATTGATTGTAATTAATTTTATTTATTATTATTAATTATTACGTGAAATGAAGTAGTTACCGTGCATTGAATTGTTTCTTTTTCAGCTAGTTTATAAATTAATTTACTCTAAATTGTTTTCGGAAGATTCAAGAACCTAACAGTTATAAATTGGCTGAATCGAAAGTGAAGAGACATGGCTTCAGATATCTCAAATTACATTCATGTGTTATAACAGTGTTTGGAATATCTCTAATGATATAGTCATTGATTGTGCATGATGACTTACTTAGAATAAATGTACATTATCCTGTCTTCCATCCTATCCCTGTGAAAAGAGTGTATACATATATATATTTTGAATGAAATTTACGTTGTTTTTGCTTGATTTGTAGTGTGTCATGAACCGTATGTTGCATTCAACATTATGTAGAAAGTAGTTAATATACGGAGTAGTTTTTGTTACTTTTATGCCTCGTTTACTCAGTTTATTAGTTATTTAAAATTCCGTTCCTTTATGCAGGGGCCGGAGGAGCTGTTTCTTAGGCGCGGAAAGGTAATAAGACTTCCTGAAAGTAATTTAATTTGCTTTGCACTCTTGATTTGGGCTTCTTAACTTGGAAGCATTTTGCACTCTTCTGCAGTATTTTCTGATTTTTCGCTTGGAAATTATTCAAAATATTATATTATACTTGGTATTTAATTAAATTATATTAGTGTGTGCATTGCTTTAGTAATGTGTGCGAGTGTGCGTGCATGTGTGTATTTGTTGGGTGTGTGGGTTGAAGAACAGCGGGTGACAAAAAAATTCAACCAAGTTGAATCAATAGATGCTACGTTGTCTCGACTAATTTAACAGCCCATTATTTTATTATTTTCATATCCGACTCCATAGTCAAATGATTAGTGTGCTGGCCTTTGGTCCGAAGGGTTCCGGGTTTACTTCCCGGTCGGTTAGTGAATTTTAATCTTCATTGGTTAATTTCGATGATTTTGGGACTGAGTGTGTGTGGCGTATTCCAACATTAGATTTCATCAAACTAGGACCCCATTCTCACAGAAGTGAAGGTGGCCTGTCAGGTTTCATCTCAAAACAACTGCATGGGGCCACTCCGGAGGTAACACGCTATTATTATTATTATTATTATTATTATTATTATTATTATTATTATTATTATTATTATTATTATTATTTGGCGAAATTAATTATATTTTACTTTTTAAGTGAGATTCGATGAATAGCAGGCTTTATTGCCTGAGTCATGCCATGTAAATAAAGGAAAATAATAATAATAATAATAATAATAATAATAATAATAATAATAATAATAATAATAATAGTACTTTGAATTTTACCAAATGAAGGAGGAAAGAGTTCCTGGAAATATGTATAATGCGGATGTGGATTAATGTTCGTCGAAGCGGTTAATCAGGTTAACTTTTATATGTGTTTTTTATGTAATTGTCGGTTTTTCCGTGATTTAATATTCCGTTATCTCATTGAGAAACTTCAAGTGACCATGGAAGTTAGAAGATAGCGTCCGAAAGACCATAGTTTTTGTTTATTCTTTCCTGGCTACTAACCATTCAACTCTCTGGCCACGTTTCTAACAAAAAAAATATCAGTTTAAGTGTTAGAGAGTAACATCTTTTGAAAAATGTTGCATCCTCGTAATTATATTTCTATATCAATAATGTGTTTGTCAATTAAGGCTTTACGGCCAACAACATGGCTACTAGTTATCTTCGCTTCACTAGTTCCACCTTACAAAAATACAATGTTACTTTTCGGCCAACATCATGGCTGCCAGTAGGGCACAGAGATAACTTAAATTATTATAATATAAATAAGTGCTTTCAGTTCAACAACATGGCTCCAGGTTTACTATAATTGTCCAATCATATCACCCAAAATGGGAAACCGGTCAACAGCCTAGAAAATGGAAGAGAAAGAAATTACTAACATTGGACAAGATGGAAGATTGTCAAAATCCAGGCGTGTCTGTTCCCGCATCGGGCGGCGTTCTGGTCAGTGTCCGTTCCCCATGTGAGTGGCGGCTGGTTGAAGGCTCTAAGACTTAAAATCCTAGTTCTAACTTAGAAAAACATTATTATGCTTTGCCTGTCTAATAATTAGATAATTGATGCGTTATGGAAAGCCAATTCGAGAATGAAACTCTTCCGGGTGGTAGCTCAAAAGAGGAACCCACCGCCGCAACTAGTGGCGCAAGAAGGCCTAAGAGTTCTGCAGAGCCTGCACCATAACGCGAGGGGAATTCGGAGTCCCATGGTATCGAAGGAAAACCTGGAGGATCTGTATTGATTCCAATTTTTGGTAATTTTAGCAGAAACCTTGTCTAATAATTGAGTCACTCTTAGCTCTCCGTGATGAAAAACTTAGAATAACGGACATCGTTGATAGAGAAAGGGTAGAAAAGGATTATTAGGTTAATTCAAGGCTGGTGTGGCGTGTCTGACCCTCACTAGGAGGCGCCGAGTTCGTTTCCCGCGGAGGTCAGGGAGTTTTACCTGAACCTGAGGTTTGGTTCAAGGTCCACTTAGCCTACGTGATTATTTTTATTTTTATTATTATCGTATCAGAAATATAATTTACACAGTTCAATTATACATATTGAAGTACATAATAAAGTATAACATAGAAATCAAAGCACTTCACACTGATTTCGACCAGAATCTAGCAACATCAAGTGCATTCCGTGTTGCTTGAAAATAATCATCTTCAGTGCAGGAAGACGGACACATTGAACACTGGAGCATATGCTGCATAATTTGTTCTTCGTCGCAGTAGCATGTTGCTGGTATCGACATAGCCCCATCTTGATAGATGACTTTCGATCTGCCCATTCCAGTCCTCAGTCTATTCAAGGACTTCCAGACAGACTAGTCTTCATGACATCCAGGTGGCAATCGCTCTGCAGATGTCTATCGGACTGAGCCATGAATGAACCTGCCAAGTTGGAGTCAGAATAATATTAAATTTTAATGAAAGATATTGTGCACTTCAATTATTTTAAAACGTGACATTGACACGCACGAACGCAAATAGTAATACTACATTCCCTAGTCATGGTGTTACATTACACTCGAGGGGCTCATAGAAATTCAGAATGTAAAATTTTCAAAGTATCTTTTATTTTCATCAATAAAAAATGTAAAGAGATCTTGATTTCTTTTAATTTTTACGTTTGTGTCTAGGTTTCTACGTACTGTTTTTACAGGTTTTTCGTGTAATATACATATACGCAGAAAACCTTCGTATACGCAACCCCATGACGTTACAAATGTGGGTGTTGTTATTTCTTTGAAAGCCGTAATACCAGCAGTACTGCTGCAAGTGCTACAAGCATAACATTAGCCACCCTGCCTAGTAGCCTCGATCATTAAGACGTCAAGTTTATACACTCTGACACCGTGGTAAGTGGATTCGAGCCCAGTTGATAGAAATACATTTTCACCATCAGAACATTGGTGGGCAGGGTAGGAGTGATGGTGGAATACAACTTCTAACCACCAGATTGCGTGCCGAAAGCCTGGATACAATTCCAAAACTCTCCGTAGTGTTCATAGAGAGTGAGGGCATATGACGCTGAAAGAGTTGCTGCAGTTGAACCGAACATGTCCTCGGTCACTCCCAAAAATAAATTTCCTTGTAGAGTTGAGATGCTTCGTAATTTATCGCAAACGAACATTTTGTTTCCATTTCTGTAATATCTCTTATTAGCAATTCCACCTCAATTTTCATTATTAGGTTAAAACATGTATATTTTACGCTCACATTTATTGGGAGGATGTGCACTATGAGTTGTAAATTAACAAATAAATAAATTGTAAAAAATGAACCATGGCTTTTTCGAAATGCCGTAATTATTTGCGTGGTAAGCACAGAAAGAAAACAACATAGATGAAATAATGTAAACGACAATAGTGGAGAATCATCTTCGTCGTCTTAAGTATGTCGGCACCTGACCGAGCTTCAACTCGAAGTCGCTAGGAATTAGATGAAGAGTCACGAAAGAATTAAAAAAGACTGAATACAATTAATTATTTTTCACATTTTAAATTTCATTTGAAAGTGGATAATTACAATTCTTTGTCCACTTCTTTGGCTATAGTTCAATAACCATTTTGTAATTCAGTTCCTTTGCGCAGAAAGGATCATCTGTGGTTGTGGGTGGTAGATTTATGACGAATGTCGTGATCCTTTAGGCCTCCCAATTTGACGAGGATAACAGGTGTATATCTATGTTAAGGTGGTTAGAAGTGACCGAGTAAATTCATCAGAATTTAAATACTTTGATCAGAAATTAACATAATATAGATATTTATACTGTATTTCAAAATTTCTCACTATGGTCAAATGATACATGATACAAATGATTCATGATTCGTATTTGTAATCGTGGTAATTTCGAATCGACATCAGACCAGTAATCTAAACTAAGTAACAAAAGGAAAAATATTGAGTTGATTTATAGTCTTTTGCATCCTAGTGTTATAAACACAGCATAAATGTAAAGTACAAAAATATATAGATATACAAATACTCTTCGTCTTGTTAGTATTACTATTCTTGGCATTTTCTCAATTATCTGCAATCGGTACTTTGTATGGAATCAGCCAAGTCTTACTTACGGCCATATGCCTTTTTTTAACGCCAACCATTCGGTAGGTTTCGCGAGAGAACTAGTCACTTTTGCTTCTGTGGTACTCTGTAGTTATATAACTTTTATTTACATTAAGATATATATTAAGACGAATACAAACACCCAGCCCCTGAAATGGGTAAATGGTTAAAATTTCCGGTCTGATCAGGAATCGAGCCCGGGCACTATGAACCGAAGGCCACTACGCTGATCATTCAGTCAAAGAAATGGACGTAGCTTCAAAACACGCATTCTCATCCCTCTTCCTGCTTTTCCGGTCTTTATGAAAGTTCACTGTGCTTGATGAACTTCCTCCAGTTCTCTCTGTTCACTGGCCTCTGCTCACGTATGTTCATCTCCTTCAGGTCTTCAGACATCAGTTCCCTCCACCACCTTCTGCATCTCTCTCATTTCCGTTTACCTAAATCAAGGTCTTCATCACCCTCTTCCCTACATAATCCTCCTCTACTTTCATGACACGGTCAAACCATCACAATTGCAATTTTTCACAGTACTGACAGGAATTATTCAATAATTTGTACATTTTTTAAAATTTCACGAGATTTAAATATAATATTAAATGCTATGAACTTATGGTTAAGGCGCAGATCATCCTGAATCAATGGAAGTATTACGGTAAAATTTTGTAATGTTGTTGAATCGATGTATAAAATAAAACAGCGTCTCTATATATTTTTATTATCATTATTTGTGTAACATTCTTTCGATCATGTCTATAAAATTTGTCCCGATACTTGGAATTATCGTGCAATCCTTGAAATTACGGTAAAAGCTCAGTTTTGCAGAGGGAAACTATCTACTAATTCCTTAATCCTATTTTTGTTGCATGCTGTAGTCCATCCAGCAATAGAGTTTATGGATGATTTATTGTGAGTTATTTTCTGTTAATTGTTTGGTGTGAAGTCAGTCTTGGGGATAAGGTATGCTATAAGAACAATGAATATGTGGAAACTCACTTTACAGATGAACGAGTCGTACCAGAACCCTGGCAAGTGGCATGACGTCATTCTAAAACCACCCAATGGCGAGACATTCGCTCACGTCATGTCATACAACATCAGGAATTTGGAACAAGGATCAGTGTTTGAGGCCATCGTTCAGGCAAAGAACCGCTACGGGTGGAACGAGGTGTCAGACCTTTACCAATTCTACACGAGAGGGGAAGGTAGGTATACTTACTGACAGTTATTTAGAAATACTGTTAGATAATATAGTTTCAACCCCGCCATGCAATAATGTCTATGTTGTATGTGAAATATATTGCCGAATACTTTGCACCAGAATGACCATAATTTCTGTCTTTATGTACTTACTAGAAAGTTTTTCATGATAAATATAAATCTTTGTTTTGTAACACATTCTTTGATTTAAAACTGTAATACCGTACTCTTTCCAATCTTCAACATTATTCTGACATAAATGATACAATTGTACCTACTTTTTTTATACATATGTAAGTGGTGATCAAAAAGTTTCCTTTCGACGCTCGTACAGACCTCAATCGGAATGCCAAGCAGGAAAATCACCGTGAGAATTGAAGCATCATCCCTCCAGCGCACCGTCTGCTTGATGTTGTACGCAACGGTGGTTTTCGACAGACACACTGCCCCATACACACAGTCTTCTTTCTCCAATGGATGTCCACCGGTGTTTGTCCTTTGGCAGCCAAGAACAGAATAACAGCAGCACGTTGGTCCTGTTAGGACGCATTTGGTAATAACGTCGCAATATTTCACATAGCCGGATTTAACGCAGACACCTCGGTACGACACGGCTGCCACACTACTCCCTTTGCCTACATATTCATGCTTATATACCGGCACTGTAGTTGCACTACGTTGCCTGTCCGTTGTAGCAACGCCCTCAAATGGAAACTTTTTGTTCACCCCTTATAAATAACGTTTGTTTGCTTGTACATTTCATTATTATTTTTTCCTAATAAGGAAAAGGGAGGTATATTCATGATACAGGTATGTTCTTGATAAATTTTTGAATAATTATCATGAACTTCCCTATTGCAGACTAAGCATTTCAACATTACTACTAGTTCTCTGAGTTTTCAACAGATGTCTTTAGCTACTTGCATTGGTCTCCATCGCACTCTAGCTAACACAAGATACTTATCCAAAGATTTATCACGAACCTACCTGTATCATAAACATACCTCCCATTACTCTGCTTGGTTTTTATGTGAAACGACATGTATTGCGATTAGTTCACTTTCAGTTTCCTTTCTTTCCGTGTTTATCTTTTATATGTATTCATCACGCCGAATTAATGGAATGGTATGTTTATTCTTCGTTCGATGACGCGAAAGGAGGTATTTGAGAAGAAAACAAACTGGAAATAAAACTTCGCTACAAATCATTAGTGTATACCTCAGTAGAGTAGTAGTTTATAGGAGACTCTTAAGCGTCCCTTAAGCATTTACCACATATTATATTGCGGTCATTTTTTTTAGATAAAAGTAATTTGAACCATTGTATTTATTCTGTTCACTTTTTGGTAATTATGATATATAAGAAAACATTTTTATGATATTTTCACAGTCAGAATTAATAATAATAATAATAATAATAATAATAATAATAATAATAATAATAATAATAATAAATTTCTGTGTGTAGCGTTCCATCTATTACAATTTGCCTCAATATTGACAATAGAATATAATTTACTTTCCAGTAAATATTCTGAGGCAACGCTCCAATAAGGTATATCGTCCTTGAAATAGCAACGCGTTGTTATGCAATTCGAGGAGTGAACGTCATACTAACTCTGTTATTTCAACCGCTCGTAATTGACAATGTACCGGTAACGATTCTTCTTCTTCTTCTTCTTCTTCTTCTTCTTTCCGATGACGCCGGCTAAGGACCACGTGCCAATTTCAGTTCAATTCTTCATACTTTTTTGTTTTCTTTTCCGCTCCTTCCAATATTCTTTCATCCTTTCACTATGCAGTTCCCTTCTGTCCTCGGACCACTTCGCACCAGGCTTCTTGTTCAATCTTCCTTGGAATCATTCACATACTTACTACCCTATTTCTAAAAAAATCTCTGTCCATAGTTTCTTCTTCTCTCATATTACTTTTTTCTAAATCTTTCTTTAGCTGGGGCTGTACCTTAAGTAAGGCCACGGCCGCTTCCTTCCCACTCCCAGCCCTTCCCTGTCCCACCGTCGCCATAAGACCTATCTGTGTCGGTGCGACGTAAAGCAACTTGCAAAGAATTTTTTTTAAATCTTTCTTTACTTCTTGGGTCCAGCTATTTGTTGCCTTTTTCTTCCAAAGGTACTTGAAAACACTTTTTTAAATCTGGAATCATCCATTCTGTAAATATGTCCGAAAAATTGCAATCTCATTTTTCTTATGATCTCTGTTATGTTTTCTAACCATTATTATTATTATTATTATTGCTATTATTATTGTAATATCATTATTATCACATATTTTCATAGTTTTTATTCATTGTAATTAATATCGGCCGGTATAAGTTTACAAAGATGTGACTGAATAGGAACATTTAGAATTTCATATTCGCGCAACATATATTCTTCAAACTCCGGTTATTTAACATAAAATAAATGTCTAACATGAAAACAACTTGTCAGTGTGTGTTCTGTTGCACATAGCACTAGTTCTTTACACTGTGCCCGTTCTGATAACATATTCAGCAACTCACTTTTTATTCTGTCTACCTGTATTCAACAGTTCCACAATATTTTCATAATAAACATGGGAAACATGAAAATATTAACTTTGTAATTACGTCTTTTTAATTCTTTTTGTTCTCTTAGGTCCCCCAGAATGGAGAGCTCTGGAGACTAAAAAAAGAAACCCTGGCTGTAACAGAGATAATTTCGTTGCAGAACCCGAGATGGCTGAACGAGAGTTAGTGGCTGCTTCTGAGTCCTCGGCTGTGGCCCCCATCTCCTGCCGGACGGAGTTCAGCGCTGTACTCGTAGCCCTTGTTGCTCTTTTCTTCTTATAGAAGGTCAGTCTCAAAATGTTATATTAAGTTGATTTGCTGTCGTGTCGCGAAAAACAAATGTTCATAAATATGTTTCCTGGCCATGGCCATCCACCAACGGCTGCTAATTTCAGATGGCAACCAGTCGTAAGACGCCTGCCTGGAGGTCATGATCGTTAAGGCGTGACGCATATATGGTCTGACACCGTGGTTAGCAGGTTCGAGTCCCGTTAGTTAAAAATATTCTCACCAGCAGAATGTTGGCCGGCAGGGTAGGAGCGATTGTGGAATAAAATTGCCCATCACTAGACTGCGTGCCAAAATTCTGGATTAAATTTCAAACCTCTCTGCAGTGCTTACGTGGACTGAAGGCATATGACACACTTGATGGTGATTCGTTCGTTCAATGGGAGCGTGAAGCTTTGTGCAGACCCCTAGGTGCTTTCCGACAGGAGTAGGCTATCTGCCGGCTACGGGCTTCCCTCTCTCTCTTCCTAAAAATAATTTATCACACCGTTCATTTCATTTGATCTCATTACCCTCTAATGAGGTTGAAGTCAGGAAGGGCATCCGGTCGTACAATTTCGCTGTAGAATTTCATCTCACTTCATACTCGACCTCGCAGAGAAACGGAACAAGGATTAGACAAACAATGAGCCGTAAGAAATAGCCTGCACGATTGCTAGGTGACATTGTCTGACCATCCATACATGCCTTACATCACTGCCTGCACGATTGCTAGGTGACATTGACCGACCATCTACCCATACCTTACCTTACATCATTGCCTGAACGAATGCTAGATGACAATGTCCGACCATCTACCCATACCTTGCCTGCACGATTGCTAGGTTACATTTTCCGACCATCTATCCGTACCCTACATCACTGCCTGCACGATTGCTAGGTGACATTGTCCGACCATCTATCCATACCTTACACCACTGCCTGCACGACTGCTAGGTGACATTGTCCGACCATCTATCCATACCTTACATCACAGCCTGCACGTTTGCTAGGTGACATTGTCTGACCATCCATACCTTACATCACTGCCTGCACGATTGCTAGGTGGCATTGTTTGACCATCTATCCATACCTTACATCACTGCATGCACAACTGCTAGATGGCATTGTCCGACCATCTACCCATACCTTACACCACTGCCTGCACGATTGCTAGGTTACATTTTCCGACCATCTATCCGTACCCTACATCACTGCCTGCACGATTGCCGGGTAACATTGTCCGACCATACATCCATACCTTACATCACTGCCTGCTCGAATGCTAGGTTACATTGTCTGACCAGCCATCCATACCATACATCACTGCCTGCATGGTTGCTAGGTGACATTGTCCGACCATCTATCCATACCTTACACCACTGCCTGCACGACTGCTAGGTGCCATTGTCCGACCATCTATCCATACCTTACACCACTGCCTGCACAACTGCTAGATGACTTTGTCCGACCATCTACCCATACATTACACCACTGCCTTCACGATTGCAGGGTGACACTGTCCGACCATCTGTCCATATCTCACATCATTGCCTGCACGGTTGCTAGGTGACATTGTCCGACCATTTGTCCATACCTCACATCATTGCCTGCCCGGTTGCTAGGTGACATTGTCCGACCGTCTACCCATACCTTAGATCATTGCCTGCACGATTGCTAGGTGGCATTGTCCGACCATCTATCCGTACCCTACATCACTGCCTGCACGATTGGCAGGTAACATTGTCCGACCATCCTTCCATACCTTACATCACTGCCTGCTCGATTGCTAGGTTACATTGTCTGACCATCCATCCATCCCTTACATCACTGCCTGCACGATTGCTAGGTGACATTGTCCGACCATCTATCCATACCTTACATCACAGCCTGCACGGCTGCTAGGTGACATTGTCCGACCATCTATCCATACCTTACATCACAGCCTGCACGGCTGCTAGGTGACATTGTCCGACCATCCATCCATACCTTACATCACTGCCTGCATGGTTGCTAGGTGACATTGCCTGACCATCCATCCATACTTTATATCACTGCCTGCACGATTGCTAGGTGACATTGTCCGACCATCTATGCATACCTTACACCACTGCCTGCACGACTGCTAGGTGCCATTGTCCGACCATCTATCCATACCTTACACCACATACTGCCCGATTGCCAGGTAACATTGTCCGACCATCCATCCATACCTCATATCACTGCCTGCTCGATTGCTAGGTAACATTGTCCGACCATCCATCCATACCTCACATCACTGCTGCTCGATTGCTAGGTTACATTGCCTGACCATCCATCCATACTTTATATCACTGCCTGCACGATTGCTAGGTGACATTGTCTGACGATCCATCCATACCTTACATCGCTACCTGCAGGGTTTCTATGGCCATACTACCGTCATACATTTTTTCGCGTCACGTTACACAAATGTTTGGATGACACCCATCAATAAGACATATTTGTGTCAAAATATAGCGGAATGAACCCTTTGTTTAGTTCTACACATATAAAATCCTTATAAACTGAGTCTAACAACCGTTGCCTTGGTATCCATCTATTTCTCTTATCCTAACCTTATGCGTTGTTTTTCTTAAATTTTTCAAATAATTTGGAAATTTATCAACATCTCCTTTTATAAATAATTCAAATATGTACTTTCCCCCTATAAACGAATATTTGCTCCAATTTGACCTTTTGAATTCCGACTTTATCTTCATATTGTGATATTTCCTTCTTTTGAAGACACCCCTCAAACTTATTCATATACAAATGTCATTCCACGTCATCTTTCCACTGACAGCTCGGAACATACCACTTAGTCTAGCAGCTCGTCTCCTTTCTCCCTAGTCTTCCAATCCCAGATTTTGCAACATTTTGGTAACGCTACTCTTTCGGCGGAAATCACCCAGACCGAATCGAGCAGCTTTCCTTTGGATTTTTTTCAGTTCTCCTTGTGACAATCCCATATTCCGGAACCATACCCTGGTTGGGGTCTTACAAGAGACTTATATGATGCATTCTTTACATCCTTACTACAACCTTTCTCACACCCTCATAACCATGTGCAGAGATCTGTACCCGTTATTTACAGTCCCATTTATGTGATTGCCCCAATTATGATCCTTCCTTGTATTAACACTTATGTACTTACACCGATCCCCATAAGGAACGTTCACCCCATCAACGCAGTAATTAAAACTGAGAGGACTCTTCATAGTTGTGAAACTCACAACCGGACTCTTAACCCCGTTTATCACCATACCATTGCCTACTGTCAATTTCACCATATTGGAGAGGTCTTTTTGCAGTTTCTCACCATCTTGTAACTTATTTATCACTCTATACAATATATCATATTCAAAAAGCCTTCTATCTCCATTTATTTATTCATATCATTTACATATAAGAAATAAATGTCCAATAATACTGCGTTGACGAATTTCCCTATCATTGATTACAGGATCAGGTAATGCTTCACTTCCACTAATTTTGTAAGTTCCTAATTGTCTAGATATTTAGCCACCCCTTCAGTCACCCTTTTGCCACGTCCAATAATTGCATTAACTTTTACCAGCAGTCTCCCATCATCTACCATATCTACCCTATTTCTCGTTTTATAAACGAATATTTGCATCAATTTGTCCTCCTGAATTCCAACTTTATCTTCATATTGTGATATTTTCTACATTTAAAAACACCATTCAAATTTTTTGGTCTACTAATGTCGTTCCACACCATATCTCCACTCACAGTCCGGAAGGCACCACTTAGTCGAGCATAGGTAGGTCAATCGCGAAACAGTTCATTTGACCTCCTCAATCTAAGATATCTGCTATACCTTGTTTGAATCCTACAAGTTGTGCTTCAATTGAATAATGTTTCCTAAACCCGAATTGCCTTATATCGAGACTGTTATTATTTTCCCAAACATGTCTAATATAATTAAAAGGAATGCTTTCCCAAAGCTTACATGCAACGTATGTCAAAATAAATGCCCTTTAATTTTCGGCTTTATGTGTATCACCCTTTCATTCGTAATTACAGGCTTTCATTCCTTATTTCGAGTATTCTTCTGCCATACTTCTTACCTATAATAGAAGTGAAGCTTCCACGTTGTGAAGAATTATTTAATTTAATTTCCAGTTTGAACCGTGTTGTACTTGTACGCACATCACGTACAGTTTGCCGACGTTTCGAATACATTGCAGCATTCTTTATCAAGGCGGCTGAAATACCCCTACTCGATCCGACATAATCAGTCTCCCAGGCAGAAATTTACATTACTAGAGTGGCCCTGACCTTGGCCTTTTATATCCTAGCCTTTCTGGCTGACGTAAGTCCTGGCTGTCTCGTGAGTATTCTGGAAGGTATGTGTCACAGCCACGTAGTGGGGGCTTGCCCGCGCTGTTATGTAACGGGGTTCCGGCCCGTGTGTTTATGTTGTGGTCTGTATGTCTTAAACTGGTTTCAACAGGACGGCCCTACCTAACGGATCAGTAGTCGACCGAAACCGTCCTCATGCTTCATATCCAAATAAATAGATGGGAAGTAGAGGACCCGTTCACACGACCGTCATATCACCCGATCTAACGCCACACGATTTCTTCCTGTGGACTCACTTAAAGCAGCTTGAAAATCCTAGTCACCTTTGGCAACTGATCACCGAGGCATGCCAAGCTGTTACACGTGACATGTTACAACGCGCACGGAACGGTAGTTTCCCGTCTACTTATATTCCCATGGTGAACTGAATATTTACATGTATAGAGTTGAGATGGTCGAGAAATAGCTATAGGTTATTGCTCCCGTGAGGCCTGACAAGTTCCGTCTACGTGCAAGAATGTCTTTAATACGTCATGCTGTCATCTGCATAAACAAAGGTGGTCAAAACTTCGAACCCTTGTTAAACCGAATATGCAGGGTACCCTACTTCCTACCTGCAGACCATCATATCGTAGTCCAACCTGGCTACGTAATATAAGAATAAAAGGGCCCTTTCCAGGACAAAATAAAAATTAGATCTTTGGAACTGAATGATATGCGGCCATATTACCGTCACTATAAATGGCGTTAACAGATAAAAAGAAATTGTGCCAGCCTGTGAATCGGACCTACTACTAGATAGATTGACTGATGCAACAGGAACAGCAGTGATGCGTGATTTAGCCACCTTAGCTACCGCGAGTCGTAGTGCATAGGTAGTAGTAAGATAGTAAGATAGTGGAATTCGCTTTACACATATAGTTTAAGTAATAGATAAAATAACACTGCCGCTAATGATTTCTATCATATTAGCGAACATTATATAAATGGTATAGTTGTACAAAAGCCATAACGAAGCAGGGACTAATATTTTTCGAATGTCTATGATACACGCGTTAGTTGGGTTACATACCATCGAAATAAATAAGGGGCTGGTGAATCACCCGATATAACGCCAAAGGTGCAGAAAAGGAAATGTAATGACTTATTAATGTATACACGTGTAGACATTCCACACAAAAAAGAGTTGTTTGTATGGACCAAAAAGTAATACTGTTCGGCGAAATACGTGTGTAGAAAGCAGACGTCTGTTTGGAGCTTCGGCTGTATTCTCACCAGATTGTCCATTGATTAAAATGATGTCTGTGTATTCGTCGATGATGAACACACTAGCCATTGCCGAAATACAGACATCAAATGTAGTGCTGTTATACACTGGTGCATACATCAGCCTAGTACTATGCAGTCATAAACGAGGTTTACTAATCCAAGCGTTTGCATTAGATGGGTAGCGCTGAGAAACATGATGCGGGCGACCATTCGGTTCTTATCTCTTCATATTCTGACGTAACCTGAATGCTGCCGATTGCGCTCCTGTGAAAACAAGTTAGTACATATCTCATTCACCATTTGTGCATGCAGGACATTTATAAGTATAATGTATGGCGCTTGCAAGCCGCCTGGTATATACAGGTTGTATCGGACGTATACCGACAACAAAATCAGGATGCTCTTCGTGTTATGATACAAACGATAGTGCAATCTGATTTGAGATAAAATGAGATTATTTTGTTACTTTCGGGCGGGCAATTCAAATTGACGAACTTGCCGTATTTGCTGTGCCAGAGTAAAAGCCGCTGCATGTTGCTGTGCGTCACAGGAGGGATGAGAAGGGATGGGAAGAGGGAGACAGAGGTAATGCGCGACACACCCACACATACTGAACATAGTCCAAAGGTCATTACTACACCGTTGTGAAGTGTTCATTGAAGGAGGAGGGGGGCCATATTGAACATCTACTGTAATCAAATCATTGGGCCTATTGTGTCCTTCGTTCAGTATTTCATTCCATTTAATATGTTTTGAGTTAAGGAATACACAATCGTGGGGTGACAGGGTTGCACCTGCGAGCATGTTAAATAATGAAGAACGATACTGCGACCAACAGACGAGAACAAGAAACGATTTGGTACATTCCTTGACTGACAAGTGTGTCTTAATTCCAGTTTGTTCTTGTACTGTGTGTGCAGTTAGGGCTGTTTAATAAACAAACTGTGGATATTGCCTGCAGGAGACAAGGACAATACTATGCTAGTCGAACGAGAAAAGTTGAGCATACACGTGGAGCATACCTCCCCTCCCTCCCCTTCACTTCACCGAGAAATGGCAGCGGCTTGTGCTCTGGCATAGCAAATACGGTGAGTTTGTCGATTTGAGTCGAGCACCTGAAGTAAGAACGTAACATTATTTTCTCGAAATGAAACCTTTTCTCCCCCCAATCCTATTGCATCATCATTCTTAACATAACACGAAGAGAATCCCTTTTTTGTTTTTGTCGGTATAGTTATGATACAACCTGTATAACGTTATGTAATCGGAGCGTATTACAGCGGACACAATCACCCATTCCGTAATCGAGAGGGAACGTCCTCGGCCGGGGCAAGAATCGAAACCAGGACACTTAGGCCACTACGCTGATCATTCAGCCGAGTATCAGAACTTCATATTGTACATAAGAGCTAATATACGAATGTTTATGTACCTCCATGGCACGCGAGAACTTAAGCGTTAAAAGTAAAACATGGAACTCTTTAAATATAATATCTATTAATAATAGTATATTCAATAATATTTTAAAGTAAACTCATGTGTAATAAATAATATTATTATTGATGTAAATGATACCATAACTAGAGCTAGGTATTTTATGTGCTGCACCTTAATACATTTTTACTATTAAAATATTCAAATCGACATGTCTTACAAGGAAAACAAGAGATAAAAGAACTTAACTGCGTTTTGTTTGCAGAATTCACCTATGCTCAAATTCAGCATACTTTTGAGCCTTTTCTCAATGCCAGTCAACTTCTCCTACCCTATGTTTTTGCTCCTGTGCAGCGTTTTATTGACATAACAATCTAACGCAGGAAACCAAACGCTTGTTATCTTAATACGGAGAGTTTCACGACTATTAAAAAATATAATAATACTTAATTTGGCGTTATTAGGTCGCACAATAATAATAATAATAATAATAATAATAATAATAATAATAATAATAATCTGCTGATGCGTTTAGATCTGCGACCAGGATCGTCTTCAGACCAATAACAAATAATATATTGGCAACTGTTACTCCATAGTAACCAGACTCAAGATAGAGATACCCTGCTAGAAATATAGGTCATTCTAGGGCCACCAGAGTCAAGAAGAAAGATGTTGACCGGTTAACTATGGTGAGTAGCCATGATCTACTCAGAATATAGCCATCACCTATGTGAAGAAAATCGGGTGTTAATGATTTTCTAACGTCTCACGAATGGTTGTAGGTATAAAATATTTCTCCTGATAAATGACAGAAGTTGCATCAATAATTATTTGATGGACATTATGTCTGACATGTTCTGCCGCAAATTAAGTTCAATATGTCAAAGGTCTGTTACTTAAAATACTTTCTTCCCGTTCACTGTTTTACAAATGGAAAAACCTCCTAATTTCTGTATGGTTTTTTTTTTTTTTTAGAATTTACAGTTTTTAGGTGCATCACACTACTTTTGCTTCAGTGCAGACATGGTAGGCAAATTCTTACAGATTAGCGTGAGACTCAGCGAACTCCCATTTGGCAAAAGGATCACAAATCAGTTTGCATTTTAAAGCCCTGCAGTTAGGCGAAATCTTTCCAACAGGAAGAAATGGGGGAAGGTAAAGCCAAATTGACCAATTAGCAATACCACCAATCAGTATTGCTGACTGGTGAAGCGAGTAACCAATTTAAACTGTTGTAATTTTTGAGTCCTATCTGTGTTCGTGTGACGTAAAGCAACTTGTAAAGAATTTAAAAAAATAATTATGCTTTTGGACTTTTTAGCAGCCTTTTTTAACACATGTGTGAATTTGTGTCCCACTTGGTTTTCGTACACTTTGTAGTAAATATTTACATTTTAAATTTACACCTTTTTTGACCCAAATTTTGTACCGAAAATACCTAGTTCTAATCATTGACATACTTGAATTTTCTCTTTTCAGGCATTTGATTTGGCGTACTACTGAAGACACATCACACTGACGACTAGAGCTATGAAGTCGAATCAAGAGTTCAAGGTTTCATAGTCGGATGAATGCATCATCTCACAATTGCAGAAAACATCGCTGTCAACCACTCGGGTTCGGAAGAGAAACAGTTGAAGGAAGCAAGTTCTGTCTTTAAACAAAATTGGTGCGTGTTTTGCTAGGTAACTTTCACTGTCCAGTTCCCCTAGAAGCCATTACCGATTTAACTATGCCACAGGAAATAAACAAGTGACGAGCTCAGCATATAAATAGACCACTACAAAAAGAGAAATGTGTTTTTTTATGTATATTGTCGTGTTTTCCCTCCTAATATAGAAGTGAAGGAAGTAAAGAGACAATGCAAGTGTTGACGTGATCGGCTAGTGCAAATCATTATTTTGGAGATTTATAAGAAAAAAGTCTTAAAATCGAAAAAAATCATGTTTAATACTTTTAAAAAGGACCAAAGGTTTAAAAATGTAAAAATAATACAACCATATTGTTTAACATTAGCTTGAGTGTTTCAAAGGCAAAAAAGCAAATTAAATTGTAATTAAAAACGTATTGCGGTTTGAGAGTGGTTAATTAGATTAAATTTCTTAAATATTATTCTGCCAACTCTGATGGCGGAAAGTGGCAATTATTTTTTCCATTGCCATCACTTTTGCTTTTTTTACAGATACTTCCTGATTTTTGTAACTGTAGGTCACCGTATATCAAAGTACTATTCACCGATAATTATGTAAACTCATAAATGAAAACGCAGCTGTCCATTATTGTTACTACCACTACGGAAATTGTCCGCTTTCATAACAAGTACGATCTTAGCATTTATTTTTATGGTCACTGAACATGATACTTGATGTGATGTTCAAGATGGGGAGAAAGATTTCATTTCCTTAATTCCTTTTATGATCTGGTAGTGAGAAGGTACATTTATGTGAAATTAATTAGTATATTGTTGTTTGAATTATATTCAGACATTTATATTATTGTATGGTTTCTGAAGCATTTATGCTACCATGCCATGTTACCAGAAGAAATCTCTATGTATATTTACTTCAAATTTAGTAAGTTATTATTTTAAAACTATGGAATCCTAATTCTGTCACATATATTTGTAATCAATGAACAAAATGTGCGATTCTTATAATTGTATGAGATGTTTGAATGTATTTTCTTTATAAATGTTGGGAAGATTCATATCAAAGACTCCTTTATGTTTCCGTATCGATAACAATATTTCAGAATGTTTAATGAAGTACAGTGTATTCTTGTTAAATATGCATTAATTTGGATCTCTGCATGTGTCTGAGAATCAACACTGATTCAGGGCTCAAATATCTTAACATTCTCTGTATGTGAGAAATAATTAATAATTTAATTTTAAAAACCTTACATTCACTCATTTACCATGATTAATGGATGTATCTTGTTATAAGTAATTCTAAAAAAGTGAGAGCTACTCAGACTCTCCTCAAGCAATGAAGCTTCAATTATTGGCCGTTTTTTCACGCAGCCCAATATATTTTTATAATGGAACTGTCAGCATCACTCTCGACCATGCAGAATCTTATATCCGTCGACTAACATTTATGTTTTAAATACAGATAACTTTATCAATGATCACTTGATATTTTGTCATTGTAAATGGACCGCGCATATGGAACGAAAATATTGGTGTGTGCTTTGTTAAGGAGATGTCTCGTGGAGTTGTTTAAAGAAATCGATGGAGATAATATCATCCTTTGCTTTTATTGATTATCGAACACCTATATTTTAATTACCTGCCCTTGAATTCAATCCATTTGCTTCTGAATGGTAACACTCCAGGGTTTGTAAATGTCCACATGTTTTTATTATTAATTATTTCTTTTTCCTTAAAATATATACATTGTACTCTGTAAATCCTTGCCAGGAATGAAGAAATTTATTTGGTACTTCGATGCTGAAGTTGTAAAATTTATTTCATTACCTTAAGTCATTCACCAAAACTTCCAAAGTGCCAGTATTTTCCTATTCCCATACGGCATATATAATTGTTCCATCACCAGCCTACAGTGACGAGAGAACACTATAGCAATGAGTTAATTTGAGTCAGCGTACACGTATATCTAAATTAACCTGCTCAGTCCCAAGAACACAAGAAACATACTTGCATAAACATATCCTCATTATAGAATGTTATGCCATTCAGTGTTTAGTTTGTAAACTTCTTAAATCAACTAAGCGACCTCAAAATCCTCTATTTGCAACTTGCTCTGTGGTTTCGTTTAGTTCTACATTTCTTACCACTGAAGCATTCCGAACTGAGTCTAACCAACGTCACCTGGATCTCCCTCTACTTCTCTTGACCTCCATGACTAAGTCCGTTGTTCTTCTAGGTTAGCTGTCCTCCTGTCCCACCACCGAACCTAGTTTGTAAGTGTGGCTTCATTCATCGAGTGAATTCATAACCTAGCCTTCTCCTTTTTCCAGTACATTCCTGCCATTTCCCCATCTGTTTGTACCTGACAAAACGAAACAAGAATTACCATACGTTATTCATTATCATAGAATAAATATCTTCATTGAAATGAATGAACAAAATAACCCATATATTGATTTAGAAACGGTGTCAATTTCACAGGAACGTTGTGATAAATTGTGCACATTATTTGTATGCTAATAATTAATTTGAATTTCAATATTTTGGGATGCATTATTGAAACTGTTGTGAAATGAATGAATGAATCAAGCAGGAATGTTTTACAAGGCATCTCCATTAAAAAAGGATAAAATTACAGACTCATGCGAAGGCATCTTGGCTCATTCACCATATTTATATTAATTTGTATTTTCCTCCAGCATGACATTTCTCTGGGGTAAGCGGATTTCACGAACCAGGGGTTAACAAAGGTGTTCGTACACTCACAGTCGGCTTGAGATAGGCTGCTAGTCTAAAAGACTAAGAAGTGCAGATGTGTGACTTCCTAGGATCTAGAGAGGCTAAATGTATCAAGGGAATACAGGTTGATAGAAGAAATCCTTTATCTTCAAATGCACGGTCGTAGAGGACAAATGAATCCATCAAGAAGACTTCTGCCATGCGTGTGTTTGTAGTTATTGGAATAGTATTTGGTTATCGCGACGAATTTCGGCAGTATTCCTTGGTTAATCATAATATTTGTAACCTTCCTAAAATGGGAAGAACTACTGGAAAGCCGATGAAAAGTTATATCATAAGAAACACAAACGTATCCTGGTCATTGAAGACTGATAAATATCAAGATAATATGCTTTGTACTTAAATATTACAACACCAGAATTTTATTGGTTGGATACGTAGATAACGTGTAGTTGGAGTCACTTATCACGTAATTACCTGTACATGAATATCACAATTTTACAGCTAGCATTTTACAGGTGTCCATTAAGATATTTGCCGTAAGTACCAACAGTTAAAAAACTTTCGTGTGGTCCAAGTCGAACTGTACGTCTTGTTTTCCAGAATAATTTGATGATTAAATTATAAGATAGGCCGCCTCTGTCGTGTAGTGTTTAGTGTGATTAGCTGCCACCCCCGGAGGCCCGGGTTCAATTCCCGGCTTTGCTACGATATTTGAAAAGTGGTACGAGGGCTGGAACGGGGTCCACTCAGCCTCGGGATGTCAACTGAGTAGAGGTGAGTTCCATTCCCACCTCAGCCATCCTGGAAGTGGTTTTCCGTGGTTTCCCACTTCTCCCCCAGGCGATTTCCGGGATAGTGCCTAACTTAAGACCACGGCCGCTTCCTTCCCTCTTCCTTGCCTATACCTTCCAATGTTCCCAATTCCCCCGTAAGGCCCCTGTTCGGTATAGCAGGTGAGGCCGCCTGGGTGAGGTACTGGTCGTCCTCCCCAGTTGTATCCCCGACCCAGAGTCTGAAGCTCCAGAACACTGGCCTTGAGGCGGTAGAGGTAAGATCCCTCGCTGAGTCCGAGAAAAAAATCGGCCCTTGAGGGTAAACAGATAACTAACGGACGAAATTGTAAGATTAACAAACAACAGAGTTTATTAGTATAACTGAAAATATTCTTAACGATAGTATGTCTTCATCCAAGAAAATTTGGACCGATTTGTCTTCTGGCCTCACAATTGGGGATTAAGAATATTGGCTGAGTTTTATTCGGTTAAACACATCTTGTATAGCCCATTTCAGTGGCCAAGTTTCGTTGCATTTGAGTGATGCTCCGTGATATGTCACTTTTATACCTAAAGAGTTGATATGGAACAAGCTTGCAGTATCCTAGTGTCTATTAAGAATGTTAGAAGTTTGAATGTACCTTCAACAAAACTTATCCATGGCTGATGATAGCCAATTCTGCATTGTCTTCGCTCTCACCATGGGACTTGCAGTATATAATCATCCTTCTTACATCACAGAGTGCGAAAGAAAATGCACTCTGGTGTCATTCTTTTCTAAGAACAAGTGTATTCCTTGATAATCATCTTTTTTGCACAAACAGATGAGTTAAAATTATTTCTTAAAAGAATACGACCTTCAAATTAACCAGGGTTAATATTTGTATGTATTAAAGTACATATTGCCTACTGTATACTGTAAATATTTATATTTTAATAACACTAGCGGTTACCCAAGGGCTCCTCCGGCAATGTATCATATGTTTCACGTTGCAAGTTTATAAAGTTTCGACGTAATGGAATAATACTCATGATCTTTGTGGTAATAGAATGTAATGGATTATCATCAAACACTTGAAAATTTATCAAAAATGGAAATAGAATTACATTTTTCTCTGCATTTTGGTAAATTCTCGAACTTATTGCGAATTATTGATATAAATTCTTAATTTTATACTTTACATTTTCGAACTGTAAAATTATTATTCATTGCCGTAGTATGAGGAACATTATCGTGTCACACTATTGGGAAAGTACATGTATAAATTCCTCGGAGTTCCAACCCTGAAGTAAGCAAGATATTAGAGAAACACGGAGTTTCCAAATGAATCCCTGCTATGATTTCCCCTAATGATGGAGCGGAGGTGAAAGATTCAGAGCAGGTTTTCCAATTACCGCAATGTAAGGATGTGGTACATATATTGTGAAGAGAAAATTATTGTATGATTGCATTGAAAATTACTTACATGTGATCAGAATTCAATTCTGAAAGTAACCTATTTGCAGACGCTCTGAAAAGTCTGAAAGTGGACTACAGAGATCGGAAAATCATCTATCAGCTGTACAAGAACCAAACAGTGCTTATAGGAAAGGAGAAAATCAACGCGAACATAAGAAAAGGAGTAAGGAGAGGATGTAATCTGTCACCTCTGTTATTCAATGTGTATTTAGAAGAAGCAATGAAATAGTTTCCAGCCACCTCCACCCATGGAATAAAAATAAATTACCAACTATACCAAACAATACCTTTCGCGAATGATATTCCCTCATTGCTGAAACTGAGAAAGAGATAGAGACCTCACTAAATAAATTGAATGATCTACTAATACTAAAATGTAACGTGAATGTTAACAGAACAAAAACTAAGATAATGAAATGTACTCCGAATGGTAAACAGGACGTTAATGTTTGGTTGGGAGGAGAAAAATTGGCTCAAGTAAATCAGTTCAGTTATTTGGGAAGCATTATTGTATCTGATGGGTGGTGTGGAAAGGACGTCCGTTCTCGAATAGCCGAGGCTAAAGAAGATTTCGATAAAAAAAAGAAGCCTGTTTAAATCCAAGGTAATATCCCTACCAGTAAGAAGGCATTTCATTAAGAGCTTCATTTGGAGTATGGCGACCTATGGACTTTATTAAAGGCTGATAAGAAAAGAATAGATTCATTCGAAATGTGGTGCTGGCGTCGAATTGTTACGAATACCCTGGACGAACAGGCTAACAAATGAAGAAGTTCTCACGAGAGCTGAAGAAACCATCAGTCTAGGGAAAGTGATCACGAAAAGGAGATGTAGTTGGATAGGTCATTTACTCTGGCATTCATCATGGTGCACCACACTGCTTGAAAGGAAACTGGAAGGAAAGACTAGAAGAGGACGACCAACAGAAGGGTTCTTCTATGGCATTAAAGGGCGACGTCCATATCAACTAATCAAGCAGCTGGCTCAGGATAGAAGGACGAGAACAGTCATACTGCCCACCAACCATCAGGTTGAGGAGAACGAGAGAGAAAAGGAGAATTCATTTTTCCAGTGACTTTTGACAACGTAATTCAGGGAGGACGAGGTAAAGATCCCAAAATATCTGCGAGACTGTTAAAGAATTCGAGCTTTTGTCTGAAGGGATTAACCCGGTACCGGAAATTTCGAGGAGGCTGAAAGACGGGGCAATTATAACATCTGCTTATGGAATAGCAACAATTATAAATAATACATAATTTTAATAATGGGTTTTAGACATAGACTTTAGTACGAATTACTACATTTCAGATACTGGAGTTTCAACTTTATTAAAAGTAACCTTCACCTTTTTGTAGTGTGAATGTTACACGTCAACACAAGTATGAATACATTTGAAGCTCGGGTAACTACAATGGAGTAATTCGTGGTAAAAACTACATCTAAAAACCATCATTATGAATATATGCCACAACATAACTTTTACGTCAATTAAATATAGTACTTTATTGGCATTGTTACCTGTCAAAATGAGGTGATACGAACCTCTCAATCCTGTGGTTGACGTGGAAGTTGTGGAGACTCTTCATTATCCTGTTGAGTTACAACACACCCAATTTATTCTTGCAGTCTCTATCTGAAGGTAAGTGCTGCCATAATGTTCCTGTGCAATCATAACCATTTAAAACTGCGGAATAGAACTATTCGTCAGGTTCCCTCCATAAATATGTTATAGAAGCGGTGATATTAACACAATTAGGTTAGGAAGAAAGAATTGGTTTTTCAAATCATTCTTCTAATCTCGTCCACCTACCATTTACAATCAAAACGCCTCCACTTCCCGGTAAAAGTCTTCTTTGGCACGACTAGGAGCCGGAGTTTTAGATTTTAACCTACATTTCCTGGGTATTTAATGAACAAATTTAAGATACATGTTCGTTTCACACTTCCTGATGCAGAATATGTTATGTTTATTTTACCTAAAAAACATAAATTAGGCTTTGACACCTGCGCCTCTTTGCTAGTTAAATAAATATGGTGTGTGCTTGTGCTAGACCACCTACGTTATTTTTCTCGTATGCCCACGGCAGGGTTGGGCACAAAGAGCACCGAGGAATAAATAACCGGAAAACACAACACATACACAGGCAGAAAAAAACAGAAAAATAAAATCAGTAGAAACTCCAATCTACGAGAGGTGACGGGCCGATAAATAAATACGTTTATTTACCTATCATAGTTTGCGCGGATCGGGTCGTAAATGACGAAAAAGAAAAGTCATGAACTGAAATCGAGGCTATCAAATCAAAAGGATAAAATTTAAAAGGCTGCCTCTCCTACTCCTTCAACAATTATACCAGGTAGGGAACACAGAGTTTATTAAATAAAAATAAGGAGACCAAAATATCATCAACGGTCACATGAAAATCAGAAAGGAATACCATATTGAACGAAAACAGGCCTCATGAGATCAACACGTATTAGGCTTTTCACTACCATCATAGCGTCGTGTCTGCTCGTAATAAGACCCAGTCAACAAGTTCAACCCTCATAACAAATATTTTGAGAACATAGGGAAAGAAATGTTTACCCTAACAACAAAATATCCTTGTTGCATTACGCAGCCATAGGCCTTAATAAATTATCTTTTGCATATTCATTTCAACAGGACGAATATTGACAGAACATGACTCACGGACATAAAATAAAAATAAAGCTCATAACAATAGTTTCCAACGATCTTCACAAAACGTGAAGACGGAAAAGTAAACATGGCCGGGCCATAAACCGAAACAACAACTCAGAAAGAAAGGAGAGGTCATGCTCAAGCGTGGTGCCCGGGACCAGGAATAAACAAGGAGTTGCTAAGGAAATAGAAACCCAAAGACAAAAAATTAACGCAAGTGGCCACAAAATGCAAAGATAAAAATTAACAAACAACACAACTAAGGCAATATCATATGCGCTCTAAAGGCCTTAATCATGGCAGGTAAAAAGACATTATTAAATTAATCCAGTAAACGATCTCACTTTCGAACACTCACGCGTATAGTTAAAAGGCTCCAACAAACAGGGAACGTGTAAAACAGAACACCGTCAGAGAAAATTGCAAAAGTGTAGAAGTACAGTTGATAAATCATACCTCATGCGAATTTGCATGGCCACACACACACACACACACACACACACACACACACACACACACACACACACACACACACACACACAACTTCGCAGGCCCAATTCACATCGTCAATACGTCGCTCATATAAAACTCAAGTGCCGACCCAACACCAGCCTCCCATATAGTTACTTTTACGGTACACAACCACATAGTGGGGATATCGGAGAGCAAATTGGTACATGGATAATAAGATGGAGACCTCCACAACGTGAACCATAGAATAAAGTGTACGTAACACACTTCCAAGGCGCAACAGAGCTCATTCACTCATTACCGTACAGACACTCAATGATCGTAAGATACAGATCATAGCGTACCGAGTCGTGACACGAAGGAAAACATAGCTTATATAAATAGTGCCACATGGACAACAACGGTTCGAACCAACACATGCTACAAAGTAAATAAATACGATAGCTATGGAGATAAAATAGATAGTGCCACAAAGTGATATAAAACAAAAAAGTTCCCCTAGGCCAAGCCCAAAAAAGGGAGGAAGAATGATGGAAGAACCATAAAAATAATAGTTAAATTACCTTACTCATCCCATTCATATAAGCGCAATAAAGCACGTTGAAAAATTCCAAGACCAATAGTGACTACATAAAAAAACTGTTGAAATAACGCTTGTAATAACAAGCCACCAGAAACATCTCGTCACTCTCTATTTCCTTTCACCAAGATAAACGTTTAGAAGAAGAGACATGGAAAAGCGAGACAGACAAGATCGGGAAACGTAACGTCGTACACCTCACGACGACACAGCCGGCGACATATGTGATATTTCTTCGGCTAAGTTTGCGTGTACAATTAAAAGCCAAAGGCGGCGATTGTAGCCATCTCAGTGAGTGCACATATATATCAGAAAGCAAAACGTTCGTTAGAATAGCGAACCAGATAGACTAAGGGAAGGCCAGGTATGGCACACACCTAAAATAATGTAAATAGCTGTTTTGCCTTCTTCAAAAGAAGAATAGTTATTTTCCTATTGAAACTTACATTAAAGTGACTTCCACCTCATTTTGAGCAGTAGGATGGAGATAGGTGTGGATTACTACCACTGAATGCAGCACGTCCATGCCTCCTATTGCAATAACACATGGTAACGCCTTGATGCAGTTGACAGAGGTCAGGAGGAACGTAACGGTTTTACCACCAGTCATCCACGTAGAGTACACCTGGCAGAAAGCGGGGTGAATGGTTGATGCAATACTTTCCTAACGTTACTTGTTGTATAGTGAAACAATGCCTAAATCTCACTTATGGATAAAAGAATTGCTACAGATCGAAACTTTACGAGCATGGCCGAATAGTCTCCTGTCAGGCATGCGCCATGCAAGTAAGTTACCGTAACTAACCTAAAAACTGCACTGCAGTACCCCATCCTGCTTACTGAAGTGTACATAAATTTTGTAATTGCTAGTGTAGCTAGGAGGAATAAGTTCAGCAGCAAGATTTAGCAAACGCGTATTTCCTCCGAAGTTGGCAATCCGAAATTTTACTTTAACTTTCGGCCTAAACCAGATATTGGTGTATGAAAACATCCCATGGAAGCTACTAACCAATCCGACCATGAAAACATCCTTGGAAGACATCGGTAGCTGCATCCACGAAACAAACCCTAAAATTAAAACTATTATAAACATACCAGAAACCTAAAATGAAGATATGTATCACTTAAACATCCGGGCCCTAGTCATGACCTTTAATGGGAATCAAGACCAAAGCCTGAGGGTGACAGGTGTACATTTGTGGAAGGACTGTTTCTCCCACGTTCATTCGGATGCAGCCAGTACCAGGGTAAGCTCGCATGAAATTCTGGTCATCTTTCAACCAGAAGAACGAACGAGATATACACCCTACAAGGAAGTTCATTGGACATGTTAATTGATGCTCCTGACAATTGGTTTATCGTCTTCATATTTACCGAGGATGGAGAAGCTTCAGTAGTCTTGTGAGGAGCTATCCTCCAAAGTTACTTCATGACGTGCCTATTAGCAAGTAAACTGAAATCATGGGATTATTAACGTGTTAAGAAACAGCTTTTCGTAAACAGGCGCTAAGAAAAGTCAGGTATTTACGAATTTCTTCGTTGGCGCACCCGAGTGGTGAACAGTCACAGAAAAGGTAGCTCGTTCTGCGTTCCTAATTTCCATATTTTTTCATGAAAATGTTGTATTCCTCTTGCTGTATCTTCATGTTCTGTATGATCGCAACTACTCTAACAAAATTTAAGCCACAACAACGTTTCTCGGATCGATGAATTTTATACCTTAAGTTTTAGAAAGTGAAAGGGGGTTCTCAAAATGGGGCATTGTTGAATTTTAGTTACAAAATTGACTTGTTGTAGTGAAGTGCGTATATATAATGGAGGTATGCGTTTATTTCAAGAAGTTTTAGGGTGTAAAAGAGGTTCTTAAAACGGGACATTGTTGAATTTTAGTTACACAATTGACTTGGTTGCAGTGAAGTGCGTATATATAATGGCGGTACTGTGTTTATTTTGAGAATTTAAGGGAATCAAGTAGTATTTTTGAGTATCACAAAATGCTTATTTTCCGGAATAAAAACCGAAGGAGTGGTATTTTGAAATATGTAGATGTGCACTGGCCGAACTGAACATATTTACGACCTATAACTTGGATACTTGAAGAACCGGTAAGAAAATTAACAGAATTAGATAAAGGAACGAAGTTATGTGAAAAGATTGGTATACTAGCTTATATAGACGATGTACTCATAACTAAGAATTATGGAGAATTGAAATGCCAATGATTTGAGACTGGAACTCAACACAGAAGAAATATATGACGGGTCTTTTGATACTGATAAGCAGAGACTGGATGGTTAGGCATTTATATGGTAGAATGCAAACTTCCTGAATGCAGTAACAAGTATACTCTAGCCCGGACAACAATCCTGCTATGATATTTGCATAAGCATGAGGGGCGGTGGTGTTGGTGAAGATTATTGGCTTGAATGGTGTGAATTATGGTTTAGCTGTGTCCCTCTACTTACACTCCCAGTCTAAAACGTTTCTGACAATATAACACTAAATTTATAAGATCTGTAAGATCACATATCATATCGTTTAGGTCAGAGGTCTTTGGAAAGTACGGGAAAGGAAGAACAGAAATAATTCAATTTATGTCGGTAGTAAAGTCGTTAAGAAAGACTAAGGAAGTGTTACCGTCTTCACAAACCTAACATCGTCTGCCACTGTTCACCTCGTAGCCACCCTAATCGATTCTTCCCGCTTTAAAGGTGGTGGGTGATGGGGGCGTGTTGCTCTATTACTCTTCGGGAGACGCTTCTGCTGCCTGCCTGCCCGGTTGCTCTTTCCTTTTGTTTACTGGAGGGCGGCACCATAGGGCGGCCACGTTATTTACGATCAACTAAAAGACAAAGACAGAACCACGTGGAGCTAATGGTTACTGCTGGATAGTAGAAGTGCATGTAATTGATAAATCCCTCGAGCTGGCACGGAGAGAAGGAACCTAGCACGGAGTGAAAACCTGAATAAGCATTGTCGACATGAAGTTCTTTACAAGTTTACTCCAGTAATTTCACACCCCATGGCGGTTTTTACCGATTTGTTACAGGCGGGGATACAAGAATTCATGGCAGAGTAGATGACCGTGTAAAACTGTTCATAAGTCAGATTTTCTTTCAAGAGTGGGTGACCTTCCACAAGAAAGCCGGTCCCGCGGTGCAGAGGGTAGCGTGCCTCCCTCTTACCCGGAGGCCCTGGGTTTGATACCCGGGCTGGCCGTGAATTTTCACCTGAATCTGAGGGTTAGTTCGTGGTCCATTCAGCCTACACGATTATAACTGAGAAGACGTCTGACGGTGAGATGGCAGGCCTGGCCTAGGAAGCCAAGAACAACGGCCGAGAAAATTCGTCGTGCTGACCACGTGACACCTCATAAACTGCAGGCCTTCGGGCTGAGAAGCGGTAGCTTGGTGGACCAACGACCTTCGGGGATGTTGCGTCATGGGGTTTTCCTCAAGAAAGGCCGACACATGAAGTATGAATGAAGAACCTTCCCCTTCCTTTTGTTCTACCGTTTTCTACCCCCTATGAAATCACGGGTACGAACTGTGTTGTACATGTTGATTTGGCCCTGTTTTACGGCCGGATACCCTTCCTGACGCCAACTCCATTTGGAAGGATGTCGTCACTATCGCGCGTTCCGGTGGTGGTTGGTAGTGTGGTGATATCTCAATAGCAATAGTAGAAACACCCAGTCCACGAACCAGAAGAATTAATTAGACGTGATTAAAATCCCCGACTCGGCAGCAGGAATCGAACCCGGTACCTTGTGAATTGAAGGCATCAACGCTGACCGCTCAGCCAAGGACCGGTACAAATATTAATAAATAATTCCAATATTTATTCATCATGAAGGTAACAGCTCATGAGTCCCAAATGCAGTGTGCGCACCAATTGATTACATCCGCCTTCTATATAGGAAAAATGGATGTGTGTATGTGTGTGTGTGTGTGTGTGTGTGTGTGTGTGTGTGTGTGTGTGTGTGTGTGTGGGTGGGTGGGTGAGTGTGGGTGAGTGTATAAATGAAACATCTCCTCCTAAACCACTGGAACAATTTTAACCAAACTTGGCACACTTAAGACTTACTATCTGGAGACGAGCACTGTGGAGGTAAGCAATCCCTATCACTCTTAGGGGTGGGGCGTCAAGCGGGTTAGGTATACAAATAATCGAAAATATTGTCGAATCCATAGTTTTCGGGATCTCTGAGATGAATAGTGACACTCCGAGTTTTTTTAAAGTTCATGTTGTGACCTTCGGCTAATGGCGTGGGAGAGTGAGATATAAAGATAATCGAAAATAATGTCGAATTCTTACTTTCAGGGGTCGCTGAGATGAATGGTAACGCTCCGAATTTTTTTAAGTCCACGTTCAGCCGCCTTTTGGGTTGGGGAGGGGCGAGGGGGACAGCGAGGCATAAAAATAATCGAACATAGTGTCGAATCCATAGTCTTCGGCGTCTCTGAGATGAATATTAACATTCCCCCTTTAGGTTGGGGTCGAGGGGGTGAGATATGAAATTAAACGAAAATAATGTCGAATCTGTACTTTCCACAGTAGCTGTGATGAATAATAACACTCCGGATTTTTTTTTAAGTCCAAGCTCAACTCCCATGTGGATGGGGTCTAGGGGAACGAGTGAGATATATAAATGATGGAATATAGTGTCGAATCCATCGCTTTTGACGCCTCTGAGGTGAAAAGTCACACTTCGGATTTTTTAAAGTCCAAGTTCAGCTTTCATTTTGGTTGGGGATGAGGGAGGATTGAGATATAAGAATAATCGAAAATAGTGTTGTATCCATAGCGTTCGAGGTCGGTGCGATGAATAGTAACACTCCGGATATTTTAAAGATGAAGTTCAGCCCAATTTTGAGTCGGGAGCGAAGGGGGCATTGTGATATTAAAATAATCGAATATAGCGTCGAATCCATTGCTTTCGGGCCCTCTTAGGCGTAGGGGTGAGAAAGGGTGAAAAATAAAATGACCAAAATGATCCAGCAAAGCTGTCAATTACATTTCGGACGAATATTACTTACTATCTGTGGAAAATGCTGTTCGTGCAAGACACCCCATGATCCCCCAGGATAGGGGGTGAAATATAAATAAAACTACTGATATGAGTGTCGAATACATAGTTTTGAGGACTACGGGAGCAGTTTTAACCAAACTTGGTAAACGTACGACTTACTGTCAGAAGACTAACCGCGTGGGGTAAGACACACCTAGCACTCTTAGTGGTGAGAGTGAGATATTAAAATAATCGAAAATAATGTCTAATCCATAGTTTTCGGGCTCGCTGAGATGAATAGTGACACTCCGCTTTTTTTTATGTCCATGTTAAGTCCCCTTTGGAATCGTGCTGGGAAAGGGTGTCATAATAAAATGATCAAAATGTTCGAGATTATGGATGTACGTGTGTATTTTCCAGCACAGATGTCAAATAAATTTCGTGCACATATTACTATCTGTGAAAAATGCTACTATGGCAAGACACCCCTAAAACCTCTAGGGAAGTGGGTGAAATATAAATATAACAAAAAACGACCAATAATAGTGTCGAATCCACAGTTTTCAGAACTACTGGAGCAATTTGAATCAAACTTGGTACACATATGACTTACTATCAGGAGACTAACCGTATGGGGTGGGAGTGAAGGGGTGAGGTATAAAAATAATCGAAAATAGTGTCGAATCCATAGTTTTTTAGTCGCTGTGATGATTAACGACTCTCCGGATTTTTTAAAGTCAAAGTTCAGCCCCCTTTGGCATATGGGTTGAAAAAGGTTAAAAAAGAAATTGTCCACAATGACCGAGATAATTGACGTATGTATGTTCCAGCGTAGCTATCACCCAACATTGACACATGTATGACTTACTATCTGGAAAATATACTGTGTGGGTAGGACAACCCTAGGACCACTAGAGGAGGGTGTGAAATATAACTATGATTGACCAATAATAGTGTCGAACCCATAGTTTTCGAGCTTACGGGAGCGATTTCAACCAAATTTGGTACGCTTTTGACTTACTGTCAATAGATAAACCGCATGGGGTTATGACAAACTTAGCACACCTAGGGGTAGGTGTTGCAGGGTGTGAGATATAAAAGTAATCAAAAATAGTGTCGAATTTATAGCTTTCGGGATCACTGAAATGAATAGTGACACTCCAGATGTCGTTTAATTCCAGGTTGAGCCCAAATAGGTAGGGGGTGAGGAAGGGGGAAGAAAATAAAATGTCCAAAGCGATCGAGATTATGGATGTTTGTGTGTATGTTCCCGGATAGGTATGAAATAAACTTTGTTCAAATAATACCTACTATCTGGAAAAAATACTGTGGGGGCAAGACATCCCTATAACCCCTCTGGGAAAGGGACGAAATATAATTATAACTAACGACAACCGATATTAATGTTGAATCCATATATTTCTGGACTACGGGAGTGATTTTCAACCACATTTGGTACACTTAAGACTTATTATCAGGAGACCAACTGCGTGGAGGTATGACAACCCTGCCACGCGTGGAGGTGGGAGGAAGTAGGATATACAATTAATCGAAAATAGTGTCAAATGCTACTTTTTATGGTCGCTGAGATGAATAGTGACACTCCAGACTTTTTAAATTCCAAATATAGCCTCATTTTAGGTAAAGATGAAAAGAAAATTTCCATAATGACCGATATAATGAACGTATGTGTGTATGTTCAAGCATAGCTTGAATTGATACAAAATTGATACAAGTATGATTTACTCTCTGGAAAATATACTGTGGGGATAAGAGTACTCTAGCCCTGTATGGTACGGGTGAAATGTAAAAATAACCGAAAAAGACCGATATTTGAAACGAATGCATACATTTCGGGGTCGCTGAGAGGAATTGTGACACTGGATTTCGTTTAATGCAACAGTCAGTCCCAATCGGCAGGTGGATGAGAACGTTGAAGGAAAGAAAATGTCGAAAGTGACCGAGTTTATGGACGTATGTGTGTATGTTCTAGCATACCTCTCAACCAAATTTGGTACACATATGACTTACATAAATTACATTATACATTATCATTATACACTGTTATGCCTTTCAGCGTTCAGTCTGCAAGCCTCTGAGAATTTACTAAACGTTGCCACAATCCTCGATTTGCAACTAGGGTTGTGGCCTCATTTAGTTGTATAACTCTTATCTTTGAATCGTTAGAAACCGAGTCTAACCATCGTCGTCTTGGTCTCCCTCTACTTCTCTTACCCTCCATAGCAGAGTCCATTAATCTCCTAGGTAACCTATCCTCCTCTATTCGCCTCACATGACCGCACCACCGAAGCCGGTTTATGCATACAGCTTCATCCATCGAGTTCATTCCTAAACTAGCTTTTATCTCCTCATTCCGAGTACCCTCCTGCCATTGTTCCCACCTGTTTTTACCAGCAATCATTCTTGCTACTTTCATGTCTGTTACTTCTAACTTATGAATAAGATATCCTGAGTCAACCCAGCTTTCGCTCTCGTAAAGCAAAGTTGGTCTGAAAACAGACCGATGTAAAGATAGTTTATGACTTAATATCTTGGAAAAATTACAGAGGGCGTAAGGTACCGCTAGCAAACCTAGGGGCGGGATTTAATCATAAAAATAAGGAAAAAGTGGTAAAATATAAAAATAGTAGACATCAACAAATATTAATGTACATTCCATAGTTTTCTGGGTCACTGAAGTGAATAATAACACTCCGGATGACGTTGAAGTCCATGTTCAGTCTCCATCGGCATGGGTATGAGATGGGGTGAAATGACCGTAATTATGCATATATGCGTGTTTCTTCCAGCATAGCCCTCATACTTACAGTATTGGTACACATATGAATTTATATCTGAAAAAAATACTGTTGGAGGTAAATACCTCTTGCACTCCTAGGGGAGAGGGTGAAATATAAAAATAAACGAAAACAACTTATACCAATGTTGAATCCACTGTTTACGAGGTCCCTGAGTTGAACTGTGATACTCTGGTCACTGGTTAAGTCATATTTCATCCGCAATCGGAATGGAGGTTGAGAAGGGGTGAAAGTTAATGTTAAAATCACCGAGATTTTGGATGTGTGTGGGTATGTTCCAGAATAGCTTTCAACGAATCTTGGTACACATATTAATTACCGTCTGGAAAACAAACGCTATGGTGATGAAACATGCCAACCCCCACTAGGGGTGGTGAACGCTAGAGTATGACGTGTAAAATGATAGAAAATGACCAATATTAATGTCGAATTCATAGTTTATGTGTCGCTGAGATGAATTGTGACGTTCTGGATACCGTCTACGTCCACATTCAGCCACCATTAAAACGTGGGGGGGGGGGGGGAAGGCGGAGATGGGCTTAAAAGTAAACAGACTAAAATGACAGAGTTTAGTGTTGAAAGCACTGCTTTTGGGGTCGAAAGGCTGATTGGTGACAGTCTTAATGGCAGTTGAAAGCGTGTACATCATATCTATAGTGCGACTAAATGCATATAGTTATCTGTATGACTTATATTTTTGACAGGATCAAATACTTCCAAGTCAATTCGAACTTCCACAAGGACAAAGTTTTACTCGAAAATTAAATAATCTAAAACTGGAAATCAAGCTATTCTAAATAACTCTAAAACTGCATAACATATCCTAAAGTATCAATCAACATGTCAAGAAGGAATTCTATAAGAATTCACTTCACACATAACTAATTGGTAATACAATTTTTAGAGGTTAGCATTAAAAAGACTATGCGGGCAACGCCGGGTACTACAGCTAGTATATATATATATATAAAATAGTCAGCTCTGTGGTGTAGTGGTTATTGTGATTAGCTGCCACCTCCGGAGACCCGGGTCCGAATCCCTCCTCTGCACGACATTTGAAAAGTTGTTCGAGGACTTTAACGGGGTCCACTCAGCCTCTGGAGGTCAACTGAGTAGAAAGTGTTTAGATTCCCACCTCAGCCATACTCGAAGTGGTTTTCCGTGGTGTCCCACTTCTCCTCCAGGCAAATGCCGGGATGATACCTAACTTAAAGACACGGCTGTCTCCTTCCCTCTTCCTTGTCTATGCCTTCCGACTTTCCCAACCACCTAAAAGTCTCCTGTTCAGCATAGCAGGTGAGGCCGCCTGGGCGAGGTACTGGTCGTTCTTCCCAATTGAATACTTTCGGCTCAAAGCCTTACGCTCCAAGATACTGCCCTCGAGGCGGTAGAGATGGCTTCCAACCCTGAGCCCGATGGTAAAACCAACCCTGGAAGGTAAATGTATTTTGAAAGAAATATATAAAACAATTAGTATTCATTTACTTGGAATTACATATTCGTGATTTACAAACAAGATTAGAAACGTGAAACATGGCAACTCTAGCATTAAACCACAGCAGAAAGTGCTATTGTTAACTAATACCTAATTAGGTAGGATGTAATGTATACGAACGATATTTTCAAGTATTAAAAGAGGATATTTTCTTCGGCTATAATTGAGTACAATTATTTGCGAAAAACTAGAGTTTTTTATTTTGTCTTCATTAAATTATAATGAGCAGTACAGAGTAACATGAAGAACAGATGAGCTTCTGTCATACATGCTAAATTAATATCAACGCATTGTACCAGGAAACGTTGCTGGAAAATGAGCATGAGATGGGTCCTAGGTAGTGCTCGGTTCTTAGTTGTCGGTACAGAGAAATGTACTCGCAGTGCGAAATAATAGATGTCCTTTTTCTAAGCCTAACTTTATTCAATTGATATGATGCGTAGAAAAGTTTATTTTTTCGCATGTGAAACTAAATTAATTGTACTTCCTTTGTGTAATAATTATTATTTCACTGTAGAAAATTCTCAATAAATGTTCATAGCAAACGAAAGTCAAAAATAATCACTCTTCAGAAAATAAATGTTGCTTCAAGGAGTCTTTGAAAATTCAACACCAGATAAAACTTAAAGTTCTCTTCAAGAAGTTAACACTTGAAACATAGTCTTTTTAAGAAAAATGCCTACAGTCTTTCTAAGAAAATACCTACAGTCTTTTCAAGAAAAATGTCTACAGTCTTTTTAAGAAAAATGCCTACAGTCCTTTTAAGATTATTATCATTTGAAAAAATATCACTGCAAATTTCTGGAATACTTTGAAATTTCCGTTTCTATTAATTAACATTTGAATAAAAATACATTTATTAATTCATGAAGTCTATTACGAATTAGTGACTGAACTGGATTATTTATCATTTTGAAATGACTTCAAAATTTTATCACTGTCTGTGCAGTTTAATAAGTTTTGAAATTAAAGGCACTCATATCACCTGAATTATTATTTAAGCAGGAACTTGTGAAATATAGTACAGAAAACAGCATTGATGAGCTCCATTGATGTCGTGATATACCATCTCCCACGAAGCCCTATGTTCAGTCCCTCGTTGTACCACGTATGATCTCTCACGTCGTGCCATCTCCCACGTCGTACCACGTCGTACCTTGTTCAGGTTGATGTGATAATGGCAACACTCAGTTAAGGTGTCTGTGCCATGTGTTAAATTGTATTGACACTGGAAATTTCAATTGACGGATTAACTTATAGGAGTGTTGAAACAGCACGATTCTACTTAGTTAGAAGTCAGTAAAATACCACTAAGTATTACAGTTCATGCCACAATCTATCATTTGAAGTTGAAATTAGAAGTATAGTTCTAAGTAAAATTACCTGACTAGCGAAGAATTCACTTTGAAATGAAAGCACTGTTCGAAGTTTCGAAACACATTCTACGGTTCGAAATTCTATCTTTATAACAAAGTTCAAAGCATAGTTCATTCTATTTACACAGATCACAGTACAACTCATTCTATTAACAAGAAAATAATGCCACAGTCTCTCTTGGTTCACGGTATTGGATTTAAAATTAATTTAAGGAGTTAAGTGAAAGTTCAGATCGCTAACCACACACGAAAATATGTTTAAACATTCCTGGTTGTTCACTGCCCCAATATTAAACAAATAATATTTGTTAATTTTTTCAAATGAGTTGATATTTCCTTAATTTATGGTAAAATAACCTTAAGATTCATTGTATTGTTTTGTATTACTGTTCACAAGTAAGACAGCATCCGATAAATTTAATCACTGAAAATGTTAATCTCAAGGATATTTTTAGTCCTGAGTATCATTGATACGAATTTTGTAAATCTCGACTAGCACTGGCTGAATGTTAGTCACAGGAGACTTATAAAATTCACTGCTTCATGTCCCGAGTTATCACTTTCGAAAGGTAAAATTCACATTAATAATGGCTGACAATTTTGAAAGTTTCAAGTTAATCTCGGAGATATGTCAGTCTCGACACACGCTGGATATTTTCAAAGTATCGACGGCGAATAGTACAACATTACGAACGACAAGTTCCAGGTTCGTGACCCCTACAGTGTCAGCACGACACATCTCTGCGGTTGAGTTATGATGCATAACTGATTCTACCTCCCTGACCACTCTCTTTAATATGGGCAGTCGAGGTCACAGCTGTTCGCTAACAGAAAAATATATTTTCTTTCTACTACAATATCTCCGTGACCTTTGGGTCTATTGGCTTGAAATTTTAACAAGGTGACATCCAAGTATTGGGCCTTACGGTGTTATGCTTCGTTTTTTTATACCTCAACGGGCTTCCTAGATATAAGAATGTTTCTGGAATGTTCCAGACGATAGCGAGTCAGCTACACGCGTCGATTACGTCACAGTTAATGACATACCCACTCACTCGCTCTGAGCTTGCATGCCGTCTCGTTAGCTTGCACGCTGTAATCAGCTGTTCCATTCCGTCCTGTTGCAAATACTTGGCAACATAATGAACTATGTTCCAGGAAAGAAAATACGCCCTTAGTCATCACTGGTAGGGTATGGATGGATAAATACAGTTAGATTGCTCCAATGCTCTGTTAATTGGGGTGTTCTGACGGATTTCAGATTTTACCTTTGAAATAAAGAAAATATGTCTGATTAATTTTTTCCTGTGGTTTGTGGAAACTGACTGGATTGTATCAAAATCTTCAATTTTATAATTAACTGCATGGCAGAAGATATACCAAACTGTGTAACATTATTCTTGTGTAGACGAGGTCCGATTCCTTGGCAGAATGGTCAGCGTTGGAGCCTTCGGTATAGAGGGACCCATGTTCGATTCCAGGCCTGGTCGGTAATTTCAATCGCAACTGATTAAATCTCAGTGATACAAGTAATTTTGAAGTTATAATTATTGTGACAGGAGTACGGTCTCTCACTTTTAAATTCATCCCAGTCATTTATTTACTCATGCACTCATTCATTCATCCACACTGGAATGTTCTCACCTTATCTGCAGGGGCTGCAGGGGCTGCGTAGTTGTAGGCTGAGAGTATCCAAATCATTCATCACTCATTCAATTATAAATGCTCGCTCCCCAGTTGGTGGCTACCCGTAACTGGGAGAGAGGAGTGTTTATTCATTCATGCATGAGCAACTCATCCTGGCATGCAGTCATCCATCCATTCATATATTCATTCGTACAGACATTCTGTTAATTCACAATGCCTATTGTAAGCTAAGTAGAAATAAATTCGGAGTGGTAACAAAACAAATACTTGCACTAATAATAAGGTCAAGATGCATGTTGTCCTAGACTATAGAGCACTGTTAATGTCTAGGACAAAAATAAATATTAAAAAGATACAAGTTAGAGATAGTCGCGGGTTCGATTCCCGTTTCCCCCACGAAATTTGAAAAGTGGTATGAGGACTGGAACGGGATCGATTCAGCCACGGAGGTCAACTGAGTAGAGGGGATTTCTTATCTCTCCTCACCCATCCATGAAGTGATTTTCTGTTGTTTCCCACCTCTTCTCAATGCAAATGCCGGGATGATACCCAACATAAGTCAACGGCCACTTCCTTCCCTCTTCCTTGTCTATCCCTTCCATTCTTCCCATCCCAACCAGGCTCCTGTTTAGCATAACAGGTGAGGCCACTTGGTCGAGGTAATGACCCTCCTCCCCAGTTGTATCACCAGACCCAAAGTCTCACGCTTCACGACACTGCCCTTCAGGCGGTAGAGGCGGGCTCCCTCGTTCAGTCCGAGGGGAAAACCAACTCTGGGGGGGGGGGGTAAATGGGTTAAGAAAGAAAGAAAGAAGATAATTTAGAGATGGGTTGTAAATAGTAATTAGGTTTAAGTTCATTTTTTACGGTGGTTGTTGCAGATAAAGTTAATTGTAACAAGAAAAGCATGTACGTATAAAATTAATATGAATTTCAATAAATGATTTCTCCCTCCTCAGTTTCAGTCAAACCGCAACTAAGGGTTGGGAATAATATATTCTATTCTCCCTCTCTCTGAGTTTGAATACTCGTTTGTTCATTGTCAGAAGCGAAAATGAAATGCATGGCTTTTAGTGCCGGGATATCCCAGGACGGGTTCGGCTCGCCAGGTGCAAGTCTTTCTATTTGACGCCCGTAGGCGACCCGCGCGTCGTAATGAGGATGAAATGATGATGCAGACAACACATACACCCAGCCCCCATGCCATTGGAATTAACCAATTAAGGTTAAAATCCACGACCCGGCCGGGAATCGAACCCGGGAACCTCTGAACCGATGGCCAGTACGCTGACCGTTCAGCCAACGAGTCGGACGTCAGAAGTGAAATCTATCAACGACTGATCAATCTTTACCATATCCAGGAAGTTTAATATACCTTCAGAAGGTGTCGCCACTGTTGATGATGTGAGTTCGCATCCGGGAGATAGTAAGTTTGAACCCCACTGTCGGCAGCCCTGGAGATGATTTTACGTGGTTTCCCCAGGCAGATGTTGGGGCAGTACCTTAATTAAGGCTACGGTCGCCTCCTTCCCATTCCTAGGCCTTTCCTGTCCCATTGTCGCCATAAGACCTCTCTGTGTCGGTGCGACGTAAAGCAACTAGCAAAATAGCCACTGCTGATTCTAAGTGCCACCTACTGTACTGAAGTGTAATTAACTTGGTTGAGACACGGCCGACTTGATGCGTCGCTCTGGAGCGCAGCGAGGGATCAAGTCGGCCGTAGTTGAGATTAAGATTTTTATTGAAATCAAGCCGGCTACTGAGCTGACAATACAACCAGATGAGGTTTGGGAAAGCGAAACAGATCGTTGATTAATTCGCCGTCTTAGGCCGATCGATCATTCGATCTTTGGTCAGACTTATTGCACATTTATTCCTTTGGCTTGCCTGTGGTTGGCATTCAAATACCTCTGAAACTCTACTGCTTTTTATGTCCGTATCACCTGTGAGTTAAATAATACTAACTACAATACTGTCTTCATCTGGGACTGTATGTTTTGAATCATATGATACAATATCTGATATCAGAATCACATTGGGCCGGATAATATTATTATTTTATATATTGCTTAAATATTTCACCGTGGAGCCACTTGGAATTCCATAAACAGTGTGAGAGAGTGAGTGTATGAATCCCTCCTTGATAGCACTTGTAGAGCAGAAAACTGTTGGCGTAAAGCTGAGGGCATGTTCGGCCCGCCAGTTCTTTAGGAGCTTTCCTCCACACAGTCCGTGTGGGTGAGCTACATGTACCTCCGTGAAAGATTATTGCCTGTGGGTGCAAATAAAACTGCACAGGACTAGAATGGGAAGGAAGCGGTCATGACCTAAAGAAAGGTACAATTCTGGCATTTGCCTGGAGCTGAAATGAGAAACCACGTAAAATGAGTTCTAGGATGGCTGACGGGAAATTAGAATCCACCTGTGCCGCAACGCACTCAGCAAACTTGTTCGGTTGAGAACCGATTGTGCCTCATTCCCGAAAGGACTCAGCACCATGAAAGTGGCCAAAAACTAATGGCACCACACTGTTAACCATCAAGAACAGTAGAAGAGTCTCATCCGGATATCAAAGGTGGTGTCTTTGGTTAAGGTCACCATTGGCCTATTGACCGATGGGCTCCTGCATGGAGCCTGTGAGGTTAGGTTAGGACTATCAGGTTACGTTATGACGTCATGATGGCATGATACACTCTGATGACGTCAGCAAAATTCATATCCTCCGCCTTGATCCAGAACCAGCTCTACTCAACTACTTACCTTACTAATATTCCATGCTAAACTTATTACACTGTCCAGCCACTCCCTCTCAGCCTTCCCACAATATTTTACTATTAAGAACATAATTTTATCTATTCTTGCTAATTTATGATAACTGAGTTTATTTATCATCCTTTCCACTCCCTCAACCGTAATTTAACTAACATCATTGCCATTATCCACATAACCTGGGTTGTTCACGGCGTCAACAGGAAAAACATATTTTTTACGAGAGCTAACGACTACTAATGGAATATCCACACGTTGCACACAGTTATAGTTCATAATGTGACTGTAGTATGACTCAAGTAGTCACAAGCTACCGGTATCCTGTGCGATCTTCAAGACGAAGATTTACAAGACCGTAGTACTCCTGACAGTCGTCCAATGACTAGCAGACATGTGCAGGCCCTCCTTAACGTACAGTAGAAAATGATAAGACAGTCACTCGGATTCTTCATGATCATGGGAGAAAGCAGCATATTTGAAGGCAGAGACTTGACATGTCTCTTAAAAAATTTGACAGCGGTTGTATTCTGGTGGTATGGCCATATCATCAGAAGTAATGGCCCTCCGTTTCGAGACAGGTTGACATCGGCCAAGTTGAAGCCTGTGAAACGCTGGACAGCTAACATCAAGGAAGATATGAATGCTGTCGGCTGAATTATGAAAATGCCAAAAAACAAAGAGAACTGGAGACATTGTGGCAAAATAGTTAGGCCCTGTGCGACTGTGAAATGCAAGGAAAGAGATGTATTATTATTATTATTATTATTATTATTATTATTATTATTATTATTATTATTATTATTATTATTATTATTATTATTATTATTGCCGAGATGTGGATACATACAGATGTCCAGTCCTTGCAGAGTATCCATCAACTCATAAAGGACATATGGACAACAGAGTCCCTACCCGAAGGATGGACGTCTGCCGTGATTCATCCCCTCCACAAGAAGGGAAGTAAGACAGACCTCAACAATTACAGAGGTATTTCCTTGTTACAAATTACCTACAAGATCCTCTCTGTAGCCATGCTCAATAGAGTCACGACACAGCTAGACTCACAGTTAGGTGAATACCAAGCTGGTTTCCGTAAGACTAGATCTTGTCCAGAACAGATACACAATCTTAAGATAGTTCTCAATTACAAAAGCCGAGGTGGACATCCCTGGGTGGTGGTTCTAGTAGATTTTCAGAAAGCTTATGACTCTGTGGACAGAGACGCCCTTTTCTCCGTACTATGGGAACTCGGTGTGGATGGGAAAACCCTACGATTGGTTCAAGCCACTCTGAGGAAAACGACGTCCAAGGTCAGGTTCAGAGGTGAACTATCCGAAAGCTTTCCAATCAGAACAGGAGTTAGACAGTGTGATGCATTCTCTTCAACTGTGTCCTGGAAAAGATCATTAGGGAATGGAGAAAGATGCTACCACCGGGAGCTGGACTGAAGCTTGGATACAAGAGAGATAACCTCATTGTCCGGTGTCTAGCCTTTGCCTATGACCTCATTCTACTGGCAAACAATAGAGAGGAGGCTACCTAAAACTTATAGAGTCTTTATAGTGTTGCGGTTAAGACTGGTCTGAAGATCAGCATCCAGAAGACTGAATTTATGACCAATATCAAGGAGACCCTTCTACAATTCCTCTCACAGACGCTACCATACGAAAAGTACCTGCAGTTAGGTACTTGGGAGATTGGATCTCTGCTAATCAGAGCGAGAACCTAGCCATAGATGCCAGATGTACCAAGTTTGAAAAGGCTTATCACTCGTGGCGTAGTATCTATTCATCTAAGTGCCTCTCCAAGAACCTCAAACTCAGACACTACAACTCGGTCGTCAAACCATCTGTTCTGTATGCTTCCGACTGCCTTGTAATGGCTAGGAAGGGCCAACTCAGAAAGCTGGAATTAAAAGAGAGGAAGATCCTGAGGAGGATATTAGGACCAATCGGAGAGGAAAGAGGCACTTACAGAATCCGCCATAATGATGAACTGTATGAACATCAGGAGGACATCGTCACGTCTATAAGGAAAAGGCGCCTGACCTTTTATGGACACTTGACCCGTCTGGATTCCAAAAGACTCGCCAACAGGATATTCACAGTAACAGAAAGAGGCAAGGCTTCTAAGAACAAATGGACCACGCCAGTTAAGTCGGATATGGAACAACTAGATATTCCACTGGGACAAACTCATGATCGACTACTGTTCCGTCAAGCCATCCGACAAGGTGTTTTCCCAACGGCCCTTACAAGTAAGAAGACTACAGAAACTAAGTGGACAGAGGAGAGAAAGCTAGCTCATAGTCAGCAAATGAAGGAGTATTGGAAGAAGAAGAAAGCAACAACTTTACCGAAGAGTAGATACGATCCCCGTGGTCCTCAGTAGGCCAAAACGACAAAGTATTATTATTATTATTATTATTATTATTATTATTATTATTATTATTATTATTATTATTATTATTATTATTATTATTATTATTATTATTATTATTTACTGTGAGGTCTTCTAGAGACCATGCGTCAACTACAATTCATACTTCCTTGTTGTTTCCTTTTCAATTATTTCCAATATTCATTCATCATTGTGCTATTATTGATTCTTCTCCCTTTCCTTTTAATTCTTCCTTAGAATCCTTTCATTCTTAAAACTTCCTTTTTAAAATATAGATTTTATAGTTTCCTCTTCTCTTATTTTTTCTTTCTAAGTCTTTTTTTTGGCCTCTTGTATCCAGCTCGCTGTTCACCTTTTCTCCCAAAGGTACTTGAATATCTGTTTTGTCAACCTGTTGTCATCCATTCCATAGATATATCGAAAAGTTATTGTTATTATTATTATTATTATTATTATTATTATTATTATTATTATTATTATTATTATTATTATTATTATTTCTTACAATATTTCTTTCTTCCTCCGTTAGGGTCTTCTAGGGACCATATGCTTCATCCTTCGTTGTTACTTCTTCTTTCTCAAATAGTCCTTCATCTTCTCACTGTCTCAATTTCCTCTCCTGTGCCTCCTTTCTCTCCCTTCAGACTCTAGAATCCTTGCATTTTTCATACTTTATCTCTCTCTCCCTCTCTTCTTCTCCTCCTATATTGTTTCTTTCGTAATTATTCTTGAGTTCATGAATCCAGGTTAGTTCGATAAACTCAAGTTGAAACCGTTGAGAATGAGCCTTACTCCTATAAAACTCTCAGAGAGCTTAAGTATTACATTTATTTAGATTATTTAGTGGTAAGTTTTCTTGTTAATGTGAATTAGCACATAATCTCTGAGAGTCTCCGTGTCTCAGGTAGCAGTGCGCCGGCCTCTCACGGCTGCGTTTCGGGGTGCAAATCTCGGTCATTCCATGTGAGACTTGTGCTTCACAAAGTGGAGGTTGGACCATTTTTCCCCGGGTATTCCGTTTATCCCTGTCATCCTTCATTCCAGGAACATTCTCCAACATCATTTCATTTCATCTATCAGTCATTAATCATCATCCGCAGTGGAGTGCGGCAGGCTTCGGCAGTCGGCACAATTCATATATCCTCGCCGCTAGACAGGGGCTTCATTCATTCCATTTCTGACCCGCTCAAATGACTGGAAACAGGTTGTCGATTTTATTTGTCGTTTCTAGAATACCCTTTCTGTCCGATGTATGGATGGCAGTATGGAGACAGCACGAGACGCTTTTAAAAACGTGTGGCCAATGGTTATATTGTAAAAACTATTCAACCTAGAGGTAAGAGACGTAGAGGGCATAACAATGCACAAGATAACATAATAATAACATTCGCTAATGATCTCATCACAGTGTAGCGAAGGGAAACAGTATGATGCCAACTGTAGCTCCTTTTTCCTTGTATCTATATGTGTACGACACTAACAATGGGCCTGATGATCAGAGTGGTAATACGGAGCCTTCACATGACTTAATGGAGACTTTCTTACGGAACAACAGCGACAACTTCGACCGTGGTCTGAGATGTCGGCATCAAAAATCTCAAATTTTTCATGGCTGTTTCTGGAAAATGAATCTGACTACGTGTGATCGGTGTGTGGTCGTTTGTGGTTTGAGGAGTATAAAGAAACAACAATTTTGAGCATTAAACAATACATGCGTTTCTATTTCAGTGGTGTCTGACAGTGACATGATGAAGTTTTAACATTGTACAATGTGTAGAAATTTCATTAGTAGTTGACGAAAGCCTACAACGATCATAAGATTGAAGGGATCTGTTTTTCTTGCAAATCCCCATTAAGTGCCATTTTGTGCGATTGATTTTACTGAGATTGCCGTTAATGTAGATTTGATGTTTGAGATATTATGGCTCGTATGACATAGTCGGTCAAGTGACTAGAATATCAGTTTATGTCGGAGACATGATTAAGTTGCTGCCGCTTATATTGAACTAAGAATCAGCTATCAGTTTCACAGCAAACACAATCTAGTACACAAGCCGACGTAATTGCAGGGCTACGTTAAGAAATCTGTGGTACAAATAAGGCTACTCTACATAGTTTATTCAATATTGTATCATCACCTTGACATTAGTGCTAATATGAACGTGCTCGAACGGTCCACAGTAAAAAGTGGAACGACAGAGAATCTTGCATCGAGAATGTGGGATTACAACACGTGACAGTGTCTGATGTGCTCGCGCCAAGATAACGCACATTGTTTTCTTGCGGTTAAATTTTTTTTTTTTGAGGTTTAATCTTAACCAGCGTTTCTTTAATTTTTCCTAATTACGAGGATAATTTTGAAATGCTGTTTGCTAATTGAAATCTTAAATTAAATTATTCTTGTTTACAAGAAAATTTGCCTTTGTTCTGTTCTCAACGATCTGATGCCCTGACAGGCTGGTACTTGGGTTCACGGAGTTTTGGTGTCTTTCCTACCACCTGGAGGTAAGTTCTTATCTTGTTCTATGCTTATGTCATATTATGGGGGTGTAGGTTTCGTGTGTCGTTTCCTGATTTATTTCACTTGCACTGGCTCATTACTTATGGGTGGTGCAGTAAGCACTAACAGTTAGCTGGGTTTGTTTGTTCTAAGCTAGCTGTTGAGGTCTTCAAGAAACTTTTGCGTGAACTTAACCGTGATGATGCAGGTTGGAGTCCATACAATGGATGAGCTTAGGAGTTTAATGATGTGGTATTCCCCATGCGGGCTGTTACCTCACATCAGTTATCAGGAGGTGCAAGACAGCACGATACTACAATGTTTATCGCGGTGTATGTCTTAGCCTGTGATGATGCGACACGTTACATTGATTTCCACGTCTATTCTTTGGTATGGCAAGATCTGTACCATACTGGGGAAGCGTACTCTGCTGCCGTGTAACATAATGCTTGTGCTCAGGTTCTCACTGTATAACCGGCTGTGCTCCCCAGGTTGTTCCAGTCAGCTTCCATACCACATTATTGCTGGCAGTTACTTTGTTCTTGGTGTTCAGCCAATGTTTTCTATAAGATAGTGTGCGGTCTAAAGTAACCCCCCCGATATTTTGGTGCCTCACAATGTGCCAGCTTGAACCCTCTCCATGTGATATTCAAGTATCTATCAGCCTGTTTACTCTTCAAATGTAAAACACATGTTAAAATTTTTTAGGGATTTGCCTTCAATTTATTATTCCTGTAGTAGGTGGTAAGATCCTTCAATCTCTTCAAAACAATCAGCTTGAGCAGTGTGAGCAAGGTCTTTAGCAGAAATGAAACTCTGAGTTCCTTTGGGTAATGGTTGTTAATTTGTGAAGATGTTAAACAGGGTTGGTGAAAGTACACTACCTTGAGGTAATCCATGTTTCTGCGTTATCCACCTGCTTCTCATTCCCTGGAATTCCACAAATAAACTTCTGTTTTGTAGGAGGTTGCTGATCATAAAATGTAAGCTGATAGTCATGAGTGATTAAGTAGAGTTTTACCACAAGGAGACTGTTTGAGAGTGGTATAGGCTGCCGAGAGATCTATTAAAAGATTACCTGTCATCTTCCGCCTTTGAAAACCATTTTCGATTTGTTGAGTCAATTTGAGGATCCGAGATGTGAAACTCTAAACTTACTGAAACCTGCTTGTTGAGGAATGATAAAATGTTCGATTTTGTCCATCATTCCTTGAAGGATGAGTCTTTCCAGCAGCTTATAGAGATGACACTGTTATGAAATGGGTCTATAACTCAACGGGTCATTCCGATCTTTGCCAGGCTTAAGGATGGCAATAATTTGATCTTTCCTCCAAACTTTTGGTATCTTGAGCGCCTGGAAGCAGTTGTTCATTAATTGCAGGAAGAAATGAATGTTGACCAGTCTGCGTTCTAAATGAACTTACTGTGGCCTTATAATGGAAAGAAGTTGACACATGTTGGGTATTTGGAATTGGTGGACATACCGAATTTGAACATTGTTGAACCATGGTTTCACTATGAAAAAGGACATCTGGATTATATCCTCTTTCCCATCTTCCACTGTTGAATGACCAAGAGAGTTTGCTATCATGTATTAGACTTTTTTAAAGATTCAGCTCAAGAATGAACTGCTTCTCCATTTTTATCCTCTTTGCTGTATCCCCAAACATGACTACTGTAATCTCCAATAAGGATGGATGCCTTGTTGTAGTTGTATAAATTCTGAGGAAGAGTAAAACAAAACTCTGCTCTGGGGATTTGTATGTAGAGCTGACTACACAGCTATCGCATTCCAAAGAGAGTACCTCGATATTACTGTTATCTGTTTGATATACACCTGAAACAACTGTTTGACATCCCTCGTCACGCTACTAGCTGGTACTGTGTTTTGGCAGTCACTGGAGTTCCTTCCACAAGTTTGAGTTGTGTGACAGGTAAACTGTACGTCCTCTAGTAGAGTATATAATTAGGTGGGTCAACAATGAAGAAACCTTGACTGACGATGGGATGCATGTATAAGGGAGTAGAGTCAGACGGTGGTGTGGTGCAATCATAAGGTAACTTCGGCTGTGCGTTTGTTCAATCATAACGCCCGGACGTTGGCGAGTACAAACTTCAGGCAATCAGCAGGGTGAGAGTGACAAATCTAATGTTCGGATACTCGTTGGCCGGTGAATTGAACAATTGCCGTGCAGATTTTAACAAATTAAGCATAGTTTACACTGGTGGTATGCAGTATAATATTGTCTGTTGCTTATCCGCGCATAATTACTACAATTTCATAAGTTTTTATTCATTAATAATTATTACCTTCAGTTAATGATGTTGTCGCCCGTTTGAAGTTGAATTAGTCTACTCTAACGGTACTCTTATGAATAAAAGCCGTAAGTGAATATCACTCTATTTACATATACACGATTTCAATTTAACTCCCTTTGCCTTTATAATTTCATTATATTATTCACAATCCTCTTATCTCCAAAAATAATGAGAGAAGAATGAAATGTGAAAGTCAGAACTACACAGTAAATACCTCTGTAATGGTAAGTTCGATAGCTCATCGGATTTTGAAACGGGCTGTTATTGTTAATTAGATTATCATACTAAATAGAACCAATGTAATCTAATTTAACATCTTGTGTATAGTGCGTTAAACGCTATGTTGTTTACGCTATCCACTGTAGATGGAAGAAGTAGAACAAATCCACACTACGCCCTGCCAGTAATACAAGGCGACTGTAAGGATTAAATCGCAGGGATCTCAACTTGGGAGCGTGATTTAGAGACCACATGTCTCCCAGGTTAGTCTGGCATTGTTTCCTTTTACTGATATCAATCTCTTCCTAATGGACCTGGCCTGGTCAATATTTGCCCTTCTCCGATCCTAAAAGTATTAGGTTAACGAGGCCAGGGTATATTTCATTTTCATGCCCCTCCTGTCTTTCCTGTTCCTCTGCTCATACCTTAACTCTTCGAAAGACCTGACCTCTTTCTTTCTCACTTAGATGGGATGGTTGCTTAGTTGTACAGTGAGATTCAATGTCAGCTCAGTAAGTTGGGTGGCCTAAATGAGCATGGACGTTTAAGAAGTAGATTTCTAGTCCATATACACGATGTGTTTACAACACCTGTGCTTTATTTGTCCAGTGGAGTGATTTACTCTTCAGGGGAAAGCCTCGATTAATAGGATAATAACATACGTAAATTAACAATGGAACTTCACTATATCACTACCGTTTTGTTTACTGAAACGTGTTCAATGATGATGATGATGCTTGTTGTTTAAAGGGGCCTAACATCGAAGGTCATCGGCCCGAAACGTGTTCAAAATACCCAACCTCTTGTTACATAAACACCTTATAAAGTTTCTTTGGACAGAATGAAATGCGTGACACATTCACATTACCACCGTTATCAGGTAATGCTGCATGAATTGCCTTATGTCTTGCACGAAGTCCCACAAATAAAAATCAATTTCTTCGGCGTTCCCCGTACATTAACGATATATCCACCAGTTTGTCGATACTATAACGCCCTAACTCCACTAAATTACACATAGTAAGCAAACAGAACGTTTACTAACTGCTCTACTTTGAGTGAACTTATAATATCAACAAATGCCCCACCTCTCTTGCAATTGCTTTAACCCCTATTTAGTGAGTGGTATAAAGACTTGTTTGCTTCTAACGTCAACCTGCAGCCTTTAGCTTTAGTAAGAGTAGAACATCTAGCTGTACATCTAAAGAAGAAAAACCGCAGAACCTTCAAAAATACTCACTCTTAATCCTTCAAGGAATAGTTTTCAAACGCCTGAAATTGGTCCCGCGTTTGAGATAGCTTTCGCGGTTTGTGGCACTCATTTATCAATGCCTAAATATCTTGCAATACATTTGGTCACAATATCCATGTTCTGCATAAGAATCAAAATTAGATTTCCAGTGTCGTGTCCGAAAATTCAATACATTTTTCCTGATAAGGTATCATTCTCTAATGTACTGTTGTCGTGTTCGTCATTATCTGACTCGGAACTAGTTAAAACTCGTAATATTTATTCTTTAGTCATCGAATGACTTGTTCCCTCCATTATTGTTCACAAAGCACGACTCTTGTGATTAGTCACTGAAACAGCCACAGAGATACAAAAATATTGTCCAGTCTATATCAGTGAATAACATCAACTGGGCGAATCATTCTAAAACGTAAATATAAGTGTCACCATATACCGTATTGGAGAAGGGATCATAAAAAATGTGCTTAATAATATTGACACAAATATCGGAAACTTATCAGTAAGTTGGCCATATCAGATATGTGGTAGCGAATTTATGGTTATTCATTTAGCTACCCAAAAAACCCACGCACGACTTACAGACGTCCATACCCACTCAGTAACATTAAGAGGCACTCAGTTACAATTCAAAGACACAGTTAAAAACTTAGGGATGATAATGGATAAAAACCTTAGTTGGAACGATCATGTAACAGGTATATGTCAGCGAGTGTTTTATTCCTTACGTTCCCTTAAAAAACTCAGAGATTTACTCCCCCAAAAAGGAAAACTGCTTATCCAAAGTATGGTAATGCCAATATTCGACTACTGTGACGTAGTATACAGTAATCTGAACGCCTCACTTTCCATCAAGCTCCAAAAGGCACATAACTCATGCGTTCGATTTATTTAAGATATACCAAGGTTTAGCCATATTTCTCCCGCATTTAGTATGCTTTCATTGCTACGCTTAAGATAGCGACGAAATTTACACACTCTTTCCCTGTTACATCGTATACTGAACCTTAACACACCTGAATACCTTGCCACCCAATTCCATTACCTAGCATCACCGCAGTACTAAGCATTCCCATTCACCGCTCAACTGGCTACAGTAGATCATTTGTAGTCGCCGCCAGCCGAATTTGGAATTCCCTACCTGCTGAAATTAGGAGCGTGTCAAACCACCCCCGCTTTAAGAAACTCTGTCAAACCTGGTTAATAAACAATAATAATTTCTTATAACATAGTAGGTTTAGATCATAGCTAAGTTATTAGGTTAGTTAAAACATTTAATAGATACCTTAAGATATTAAACTGTAGATACTGTAATTTAGTGTATATTTAACTCTTCATGTAGGTGTATGTATGGTCGGACAGAATAGCAGGCTTCATAGCCTGAGTCCCGCCATATAAAATAAGACAATAAATAAATAAACAATAAATAGGTAGCAATTAAATGGTTAAGGGAATTATTTTCATAAACATGAGCTTTACGTTTATCAAGGGATATTCTGAAAGAAACCTATCGGGATATGACTGCTTGCCTTACACCAGTTTAATGTCTGCACTACCGCACCGCCTGACGTCAGAAGAGACGTAGCAGTAAAGGAGTATCAACAACGGCTGAAATCAAGAAAAAATCATCGTTACAACAGAAAGCCTCAATGAGCCACATCAGCCGGCAAGGTAAAGGTTCGGAGGACCAGAACAACCATCCCAGAGCCTGACTGCTTAGGGAGTTAGGTATTTTTATGGATAATTATTCTTCTGGACCTTCCATGCCAAGAATTTGGTCAGGAAAATTTATATTGCATCGACGAAACTTGCCGTATCTGCTTTTTCTGGTGGGAAAGATGCTCATCCAAACTATGGTATTTCATATGTTACATTGCGGAGCTGTAATTTAGAGCGACATCTCAGTTAAATACAATACCAAACTTCAGCGAGTTCAGAATGCCTATGTGCGTTTCGTCTTCTGTATTCCTAAAGACGGCCATGTAACATCTTACTGAAAAGCCGCAGAGTGGTTGAAACTCAGGGATAGACGATCATACCCAGCTGGTTCCTTATTGCTGTGAATGTTAAAATATAATGCTCTCTCATATTTCACCAAGTCCTTTGTTCAGATGGGTCAAGTGCATGATCGGGACATTTATGTTTACAACCAACACCCTTCACGTTTCACAGCATCGTGCGATAAAGTGCAGTAAGTCGTTCATTGCCACTGACTCTCAATTATACAATGACCTTAAACTGTATGAAATACAGAAATCTAGTGTCGGAACTCAGAAAAAATGTCTTAAATACCGCTACATTTCCAATTGTTAAGCCATATAAGTGAATTTTCAACAAAGTAATAGAATAGTACGAAATATCATAATCTCCTAGGTACATTTTGGATACTCAGTTTTATTTTTAAATCATTCTCGGCATTGAAATGTATCTTAGGTTCCTCTTGTGTTTTCTATTCCTTTTTATTATAGTCTATGTTTATGAAATGGTGAAAGTAATATTGTAATTTCCTAGATGTTTCGATTTTAGTCTTATTTTTTATCCTCAACAAGTAAATGTACCTTACGCTTGTTATATATTCATTTTACTAGAGTTTGAATATTAACTGACACGTTTAAGTTAAAGTGGCAATTAGTTACAGCCAAATGGACCAATGGTCCTTGTAATAAACTTTAAATAGTAAATATAATTCTAATCTGAAACTATTCCTGCACATCATGATGTGCTTAGGACTAATTGGAAGTAAGTTAATAGGCTACGTCCTGGGGTTGGTCAATTAAAAATCATCATAAAAAGTGGGGTTTTGTCAGTACAGTACTATACTATATACAGGACCCTCACCAGTTTTACTTGATTCGAGAACTGAGAAAATCCAGGGGAAAGAAGCACTATTTGTACTCAGTAATTTTCGATAAAAAGTAGTGTTACGAAAAAATGGCCTCCTTTATACTGGGCTAACATGGAAGAAAGGAGGCAAACTGCTAAACTAAGCAGTCAGAGGAGAGATGGCGTAGAATGACTTTTAGAGACTAATAAGTTAGAGTGGTATTTGTACAACTAGGGAAGTTCACAATATGAAGCTCATGAGGAAAAATTGGGGCAAATACTTCTTTATAGGAAAAAGAGTTAGGGAATGAAATAATTTACCATGTGAATGTTCGATAAAATTCCAAACAACTTTTTCCATACAGTGTGAAAGAGAAGGGAATAAAATATCTGTCCATCCCATGAACTGCAGAAAGTGTCCGTTAAGCTACAAAGTGGAAAATCTTGTGGAAGTCCAAAATATTTCTCACGATTTAGCCAAATAGTGAGTAAATAACAAACCGAACACCATGGATCAATAACCCCGGAAGACCTTGGCTTACCAAGCGACCGCTGATCATCTCGAATGCCTGCAGGTTACGAGGATAGCTCCTCAATTGCAATCACGTAGGCTAAAAGTGGATCTTGAACCGCTCGTCAGGTCCAGGCAAAAATCCCTGACATGGCCTTAAATCGAAATCGGTGCCTCCAGAAATAAGACAGACGCGCTACCTTTAAGGGGACCAAGTACTTCCTATATGAGCAATGCTAAATTTGCTAAACTTGGGGGTGCTCATCTTCCCAACTATTGCAGAAATTTGGTATGGTTATACCAACTGCTTTTGGCTCCGTGTTAAATGCACTTTAACAAAAAAACAGGTCGAATGTTTCTTTATTGTTTACTTTTTTCTGATAAGCAAAAGAAATCACCATTTTTCCACACATATAAATTGTTTATGTAGAAAGTTTCCATTGGTAAATGATGAATTTGTGTTTAACAGCGAGGGCAGTGTTGGTTTTAAAGGTGATACAAATTTCATACTGGTATCTTCAGTAGTTTCCAAGATGAGCACCCCACAACCAAAAAAAAAATATTGTTCACAGAAAATCATCTTCAAAGTTTAGATAGTAGTGAAAACACACTTCTTGTGGTTTGAAACTCCACAGCTCCATACTCAGAATCATCCATGTCTTCATTCTTCCCCTTGGATCCTCTCCTCTTATTTCTTGCTTCCCCTTGCTTCCTCTGTCATCTGTTCTGGTTGTCTATCAGCATATTTCCTGTTCAGGTCGTCCATTATCTGAAGCTGTCTGATGGTGTTCAGACCTGGTTCAATCCCAAGATGATTAAGTACTTGTGCTCTCCCAATGTTTCCTACGTTAAAGGAGAGAACACTTTCCAGTGTCCTCATTTTAGGGTATTATTTTACTTTAGTCCATAACACATTGTTAAATGACTCATTCGGGTTCTGGGTTTGACCATGCAGGTTTTATTACAACTAAAATAGCCTCAGGCAAACCATTATGTTTGTAGGTTGCCATTTTAGCAGAATTATACTTGTACCATGAATCTGTAGGGCACAGTCCATGTTGAGGGTGATCGTCTGTTGATAGCTTATGTGCACCATACTGCTTTCCTCACGTTTTCTAAATCATGCAGATTTTCTTTTATGGCTTTACTATTTACACTGTACAAATTGTCTCAGGGCTTCTGACAACATTTCAATATCTACAAACTGAAAACCTATTGTCACTTTATTTACATCTACACTATCACCAAATTCACTGTAAAGATTTCTTGAAGATGATAGTTTACTGTTTGATGCACTTGAAGCAGTATCTGTACAATCATTTGGACATGAGCCAAACTTTTTTTACAACTTCACTTTCAACATGATTTACTTCACTAATGTTTTCACTTGCACTATATGTACCAACACATTTTTAAAGATGTTTTCTTGTTCTTATGCTGGTTTCCATATGTCTTTCTTTGACCGAATTTCTTTACATTTCTCATTTTCAACCCGGATAACTTGTAATTTAGATCAAAACAAACAACTTCTGTGCTTTGGAGAAAAACAAACCAACTCTCTGTGTAAAAACAAAACACAGGACTTTGATGACAGTATGGCCAACTTCAACTACGTAAACTCCTGTTTCAAACAAGGGTACATTCATAAATCTGACACAAAAAGTTGTGGAGTTGTAACTTAAGGAGTGAAGGATCTTCATGCTAAAGGGGGCGTAGCCAAATTGAAGTATGCAAGCATGCACTAAATATTAAAAATGAGGCATTTCCTATAGGATTTAAGAGTTTAAACTCTTGAATTACGCTTATTACACATCAGTCGACGGGAAATTGAAAAAAAAAAAGAAAATCGACCAGGTTTCACGGTGAAAGGGTACTTGGTCCCCTTAAACGCAAGTTCGGTTAAATATTCCTCAAGTACCATTTGATATTTATTTCTTCCAGTTCTGATTGTTACTTATATTTCTCTTGTTAAGTACATACCCTACCAATAGAATGCTTTCTGTCCCTTTCCAGTCTTTGTTTGAGTGAAACGTATTTGTTGTATTCAGTTAATTTTATTGAGTATCAACATTTATACTCCTCTTTTAGTTTCATGTGTTGCATTTTGCTGTTTATTATACTAAATACCAGTAAATAATAACACTGTCCACCTCTGTGGTGCAGTGGTTAGTGTGATTAGCTGCCACCCCCGGAGACCCGGATTCGGTTTCAGGCTCTGCCAAGAAATTTGAAACGTAGTACAACGGGGCCGACTCAGCCTCTGGAGGTCATTTGACTAGAGGTGGGTACGATTCCCACCTCAGCCATCCTCGAAGTGCTTTTCCGTAGTTTTCCCACTTCTCCTCCAGGCAAATGCTGGGATGGTACCTAACTTAAGGCCACGGCTGCATCCTTCCCTCTTCCTTGTACTATGACTTCTGAGCTTCCCATCCCCCCACAAAGTCCTTGTTCAACAAAGCAGTTGAGGCAGCCTAGGCGAGGTATTGGTTCTCCTTCCAGTGGTATCCACCCACCCAAAGTCTCACGTTCCAGGACAATGCTCTTGAGGCGGTAGAGTTGGTATCCCTCTCTGAGACCGAGGGAAAAACCAGCACTGGAATGTAAACGGATTAAGAGAGAAGAGAATAACAAAACTTTCTTTCTTGTTTCGGTTTCAGTGAATATTATCATTATATAAGTTTGCACCTGACACGAATAAATAAATAAATAAATAAATAAATAAATAAATAAATAAATAAATAAATAAATAAATAAATAAATAAATAAATAAATAAAATATATACTTTAGAAAACACAACAGGTTTCAGAGGAGTAACACGAAAGGCAGGATTTCAGAAGAGAAAGAAATTAACAACTGGAAGAAAATGGAGTCAAGGGGAAATTGAACAAAATTCTCAGAAAATGAAAGATGTTCGGAAAAGAAGAATGTTAAACGCGAAGAACAGTAACCAAAGTTGATTTATCGTACACACAAAAGGGTTATTCGAAGGAGAAATACATAAATAAATTAAATAAATAAATAAATACAGGCAGGAGTTATGTCAAAATTAAAGTACAAATTACGAAAAAACATTCAAGTTGAAAACTGAAATTTAGATTAAAATTTATATTTATTTTCTTACAATATTTAAATGTTTAGAGGACAATGGCAACAGGTAATAAAGAAAATTGAGTCCAAAGATTTCTATTGCCTGTTCCAAGAAGAAAAAAGGTACAAATAAAATGTCTTCTTGTATGTCCTTTAAAACATAAAACAGAAATATGAAAGTATTCAGAGACTATTTTCCGACTTATATTCAAAATTAAATAATAACACCTACACGAAATAGGGGAGAAAAAGGACAGGCACAGTTCATGCCTTTGTTTTGAATGCTGCTTCACGCTTCTGGGAAAGATTCTAGAATGCCGTTCGTTTCCCCGATAAAAGTAAATAACTGCCTTTGGATTTCAAGAGTGCAGAATGAGTCGGAATTTTTAAGTGCGAAAAGAATCCTTTCGACACTATATCGTACGATATCGGCAACTAAATGATCTCTGATGACACATTTGGTGCTCACCCAACAAAGTATAGTAGATCACACAAACAGAGTTGTCGCTTCTTTACCATCCGGTAGAATAAAATGGAACGTCAAAATTGACACCTTGACAGCTTATTTGGTACAAATAAAAGTGTTTGTAAATGGCATTTTTCTTATGTTACTCTTCCTCCTCCTCCACCTCCTCCTCAACCGTAAGGATCGTGGGTAACATGCATCTTTTACCACGCGTTTCCTTTCTTTAACCAACAGCTTCAAGTGGGAATATGTGTAATTGCCTGTAACGATGTCCACAAATTGTACACTAAGGTTTTCATTTACCTACTCCTTGCTGATTTAACTAGGGAAAAGAACATCATAGCACCTGAGTCCTATTATTATTATTATTATTATTATTATTATTATTATTATTATTATTATTATTATTATTATTATTATTATGATTATTATTATTATTATTATTATTATTATTATTATTATTATTATTATTATTATTATTATTATTATTATGAACAGGTGAAAAAGCACTCAATATGGTCACACATTTCAAATGAACATTATTGCTTATAATATAAGCAGTAGTTCGGACAGTTCATGAGGGAGATCGACTTAAAAATAAACCGTAATATTGCTCATATCTTGTTTAAACATACTTAAGAACATCTGTTTGATATAGTGAAAAAGAAACGAAACGATGAAATTTTCTTCTTAAGGTATCCTCTATTCACGGAACGTTGGAGACTATCATGGACTACTTTTTCCTACTTTGTGCTTCCCTTATCAGAGTTGTCATATTGTGGATGATTGTGGGGGTCCCGTGTCCCTTCTATTCCGCGTCCGCGTTCGGCGATCAGTTTTGTATCAGGCAGTGTTCGTCACTTACTCAAACGTGGTCAAAGTTAGTTATTTCCTTGTGTTAGTGTTTCTTGCGTTTCACATGAAAACAATCAATCAATTAATTAATCAATCAATCATTCAATAATTCAATCAATCAATTGATTGTTTCACATGAAATCAATCAATCAATCAATCAATCAATCAATCAATCAATCAATCAAGCAAGCAAGCAAGCAAGCAAGCAAACAAGCAAGCAATTATCACAGATCTGAATTTCGGGCAGTTGCCCAGGTGGCCGATTCCTCATCAGCTGTTTACCTTGCCTTTTCTTAAATAATTTCAAAGAATTTGGAAATTTATTGAACATCTCCCTTGGTAATTTATTGTAATCGCTAATTCCCCTTCCTCTAAAGAAATATTTACCCTAATTTTCCTCATTAAATCCAACTTTAACTGCATATTTTGACCTCTCCTACTCGTAAAAACAGCACACAGACTTATTCGTCTACAAATGTCATTCTACGCCATCTTTTCACTCACAGCTCGGAACATGATACTTAGTCGTGCAGCTCGTCTCCTTTCTCCCAAGTCTTTCGAGTTCAACGTTGGCAACATTTTCGTAACAACACACTTTTGTCGGAAATTACCCAGTAAAAATCGTGCTTCTTTTCTCTCGATTTTTTCACTCCTCGAATCAAGTAATCCTGATGAGGGTCCTATATTCTGGTACCTTACTCTTCCCAGAGACTTATATGCCCTCTTGTTTACACTTTTGCCACAAACCTTAAATACCCTCTTAACCATGTACAGAGGTCGATACCCTTTATTCATAATCCCATTCATGTGATTACACTAATTAAGATATTTCCGTATATCGACACCTAGGTACTTAAGTAATCTCCATGAGGTACTTTCACCCCCAACAGAGCAATAATTAAGGCTGAGAGAACTTTTACTCTTGGGGAAACTAAACCTCCTCTTAAAACAATAATCACCATCAATTCCCATCATGATAAATCACCTCCTCCTCCTCAGGGACGCGATCTAATCATGGGATCTCTTAACATTCCGCGATATATCCTCATATCAGAGGCGCGCACTCGATTTATGGACGAAACCTTTAGTGGCCCTCCTACAACGTAAACCATCATTCAAAACCTTCTCTGCAATTGCGATTCACTCTTGTGTTAACCTTTCAGTGGACTTTCCGTCCAGAATGATAACAGCACTGATGAATTTGTGCTTCCTTCTTATCGTTAATTTAGTTTTCTAAATGTTTATTTAAGTCTTAACTCCGTGTTTTCTTCTATGGTGCTATTTAAGAGGAAATGAAAGGTTTGTAGATTGTTATCACGCATCACTGTACCATTTCCCTGTCGGATGGTGTTTATAACCTTACTTTTACCAGCTTCAACAAGGGCATTACGAAGATTAGCTTCAGACGACGAATTGAAATCGAAAACGTGTACTCATTTCTAGAACTTAGCAGCATGTAGGTACGAAAAGCGAATAAGTAAATACGGTAACATATAACTGAGGTTCCACTGTGATAGTGAACTTGAAATGATTCTATGAAATAATGACATCAGTTTGTGGCTTGTTATAAAATAAGGTCGCCTCATAGAACGGCACGACCCACTTCCTCAGATTGACTCCCTGACAGCCTGGTAGCGTCCTCTCTTTCTAAAGAATAAAAGAAGTTAACAGCGCGAGAATCGTGACTTCTATTGCGACACTGACGTCACGAACCTTCCTTGGAAGTGTCGAGTTCTCAGTCCAATTTAATGCTCTCGCGGCATCTTTTACGTGCCAGTTGAGCAAGTCAGTTTGCCAAGTTCGATAGAAGACTTTTAGAGATAATTCTCACGAAACCAGAGATGATAACTTACGCTCTTTGACAGAACATTCACGATATACTGCATGATTTTAGACTTTCTTTCCCTCTTGATCCTCAAACAATACTTATGTATAAAATACGAACTACAGTAGCACTTTCTTATTGTTCATAATGTTATTGGCTTAACGTCCCACTAACTACTTTTACGGTTTTCGAAGACGCCTAGGTGGCGGAATTTAGTCCCGAAGGAGTTCCTTTATGTGCCAGTAAATCGACCAGCACAAGGCTGACGTATTTGAGGACATTCAAATACCACCGGACTGAGCCAGGATCGAACGGGTTCAGAAGGCGAGCGCTTCAACCGTCTGAGCCACTCAGCCCGGCTTTATTATTGTTTGTACTGAATTCTGCTGTTGGCGAGTAACAAGAAACGCCGCGGGTCTGCAAAAAATTACATCAGATTTACTACTAAAACAACAATAATAGTAATAATAATAATATTTTAACTTATTCAGACCCAAGACCATACGAAGTGAAGACACATTATTTTACTTTCATGCACATAGTCATGCACATAGTAGTCTAAGTAACTCCGGTTTGACGTTAGAAACGGTATTCAATTCAAAGGGTCGTTCTGATAAATATTTTCACATGTGTATATTGTAATATTTGCACTAAATTAGAATATTATGATACGTATTAACCTTTTTTTTTCCTCCCACGTGGTAGATACATGCACATTAAAGGTGATAGACGGACGCAGAAAAATATTACGAATACCTAGAACAGCACATTGAATCGGAAAGTTGTTTTCGAATCAGTCTGCCGTCAAAAATAATGTTATCATCATTTGTCAACCAACAACATCTCAGGTACTTTGAGCACATTGTCAGAAGACCAAAGAGACTGGAGATGGTTAAAGGTAAATTCACTGGCCGAAGGTTCAGAGGACGTGCTCCATTGAAATGGGTGCGACAGCTCAAGAGCCTAACTGGAGATAACCCGCATTGTACTGCTGGAGACAGTTAGCCAAGGGAAATGCTGTATAATACCACTAAATCCTTAAAGAGGGTTAGAATAAGAGAGAGAGAGGGAGAGAGATAAATAGTGATTAAGCTGTTGAATCAGTTGTGTATTGAATACAACCATCAAGAATTAAGGTGTGAAAAATAATATTTATTGACATAGAAAAGGCCTACGATAGTGTAAGAGACACAGAAAGGAATTGGACAATTGACAGAGGTAATCGTCAGGTCCATGTATTATGAACTGTTCAGCCGTGAGAAGAGATAAGTAGGCAAAACAGCGAGGATTATGATATAATTTGACTTAAGGAAGCAAGTGTTCCATCACCTCATCAGTTCATAGTGGTAATGGATGGCCCCATAAGAACAGCAAAAGCAACATGAATGAACATAACGTTATTTCCTGAGGGTATAGTAAATACGGGAAGGGATGAAAATAGAAGTTTAAGAACAGCTGGATGTAGCGAATGGAAAAACAGGAGAATGTAGAATGAAGATCAGTGTGAGAAATATCAGGTATTGCTACTTGGGTAATGACTAACATAGAATTCACAACTGGATTCTGAGATGAAGAAAAAATTCAAGATCGAGGAGGTATTTCTTTCACAATGTATCAGTTGTAATGGGATAAACTTGTGCCAATGAAAACAGAAGAAATTACTGCATATCACACCCGCAACAACATACAGAGTAGAAACTAGTCAATCACCAACTCAGATTACAGACAAAATATAAGGGGCAGAAATTAGATTCTTCAGAAGTATTATGCAGAAAATAAGAAGAGACAAAGTGAGGAATCTGTAAATGTGAAGAGAAATTAAGATGGAAACGTTAACATTTAAATAGAGAGAATCAGACATAGTTGGCGTTTACCTCTGGAGAAATAATAGAAAAACGGATGGTAGAAAGGCAAATTAACAGGAAGCGAGGCCGAGAATAAGCAGGTCTGAGATAAATGGACTTAAATCATAACAACATAAGACAGTCGAACCTGAACTGGAACACGGTGTTTAATGGAGGAGTAGTGGAAAATTGGAATAACATCGAAAGAAACCACATTCGGGAAACGGGAGACGATGAACAGCAGTAAAAAGGGCACTAAATACGAATTCACAATAACGCGTTATATGTATGCTCTATCCCTCTATAATACAGAATATTTCTCTCCTCGCCACCTCTATGGTGTAGTGTTTAGTGCGATTATCTGAGACCACCCGGAGGCCCGGTTTCGACTCCCGCCTCTGCCACGAAATGCCGGGATGGTACCTAACATCAGGTTTCGGCTGCTTCCTTCCCTCTTCCTTGTCTGTCCCTTTCGGCCTTCTCATCCTCCCGCAAGACCCCTGTTCAGCATAGCAAATGAGACTGGTCCTCCTCTCCAGTTGTATCCCCCGACACAAAATCTTACTTTCCACAACACTTCCTTTGTAGCGGTAGAGGTGAGATCCCTCACTGAATCCGAGCGAAAACCAACCCTGGAGGGTAAACGGATTAAGGAAGAAAGGAGAAAAATTCTCTCCTCGATGGTTTTGTTCTAGTAAAACCTGCCACTGATGAACATTTCATAAACTCTGAGATTCCAAATAGCTAGGCCTACGTACAGCAACAATCCACATAATACAGGCAGCCGCTTATCAAATAGTATTGAGACGCGGAGGTGCACATATGTACCAGGTGGCCCGCCAACACCGTACTTTCTACGAATGTGCTTATGTATTGTACCGGTTACGACCTGTACATAAGTATTTTTTGAGCATAAGTTACGTTTATTTACCACGCGTAATGTTCCGAGCGCGTCTGGTTTGTTTACCAGCAGCGAGGACCAGCTAGCGAGTGTGTGACGACTGTGAGCTGTGACGCAGCCACAGGGGCTAGCTAGACGCCCGCTCGTCTCAATACGTGTTACCAGCCTTGACTGGTATTTTCTGGATTCCACGTCACTTGTTCTATAGAGTTCGATTGAGAAAATTTTGAAATTTCTATAATAATTGTGCTAGCGAGTCGAGCGATATGTCATCTTGTTTGGGATCACCTAAACGTCCCAATGCTCGAGTTTCAAGCAAATCCATCGAGGAATTCGGGAGATATTCAGTCAAACCGTATTATGACGTAGACATCACGGATTGAATAAAAAGGGGACCTACTGTAGCCTATACACACAGTCTCAGCTGAGTAGTCAGCGGGGACACTCTTGCTGCTACTACCATCGTGGAACTCTGTCATTATACAAGTGTAGGAAAACGATTCTTCCAAGTTTTAAAAAGTGGACTCATAAGACTTCGAGCGTTGTAGAAATTTTTCTAAGTCTTCGTAATTGAACTTAGAATATTTACAAGTGTTCATTAAATGGACTTGTATTATTTACGTGTCTCCGAAGCTGGAATTTTTCTAAGTGTTCACTGAATGGACTTGTATTATTTACGTGTCTTCGAAGTTGGAATTTTTCTATGTGTTAATTGAATGGACTTGTATTATTTACGTGCCGTCGAGACTGAAACTTTTCTAAGTGTTTGGACTTGTATTATTTACGTGTCTTCGAAGCTGGAATTTTTCTAAGTGTTCACTAAATGGACTAGTATTATTTTCATGTGTTCGAGATCAGAACTTTTCTACGTGATCATTGAATGGACTTGTGTTATTTACGTGGAATATTTGCGACTGTTGAGGATCCCATCCTTCTAATGGACAGTGATTGATTAACATTGCTAGTGATGAACTTTAACTTTCCAACGGCTCTAAACAATGTCAGGATTTCACTTGCATTTACTCAAAGACTTGTACATTTGCCAGTGTTGGTTTGAAGGACTTATAAATTTCGTCAGTGAATGTATTTATGTGGAAGGACTTGTGTTTTCGTCAGTGGTCACTCAAAGACTTTATGAATTTCACCAGTGATTAACTTTAAATATATTCAAACTTCCAAGTGAATGGAATTGTGTTTTCATTGGAGTTTAGGCAAAGACTTGCACCTTCGCCAGTAACGAACTTTGAGTTTAACTATAATTTCACAAGAAGGGACTTGTGTTTTTTCGTTGCCAAAAGTTATACAGGGAAGGGGATCTTCCTAGTGATGAACTCTAAAATTATTAATACCAATCATATCATTTTAGGAGTGTTGGAAGTCTTGATGTACAATTATCAAGATCTCTGCTTATAAGTTGATCATCCAAGGTGTTCATGGACTCAGTGCTACTAGTGACCTTGGGAATATCAATCGTCTCAGTCTCATTGGGCTGAGCTAGTACATGACTATCTACAACATCGCCTGGATCATCGGGGTTCAACCCGGGCCTCAGAGTTCGAGACATCTCTACTTGCCGTCAATCCAGACAGTCCAGCTGCCTCTGTCTGGAGTATCTGGAGTCCCTGGAATCCCTGGAGTCTTCTGGAACGTTCTTCAACCAGCTTGGCTTGGTGAGCTGGAGAACCCAACCCATACTATTGGAATACGAGGAAGACAGTCCATTTCTACTTAGAGGTGATGTGCAAACTCATGACTTATTTGAATAAACTCTTATACAATCAGAGTCAACGTTTTTCTGTATATAGGACCCTACCTCCTGTACCGAGCCCTAGCTACAATTAATTCAGTTTTTCGCCCTGAGAACTCTATTTCATGCTACTTTAAAATTTAATCTGAGAGTCGGGCTCTTTTACTGGTACAGAGAGGGGGTAGTATACGTGGCACCCTACACGTAGGGGCTCGATAACTAGGTCAACAGTGCTATCAATTAAGAGACAATTATAACACCCTGGACGTGGTGTTCTTTCTTTCTTTCTTTATTTGCAAAGTGAAGTTTATGCCCTGGACGTGGCAAATAATTTGTGTTTTTTGTGTTCTGTGTCATATGGTTGATTTCTATGTGCTGATATATGATGAACTGAGTGCTTTCGAACTTTAAAGCCACTGATATTTTAATTTATATTTGCAAATTTCTAAGTGTCACATATTGAAATATTTTCATTACTCTCAACATGGAAAATATATTAGCAGCAATTGAAGCCCTTAGGCTTAATATGATTGAAGTTAACACCAATTTAGAGACTAGGCTTACTGCAACATGTGCTAACCTAGAGCGTAATATGAATGAGGCTAACGCCAATTTTGAGACTAGGCTTACTGCAACATGTGCTAGCTTAGAGCGACGCCTCACTGAAACTAATACTAATCTTTCTAGCTTGGCTGATGCTAACGTTCAAACTAATGCTAATCTTGCCAATGTAGACCAGCGTTTAAGTAACTTAGCCCACGCAAATGTTGAAGCTAATACTGAAACTAAAGCCACTCTTTCCAACCTAATAGCTGAATCAAATGCTAAGTTAAATAATCTGGCAGAGTCAAATACAAACCTAGATAGGCGATTAGCTGAATCAAATGCTAAGCTAAATAATCTGGCAGAGTCAAATACCAACCTAGATAGGCGATTAGCTGAAGCAAACACCGAAACTAAAGCCACTCTTGCCAACCTAGACAGGCGGTTAGTTGAAGCTGACGCCAGGTTAGATAAGCGTCTACATGACGTGGTTCAATCCCAATTTACGGAAATGAACACAATATTAGAATCTCGTTTTGAGCAGGCAAGTGTTCGAATACAAGAAAGGTTCACTGAGATTCATTCCCAATTTACTCCCAATATCGAAGAAATAAAAACCACTATTAAAGACCAAGTCTTAGAAGGTCTTAAGAAAGATTTAAAGAAGGTTGCTCCTTCCGTTCAACAACTTTCACAGGGCATTGAGGAATTCAAGGCCGAATTTCAGGAGTCTCATGGTCAGCTTTCGCAAATGCAGGCCAAAATTGTTTCCGTCCAAGATACCTTAAGAGAGACAGTTAAGAATGACATTTCCAGAGTTGGAAACGAAGTTGCCCTATTAAAATCTAAACAGGGCGAGTTTGACAAACGATTCACTCAGCAAGCAGATAATACGACCACACAAATTAGTCGTATTTGCAAAGATGTGGGTGAACTTAAAACCGAACTGAAGAACGATGTCAAACAAGTCGAAGGAGTAGTCCAACTCCAATTAGGAGATGTCAAAAGTAATCTCGAACAATTAGCCACTAAGGTCGTTAATCTTGGATCTCGAGATACTTCCAGACCTATCTCTAGTTCAATAGAAGGAGTCGAAGGAACGTCGTACCAGACGACTTTTAAAATCCAAGAGAAAAAAACCTCCTAAATTTTCCGGTAATGAAGACAATACTGCTAAGGAATTTCTGATTAATGTAGCAGAATAATTTCAAGAACATAAGATTGGCGAAGATAGAAAGCTAAGGACAGTTGCCCGACTACTAGAAGGCAAAGCTCTTTCCTGGCTTCCTGTATTCAAGTCCAATTTCAAGGCATATTCTGATTTTGAGAAGGCGTTAATTGATCGTTTTTGGAATGAAGAAACGCAACACCTTATCAAACTTCAACTATACTCGAGAAGGTATAACACCTCCATCAATAGTTCTCGATACGCAGATTTTCTACTATCCCAGTTGAAGAAAATGCAATACTTAGATCCTCCTTTGCCTGAGAAGGAACTTATTCAGGTTATTACTTTACAATACCCTTCTCACGTCCAAGAAATTTTAGTAGCTGCTAACATCCAAAACTTGGATCAATTCGATGCTGTATTGCGACGTCTGGATACTGCTCATGCACAGGGTACTTTAAAACCGAGCAAGAATAAAGACATAGCTGCTCACCCAGTGCAGGTTAATGCTTCTGAGCAACCACGTCAGAGTCCAGAACGAATGGATAACAAGGAAGAGAGAGATACTCAATCATCACCTCCGCGGTATATAGGGTATAGAAAACGCCCATACCGTAGCCACATGCCATACCCAACCAAACCTACTTGTTTGAAACAAGAAAGAAAACAAGAGAGTAGAGACTCAAATAATCCGGACTTACACAAACGGTGGAAGGAAACACAGGACTACCTCCATCAGTTGAAACAAGAGGGTCAGCAACCTGGAGCGACTTCTCTTGAATATCAAGAATATAATAAGAGAAACAACACCTTTGGACAAAATCCTGAATCCACGGGTGCTGTTACAAAAAAAAACTTAAATTTTTCCAAAACAAGATTGCCTGAAAATGAGGAGGTCGGGTCATTTCACGTCGATATTATAAATTATTGGCACATCGATGATGACTTACTGTTTGAGGACAAGTCACCTATTCGTCAACAAGTCCAACGAGGTTTACCTATAATTAATATTATTGGGGGAGTCCAAGTATCACCATTGGTGGACTCGGGAGCGCAAGTGTCCCTGATTGCTGACAAACTGGTAACATTGATTAAGGATAAATGTGATCTTCTGATTTTGCCAGTTGCACAAGTAAAGATCAAGGGCATTATTCCTGACCGGAATATTAAGTGCAGGCAGCAAGTATTCCTTGAGTTTACCATTAATGAGGAAGTGTGTGAACATGTCTTTTTGATAGTTTCGCCTATGAAATGCAACCTTATCTTAGGTTCAGACTTTTTGTCTAAGTATAAGGCTACTATTGATTACTCTGCCAACACCATTCACCTATGTAGGATTGGGTCTGTGGAGTTGCAGCTGGTGGATGGTGAAGACTTTAGGCTTCAACGGATTGATTTACCCTATACCCACGTCGATGGTGTGATTGGCGATGCCGCCCCAGTCGACCAGGTATTGAGAGAAGAGGGTGATCCCGAGGAAGAAGAGGGACCCGTATAAGAAGAAGAAGGAGATCCCGATGAAGAGGGACCCATTGAGGAAATTTTACATGACAAAGGGCCCCATTTTCTCACTTATATCTCCAGTGTAACTGAAGCGCCGGATCACCACCCTGACATAGCAGCGGCAGAGGAAGAAATCTATCAGACTTATACGGACGTTTTTGATGGAAATCCCGGAGAAATTAAGAATTTCCAGCACCACTTCCACGTCAAGGATACTTCGCCTTATAAGCGCAAACCATATCCAGTGCCTGAGAAGTACATGGAAGAAGCCAGGACACTGATTCGCCAGATGGAGGCAGATGGAATTATTTCAAAGTGCGTCACGCCTTATATTAATCCGCTCACCATAGTAAGGAAACCCGATGGTAAGCTTCGTTTGTGTTTGGACGCTCGTGCCTTAAATGACCGACTGATCCTTGAATATGACCACCCTCCTCCGCTTAAAGATGTCATTAAGCGATTTTATGGAAAGAAGTATTTTTCAGGCATGGATATGACATCATCCTACTTCCATATTGTACTGGATGAACATAGCCGGCTCTTCACTGGATTCATCTTCGTCAATATTACCTATGTCTTCAACCGGCTGCCCTTTGGCATTAAGAACTCGGGAGCCGTTCTAATAAGAGTATTGGAAAACCAGTTGTCTGATGAAGTGAAAGCCATCGCCACTATTTATGTCGACGATACCTTGATAGCACCTGATACATGGGAGCAGCATTTGGAAGATGTACACACTGTACTTAAGGAATTAAGGGAAAAGAACTTTAAAATTAATTTGAAGAAGAGTCAATTTTTCAAGACGGAAGTTCTTTTTCTTGGGCATGTGATTAGCGGAGAGGGCATCCGCCCAAATCCTGCTAAAATTCAATGTATTACAGATTTTCCTAGAGCTTGCAGGATTAAGCAAGTGCGGCAATTCCTGGGACTTTGCCTATTCTTTTCACAACATTGCCCTCAGTACACCGAAACTGTAGCGCCTCTCCAGGAATTATTGAAGAAAAACAATCGCTGGAAGTGGACTACTGAATGTGAGCAATCTTTCATTGCTACTAAAAGGATGTTCAAAAATTATGTGCAGCTCTGCTATCCTAACTACGAATGGCCCTTCCATATTGAATGTGACGCCAGTAAGATAGGAATTGGAGCCGTCTTCTACCAAGTCGACCCTAATAGGCCCGATGTCAAGTTGTTCATTTCATTTGTGAGTCGTAAGCTTAGGGCTCCTGAAAAGGCATACACCATTACGGAGCTGGAAGCCCTAGCGATTGTGTACTCACTTTTGTATTGGAAAAAAGTTGTCTTTGGATTTCCAATCACGGTTTACACTGACCACAAGGCACTTACATTCATTCTGTCTTCTGACCTTACGAGTGAACGAGTCACCAAATGGGCATTATTCATCCAACAATTTAATGTCTCTATTGTGCATCGATCTGGAAAGAACAACATATTAGCCGAAGCTCTCAGTCGGAATCCTTCCGATGCAGCTGTAGCTTGTCCAATTTCAGTCACTAATAGTGACGAAGAAGAATTTCTGAGAAAACTGCGATATCTAGCCCAAGCCCAGCGGAGAGACCACAGGCTAAGAGAGATAATTCGTTTCTATGAAGGTTCAATTCCGCAACATGATCCAGACTATGCTAGGATCGAGCAGGCAGCCCAATCTTTTTCTTGGGACAATAACCTACTCTACAAGTACATTAATACAGCCAAGAGTGCTAAAAGGATTTATGCCCCAGCTAAATTTCGGGAAGCCATCATCTGGCATTGGCACTTCATCACTGGACATGCTGGAGTAGACAAAGTGGCTAGTGTGATTAAGGAGAGGTTCATCTGGGAATACCTCCGTAATGACATCAGAATGACCATAAAAACCTGTGACTTGTGCCAACGGATTAAACCAAATAATTACCTTATGAGGGAATATCCAAGGCCTATCATTCCGGAGAAGCCACGGGAGGTGATGGCGCTCGATCTGTACGGCCCACTTCCAAAGGCGACCAGGGGTAACAAGCACGTCTTAGTTATTGTTGATGTATTTTCAAAATTCACCATGTTGTTACCTATCCAGAAGGCAAACACTGGAAACATTTTAAGGAGACTCCGCAGGAACGCCTTTCCTGAGATGGGGAAGCCTACATTTCTGCTAACTGACCATGGAAGCCAGTTCACGTCTGCAGAATTTCAGACGGCGATAGACGAGTTGGAGATTCATCATATAATGAATTCCATTCGTCATCCCGAAGCCAACCCTGCTGAGCGATTGATGAGAGAAATTGCCAGATTCTGTCGAATCTACTGCCAACAGGAACATTGGAGATGGATTGAAGTACTTCCAGTGATGCAGAAAATAGTCAATTCCACCGTCCTTGAATCCACTGGGTATATTCCGATGTTGGTGCATCATGGGCATATTCCTCATCGCCCTTGGGATGCTATTCTTCCTGCTCCACCTGATGCAGCCATCGGTCAAGAAGCAAGAATTGCTAAGGCACTGGGAAAATTGAGACACGCTGCAGATATCAGACAGCGGAGAAGTAGAAACCGAAAGTTCAGACCACCCTTGCAAGTGAGAGACAAGGTGTTGATTCGCAAACCTGCGACGTCTCGTCCAGAATTGAGGATCTATGCTAAATTATGTCCCTTATACTTTGGACCTTTCAAGATTTCTAGATCTTTGGTCAACGGTGCTTATGAGATCACAAGATTAGATGGCAACCTTGAAGGCATTGACAATGCTCCTAATCTCAAAAAATCGTAGTATTTTCTTTTTCCCTGAGAGGGAGGGATATGTACCGGTTACGACCTGTACATAAGTATTTTTTGAGCATAAGTTACGTTTATTTACCACGCGTAATGTTCCGAGCGCGTCTGGTTTGTTTACCAGCAGCGAGGACCAGCTAGCGAGTGTGTGACGACTGTGAGCTATGACGTAGCCACAGGGGCTAGCTAGACCGCCCGCTCGTCTCAACACGTGTTACCAGCCTTGACTGGTATTTTCTGGATTCCACGTCACTTGTTCTATAGAGTTCGATTGAGAAAATTTTGAAATTTCTATAATAATTGTGCTAGCGAGTCGAGCGATATGTCATCTTGTTTGGGATCACCTAAACGTCCCAATGCTCGAGTTTCAAGCAAATCCATCGAGGAATTCGGGAGATATTCAATCAAACCGTATTATGACGTAGACGTCCCGAATCGAATAAAAGGAGGACCTACTATAGCCTATTCACACAGTCTCAGCTGAGTAGTCAGCGGGGACACTCTTGCTGCTACTATCATAGTGGAACTCTGTCATTATACAAGTGTAGGAAGACGATTCTTCCAAGTTTTATAAAGTGGACTCATTAGACTTCGAGCGTTGTAGAAATTTTTCTAAGTCTTCGTAATTGAACTTAGAATATTTACAAGTGTTCATTAAATGGACTTGTATTATTTACGTGTCTCCGAAGCTGGAATTTTTCTAAGTGTTCACTGAATGGACTTGTATTATTTACGTGTCTTCGAAGCTGGAAATTTTCTAAGTGTTCACTGAATGGACTTGTATTGTTTACGTGTCTTCGAAGTTGGAATTTTTCTATGTGTTAATTGAATGGACTTGTATTATTTACGTGCCGTCGAGACTGAAACTTTTCTAAGTGTTTGGACTTGTATTATTTACGTGTCTTCGAAGCTGGAATTTTTCTAAGTGTTCACTAAATGGACTTGTATTATTTTCATGTGTTCGAGAACAGAACTTTTCTACGTGATCATTGAATGGACTTGTATTCTTTACGAGTATTCGAGATTGGAAATTTTCTAAGTGTTCGTAAAATGGACTTGTGTTATTTACATGGAATATTTGCGACTGTTGAGGATCCCATCCTTCTAATAGACAGTGATTGATTAACATTGCTAGTGATGAACTTTAACTTTCCAACGGCTCTAAACAATGTCAGGATTTCACTTGCATTTACTCAAAGACTTGTACATTTGCCAGTGTTGGTTTGAAGGACTTATAAATTTCGTCAGTGAATGTATTTATGTGGAAGGACTTGTGTTTTCGTCAGTGGTCACTCAAAGACTTTATGAATTTCACCAGTGATTAACTTTAAATATATTCAAACTTCCAAGTGAATGGAATTGTGTTTTCATTGGAGTTTAGGCAAAGACTTGCACCTTCGCCAGTAACGAACTTTGAGTTTAACTATAATTTCACAAGAAGGGACTTGTGTTTTTTCGTTGCCAAAAGTTATACAGGGAAGGGGATCTTCCTAGTGATGAACTCTAAAATTATTAATACCAATCATATCATTTTAGGAGTGTTGGAAGTCTTGATGTACAATTATCAAGATCTCTGCTTATAAGTTGATCATCCAAGGTGTTCATGGACTCAGTGCTACTAGTGACCTTGGGAATATCAATCGTCTCAGTCTCATTGGGCTGAGCTAGTACATGACTATCTACAACATCGCCTGGATCATCGGGGTTCAACCCGGGCCTCAGAGTTCGAGACATCTCTACTTGCCGTCAATCCAGACAGTCCAGCTGCCTCTGTCTGGAGTATCTGGAGTCCCTGGAATCCCTGGAGTCTTCTGGAACGTTCTTCAACCAGCTTGGCTTGGTGAGCTGGAGAACCCAACCCATACTATTGGAATACGAGGAAGACAGTCCATTTCTACTTAGAGGTGATGTGCAAACTCATGACTTATTTGAATAAACTCTTATACAATCAGAGTCAACGTTTTTCTGTATATAGGACCCTACCTCCTGTACCGAGCCCTAGCTACAATTAATCCAGTTTTTCGCCCTGAGAACTCTATTTCATGCTACTTTAAAATTTAATCTGAGAGTCGGGCTCTTTTACTGGTACAGAGAGGGGGTAGTATACGTGGCACCCTACACGTAGGGGCTCGATAACTAGGTCAACAGTGCTATCAATTAAGAGACAATTATAACACCCTGGACGTGGTGTTCTTTCTTTCTTTCTTTATTTGCAAAGTGAAGTTTATGCCCTGGACGTGGCAAATAATTTGTGTTTTTTGTGTTCTGTGTCATATGGTTGATTTCTATGTGCTGATATATGATGAACTGAGTGCTTTCGAACTTTAAAGCCACTGATATTTTAATTTATATTTGCAAATTTCTAAGTGTCACATATTGAAATATTTTCATTACTCTCAACATGGAAAATATATTAGCAGCAATTGAAGCCCTTAGGCTTAATATGATTGAAGTTAACACCAATTTAGAGACTAGGCTTACTGCAACATGTGCTAACCTAGAGCGTAATATGAATGAGGCTAACGCCAATTTTGAGACTAGGCTTACTGCAACATGTGCTAGCTTAGAGCGACGCCTCACTGAAACTAATACTAATCTTTCTAGCTTGGCTGATGCTAACGTTCAAACTAATGCTAATCTTGCCAATGTAGACCAGCGTTTAAGTAACTTAGCCCACGCAAATGTTGAAGCTAATACTGAAACTAAAGCCACTCTTTCCAACCTAATAGCTGAATCAAATGCTAAGTTAAATAATCTGGCAGAGTCAAATACAAACCTAGATAGGCGATTAGCTGAATCAAATGCTAAGCTAAATAATCTGGCAGAGTCAAATACCAACCTAGATAGGCGATTAGCTGAAGCAAACACCGAAACTAAAGCCACTCTTGCCAACCTAGACAGGCGGTTAGTTGAAGCTGACGCCAGGTTAGATAAGCGTCTACATGACGTGGTTCAATCCCAATTTACGGAAATGAACACAATATTAGAATCTCGTTTTGAGCAGGCAAGTGTTCGAATACAAGAAAGGTTCACTGAGATTCATTCCCAATTTACTCCCAATATCGAAGAAATAAAAACCACTATTAAAGACCAAGTCTTAGAAGGTCTTAAGGAAGATTTAAAGAAGGTTGCTCCTTCCGTTCAACAACTTTCACAGGGCATTGAGGAATTCAAGGCCGAATTTCAGGAGTCTCATGGTCAGCTTTCGCAAATGCAGGCCAAAATTGTTTCCGTCCAAGATACCTTAAGAGAGACAGTTAAGAATGACATTTCCAGAGTTGGAAACGAAGTTGCCCTATTAAAATCTAAACAGGGCGAGTTTGACAAACGATTCACTCAGCAAGCAGATAATACGACCACACAAATTAGTCGTATTTGCAAAGATGTGGGTGAACTTAAAACCGAACTGAAGAACGATGTCAAACAAGTCGAAGGAGTAGTCCAACTCCAATTAGGAGATGTCAAAAGTAATCTCGAACAATTAGCCACTAAGGTCGTTAATCTTGGATCTCGAGATACTTCCAGACCTATCTCTAGTTCAATAGAAGGAGTCGAAGGAACGTCGTACCAGACGACTGTTAAAATCCAAAAGAAAAAAACCTCCTAAATTTTCCGGTAATGAAGACAATACTGCTAAGGAATTTCTGATTAATGTAGCAGAATAATTTCAAGAACATAAGATTGGCGAAGATAGAAAGCTAAGGACAGTTGCCCGACTACTAGAAGGCAAAGCTCTTTCCTGGCTTCCTGTATTCAAGTCCAATTTCAAGGCATATTCTGATTTTGAGAAGGCGTTAATTGATCGTTTTTGGAATGAAGAAACGCAACACCTTATCAAACTTCAACTATACTCGAGAAGGTATAACACCTCCATCAATAGTTCTCGATACGCAGATTTTCTACTATCCCAGTTGAAGAAAATGCAATACTTAGATCCTCCTTTGCCTGAGAAGGAACTTATTCAGGTTATTACTTTACAATACCCTTCTCACGTCCAAGAAATTTTAGTAGCTGCTAACATCCAAAACTTGGATCAATTCGATGCTGTATTGCGACGTCTGGATACTGCTCATGCACAGGGTACTTTAAAACCGAGCAAGAATAAAGACATAGCTGCTCACCCAGTGCAGGTTAATGCTTCTGAGCAACCACGTCAGAGTCCAGAACGAATGGATAACAAGGAAGAGAGAGATACTCAATCATCACCTCCGCGGTATATAGGGTATAGAAAACGCCCATACCGTAGCCACATGCCATACCCAACCAAGCCTACTTGTTTGAAACAAGAAAGAAAACAAGAGAGTAGAGACTCAAATAATCCGGACTTACACAAACGGTGGAAGGAAACACAGGACTACCTCCATCAGTTGAAACAAGAGGGTCAGCAACCTGGAGCGACTTCTCTTGAATATCAAGAATATAATAAGAGAAACAACACCTTTGGACAAAATCCTGAATCCACGGGTGCTGTTACAAAAAAAACTTAAATTTTTCCAAAACAAGATTGCCTGAAAATGAGGAGGTCGGGTCATTTCACGTCGATATTATAAATTATTGGCACATCGATGATGACTTACTGTTTGAGGACAAGTCACCTATTCGTCAACAAGTCCAACGAGGTTTACCTATAATTAATATTATTGGGGGAGTCCAAGTATCACCATTGGTGGACTCGGGAGCGCAAGTGTCCCTGATTGCTGACAAACTGGTAACATTGATTAAGGATAAATGTGATCTTCTGATTTTGCCAGTTGCACAAGTAAAGATCAAGGGCATTATTCCTGACCGGAATATTAAGTGCAGGCAGCAAGTATTCCTTGAGTTTACCATTAATGAGGAAGTGTGTGAACATGTCTTTTTGATAGTTTCGCCTATGAAATGCAACCTTATCTTAGGTTCAGACTTTTTGTCTAAGTATAAGGCTACTATTGATTACTCTGCCAACACCATTCACCTATGTAGGATTGGGTCTGTGGAGTTGCAGCTGGTGGATGGTGAAGACTTTAGGCTTCAACGGATTGATTTACCCTATACCCACGTCGATGGTGTGATTGGCGATGCCGCCCCAGTCGACCAGGTATTGAGAGAAGAGGGTGATCCCGAGGAAGAAGAGGGACCCGTATAAGAAGAAGAAGGAGATCCCGATGAAGAGGGACCCATTGAGGAAATTTTACATGACAAAGGGCCCCATTTTCTCACTTATATCTCCAGTGTAACTGAAGCGCCGGATCACCACCCTGACATAGCAGCGGCAGAGGAAGAAATCTATCAGACTTATACGGACGTTTTTGATGGAAATCCCGGAGAAATTAAGAATTTCCAGCACCACTTCCACGTCAAGGATACTTCGCCTTATAAGCGCAAACCATATCCAGTGCCTGAGAAGTACATGGAAGAAGCCAGGACACTGATTCGCCAGATGGAGGCAGATGGAATTATTTCAAAGTGCGTCACGCCTTATATTAATCCGCTCACCATAGTAAGGAAACCCGATGGTAAGCTTCGTTTGTGTTTGGACGCTCGTGCCTTAAATGACCGACTGATCCTTGAATATGACCACCCTCCTCCGCTTAAAGATGTCATTAAGCGATTTTATGGAAAGAAGTATTTTTCAGGCATGGATATGACATCATCCTACTTCCATATTGTACTGGATGAACATAGCCGGCTCTTCACTGGATTCATCTTCGTCAATATTACCTATGTCTTCAACCGGCTGCCCTTTGGCATTAAGAACTCGGGAGCCGTTCTAATAAGAGTATTGGAAAACCAGTTGTCTGATGAAGTGAAAGCCATCGCCACTATTTATGTCGACGATACCTTGATAGCACCTGATACATGGGAGCAGCATTTGGAAGATGTACACACTGTACTTAAGGAATTAAGGGAAAAGAACTTTAAAATTAATTTGAAGAAGAGTCAATTTTTCAAGACGGAAGTTCTTTTTCTTGGGCATGTGATTAGCGGAGAGGGCATCCGCCCAAATCCTGCTAAAATTCAATGTATTACAGATTTTCCTAGAGCTTGCAGGATTAAGCAAGTGCGGCAATTCCTGGGACTTTGCCTATTCTTTTCACAACATTGCCCTCAGTACACCGAAACTGTAGCGCCTCTCCAGGAATTATTGAAGAAAAACAATCGCTGGAAGTGGACTACTGAATGTGAGCAATCTTTCATTGCTACTAAAAGGATGTTCAAAAATTATGTGCAGCTCTGCTATCCTAACTACGAATGGCCCTTCCATATTGAATGTGACGCCAGTAAGATAGGAATTGGAGCCGTCTTCTACCAAGTCGACCCTAATAGGCCCGATGTCAAGTTGTTCATTTCATTTGTGAGTCGTAAGCTTAGGGCTCCTGAAAAGGCATACACCATTACGGAGCTGGAAGCCCTAGCGATTGTGTACTCACTTTTGTATTGGAAAAAAGTTGTCTTTGGATTTCCAATCACGGTTTACACTGACCACAAGGCACTTACATTCATTCTGTCTTCTGACCTTACGAGTGAACGAGTCACCAAATGGGCATTATTCATCCAACAATTTAATGTCTCTATTGTGCATCGATCTGGAAAGAACAACATATTAGCCGAAGCTCTCAGTCGGAATCCTTCCGATGCAGCTGTAGCTTGTCCAATTTCAGTCACTAATAGTGACGAAGAAGAATTTCTGAGAAAACTGCGATATCTAGCCCAAGCCCAGCGGAGAGACCACAGGCTAAGAGAGATAATTCGTTTCTATGAAGGTACAATTCCGCAACATGATCCAGACTATGCTAGGATCGAGCAGGCAGCCCAATCTTTTTCTTGGGACAATAACCTACTCTACAAGTACATTAATACAGCCAAGAGTGCTAAAAGGATTTATGCCCCAGCTAAATTTCGGGAAGCCATCATCTGGCATTGGCACTTCATCACTGGACATGCTGGAGTAGACAAAGTGGCTAGTGTGATTAAGGAGAGGTTCATCTGGGAATACCTCCGTAATGACATCAGAATGACCATAAAAACCTGTGACTTGTGCCAACGGATTAAACCAAATAATTACCTTATGAGGGAATATCCAAGGCCTATCATTCCGGAGAAGCCACGGGAGGTGATGGCGCTCGATCTGTACGGCCCACTTCCAAAGGCGACCAGGGGTAACAAGCACGTCTTAGTTATTGTTGATGTATTTTCAAAATTCACCATGTTGTTACCTATCCAGAAGGCAAACACTGGAAACATTTTAAGGAGACTCCGCAGGAACGCCTTTCCTGAGATAGGGAAGCCTACATTTCTGCTAACTTACCATGGAAGCCAGTTCACGTCTGCAGAATTTCAGACGGCGATAGACGAGTTGGAGATTCATCATATAATGAATTCCATTCGTCATCCCGAAGCCAACCCTGCTGAGCGATTGATGAGAGAAATTGCCAGATTCTGTCGAATCTACTGCCAACAGGAACATTGGAGATGGATTGAAGTACTTCCAGTGATGCAGAAAATAGTCAATTCCACCGTCCTTGAATCCACTGGGTATATTCCGATGTTGGTGCATCATGGGCATATTCCTCATCGCCCTTGGGATGCTATTCTTCCTGCTCCACCTGATGCAGCCATCGGTCAAGAAGCAAGAATTGCTAAGGCACTGGGAAAATTGAGACACGCTGCAGATATCAGACAGCGGAGAAGTAGAAACCGAAAGTTCAGACCACCCTTGCAAGTGAGAGACAAGGTGTTGATTCGCAAACCTGCGACGTCTCGTCCAGAATTGAGGATCTATGCTAAATTATGTCCCTTATACTTTGGACCTTTCAAGATTTCTAGATCTTTGGTCAACGGTGCTTATGAGATCACAAGATTAGATGGCAACCTTGAAGGCATTGACAATGCTCCTAATCTCAAAAAATCGTAGTATTTTCTTTTTCCCTGAGAGGGAGGGATATGTACCGGTTACGACCTGTACATAAGTATTTTTTGAGCATAAGTTACGTTTATTTACCACGCGTAATGTTCCGAGCGCGTCTGGTTTGTTTACCAGCAGCGAGGACCAGCTAGCGAGTGTGTGACGACTGTGAGCTATGACGTAGCCACAGGGGCTAGCTAGACCGCCCGCTCGTCTCAACACGTGTTACCAGCCTTGACTGGTATTTTCTGGATTCCACGTCACTTGTTCTATAGAGTTCGATTGAGAAAATTTTGAAATTTCTATAATAATTGTGCTAGCGAGTCGAGCGATATGTCATCTTGTTTGGGATCACCTAAACGTCCCAATGCTCGAGTTTCAAGCAAATCCATCGAGGAATTCGGGAGATATTCAATCAAACCGTATTATGACGTAGACGTCCCGAATCGAATAAAAGGAGGACCTACTATAGCCTATTCACACAGTCTCAGCTGAGTAGTCAGCGGGGACACTCTTGCTGCTACTATCATAGTGGAACTCTGTCATTATACAAGTGTAGGAAGACGATTCTTCCAAGTTTTATAAAGTGGACTCATTAGACTTCGAGCGTTGTAGAAATTTTTCTAAGTCTTCGTAATTGAACTTAGAATATTTACAAGTGTTCATTAAATGGACTTGTATTATTTACGTGTCTCCGAAGCTGGAATTTTTCTAAGTGTTCACTGAATGGACTTGTATTATTTACGTGTCTTCGAAGCTGGAAATTTTCTAAGTGTTCACTGAATGGACTTGTATTGTTTACGTGTCTTCGAAGTTGGAATTTTTCTATGTGTTAATTGAATGGACTTGTATTATTTACGTGCCGTCGAGACTGAAACTTTTCTAAGTGTTTGGACTTGTATTATTTACGTGTCTTCGAAGCTGGAATTTTTCTAAGTGTTCACTAAATGGACTTGTATTATTTTCATGTGTTCGAGAACAGAACTTTTCTACGTGATCATTGAATGGACTTGTATTCTTTACGAGTATTCGAGATTGGAAATTTTCTAAGTGTTCGTAAAATGGACTTGTGTTATTTACATGGAATATTTGCGACTGTTGAGGATCCCATCCTTCTAATAGACAGTGATTGATTAACATTGCTAGTGATGAACTTTAACTTTCCAACGGCTCTAAACAATGTCAGGATTTCACTTGCATTTACTCAAAGACTTGTACATTTGCCAGTGTTGGTTTGAAGGACTTATAAATTTCGTCAGTGAATGTATTTATGTGGAAGGACTTGTGTTTTCGTCAGTGGTCACTCAAAGACTTTATGAATTTCACCAGTGATTAACTTTAAATATATTCAAACTTCCAAGTGAATGGAATTGTGTTTTCATTGGAGTTTAGGCAAAGACTTGCACCTTCGCCAGTAACGAACTTTGAGTTTAACTATAATTTCACAAGAAGGGACTTGTGTTTTTTCGTTGCCAAAAGTTATACAGGGAAGGGGATCTTCCTAGTGATGAACTCTAAAATTATTAATACCAATCATATCATTTTAGGAGTGTTGGAAGTCTTGATGTACAATTATCAAGATCTCTGCTTATAAGTTGATCATCCAAGGTGTTCATGGACTCAGTGCTACTAGTGACCTTGGGAATATCAATCGTCTCAGTCTCATTGGGCTGAGCTAGTACATGACTATCTACAACATCGCCTGGATCATCGGGGTTCAACCCGGGCCTCAGAGTTCGAGACATCTCTACTTGCCGTCAATCCAGACAGTCCAGCTGCCTCTGTCTGGAGTATCTGGAGTCCCTGGAATCCCTGGAGTCTTCTGGAACGTTCTTCAACCAGCTTGGCTTGGTGAGCTGGAGAACCCAACCCATACTATTGGAATACGAGGAAGACAGTCCATTTCTACTTAGAGGTGATGTGCAAACTCATGACTTATTTGAATAAACTCTTATACAATCAGAGTCAACGTTTTTCTGTATATAGGACCCTACCTCCTGTACCGAGCCCTAGCTACAATTAATCCAGTTTTTCGCCCTGAGAACTCTATTTCATGCTACTTTAAAATTTAATCTGAGAGTCGGGCTCTTTTACTGGTACAGAGAGGGGGTAGTATACGTGGCACCCTACACGTAGGGGCTCGATAACTAGGTCAACAGTGCTATCAATTAAGAGACAATTATAACACCCTGGACGTGGTGTTCTTTCTTTCTTTCTTTATTTGCAAAGTGAAGTTTATGCCCTGGACGTGGCAAATAATTTGTGTTTTTTGTGTTCTGTGTCATATGGTTGATTTCTATGTGCTGATATATGATGAACTGAGTGCTTTCGAACTTTAAAGCCACTGATATTTTAATTTATATTTGCAAATTTCTAAGTGTCACATATTGAAATATTTTCATTACTCTCAACATGGAAAATATATTAGCAGCAATTGAAGCCCTTAGGCTTAATATGATTGAAGTTAACACCAATTTAGAGACTAGGCTTACTGCAACATGTGCTAACCTAGAGCGTAATATGAATGAGGCTAACGCCAATTTTGAGACTAGGCTTACTGCAACATGTGCTAGCTTAGAGCGACGCCTCACTGAAACTAATACTAATCTTTCTAGCTTGGCTGATGCTAACGTTCAAACTAATGCTAATCTTGCCAATGTAGACCAGCGTTTAAGTAACTTAGCCCACGCAAATGTTGAAGCTAATACTGAAACTAAAGCCACTCTTTCCAACCTAATAGCTGAATCAAATGCTAAGTTAAATAATCTGGCAGAGTCAAATACAAACCTAGATAGGCGATTAGCTGAATCAAATGCTAAGCTAAATAATCTGGCAGAGTCAAATACCAACCTAGATAGGCGATTAGCTGAAGCAAACACCGAAACTAAAGCCACTCTTGCCAACCTAGACAGGCGGTTAGTTGAAGCTGACGCCAGGTTAGATAAGCGTCTACATGACGTGGTTCAATCCCAATTTACGGAAATGAACACAATATTAGAATCTCGTTTTGAGCAGGCAAGTGTTCGAATACAAGAAAGGTTCACTGAGATTCATTCCCAATTTACTCCCAATATCGAAGAAATAAAAACCACTATTAAAGACCAAGTCTTAGAAGGTCTTAAGGAAGATTTAAAGAAGGTTGCTCCTTCCGTTCAACAACTTTCACAGGGCATTGAGGAATTCAAGGCCGAATTTCAGGAGTCTCATGGTCAGCTTTCGCAAATGCAGGCCAAAATTGTTTCCGTCCAAGATACCTTAAGAGAGACAGTTAAGAATGACATTTCCAGAGTTGGAAACGAAGTTGCCCTATTAAAATCTAAACAGGGCGAGTTTGACAAACGATTCACTCAGCAAGCAGATAATACGACCACACAAATTAGTCGTATTTGCAAAGATGTGGGTGAACTTAAAACCGAACTGAAGAACGATGTCAAACAAGTCGAAGGAGTAGTCCAACTCCAATTAGGAGATGTCAAAAGTAATCTCGAACAATTAGCCACTAAGGTCGTTAATCTTGGATCTCGAGATACTTCCAGACCTATCTCTAGTTCAATAGAAGGAGTCGAAGGAACGTCGTACCAGACGACTGTTAAAATCCAAGAGAAAAAAACCTCCTAAATTTTCCGGTAATGAAGACAATACTGCTAAGGAATTTCTGATTAATGTAGCAGAATAATTTCAAGAACATAAGATTGGCGAAGATAGAAAGCTAAGGACAGTTGCCCGACTACTAGAAGGCAAAGCTCTTTCCTGGCTTCCTGTATTCAAGTCCAATTTCAAGGCATATTCTGATTTTGAGAAGGCGTTAATTGATCGTTTTTGGAATGAAGAAACGCAACACCTTATCAAACTTCAACTATACTCGAGAAGGTATAACACCTCCATCAATAGTTCTCGATACGCAGATTTTCTACTATCCCAGTTGAAGAAAATGCAATACTTAGATCCTCCTTTGCCTGAGAAGGAACTTATTCAGGTTATTACTTTACAATACCCTTCTCACGTCCAAGAAATTTTAGTAGCTGCTAACATCCAAAACTTGGATCAATTCGATGCTGTATTGCGACGTCTGGATACTGCTCATGCACAGGGTACTTTAAAACCGAGCAAGAATAAAGACATAGCTGCTCACCCAGTGCAGGTTAATGCTTCTGAGCAACCACGTCAGAGTCCAGAACGAATGGATAACAAGGAAGAGAGAGATACTCAATCATCACCTCCGCGGTATATAGGGTATAGAAAACGCCCATACCGTAGCCACATGCCATACCCAACCAAACCTACTTGTTTGAAACAAGAAAGAAAACAAGAGAGTAGAGACTCAAATAATCCGGACTTACACAAACGGTGGAAGGAAACACAGGACTACCTCCATCAGTTGAAACAAGAGGGTCAGCAACCTGGAGCGACTTCTCTTGAATATCAAGAATATAATAAGAGAAACAACACCTTTGGACAAAATCCTGAATCCACGGGTGCTGTTACAAAAAAAACTTAAATTTTTCCAAAACAAGATTGCCTGAAAATGAGGAGGTCGGGTCATTTCACGTCGATATTATAAATTATTGGCACATCGATGATGACTTACTGTTTGAGGACAAGTCACCTATTCGTCAACAAGTCCAACGAGGTTTACCTATAATTAATATTATTGGGGGAGTCCAAGTATCACCATTGGTGGACTCGGGAGCGCAAGTGTCCCTGATTGCTGACAAACTGGTAACATTGATTAAGGATAAATGTGATCTTCTGATTTTGCCAGTTGCACAAGTAAAGATCAAGGGCATTATTCCTGACCGGAATATTAAGTGCAGGCAGCAAGTATTCCTTGAGTTTACCATTAATGAGGAAGTGTGTGAACATGTCTTTTTGATAGTTTCGCCTATGAAATGCAACCTTATCTTAGGTTCAGACTTTTTGTCTAAGTATAAGGCTACTATTGATTACTCTGCCAACACCATTCACCTATGTAGGATTGGGTCTGTGGAGTTGCAGCTGGTGGATGGTGAAGACTTTAGGCTTCAACGGATTGATTTACCCTATACCCACGTCGATGGTGTGATTGGCGATGCCGCCCCAGTCGACCAGGTATTGAGAGAAGAGGGTGATCCCGAGGAAGAAGAGGGACCCGTATAAGAAGAAGAAGGAGATCCCGATGAAGAGGGACCCATTGAGGAAATTTTACATGACAAAGGGCCCCATTTTCTCACTTATATCTCCAGTGTAACTGAAGCGCCGGATCACCACCCTGACATAGCAGCGGCAGAGGAAGAAATCTATCAGACTTATACGGACGTTTTTGATGGAAATCCCGGAGAAATTAAGAATTTCCAGCACCACTTCCACGTCAAGGATACTTCGCCTTATAAGCGCAAACCATATCCAGTGCCTGAGAAGTACATGGAAGAAGCCAGGACACTGATTCGCCAGATGGAGGCAGATGGAATTATTTCAAAGTGCGTCACGCCTTATATTAATCCGCTCACCATAGTAAGGAAACCCGATGGTAAGCTTCGTTTGTGTTTGGACGCTCGTGCCTTAAATGACCGACTGATCCTTGAATATGACCACCCTCCTCCGCTTAAAGATGTCATTAAGCGATTTTATGGAAAGAAGTATTTTTCAGGCATGGATATGACATCATCCTACTTCCATATTGTACTGGATGAACATAGCCGGCTCTTCACTGGATTCATCTTCGTCAATATTACCTATGTCTTCAACCGGCTGCCCTTTGGCATTAAGAACTCGGGAGCCGTTCTAATAAGAGTATTGGAAAACCAGTTGTCTGATGAAGTGAAAGCCATCGCCACTATTTATGTCGACGATACCTTGATAGCACCTGATACATGGGAGCAGCATTTGGAAGATGTACACACTGTACTTAAGGAATTAAGGGAAAAGAACTTTAAAATTAATTTGAAGAAGAGTCAATTTTCAAGACGGAAGTTCTTTTTCTTGGGCATGTGATTAGCGGAGAGGGCATCCGCCCAAATCCTGCTAAAATTCAATGTATTACAGATTTTCCTAGAGCTTGCAGGATTAAGCAAGTGCGGCAATTCCTGGGACTTTGCCTATTCTTTTCACAACATTGCCCTCAGTACACCGAAACTGTAGCGCCTCTCCAGGAATTATTGAAGAAAAACAATCGCTGGAAGTGGACTACTGAATGTGAGCAATCTTTCATTGCTACTAAAAGGATGTTCAAAAATTATGTGCAGCTCTGCTATCCTAACTACGAATGGCCCTTCCATATTGAATGTGACGCCAGTAAGATAGGAATTGGAGCCGTCTTCTACCAAGTCGACCCTAATAGGCCCGATGTCAAGTTGTTCATTTCATTTGTGAGTCGTAAGCTTAGGGCTCCTGAAAAGGCATACACCATTACGGAGCTGGAAGCCCTAGCGATTGTGTACTCACTTTTGTATTGGAAAAAAGTTGTCTTTGGATTTCCAATCACGGTTTACACTGACCACAAGGCACTTACATTCATTCTGTCTTCTGACCTTACGAGTGAACGAGTCACCAAATGGGCATTATTCATCCAACAATTTAATGTCTCTATTGTGCATCGATCTGGAAAGAACAACATATTAGCCGAAGCTCTCAGTCGGAATCCTTCCGATGCAGCTGTAGCTTGTCCAATTTCAGTCACTAATAGTGACGAAGAAGAATTTCTGAGAAAACTGCGATATCTAGCCCAAGCCCAGCGGAGAGACCACAGGCTAAGAGAGATAATTCGTTTCTATGAAGGTACAATTCCGCAACATGATCCAGACTATGCTAGGATCGAGCAGGCAGCCCAATCTTTTTCTTGGGACAATAACCTACTCTACAAGTACATTAATACAGCCAAGAGTGCTAAAAGGATTTATGCCCCAGCTAAATTTCGGGAAGCCATCATCTGGCATTGGCACTTCATCACTGGACATGCTGGAGTAGACAAAGTGGCTAGTGTGATTAAGGAGAGGTTCATCTGGGAATACCTCCGTAATGACATCAGAATGACCATAAAAACCTGTGACTTGTGCCAACGGATTAAACCAAATAATTACCTTATGAGGGAATATCCAAGGCCTATCATTCCGGAGAAGCCACGGGAGGTGATGGCGCTCGATCTGTACGGCCCACTTCCAAAGGCGACCAGGGGTAACAAGCACGTCTTAGTTATTGTTGATGTATTTTCAAAATTCACCATGTTGTTACCTATCCAGAAGGCAAACACTGGAAACATTTTAAGGAGACTCCGCAGGAACGCCTTTCCTGAGATGGGGAAGCCTACATTTCTGCTAACTGACCATGGAAGCCAGTTCACGTCTGCAGAATTTCAGACGGCGATAGACGAGTTGGAGATTCATCATATAATGAATTCCATTCGTCATCCCGAAGCCAACCCTGCTGAGCGATTGATGAGAGAAATTGCCAGATTCTGTCGAATCTACTGCCAACAGGAACATTGGAGATGGATTGAAGTACTTCCAGTGATGCAGAAAATAGTCAATTCCACCGTCCTTGAATCCACTGGGTATATTCCGATGTTGGTGCATCATGGGCATATTCCTCATCGCCCTTGGGATGCTATTCTTCCTGCTCCACCTGATGCAGCCATCGGTCAAGAAGCAAGAATTGCTAAGGCACTGGGAAAATTGAGACACGCTGCAGATATCAGACAGCGGAGAAGTAGAAACCGAAAGTTCAGACCACCCTTGCAAGTGAGAGACAAGGTGTTGATTCGCAAACCTGCGACGTCTCGTCCAGAATTGAGGATCTATGCTAAATTATGTCCCTTATACTTTGGACCTTTCAAGATTTCTAGATCTTTGGTCAACGGTGCTTATGAGATCACAAGATTAGATGGCAACCTTGAAGGCATTGACAATGCTCCTAATCTCAAAAAATCGTAGTATTTTCTTTTTCCCTGAGAGGGAGGGATATGTACCGGTTACGACCTGTACATAAGTATTTTTTGAGCATAAGTTACGTTTATTTACCACGCGTAATGTTCCGAGCGCGTCTGGTTTGTTTACCAGCAGCGAGGACCAGCTAGCGAGTGTGTGACGACTGTGAGCTATGACGTAGCCACAGGGGCTAGCTAGACCGCCCGCTCGTCTCAACACGTGTTACCAGCCTTGACTGGTATTTTCTGGATTCCACGTCACTTGTTCTATAGAGTTCGATTGAGAAAATTTTGAAATTTCTATAATAATTGTGCTAGCGAGTCGAGCGATATGTCATCTTGTTTGGGATCACCTAAACGTCCCAATGCTCGAGTTTCAAGCAAATCCATCGAGGAATTCGGGAGATATTCAATCAAACCGTATTATGACGTAGACGTCCCGAATCGAATAAAAGGAGGACCTACTATAGCCTATTCACACAGTCTCAGCTGAGTAGTCAGCGGGGACACTCTTGCTGCTACTATCATAGTGGAACTCTGTCATTATACAAGTGTAGGAAGACGATTCTTCCAAGTTTTATAAAGTGGACTCATTAGACTTCGAGCGTTGTAGAAATTTTTCTAAGTCTTCGTAATTGAACTTAGAATATTTACAAGTGTTCATTAAATGGACTTGTATTATTTACGTGTCTCCGAAGCTGGAATTTTTCTAAGTGTTCACTGAATGGACTTGTATTATTTACGTGTCTTCGAAGCTGGAAATTTTCTAAGTGTTCACTGAATGGACTTGTATTGTTTACGTGTCTTCGAAGTTGGAATTTTTCTATGTGTTAATTGAATGGACTTGTATTATTTACGTGCCGTCGAGACTGAAACTTTTCTAAGTGTTTGGACTTGTATTATTTACGTGTCTTCGAAGCTGGAATTTTTCTAAGTGTTCACTAAATGGACTTGTATTATTTTCATGTGTTCGAGAACAGAACTTTTCTACGTGATCATTGAATGGACTTGTATTCTTTACGAGTATTCGAGATTGGAAATTTTCTAAGTGTTCGTAAAATGGACTTGTGTTATTTACATGGAATATTTGCGACTGTTGAGGATCCCATCCTTCTAATAGACAGTGATTGATTAACATTGCTAGTGATGAACTTTAACTTTCCAACGGCTCTAAACAAAGTCAGGATTTCACTTGCATTTACTCAAAGACTTGTACATTTGCCAGTGTTGGTTTGAAGGACTTATAAATTTCGTCAGTGAATTTATTTATGTGGAAGGACTTGTGTTTTCGTCAGTGGTCACTCAAAGACTTTATGAATTTCACCAGTGATTAACTTTAAATATATTCAAACTTCCAAGTGAATGGAATTGTGTTTTCATTGGAGTTTAGGCAAAGACTTGCACCTTCGCCAGTAACGAACTTTGAGTTTAACTATAATTTCACAAGAAGGGACTTGTGTTTTTTCGTTGCCAAAAGTTATACAGGGAAGGGGATCTTCCTAGTGATGAACTCTAAAATTATTAATACCACTCATATCATTTTAGGAGTGTTGGAAGTCTTGATGTACAATTATCAAGATCTCTGCTTATAAGTTGATCATCCAAAGTGTTCATGGACTCAGTGCTACTAGTGACCTTGGGAACAGCAATCCTCTCAGCCTCATTGGGCTGAGCTAGTACATGACTATCTACAACATCGCCTGGATCATCGGGATTCATCCCGGGCCCCAGAGTTCGAGACATCTCTACTTGCCGTCAATCCAGACAATCCAGCTGTCTCTGTCTGGAGTATCTGGAGTTCCTGGAATCCCTGGAGTCTTCTGGAACGTCCTTCAACCAGCTTGGCTTGGTGAGCTGGAGAACCCAACCCATACTATTGGAATACGAGGAAGACAGTCCATTTCTACTTAGAGGCGATGTGCAAACTCATGACTTATTTGAATAAACTCTTAAAAATTCAGAGTCAAAGTTTTTCTGTAGATAGGACCCTACCTCCTGTACCGAGACCTAGCTACAATTAATCCAGTTTTTCGCCCTGAGAACTCTATTTCATGCTACTTTAAAATTTAATCTGAGAGTCGGGATGTTTTACTTGTACAGTATGCTACGTCAGAATATGAAGGCAGAACAATGGCTGCATGTCCATCATTGCTACCTGTCAAATGCTGTCCCGACTTGCATTAGTAAGCCTCGTTTTCGACCGCATATTACTAGGCTGGTATTGGTATAGTAGCACTGCAGTTGCTGTCAACGTATCGACAATGGCTGGTGGGTTCAGCAACGACAAATACACAGGTATAATTTTAATCCGTGGAGAATCTGGTTGAAATGCAGCTGAAGCTTGCAGACTGTACGCGCATGAGTTTTCAAGTAACCGCCTGCCCTCTATACATGGATTTCACCGAACAGAGTTGCAATTAAGAGCTTACTAATCGTTCAAGGCGCACCCAACATACAAGGGACTGTTTGGTAGAGTGGAATGTCTGCACGTGTATAAATTAATGAGTTATTGAACTTAGCATTTTCTGCATCTTTGGCGTGTTTGTGGAATGTCGGTACGTGTATAAATTAATGATTTATTGAACTTATTTTCTGCATCTTTGGCGTGTTTACCAACGCACTCTTTTGCAGAACGTATGTAGTAAAATGACTGTTATTTGTTTCGTATCCTTAATACAGCACGTTGTAGGGCCCCTTTGTAAATCCGCGACTAGGCATCCCATTCATAAGTATTGCATTCGGGGCAGTTATAAATAGAAAGTAAGGTGCTGGAGGATCACCTGATTTAGCTAGGAATTGAAGAAGTAAATCTTAAGAGCACTGAGAAGTGAGACAGATTTCCTCAATCATTAATTAAGTTTGTCTTCTCGAATTAATACGAGAATGACCCTAACGAATATTAATCCTTACAGTTGACTATACAATCTCATTAGGCAGAGAGAGAGAGAGAGAGAGAGTAGGCATCTGAAAACGAAACTAGGAACAAAGTAGAACAGGGAAGACAAGTATCTACTAAGAAAATAATTGGCGGGCATGAAATGGTCAGATAGTAGAACGGTGGCTTTATAAACTCAAATTGGCGAATTTGATTCCAGCTCATTCCGGTAATATTTTAGGTGCTCAATAGCGTTAGCTACGTGCTGGTAAATTTTACTGATAAGTTAAAGAAAATTCTGCGGAAAATTTTAGGCACCTCGGCGTCTTCGAAAACCACGTAAATATATTTAGTGCCAGTATAAATGATTAATTCATTAATGGACTGTTAGTAGTCGCATTTAGCAGATAGACTCGTTAGTGCAGTGTCGAAATTAATTCGAAATTTTGCATATTTCCACTACTTCTTGCATAACATACGTTTGATACAGAGAGCTCAGGGAAGTTGTACGTTTTTAAGGTTTCTAGTAACACAGAAGTTACAAGATTGGGGTCAAAATCTTCTAAATGAAAACCCTCAGATTTTGCACTCGGGTATGGTTGGTTCGAGTCCACCGCCGGTAACACTCAAGATGATGTTCCATGGTTTACTATTTTCACACCAGGGGCTGTACCGTAATTAACGCTACGACAGCGTCCTTCACAATCATAACCCTTTACGATCCATTTGTACTACGTTAAACCACTAACATAACTGTATCAGTTTCTCGTAATTCAGTTTTAAATATACATTACACTGCTAAAGCCATTGCACGCAGTGAGATAATGAAGATGGGTTATCGATACTAAATGCATGAACATTTTCTGGCTGGATGCATTTTTAAATAAACCGGTGGAGTGATTATCTTGCTTCATTGCACTGTGGATAAAAGGGACACAAAATCAATTTTAATACATTTTAAAAGTACTTCACTAATGTATTATAACGCACTAAATCAGAATAACACGTTAACATGTGACAGGTAAACGGAGCATTGGTGTGTCAAACCAGGTCTTATAAAATCAGTTCATCTATATAAATAAAATCGTAACGACCGCGTGTCTGTACATTGTCTATTTGGGCGAATTTCCGTACTGTTACCCGTTTCAGGTGTCATAATGACCATCTGCCTGTTTTTATCTTTGGTGTCTGTTTGTTTGTTTGTTTGTTTGTCTGATTGTGTTTCTATAACTTGAAGACCACTGGATATATTTCCACCAAGCTTCATATTTAGAATCCACCTGCCCTTGGGTAGGTTTTACGGCAAATATTGTTTCTAAATCCCTGAAGTGACTGGGAGTTTCGAAACCGAAAGCGAGATTTTGCACTCCCTCAAAATATTGTGATAGTACATATATCACACCCCCGAATTATATGTAGAAGTTAGAGATATTATTGTCAGTATTCGAATTATTATTATTATTATTATTATTATTATTATTAGTATTATTATCATTATTATTATCAGTATTTCATTTGTATATTTTTCCATTTATATTTGTAAGCTGGAAGACATCCACATATGTAGGTATGAGTAATTTGTTTTGCACGAGTGGGAAAACATTGCTTTAATAACTCTGGTAATTTGGATGAGTCATGCGGCTACCCCAGTGTTTGTTGTGATGTACTTGTGTCGGGAAATTCCATGAGTAATGTATATATCCCAGCCTGATGAGATGAGCTTGTTGTTGTATTAGGGAAGTTCGTTGACTCATGTAATTAACCCCAGAGTTTGTTTATCTCTTGGGAGCAAGGAGGAGTTCAGGGCATGGTCTTGACAAGAGGTTCACTTATGATTGGCTGGCAAGCACCAATCTAGACGTATCATCTGAGAGGAGGGAGATGTTGATGTCTATAAGGGTTGATCATACGGCGGTAACCAGGAGATTGTAAAGGAACGAGAAGGAAAAAACTACAACCAATCGCTACGGTATAAGAGAACCACTCGGTACGGACAAGAAGGACAACTGACACACTGTACGAGAAGGAAGTAGTGCTGGATATACGGTATTCGAGTGACACGGCTGCAATGGACTGGACTTCAAACGTTCGTGGAGCGTAGTCTTGTTATGTTCGTGGAAAGTGGCTGATCAACAAATTGTGGAGGGCGTACGCATTAAGTGTTGTTGTACTTGTGGAGGTCTAGCATTAGATGTTGGTGGAAGCTATCTCAGACTTTCCATAAATTATGTTGAGGATCGACAAGCGTGTGTTACTAAAATGTATATATCTTTACAAGTGTTAAAATATGTGAACACCGTATTACAAGGTACAGTATCTGTGTGATGTGATAACTGCCGATTATGAGAATCGGTAAGTCGAATTGATGTAGAGAGAGTGAAGGGGATTTATCTTCAGACATGTACATTGTTCATCGGACTATCTACAAATGGTAGCTTAGTTCTCGCTTTCGTATTATATGTATAATGTTGCATATTGATGAGGTGCTCATGCACGGATTTTGTTAAGAATATAGTTAGCTATTTTAGAATCAGTGGAGTTATTGATGAACCTAGGTGCAGTTCCTACCTATTTAGTCGTTTTCAGGAGGTTAGGTAAGGCCTGCAGCAGATGTACCAGTACGCAGCATTATGTACACGCCCTGGGATATGAAGCTTATCATGCTCTATCAAAATTCGAGGGATCCATTCTGGTGAACTCTGGCGCCCATACTACGGACATTTCGGTTCATTATGTTTTTTAATTTTATGAAGTTTTTTAAGTAATGTTAATTATTTATATTTTATTTTATTATTATTATTTTATTATTATTATTATTTATTTGGTACTCATCATCAAATAGTTTCCATATACACAACCAAACTTAATGGAAATCTATTTGCCTTATGAAAATCAGTTTCCTAAACTTTTTTCTCTTGTTCATCATTTCTATACCAGGATTAATAAGGGAGATATCATTAACTGACCGCTTTCGGTGCAAGTATTTCTTACAACTTGAAAACTACTGGAGTCATTTGAAGCAAACTTTATATTTAGCATCCACCTGTCGAAGGGTAGGTTTTAAGGTCAATACAATTTAAAATTTCCCGAATGGACTGGGGTTTTAAAGGGAACCGAATGGTGATTTTACACTACCACAACATTTGTCTTCTATCTATATAAATAAAATCGTAGCTGCTGTGTGTCTGTACATTGACTATTTCTGCGAAATTTCTGTACAGCTATTCGTTTCCGGTGAGATAATGACCATCTGAATATTTTTTTAGTTTTGGTGTCTGTTAATCTGTTTGTTAGTCTATAACTCGAAAACTATTGGATATATTTCTACCAAACTTCATATTTAAAATCCACCTGTCCTAAGGTAGGCTTTAAGGCCTATATTGTTTCTAAATCCCTCAATTGACTGGGGGTTTATACGAAACCGAAACCGTGATTTTGAACTCCCACAAAATATACACAACCAATTTTTTTAAAAATCTACCTGCCTTAATGTAAATCAGTTTCCAAACCTTTCTTCTCTTGTCCATCATTTCGATACGAGGATTAATAAGGGATATATCATTAACGGACTGGGTGTCGGTACAAGTCCCACCGGAATTAACTCAAGAGCGGGTGCGTGTAAAGCTTATTTCTTATAACTAGAAAACTACTGAAGATATTTCAACCAAACATCATATTTAGCATCCACCTGTCGAAATGAAAGTTTTTAGGTCCATACCATACCATGTCAAATTCTCGGAATGGGCTGAGGGTTTTTTGGGAACCGCAATAGTGATTTTACTCTTCCACAATATATACACGACCAATCTGACTGGAAATAGACCAACCTTAATGGAAATCCATTTCTAAAACTTTTTCTCACGTACACTTTTTCGGTAGGAGGATTAATAACTGAAATGCCAGTAAGAGTCTGTTTTGCAAACTAAGTCCAGAGGACATGACCCAAAATGTGTTTTACGAATAGCAGATTCTTTGTCTATATAAATAAATTTGTATCGCCCATGTATGTCTACATTGACCGTTTTGGCTAAATGTTCGTACAGTTATCGGTTTAAAGTGTAATAATGACCATCTGCATATTTGTTAGCTTTAATATCCTGAAAGTCCTCATTTTGAACCCGCTCCCACAAAACACGATTGAGGCACTATCTACCAGACGAGCTAAAAATTATAAATTTGGCAAAGTTATATGACATATATGTATTCGACCGAAAGATTCCAAGATTTTTAAATATTTCATTTTTTACCACCGAAAACTATCGGAATATTGAGGCAATTTTAATGGCGGTGAAGACCTTCTTTTCGAGGTATTCCTTTTTTTTTTTTTGCTAGGGGCTTTACGTCGCGCCGACACAGATAGGTCTTATGACCACGATGGGATAGGAAAGGCCTAGGAATTGGAAGGAAGCGGCCGTGGCCTTAATTAAGGTACAGCCCCAGCATTTGCCTGGTGTGAAAATGGGAAACCACGGAAAACCATTTTCAGGGCTGCCGATAGTGGGATTCGAACCTACTATCTCCCGGATGCAAGCTCACAGCCGCGCGCCTCTACGCGCACGGCCAACTCGCCCGGTGAGGTGTTTCTTAGGTAAAGGGTGAGTCGTATCACAAAACGGACGGCACAGTCTCAGTTCCATTTGGAGTGATGTACAACTTTGGTCCTATGACGTTTCGTCATATCTCTATTCCTTATACGTTAGATTTGTTTCTATTTCTCGATTATGCCAATATTTTGCTCTTTGTACACGTATAATTCGTAATTCGAATAACTTATACCAAACGTAGAATCATCTGATTGTACAAGAGCATGGCCCATCCAGTATCTATACGTGAGCCAAATTCTATGTTTGTAGCTGTCATATTAGTACCCTACCCAAACGTAATGCACTGTGAGGAAACCTTACCCAAATTTCACCTTATTCGACGTTTCTAACTCAATTTCACACATAAATGGATGAGCCAGGAGAAAATATCTTAAGACCAGCAATTTAGACCGCTATATGTGGCGTCTTATAGTACAGTCCGTTTGCCGATATGATGTATCGTTTAGCAGCAATTAATCTGTAAATGAAGGTTTGCAATATTGTAAACATGCATGTACTTCGTATGCCGATCTATATATGTTCAGTGAAGTCGATTTGTAGCGATCTAGAAAGGGTGTGCTTGCCATTATAATTAATATTTTACATCGATAGAGACTATCAGCAGGAGGGCGTCTGCTATTGTAATCATTACTTTTCCCATGGAATTTGACTGGCGGTAGGAATGGGATCCTTCTCCAACTCCTTTGTATCTAGCATTAGTAACGAGAGACTACCTATGTAAATAACAATTCAATTCTCGATTTGACTGCCAGAAGTCAAGGGAGCGTGCAATTTTGTTCAAAACTCCCCTAACCGATTGTGTTTGGGAGTAGGCAGGTTTACCTGCCATTATAAACAAATTTGCCCATCTAAAGTGTGACTGGCATTAGGTATAGGCTAGTGTTCTTTTTATTATAATGGAGACTCAGCAACTCTGTGTGACTGTCATTAATAAAAGGGGCCTGTCTTTATAATGATAACAGCACAACTCAATTTTGACTAGCAGTAGGGAAAGTGTCTGATTTTATAATAAAAACTCCTCAACTGTAACCTGTCCGGAAGTAGAAAAAAGCGCCTACCATTGTAACGAAACCTTCCCTAATCGATTGTGACTGCGCAGTAGGTAATGGCGCCTCCGATTATAATGAAAACTTTCTTACTCTATTGTGAATGGCAGTAGGCAAATGAGCCTGCCGTTATCAATACAACTCCGCAACTCGGACTTTACACTGGAAACAACGTATGAGAACCTCCCCATGCTGTTTCTGGATAACCGTAAGGGGCATGAAATTAAAAAAAATTCATTCACTGCATGCACAGTAACTTACTTCCATATTAGTATACAATGTGGAATACCGTAGCGAAGCAAGGGTACGTTTGATAGTTTTATAAATAAATCGGATGTCTAATGCACGTGTATGTATTTGCTATTCTCAAGTATATTTCATTACATATACAAACTAATAATAATAATAATAATAATAATAATAATAATAATAATAATAATAATAATAATAAACCGATTGAGTGGCTGCACGGTATGAGTCCCGTAGCTCTCCGCTTTAATAAGGAAGATATCTGGTTCGAACCCCACTGTTTGTAGGCGTTAAGATGGTTTTCCATGGTTTCCAATTTTTATGAGAGGCAAATGATAGGGTTGCATTTTAATTAAGCAGAAATCGTTTCGTCCGCCTCTGTGGTGTAGTGGTTAGTGTGATTAGCTGCCACCCCCGGAGTCCCGGGTTCGATTCCCGGCTCTGCCACGAAATTTGAAAAGTGGTACGAGGGCTGGAACGGGGTCCACTCAGCCTCGGGAGGTCAAATGAGTAGAGGTGGGAGCCATCCTGGAAGTGGTTTTCCGTGGTTTCCCACTTCTCCTCCAGGCAAATGCCGGGATGGTACCTAACTTAAGGCCACGGCCGCTTCCTTCCCTCTTCCTTGTCTATCCCTTCCAATCTTCCCATCCCCCACCAAGGCCCCTGTTCAGTATAGCAGGTGAGGCTGCCTGGGCGAGGTACTGATCATTCTCCCCAGTTGTATCCCCCGATCCGATGTCTGAAGCTCCAGGACACTGCCCTTGAGGCGGTAGAGGTGGGATCCCTCGCTAAGTCCGAGGGAAAAGCCAACCCTGGACAATAAACAGATTAAGAAAGAAAGAAAGAAATCGTTTCCTTCCCACTCTACTTTTCCATCGCCTCAATAAAACCTGTCTGCTCGATGCTATGTAAAGCAAATTTTAAAGAAGAAAATAAGTAAATATGATAATTATAAACAATTGGCTTAACGACGCACCGACACAGATAGGTCTCATAGCGGCGGTTTAACAGGAAAGGACTAGGAGTGGAAGGGAAACGGTCATGGCCTTAATTAAGGTACATTTTCCTGGTGTGAAAATGATTAACTACTAAAACCATCTTCATGGCTGTCGACAGCCAGGTTCGAACACACTATCTGACGACTGCAAGCTCTCAGCTGAGCGCCCCTAACCGCACGGCCAGCTCGCTCTGACAATAGTCACATACAGCCTCCGTGCTCAGGCTGCACCGCGCTAGGCCTCTCACCATTGCGTTCCGCGGTTCATATCCTGGTTACTCCATGTGAGATTTGTGCTGCACAAAGCGGAGGTGGGACAGGTTTTTCTCCGGATACCCCGATTTTCCCTGTCATCTTTCATTCCAGCGACACTCCAATATCGTTTCATTTCATGTCTCAGTCATTGATCATTGCCCCAGAAGACTGCGGCAGGCTTCGGCAGCCGGCACAATTTCTATCCTCACCGCTAGATGAGGGCTCACGTCATTCCATTCCTGACCCAGTCGAATGACTGGACACAGGTTGAGCATTTTCATTTTCATTAGTCATATTCGTACATGCATTCCTACATACCAAGCTAGCTGGTTGGGTGGTTTGGTTCCCGTAGCTATGAGCTTGCTTTCGGGGATAGTGGGCTGGAATTTCACTGACCGCAGCGCTCAAAGTGGCTTTCCGTGGTTTTCAATTTTCACTCCAGTCTAATTTTTGAGCTTGATCTCAATTAAAGCTATGGCCCTGTATGGATATACAACATATTATTCACATCCGCTCGCATCCACACTTCCTTCAACCGCATCTGCATCCTCTTCCGCGAATAGTTATCCGCGGATATTGCAACTAGTTGACTATATTAGACTCAAGGTATTGAAATCGATAGATCTCTTAACAAAATACAGTAGGCGTATACCTGGCACCAGCCCCCTACTGCGACAGGTTTGTGAGGTATTTCGTCTCTCGCGTCAACTACTGACATATTGAACGGTTCTTTCTCGGAACATTTGTTCCTTACTTCCACTAATTGCAGGCAGGAGCCAGTTAGACTTACGTCAGATTTCCGACTATATGGACTCTAGGCTCTTTATATATCATCATTCTCCCATACCAATGTCAAAGGCAGCCTCACCACAAGCAAAAATATCTTCATTTAATGTATGAAAATCTGTCTTATCAAGATTTTTAGAATATACCTATCTGAAAATCAATACTGTAAACAACATTACTAAGAAATTATCAGCAAAATTATGCGCACTGCCCTACAGTTGGAATCCACCAATATATCCGTATCCGTGCAGGGCTCCAGCCATGGCCACTCTCTTCTCAATCGTAGCCTTCTCCCATTCAAGCGCCACCGAGCCTTCGATGCATTAGTGCGACGTTAAACCACAACAAAGGAATCCACACACAACTTTACTGTAGACCTCATTACAGTCAGAATAAACTGCAGGATTTAACAATAATCATCTTAATTTCCCTCTGCTGCTCTTACTCTCTACGGTCAAAACTCTTCTAACCAGAAATTCATGCTCCTCAATTCACCTCACATGAAGCCACCACCTAAGCAGTTCATAAGCATGGGTTAATCCATCGAGTGAGTTAAATTATAACTTAAGAGAATCTGCTTACTGTGTGGGCATTGTTGTTGTTTTAGTAATAAGACCAATGACTGGCTTGATGCAGCTCTCCATGCCACCCTATCCTAGGCTATTGTTTTCACTTCTACGTAACTACTACGTCCTACATCTGTTCTGATATATTTGTCATATTCTTACCTTGGACTACCCTTACCACCTACAGTTCCCTCAAAAACCAAATGAATAAGTCCTGGGTGTCTTAAGATGTGTCATACTATTCTGTCTCTTCTTCTGTTCAAATTTCACGAAATCGTTCTCCCCTCACCAATTCGATTCAGTATCTCTTCATTGGTGATTCGATCTACCCATCTCACCTTCAACATGCTTCTGTAACACCACATTTCAAAAGCTTCTATTCTCTATCTTATTGAGCTAGTTATCGTCCATGTTTCACTTACATACAATGCCACGCTCCAGACAGTCTTCAATTTTTTTTTTCCTAATTCCTACATCAATGTTCGATGTGAGCAAATTTCTTTATTATTACATCCGGCTCCATGGCTAAATGGTTAGCGTGCTGGCCTATGGTCCTAGAGGGATAGAATAAAGGCCTAGGAGTTGGAAGGAAGCAGCCGTGGTCTTAATTAAGTTACAGCCCCAGCATTTGCCTGGTGCGAAAATGGGAAACTATGGGAAACCATATTCAGTGCTGGCGACAGTGGAATTCGAACCCACTATCTCCCGGATGCAACCTCACAGCCACGTGCCCCTTTCCGCATGGCCAACTCGCCCGATGACGTTATCTAAGAGTCCAGTCCACAAGTCAAATGCTCCTAAAATAATCTAACACGAAAAACATATTCGTTTGACAAGAAATTATCACTTTGCTTTAAGCCACGTACAACACGGAAATATAATATACACTGAACTTCCAGCTTGTTATGAAATGTTACGTGAAGTTAACTTCAAGGTTCCCGTTCTTGTAAACTTGTGAAGTTTGCACATGGAAGCCTTCCTACTCTCATTCTCAGCCCGAATGATAGTAAGAATCAATACAAGTGATTTGTTTTATTTTGTCTTGAAGTGTGTATGCAAGTGGAAGTATAACTTCCAATCATGATTTCTTTGTAGTGTATAGGGGTATAATGCCCTTTAAGGTACATACTTCGTAGGCTGTGTTTCTTCACGAGAACGAATAATGTAGGATGTAAGTTCTTCAAGTGATACATCCTTGTGTATGTGAAAACTACACCTGTTGGGTTCTATTTGAAGTATAACCTCAATTCACTTGGAGTTATTTCTCGAGCATTTTTGTAAATTGTTCCTGAGTTTTGTCTTTCACTTATCTATTTTCCACTTTTACTGTAAGGAGGGGCAATATATTAAAGTACCATAAATTTCATATTTGACTGTCATATCGATTCGAACATCAGCAGTATTGAAAAATGAAGCTTACTTCTCCATAATCACATTTAAACATCGACAGTTACCGATGTACTTAATTTTGGTAAGAATTTGTCGGATAGCGATGTAGCATTTTGGGACTGTAGTCTATAAAACAAATGTTACTCTTCCTAATAACGCTAGCAATCACTTTGAACATTGCATTCCTTGTAACTTTGAAACTTGTAAAGCAGTAGCATTTAGAAAAAGCATAAAGCCTATCGTGACTATTACTTTTTAGGATACCTGGTGAGTTGGTCGTGCAGCTAGGGGTGCGTATCTGTGAGCTGGCATTCGGGAGACAGTGGGTTCGAACCCCACTGTTGTCAGCCCTGAAGATGGTTTTCCGTGATTTCCCATTTTCACACCAGGCAAATGCTGGGGCTGTACCTTAATTAAGGCCACGGCCGCTTCTTTCCCACTCTTAGGCATTTCCTATCACACCGACACAGACAGGACATATGGCGACGTAAAGCAAATCATAAAGGTAATAATAATAATAATAATAATAATAATAATAATAATAATAATAATAATAATAATAATAATAATAAACAAATTGAAACCCTTAGCGAATGTGCTGGAAAGGTTGGCCTACAAATTTCCTTTGAAAAGACCAAGTTCTTCTGCTCTAAACTCGACATCCAAAATTTGAACACGACACATGGGCAAATCAACCGAGTACCACACTTCAAGTACTTGGGAGAAATACTTGAACCAACGGGAGACGAGAAGGCTGCCCAGAAAATTCGCCTACAAAAATTTCGGAAAGCCTACGGTAGGGTTCACAACATATACAATAAAAAGTGCTTGTCCCGCCATGCAAAGATCAGACACTTTAATACAGTAATAAAGCCTGAAGTCTTATATGCCAGCGAGACCCTTACACTAAACGGGAAAGGTGACCTAGAAAATATTTTAAAAGAAGAAAGAAAAATCCTGAGGAAAATTCTCGGCCCCCGAAAAACAGAAGATGGATATAGACTGAGGTCACACAAAGAGACAGAAGAGCATTCCAACATTGCAGCAGACATCCGTAAAAGACGTCTGAAATTCTATGGGCACGTCCCCAGATTGCCGGCAAGTAGACTGACACACAAGATTCTCACCTACATAGAACATCTAAAAAATATTCCATGGTTACTAGAAGTGAAGAAGGATCTGGAAAAAGCCCAGATAAACCCAAATGACACCGCGAACAGAAACCTTTATAGGAAAAATATTAATGGATGGAAAGTGCAACCAGAGAACGAAGTGAAAAATAAGACTGGAGCAAAGTGGACAGAAGAACGAAAAAGGATCCACGGAGAAAGGATGAGAGCTGTTTGGCAACTCAGAAAACAGAATCGTTAGAGCTTTGCGTGATCCATTGGGTCCATGCGCACATAATAATAATAATAATAATAATAATAATAATAATAATAATAATAATAATAATAATAATAATAATTCCACTTCGTGATCCAAACCTAGAATGTGAGGGTTGCATTCTCTAAATTGCCTGCTGTCTCTGTATTTTCATATAAATAAATAAATAAATAAATAAATAAATAAATAGATAAATAAATAAATAAATAAATAAATAAATAAATAAATAAATAAATAAATAAATAAATAAATAAATAAATAAATAAATAAATCACTTTATATTGGTTCTACTTTCTTTTATATTTCCTGCCTTGATTTATGCATTTCACCCTGTTCTTTTGGTACCCAGATATCTCTCACGATCTTTCTTTCCTCCTTTTTCAATGGCATACAAGCTTCTTTGCATAATGTCATGGTCTCAGTAGCGTACAATGCAGAGTTCCGGATGGTCACCGGATAGTGTTGCAGATTGGCGTTCCTCGACAGGTTCTAGTTACCGTTAGTCGTCTTAGCCGTGATTCGTAGTTTCTGCAGGAGTTGTGCTTTGTCTACCGCACTCCCGTTATTATATAGTTTGCCTGTTACGTTCTCACCTAGGTACTGGAACCTGTCGACTCTCTCTACTGCTTGATATCCAACCTTCCAGTTGGCCTTTACATTCAGTATCTTGGTCTTCTTGTACCCTATAGTCAGGCGAATCCTCGCAGCAGTCTCGGTTAGATTTGCTAGTGCCATCTTGGCATCTTCTTTGGTCTCGTGTATCAATGAAATACAATCTGCGAATGACATGTTTTATTCGTAAAAGAACATAATCAGATTCTGCAGAATCACATTTAAAATTTTCTTTGTTTAAGAGTGTGTATTTTACTCATTATTTAAGAATGTACTATTTTCAGGTAGTTAGAGTGTTACGTAGACTGGAAAGATTTCAAGTTCACATTTAAACTGAGCCGACAATGACAAGTATGGTTTCCTTCTCAACAAACTGATGATAACTTGATATCTTCGTAAACAGATTTGACTTCGCTATACAAATTGACTGTTGGAATAACCTTAAGAAGTCTTAATGGACATATTGATATTATTTTCCGAACTCTTGTTCATTACTGCCAGCCCCGTGGTGTAGGGGTAGCGTGCCTGCCTCTTACCCGGAGGCCCCGGGTTCGATTCACGGCCAGGTCAGGGATTTATACATGGACCTGAGGGCTGGTTGGAGGTCCACTCAGCCTACATAATTAGAATTGAGGAGCTATCTGACAGTGAGATAACGGCCCCGGATTCGTTGTGCTTACCACATGACACCCCTTAATCTGCAGGCCTTCGGGCTGAGCAGCGGTCGCTTGGTAGAGCAAGGCCCTTCAAGGGCTGTAGTGCCATGGGGTTTGGTTTGGGTTTGGGTTGTTCACTACTAAAGAATTGAAGTATAAAAAGTTATGGTGAAGTGTTCCTTGTTCAACAAGGCTGAAGTGCCAATAGACTCGAGAAGCGAATGACTTCTGTTATTGACTACTCAATAATTCACAGCAGTAAAGCACAGCATTCGCACATTGGTTCAAACGACTAGGTTGTAAAAATGATAGACTGAGATGGTCAGAAGGGGAGAGAGTGTGACAATTAATATAGAATGGAGGGAGAGACCTTTGGTGGCAACAAATGAAGACGTGACTAAGGCAGGGAAAATAGAGGTTGCTCAGTACGTGACAGAATGTGCATGGAACTATGATGATGATGATGATAATGAAAATATAATGCATACTCTACACAATACTCTATTATCAACAACCTCTCTGGCCAAGTTTCCTTCCATACATTTTCATATTTAAATCATTAAAAGTGAACTTAACCATCCTCGCCTTGTTCTGCCATTCCTTCCCTTAGCCTGCTTGACTAAGCCCATTATTTTCCTACGTAACCTGTCTTCCTCCATTTACCTCACATGAACCCTCTACGGAAGGCGGTTTATACGTACTGTTTCATACACTGAGTTAATTCTATCAAAGCTCTCATTTCATTTCGCGTACCGTCCTGCCATTATTACCATCTGTTTGTACGTGCAACCATTCTCTCTTCTTTTATTCCCGTTATTCAAAATTATGATTATGATTACGATACCGTTACTTCACTCAACTTTCACTCCCATAGAGTAAAGCAACGTTCGAAGGGCGTACTATATTGTTTTATACTTTATGTTTCTCTACCCAAATAAAGTACATTCCACAACAGTTGTTACATCCACCTTCTCAACATAATCTCCTTTTAACTGTATGCACTTTTGCCATCGATGTATCAGTCTCTCCAGACCTTCCTTAAACCATTCCTTCGGAGTGCTGCGTACCCATGCCTTGACATCTGTGTCCAATTTTGCAAAATCCGCAAAACGGCGACAACGCAGAGGTTTCTTCATGTTCCCGAACAGGTGATCATCACTGTTCGAAATTTCTTTGGCGGTGGACTGCACATATGCTTCCATTGCATCGATTGTTGTTTCGTTTGTGGCTCATGATAATGGAGCTATGTCTTTTCACCAGTCACAAGCCTAACCATGAAGTCGGCTGGATCTTGATCACGTCGTTGCAAACTTTCTCTGCTCATGTTCACAACCCCTCTGCTTTTCGTCTGCAGACAAGTGGATGACACCTTCCCCAACTGTAAGTGGCTGTGCACTATCTACTGGGTGTTTTGGCTAATTCCCGTGACTACCTCCATTTCCGTGAATGTGATGCATTTGTTTCCTTGGATGGCTTGTTCGAGCCAGGCAAAGTTTTCTGGTGTTGACACTGTCACATTCCTTCCAGAACTGGTTCCCTTGTCCACCGATGCACGCCCTGCTTTCCAACCTTCCACTCAGTTGTGAACTGTTTTCCGTGATGGCGCATGTTCTCCACAGACTGCCACCAAGCGCCGATGAATTTCTGCATTGGTCGTGCCTTCTTTTCATAGGAACCAAGTCGTATAGCGCTGTCCCTGACAGCTGATTTCCATGTTGTCTGCTCCTATGCTGACAGTGTTGTTATGAAATGGTTATGACGAGTGCATTCGTTGGCTCCTGTACGTCTGCTGCTACCAAACGGTGGAACAAGACATCAGTTACACTTCACCAACTTCAAAAGTGAAATGTGAACCATACTCGGATGTACCAATATAAAGTGTAAAATAATATAGTACGCCCCTCGTAAATGTAGTTTCCTCGAGTAGCTACGTGTTTCTTACATGATATCGTTGATCGCAACTGTGAACTCACTGGATTACATTTATTGCACCTTGATTCACTTTCACTGCATAGTAACATCCTGAAAGAATGCACATCCTAAACGATCAACGTTTTTGAATTTTCTATTTGTAATTCAGCCCCCTTAGGTGTTTTTACTACTGTCATCAGTTTAGTTTTGGAGATCCTCCATTCAAGCTCCAAAACATTACATTATACCGAGTGAGCGACTCCGCAGTTTAGGTCACGTACTTTGAGCTTTTATTCAGAACATAGTAGAACTGTTAGTAGCGCTGAAGATGGTTTTCCGTGGTTTCCTTAATCAAGCCTAATATCGATTCCTCCCCACTCATATCCCTTTCTCCCTCCCCCCTCCCTTCGTCGCCATAAGACCTATCTATGTCGCTGTGACGTAAAGTCAATCAAAAGAAAATTCTGGGCTGACACAAGGACAAAGTTTGTAGGGGAACGAAATAATCTAAAATGAAAATTCAATCTTAACAGGTAACAAAAACTCTAAAACTACGAAATAGTTCATAAAATACCAATCAACGTCACAATAAAGAAATCTACAAACATTCTTTACACTGATAATTCAATGGTAATAAAAATCCTAAACATAAAAGAAGGGACTCGGGCAGCGTCGATTACTACAGCTAGTGACCTATAAATGCCGTACGTTCCTGTTCACATTGCATTAATAGTTTGGTACTTCAGGCCACCACAAAATCATACTGGAATTATCAACATGAAACGCACCTGACTACATGTTGTTACTTCTTGATGGATGCACTATGTTTTTCATTTGCCTCTTAGCGCAGACCAAAGCATATGTCCCCCTGTGGGTAGCGAGAGTAAATTTCATCCACGGTACCACACGCCTGCTATGAGAGATGATTACAAGGGGGGCCAGGGCCTCTCAACACGGTTCCTCTAGCTGAACCTGGAAATTCTTCCATTTACCTGTTAGACTCTTTTCTTTTATCATTCCTATCCGAACTCCCTTGATCAACACTTGCTGTCTTTCACGCCGATAGTGTTAGGTTTGCGAGGCTAGGGTGTCTTTCATTTTATAATAGTGTTATCGGTTTTATGTCCCACTAAGTATCTATTTGTGTTTTACGGAGACGCCTAGGTGCCAGAACGTTGTCCCTCAGGCGTTCTTTTACGTGCTAGTAAATCTACTTAGCCCGGTAAACTGTCATTTCCACGCCCATCGTGGCCTTTGCCTTTCTCTTGCAGATATCTACATTCTTCGAGGTGTTTTCTACTTGCCTTCTGATTAGTGGTTGCCCAGCAGTAGCCTATATCATCTTAAAGAAATAATCACAACCGCCACCAAAGCAAATGCCTGTGTCAAAAACCATTTGGTTGGGGTGAGTGGCTCAGATGGTAGAGGACGTGGTCTTCTGAGTTCAACTTGGCCTGTTCGATCCTGACTCAGTCACGTGATATTTGAAGGTGCTCAAATACGTCAGCCTCGTGTTGGTAGGTTTACTGGCGCGTAAAAGCACTGCTGATGGAATAAATGCTGGTACCTCGGCGTCTCTGAAAACAGTAAAAGTACTTAGTGAGACCTAATGCCAATAATATTATTACTAAACACCATTTGAATTTCAATAATTGGAACTGAACAGAATGGCTTCGGCTAATAGTGACGTTTCTTTTGCTGTGGATTTACAGCTCTGCATTCGGCAGATGGTGGATTGTTTCTACCATCGGCTGTCCTGAGGGCGGTTTTCTATGGTTTTTCATTCTCCTCACTAAGGTGAATGCCGAGGGAGTTCCTTTCGTTTGTCACAGTCACTCCTCTTTCACCTCCTCCGCACATCAAATCATCGCAACACATTTCCTGGCCTGAGAAAGAGCCTCTAGGAAGCCCGCCGCACCCCATCAGGGTACGGAATGGAAATTTAAAAAATAAAAAGTAATAAACGGAAATTCTCTCAGAGGACCTGCAACTAGTGGATGGGAGTATTCTGTTCTATTCACAGCTCAGAGCAAAATGTAGCTTCCAATGAAGTCGCGATGTCATTAATGACGGGTGCTGCTGAGTAATCAGTGAGTCAGTGACCACTGACCTGTATTTCGGTCCGTTGCCAGATGGCATGTTCCCTTTCCGTTGTTTACCTAGTCTTTTGTCAAATAATTAAAACGAATTTGGAAATTTATCTAACATACCCCTTCGTAAATTATTCCGGTCACTAAATCCTCTTAAACGAATATCAATATTAGTGAATGTAATGTTATGACTCCCCAAGGCTTGAACACAGGACTGACAACCACTCAGCAGAGCAAACAGGACAGATAGCAGGCCAATTAGTAACCATCTATAACGTATTGGAAGAAAACGTCCTTCTAGCCACCGAACTGGCTCTCGCGCTATAAAATGGGCGTTTTTATTTCATGGAAAACTTGGGGAGAATTCTATACGTGGCAGTCCGGAGACAGATAATTAGATGAGTTGTCCTGCTAGAATCGCCAGAATAGTTGCCAGACGAATGTCTGTCAATCTGAGAAGGGACTGCGTAACTCCGACAGTAATAGAAATCATAATAATCAGTCGTATTGCAGTAGAGACTTAAGACTTAGCATACAGAACAAGGAGACTTCGTTGACAGCACCATTAATTAACCTCATCATTACCATTGTATATAGTGCATGTACGTAGTAATACATACATTTGTCGCAGATTAAATCAACGCAGAGTTGCGTAGTCAACGCTTACTGATTCAAACTCTCCTATCGCAGATAATACTCAACCAACCTATCCTGAGTTCATATTCCTGTCACGACGTTAGAATACGTAGACCACTGATCTCTCTACAGGAAGATGAGAGTAAAACTTCACTAATGGCATTCGGAGTACCACTAATCTGTCTGCATGTTATGAAAGTTGCTACCAAGTGCAAACCACCTCATTCTCATGCGTTAAATGTTTTTCCTATAGCTATTATCTTTATGAATAGGAAAAGGAGTTTTACTCACTGATATGCTAGAATTCAAAAGTATTTAACCAAGATAAGTAACCTGAAAGGAAAGGCTATTCTTGCTTTCTCCTCGCTAATGGTGCAGAAGCCCTCTTCATAGAATATTTACAGTCTCTCTTATTATTATTATTATTATTATTATTATTATTATTATTATTATTATTATTATTATTAAGAGAGTTGTCTTCTACCCACACAACAGTTCTGCAGTATGAGTTGCATAAATATTAGCGATCTGAACTATCAGAACCCCTAGAATATATGCAACACACCGACGTAACTGTAGAGCGTTTGGACTATAGTTGCGCCTTGCTCAAATACCTTTGCATTCTAACCTATACGTTCGTAAAAATCGTTTCCCTATTTATGGGGATCCAACCAGACTCCAGGCTGATCATTAAACACAACACATGGATGAACACCGAGATACCCCTAGTGTCAACAACAGCGACATCAGCTTGGGACGGATAAAGATTTATAATCACGCAGTAAAAGAGAGGAAATGTCTTCTTCACTTAATGAAAGTAAATTCACATGAAAGGACCACTCTAGTTCTCTTTTCCCGTCCGTCCAGTGGAGCATCAATCTACCTCACGAAGAAGGGAGCCAAGCAAGTTACGGTGGTTACTAGTAAGTTACGTCCTAGCGGCCAAGTTCTCTAAAACTTTTAATGCTTAACGAGGCATTTTAAAGGGCATTTAGTCGTGACGGTGATAAGAAATGTAATTTGTTTTATGTTATGAACTTCAGAACACAAGTGGATTAAAAAAAACGGGAGACGAAAGATAATGTAACTGCGTGAAATAAAGTCACGCAAATCAGTATAGAAGAAGTTTAGAGTCCGTTGTTGACGGTATCACATGGTGTTAAAGTAATGAGGTAGCTGAGGGTTAAGTTGTTCTTTAGAGCAAAGACCTGATGAATTATAACCTGTCTCCAACTTAATATTTGGTTACCCGACAGTTATTGGGAAAAAAGGATGAATAATATAGTTAGTTTCCTTCTAAGAGGTCATTCGTCAGTACCACGCAGAATCCAGCGACTGAGAAAGAGGACAGCTAGTGAAAGGATATTGACTCATAAATTCATTGTATCAGACCTTCTCCCCTTTGTGAACAACTAATATCTTTAAACGCAATCGCTAGAATTCATTTTCTTTTTTGTTGCTCTGCAATTACTTAGGTTTGGCACTATTAACACTTCTGAGTTTCTGTGGGGGCCCGGAAGTTTGGGTGTTGTACGTAAATGAGAAAGAGTATAAAGACGAACCGAAACACCGACCCTTCAAATCAGATAAATGAACAGATGTGAATGAAATCCACGACTAGGCCGAGAATCGAACTACTTCTCTCTAAACGAAGGCCATTACGCTAATAATTCAGTCAAAATCAGGATAAATACAATCACTCGGACTAAAGTTTCAATTTCTTTCTATTTACGCCTGCTTCTAAGTGTTGACGGAAAAAGTATTTTTTGCTTCTACCTCCTGGCACAGGCCTTAGCAAAATATAGTTCCCACCGAGGTCACAATCTTACGGCAGCTGAGGTGCAGGTGGTACTATGCATTGGCATTGAGCGTATTAACTGAGATAGTGATCTCTTTGTGCCAAATTTACAATTTTAATTTTCAAATCAGTTAGCATATTTCACGAACGATCTTAAAAGAGTGAAATTGCATTTTTAGGTTCTCTGCCATTCACGTTCCAAGAATAAGTACGAATTAGCTGCAATGTGAAGTTTGCATACGTTGAAATTATTCTAAATACTCCCTGACTCTATAAATGTATCATGTGTTGCTAGTACCTAGCTCTGCCGGGCTGAGTGGCTCAGACGGTTGAGGCGCTGGCCTTCTGACCCCAAACATGGCAGGTTCGATCCTGGCTCAGTCCGGTGGTATTTGAAGATGCTCAAATACGCCAGCCTCGTGCCAGTACAGTTACTGGCACGTAAAAGAACTCCTGCGGGACAATCTTCCGGCACCTCGGAGCCTCCTAAAACCGAAAAAAGAAGTTAGTGGGACGTAAAGCCAGTAACATTATTACTATTATTAGTGCCTACTGTCTTTATAAGCACTTTCGGGTCTGCTAGATATCAGCGAAGGGTCATTGAAAGCAACAGTCTGTAAAATTAATCCCATAATGGTAATACGTATAATAAGTAGCAAAACCAATATAATTGGTCCGTAATTGGACATTGAACACTTTCCAGCTAACTCATTCCTGTTTCCAGCGTTTCGCCTCAGTGCGCCAATTTGGGCTCATCAGTTGGTAACTACCAACGGCCGTAGCCGTGTTGAAACACCGGATCCCGTGAGATCTCCGAAGTTAAGCAACATTGGGCGTGGTCAAGAGTTGGACTGGTTGCCACGCGCTGTTAGTGGGGGGTAAGGGAATGGAGGAGCGGAAAGGAACTGGCCACCCTACCGCACGTAAACTCCGGCTCAGGAACACCTCTGCGGAGGTTCGGACCTGCCTTCGGGCAGAATAACCCTTACCTTACCTTAGTTGGTAACTAGCACACCTACGAAGACGCTTGGCTAGTGCATACCGTGGAAGACACTTCGTAGGCAGTACCAATGTACTATTAGAGATTTTGTCTCTTCATCAAAAATTTGATGCTTTCTAGGTCATCAAATGTTGCAGAAATCTATTCCCGTAGGGACCTATGGAAATCGATTCCTGTATCATGTATAATAACTAGTTCATAAATGGTATAATTTTCTCCATGAAATCGTATTGTGTAATGACATCCAGAGATATTCTCCTGGTCCCGGTAACTTGACTATATTCAATAGATGCACTATACAAAATAAATTCTCATTTATTCACAGGTTAATATTTACTGGTATAGTTTAAAAAACCTTACTGCTTATTATGACTGCACAGTATTACGAAGAAACATATGTGCAGTCTTGTAGGAAAACTGTACAATTTGGAGACAATATTAATGTGAAGAATTCCCATAGTCACACTGGATTGCTAAAGGTACTACCGTACTTTAGTATTCTTTATTTGAATAAAGTTTTGCGGAAATTAACATAGATTGCAAAGGAATTAAATTAATTTATAATCTGGTATTTACAAAAATGGAGCACTTCCTTATCACAATTCTTTTGGATCAATATAATTTTCAAATTCAGTTCTTTGCTAAGTCTGTCATGAACATTGGGTTCTGCTATATCTTTTGTCTGTTTGCGCCGTGAAATGCGAACTATGCAAGAAAATAATGAACATGTTTCTAAATCCCTCCCTAAATTATTATCGTGAACAGTAGGCCTATCTCAGGAAATATATTTGACCAGCACTGTTTATTAATAAATAAGGTGGCATCGTGTATTTCAGAATAAGTACGCTTTTGGGCTATGTTACATTAACGTTTATACTAAATTTCAAAAATAGAAAGACTATTTTCTGTTTATAACAATCATATTATAATGTGTTTCCAGAAATCCCCTATATAGTGCATGTGCTGTCAATAAAATCTAGCACTCTTTTAAATGATCTGTTCTTAAGTTTTTAGTGAGAAAAATCTGGTCGAACGTACAAAAAAGTAATATTTGAAGCTAATACCTCTTCAAATACGAGTGCCATCCAGAAAATAAGTTTCCCAAATTAAAAAAGACTGCATAGTTACTAGAAACATTTATTAGCACTAGATACAGGAATATTGGAGCTTTATTTCGACATGACCACCACCAGAATCGAGACACTTGTTATGCCGTGCGATCAACTTTTATTTGCCGGTCAGGTGCAAGTCTGCCGCATCGAAATGGAACCAGCAACTGACATTCGACTTCAGCTTTTTTCCCGTGTGAAAAAGCTGACAGGAATTTCTTGAGGTACAACAACAGATGAAAAACACGGGGTACAAGATCAGGCCTGTACGTTGGATGATCAAACTCTTGCATAACAGTTCTGAGCGATGAGCCGTATATGGGTAAATATTGCCATGGATCAGCACAACACCTGCACAAAGCATTCCTCAGCTCTTGTGTTGAATGGCGCATCGCAATTTCCGTAAAAACTCCATGACAGGCCGAACCTCACAGGCGGTGGGAGAAGGTATACGAGCCGCCATTTCTAGCCACTGCTGCTGTGCTACTGGCACCAGGCGGGAATTGTCCGGCCGGTGTGTGATTGCTACGGCATAGATCTGTCGCGCATACTGATTTTGTCCGGCTAAATACGTTTGCTTTACTAGAAAATAAGTAAGGAAACTCAACTTCTGGTAGTCATACGTATATGCATATATACATTGAAAATCCAAATAATATATACATTTACAAGTTGCTTTACTTCTCACTGACATAGATAGGTCTTATGGCGACGATGGGGTAGGAAACGGCTGAAAGTGGTTTGCCCATTTTCATACCAGGAAAATGCTGAGGCTGTACCCGATTTAAGTTCATGATCGCTTCCTTCCCACTCCTGGGCCTTTTCTATTCCATCGTCGCCATAAGACCTATACTTCTCGGTGCGACGTAAAGCAAATTGTACGAACAAAAAGAGAAAAAGTACATTCTCTCATTCAACGACTGTATTTTCTAATTTTATTGGGGAAACCCTCTTATAAGAGGCAGTTCAATAGGTTTAAAGTATTTTAAGTTCCTCTGAACACATTTTGAGGTGCGGTGTATGTGCATGTTAGGTGCTGATATACTGAGTTCTTCAGAGAGGGACTTAATTTTTCATTTCGAAATTACTCCCATTGATAATTTTATGAGAGATGTAACTTCATTCTTACAGTATACAGTATAATCTTAACATCTAAGACTGGACTGGAATTTGTTGTCCTGTGGATACTCACAATATTTGATATTTTTCCATTGCTCAGTACCCCATAATTAAAAAGTAAATGTTACAATGCTCTAAAATGTCATTATAAATATTTTATTACGATATATTGTGCCTTTCAAGCGAGTGTCGGTGGTGAGTTCTTGAATATTCTGGCGTCACTAAGATACTCACCTAGTTCTCTCTTTTCAGCGGTGCAACGTTCGCCACGTCTTAGTAGGGTACGAAGGGTTTCTGACTAGCTCTGATCTACCGAATGAAATAAGACAGTCTCTGATTTAAATAAAATTTATTAACTCTAGGCTGAAAATAAAAGAAAATTTACGGTTAAAATAAGCAAACTATTAATCCTCAAAGCACAAAATCCTCAAAGCACATGTGATAATACGAAGTGACATACACAATGTTACAAAACTTATTACTTGAGAGTCATCAACAAATCTTTAAAGAATAATCTCAAAAAATTCTTTAATTCAATTCATTTCTTCACATTCGTATTGTTTTTAACAATAAAAACTAATTATCCCTCACTATCAGCCGAGCATATATTTTCTCTTTGAAACTACTATAATTTGTGAATCCACTTTTATTTTACCAATTAAACATTAAAAATTTGCTTTATGTTGCAACCACACAGACAGATCTTATGGCGACGGTGGGATAGGAAAGGGCTAGGTGTATGACGAAAGCGACTGAGTCCTCAATTAAGGTACAACCCCAGCATTTTCCCGGTGTGAAACAGGTATCCACGGAAAGCAATATTCAGTGCTGCCCACACTGGGGTTAGAAGCCACTATCTCCCGATGCAAGCTGACAACTACGTGACCCAAACTGCGCAGCCGCCCGCTGTATACGTACCGTCAAATAGGCTACATACACTATTTAAAACAAACTTTCTATATATGAGAACCTTAATGGAGTTTACCGAGGCACAGCAGTGTGAACGCTTAGCCTGCGAATCACTTAAGATACAAATGAGTGTGTTAATATTTCACGAAAATTCATTTCTTTCCTGCCTAATTACGACAAACATACCAGTGCATTCTCGCCGACTGCCATCAGCTCATCCTTCAGACCTCCCCGTCCTACTATTAAGGCCAGTAAATCACTATAAAAGGTTACGACGCTGCCTGCCTTCCTCTCAACTCCACTTTCTGCAGACACTGTGTCTTTCTTCGCCTTTATGACGTCACGTAAAACCCGTCAAGGGGGTGTTGGTGTATAGGGCCCTTTTAGCCAGACTTCCCACTTTCTCATCCCAGAGTTACAAGCCTGTTTTCCTGCCAGGCTATGATATATCTTCCATCATAAATCCCGAGGGTTCGTTGTTGGGATGCGCGAGAATAGGGAAGGCAGGAACGTATATAACATTATTATTGCTAACATAAAGTAAACATGCCATTCATTTAAATACATTATTATTAATCATGCACATGTTCTTCATAAATTCTGGTGTAAATGGACAGTCCTTTTGGTAGTGGTTCACGATTAATAACTCTCGACTACTTAACTCGGAACGAAGACGAGTGTTTTAAATTAGAATACTTATGCAAATTCAAGAATCCGTAGTAGTTCACCAGGTAGTGCAGACAGGCATTGCTAAGTGCCTCCTAGTTATTTTATTCTCCTTTATTTCTCTTCTGTATATTGTTCTAATAATAATTCCTCCTTCCCCCTTCTTATGGAAAATTAGGATATTTTCCACTCCGAAATTTCGGCGTTCAACTGTACTAATTGCATTTTATCTTTCACTGTCCTATATTTATGCTTAGAGTACAAAACTAATCTCATGGTAGTACATCCTTTATAAGCCTCAGTCTACCAAGCGACAGCTGCTCATCCCGAAATCCTGCAAAATACGAGGTGAAAGTCCCTCACGAAAATGTCTCCCTGTATTTTGGTGTTATGCTGAGATCATACCAGCTACAATAGGTATAGAGAAATGATATAGAAAATAAGAATAGGAAGTGCGGCAGAGCGCAATGAAAGCATAAGTACAGGGCAGTGAAGGTCAGATGGATTGTACAAAGATATGAAATATCACCAATATAGCTTATCTACACGATGATTTTTGGTATTTACAACTGACATTATTCAGTGCCACGAAGTAAACTGAATACGACCATATTCGAAATGTAAAATATTGAGGAAATCCAAGGGGAATAACAACTAACCTCACAATGAACGAAACTCCAATATTCAAAAGGACATAAATCCATAAATCAGGTACAGTAATACAAACATAGAATAACTATTTGAATTCAATAACCCAATCAGCTTGGGTATAAAAACGACCAGTAGGTGATACTGACTATGTTTACAAATAATTTAAGCCGTTTTTCACCAGCTTAACAGATTAGGTAGAGAGAAAGTCAAATCCAACAATCACATATAAACGACGATCGGCGTCCATGTCGTACATCTTTTTCCAACCATGATTTACACAAAGATAAAAGTTACATCAAAGAGGAGATAAATATTTACAACGTTAATCTAAGAAAAAAATCCTCATTGGGGTAATCATAGTAAAGTGGTGTCCCCATATCGCCACCAAATAGCCAGTCACTCAGGCGTGTCCGATCCTAATTTTACCACTAATACAGATTTAGGGAAACATATACTTCGACAGACGAACATTGTATAACGGGTGAAGCTATCTCCCAAAATAATGGGCAAGATTGGTGAAAACAAAATTCCAATTCATTCAACATATCTTCAACCCTGAATCCATTAACACTCAATTTCACTGCGTTTGTAAAACTTCAGAGTACTTTACTGCAATTAATATGAAAGTTACCTCTAAATTCCGGGATTAAACATACGTGGTGTTGAGTTTTAACCGAAATGAATTCGTATTTTATTTCTTTCTGAACACATGATTAGCTAATTTCATATTCACAAAACATTGAGGTGAAATCCTAACCGACCACCAAGTGGATATTTAGGGGATTACTAATAACTTAACTCTAATATTTGATTAAGTGAATCGCATGAAGTTACACTTTATGCACAACACATTATCTTAAGAACACATATAGAATCCCTCACGTGGACCTATTTTCATCACGAACACAAGTTATTTACAACACAAAATAAATCGTCAAGTATTACATAATGATTTCACAATACCTGAAAACAAAATGTCAGTCTCACATACAGACTAAAATACACAACATTCACACTCGACTGTCAAACACTCCTCGCCTGCCATGCATGCAGACGATTATTAATACTAGTATGAACCTAGAATATACCCTTGCCGGGTCTCGAACACAGAAAACGTTTCCTTGCGCTGCATATCTTTCCACGGGATCACAGTCGCTGCACTCCCCAACTTATTAAATGACGATGCGGGCAATTAATACGCATAGGCATATATTTATAACAATCCTTGGGATTTTAATTATTACCTCACCAGACAATACACTAGTCCTGACGGCATTACTCACTAGGAGATCGCACATGGTCCCCACTCTCATTAATACATTCAACGATGCTATCTCAGGTATATCAGTGACTATGGTCATACAAGCCATGTCTATAATTTGAAGAACTTAATTCTTAATAACACTATCATTTTCCCAAGGCCTGTCAATATATTAATTTATTCATATCAAAGATTTCTATGCACTCCGGTGCATTCTGTATTACAATCTTATTCCTCACGATTATTGTAGCATGGAATGAAGGCTCTGTCCACATCTTGTCTTTTTTTTTTTTTGCTAGTTGCTTAACGTCGCACCGACATAGATAGGTCTTATGGCGACGATGGGACAGGAAAGGGCTAGGAGTGGGAAGGAAGCGGCCGTGGCCTTAATTAAGGTACAGCCCCAGCATTTGCCTGGTGTGAAAATGGGAAACCAAGGAAAACCATTTTCAGGGCTGCAGACAGTGGGGTTCGAACCTACTATCTCCCGAATACTGGATACTGGCCGCACTTAAGCGACTGCAGCTATCGAGCTCGGTCTGTCCACATCTATCTGTAACGTTATACTTAGTTCGGTGACCCCTTACCGTATTAATCACTCCTTCCACGATGTCACCTATGTACTGAATTTCTATCCCACTGCTAGGTTCATTTCTTGATGACATAAATGTAATAATAATCAACACACCTGACAACCGAGCACATTATCTGAGTTAATTTAACACACGATTTAAATCCACTTGACGATTCTCCTACCGATTAATATCGAAAACTGACATGTTCATAACAACAATTTTTTTTCTCTACAATACGGAGAAATTTCACACATTTCCAGGCATATGATCATTCATTTTAAAAGCATGCATATTACTCGATTACGCTAAACCTGACATTACATTTGAGGCTTGTCTGCGCGTTTAGTAATCAAACTTTCTCTGAGTGAAACACAACTGTGGACAATAATCTTCCCTTATTTAGAATTATTTCAAAATGACATGCATCTTTACGTTATTTTTTTTCTCCTACAAAGCAAGATGAAATGACACGAAATGGATCCGATTCGTTAACCGATTTTATATTTTTGACCCTTATGTTACTGGCGGTTGCCTCTTAGAAATGAAGATTCAAACAAAGACTACTATTTACAAAACCCCTCTAAATACCTACGTAGAGTACTACATAATGAAAATTGCATTTGCTCCTCAGCCTTCAGGTTACGCCTCGCCTTATGTCGGAAGGCTCCACCCATTTTGCACGACCATGGTCACTGACGTAATATATCCAGGAATCAGGTCCATCTTCAATTTGGTCCAGTTGCTGCTGTCCATCGCTGTGTTCCCGTACCGGATCTGATGATTCTGTGGCTGGATCAGTTCGTTCAATCGTACATGGTACCTCGGCTGTTGCCTGGTAACACTTTGTAACTGTTGTTACCTACTGAGCTATCTATGGTTTAGCTGCTAAGTTTATGGCTACTATAGCATCTAAATTATTTATTGGCATTAATCTAGGTGCTATCAGAGTCTGTCTCCGTCTGCTCACAGTTTATGGGTTTATCAGTTGATTCGCGCTGCGGTCGCCCGACAAAGTCTTGCCCGCATTACTTATAGACACTGTTATGTACTCTCGGAATAGGATCTCCGCACCTCGACGTTGGCCAAACACCGCGTACTGTCACGCTGCTTGGCGAATTGCAAATTTCTATTGTCTAATATGTTCTTCACCACCCAGTCGTGAAATGAGATCTTTAGATGTGACTGGCTGTCTATCCGAATAGTATTCTATTTCATATCTAACTCGTCATGTGACCCGGAGAAAATAGTTGCAGTGACACGGTCAGATCTAAAGTCCTTGAAGCGTTCAAGTGTAGAAGTGTCCACTCCAAGCACAAATGTTCAAGACAGAACTGCTTCATGAGTACAATTTCAAACAAGTGTGTTCATACACAAGTAAAGTTAAGAGTGCCTACGCAGCTCAATAACACGAAATAAAAGGGTAAATAATATGTAAGTGCAAGTAAAATATAATAATGTCAGAATCCCAAACTAATGTCTGAATGTCTCAGACTAAGGTCGGAATGTCCCCCCCGTGCTCCGCACAGCTAAATATTATCAAGTCAGTCACCTACTTCCTGAGTATTCTTCACTACGGTTTTTCCCGGTCTCCTCCAATAAGCAAGTAGTAAATAATATGACACTTACTCTCATTGGTAGGCCACTTATGCGTCCTCTCCTGGGGGTCTTGGATTCGATTCCTTCCCTACTCAGGTAGGCTAGGGTTAGAGACTTTGTACTCTTTTGTTCGAGCTTCGCATTTTCCTTGACCTAAAATATATGTTTCCACCATGTTTGTTCATGTTTGTTGTGATTTTATAACTGGGTTCAATTGCGTTTCTTTAAAAAAAAATTATGTGGCGTTATCCTCGCACTTTTTGGCCATTAATGGCCTAGATATCGAGTGTATAGCTTCCCATGGCCCTTTGTCATGCAGTGCGCCAAACTTTTCCCGTCGTTCTCGCCTGTTTCTGAAGAGAATTCATGACTGGAATGTCATTTTTACCACCCGTCTGCTGCAAGACCCACTGCGTGTCCTCCCTCAAGCCTCTGCTGGCCAACCCACGGGTTTCTCTTACTTTGCTATACAAATTTTATTTCATTGCCCAAATTTATGGAATAAATATAATTGATACCAAGATACTAATCCAATGACGTTGTACTGATACGGGGTCAATGGTTGTAAATAATGTTTACAAATCTCTTCATATAGTAATGTGGGTATTTAGTGGTTGTAGTAAGGATGTAAACGAGAGGACGTATTAGTCTCTAGTAAGACTGCGATTAGAGTTGGTGTGGGTCAATCTGCTATGACACTTCCCAATATCGACCATAACTGTAGGTGTTGTTGTACATTTTATGCAAAATTTGTAGTGAATTTTAATGTTAAATTACATCCAAGACTACCTTTTATTATGTAACACAAATTTTTTTTGTTAAAAAGTAGTTTTTCGTCGCACCTACAAAGATACGTTTTATGGCGACGATGGGACAGGAAGGGGCTAGGAGTGGGAAGTAAGCGGCCGTGGCCTTAATCAAGGTACAACGCCAGCATTTACCTGGTGTGAAATTTGAAAACCACGGGAAACCATCTTAAGGTCTGCCGGCAATGGGGTTCTAACGTACTGTCTCCCGAATAATGGTAACACAAATCGGACCCTTCTTAATTTTTATGTATCCCATTATACGTATATTAATATTGGTTCAAGCATGCTGAATTCTAGTGAATCTAGAAAATATTATTAAATTAATAATAATAATAATAATAATAATAATAATAATAATAATAATAATAATAATAATAATAATAATAATAATGTGTACGGATACTGGTATCTGCTACGAAATTCATTCTAAGACCATGATGGAATTCACCACTACTTTCAGAATTGATTTTGGGAGAAAAATCTATTGGTAATTACTCAATCTACTTTACGTTTACGAGGATGAACACGAGCTCTTTTGCTTGTTCTACAGTATGGCAGTAGAATATTTCCTTTAGATACTCCTCACATGCCAGTTTTAGGCAACTTTGACAGCAATGCAGTGCTTGATGTTATGTTATGTTATGTTATGTTATGTTATGTTATGTTATGTTATGTTATGTTATGTTATGTTATGTTATGTTATGTTATGTTATGTTATGTTATGTTATGTTATGTTATGTCATGTTATGTCATGTTATGTTATGTTATGTTATGTTATGTTATGTTATGTTATGTTATGTTATGTTATGTTATGTTATGTTATGTTATGTTATGTTATGTTATGTTATGTTATGTTATGTTATGTTATGTTATGTTATGTTATGTTATGTTATGTTATGTTATGTTATGTTATGTTATGTTATGTTATGTTATGTTATGTTATGTTATGTTATGTTATGTTATGTTATGTTATGTTATGTTAATTTTTACAATTTGCTATATGGCGACGATGGGAAAGGAAAGGGCTGGGAGTGGGAAGGAAGCGATCGTGGCCTTAATTACGGTACAGCCGCAGCATTTGCCTGGTGTAAAATTGGGTTACTACGGAAAACCATCTTCAAGGCTAACGACAGTGGGGTTCGAACCAACTGTCTCCCGAATGCAAGCTCGCATCTGTGCGACCCAAACCACATAGTTACTTCCTCAGTTATTATTGTATGTTTTGCAAATTTTACACTACAGTAAATGAACACTTTTACACCAAAAAGAAATGGATGATTCGTCTTGATATAGGAAATATAGTATGGTACTCGCTATGTACTTAAATGATACCGGTTTCTGGTCAATTGATTTGTTCCTACGATTTTTCCCACTTCATTGGTCATGGACGAACCACCTCTTGGATGAGAATCCCAAAGAAGCTTAGTTGACGTTAAGTCTATGAGGTGCAGTGACTGAATGGTTCGCTTGTGTAATATTCCCTGCGGGCAGGGAGAAGTGGATATTGAACCGTATCACTCTATTACGGTCCAAATATTATAATTTTACGTTAAAAGAATATTTGAATACATCAACGAGCAGGGCCCGAATTCCGTGTCTTAGGGTGAGGTGAACCCCGGAGCAGAAGCTCTAGTCCCTGAGGATACTCATGTAAGCCCCAGCTAGGAGGAAGTTTTATTTTGAACCTACTCGTGGAGACTCCGGTTATCGCTTTCCCAAGCGAGACAGAGAAAGAGAAGGCAGATTGCGAGAAAGATACAAATATGTTTGAATTTTTCACATGGAGTCTGTAGTGCCAGCAGCACGTAGCCAATCCGAGCAATCCAGGTGTGGTAGCATGTTAATTGGAGACGTTACTTCCACACGAGTGCAAGTTTCAACAAAAGTAAAACACAGGAAAATGTTCGTTGTAATTATGATGCACTATGGACACCATAGAGGTGACAAGTAGGCATGTTAAATGTTTTCTTTGGTTAAAATCAAATAGCCGTTGGAAGGACGCGGCTCGCACACAAAGGTGATCTGTTGTGAGCACGGAGATGTACCGGAGCCAACGGGATCTATCATTGCTACAAAGGGAAGGTCTCCGAAAAAGCTAGGGACTATGTGCAGACAGACCGGTGCTTAGCACGTGTCGCCCGTATCAAAAACCTCTAGACAAAGTGAATTTAACAAAGTAATTGGAAAGTCTTATTTAGGGCTTAGACTAGCTCGCCTAAGCATTTATAGTGAGTGAATAATAATGTTATTAGAACGATTTCTCAATTTTAATGCGGTACGTATCAGTTAACTGTCCAAAGGACTTCTTGTGACCGGGTACCATACCCATAATAGGCGCTACTGATGGTCAGACTGATACCATAAGTAGCAGATTTATTGTATCTTGCCTAGGTCGCGGCATTGTATACGAATAGAAACCAGGCAGTGAAGAAGAGTCTCATACTTCATCATCCAGTTTTCAGGAGTTGCCGAGGACCAAAGAAGAAGGCGGCATCTGTAATGACGTTCCCAGGCGTAGAGTACTGGACTTCAGGATCCAGAATACACAGAGCTACGATGGGCTGATTCCACTAGACGCCGCTCTAGATGGGCGCTCTGAGGCAAAGAGGAAGGTTTCAGATAAGTTGAACTGCATGTAAGCATGACTTGTAGCTATAGATTTGACTCCGGGCCTTTTCGGTAAAGTAAATGTTAAATGTGTAACTTTCAGTGCCCTAGGCATATATATTCAATTATAGGTTAGGTAATTTAGCTTGGGGCTGATCGCTTGCGCCAGCCATGTGTTTATTAGTTTATCTTTAGATGGAATGAGGGTTATATAATAGTTCAGTCGTTATTTAGTGATTTTTGAATATAGGTTTCTTCTGCGCAATGTAGGTTGATGTCAAAGTCTTCAGAATAAGTTGGAGGTCAACTTACCTCTAGAGGTTCGAACGGGGAGCCCAATATCGAAGACGACTTAGTTAAAAACTATAGGATGTGTATGATTACGCATGGGGAATATATTTCAGGTTTCAGCCAGAGCAGAGGGACATTTACACCGTTGTAACGCAGAGAGGGTCTTTTATATAATATTTCGAGAGCCTAAGCCATAGGCGTATGTGGGATGCGAAAGTGGATAAGTTAGCTGGAAGACCGTCAAGCGCCGCAATGAGTGTGTATTACCTCAATGAGATATTTGTGAAAATCAGCCGACGATACTTAGATGTGAGAATATGCCGATTAAGACCCTGGATGCGAACCTGGATATTTTAGAAGCGAGGCCATGAAGAGCCTTTAAAGAGAGTATACTATCCTCATGAGATATGATATATATATTTGAGAACAGGCCGACGAGTAGTCTAGATTCTTAATAATGTGGGGCACAATTTGGTGCGCCGTAACGAGACTCATGAGAGTTTTCGTGTCAGTGAGATTCCTACCTGACCATGTGTTTGAAAGGCAAGACTTGTTTCTGAAAGCCGGGAAGATGAATAGGCTGTTGACCCAGTGACGCATTTACGCAGGTAAGGTCTTTCTTCGAAGGATGGCTGGGCCTCAAATGAATGAACTTGCAGTACACACAAGAACCGTTGTCCTGGCTATGGAATGTTGGTCTGTTCGTGTGTAAAATATTTTATTAATGACCTTCTCTCCACAGCCGACCAGGAAATGCTAATTTTAACTTGAACACTCCCCTGTGACGCCCAGAGCCTCAGAGATCATGGGTTCGAAACCAAATCCAGACGATGACATCAAGTGTTCATATTTTTCTCTTTCAGGCTGAGTTTATATTTCTCTGTTACAGTCTGTTGTTGTTGTTGTTGTTTGTGTCATTGATTAGGGCGATCACAGCACGTGCTGATTTTGGGTTGTGAGGTTCTGTTCCTCTTAAATTTGTTCCAGGTGCGGCCCCGTGTTTTAAACTCAGTGTCTTTTTGGAGGATACATACCGTTCCCAAACAAGTGTTTAATGCATTTGTTTACCGACTAGTTCAGATTTGTTTAACCAGGCTGAGATGTGCGAATCTATAATTATTATAATTTCGTGTTATTAAGACACGCCTCAGTTCGAACCTACGTGCCATGCGCAGTATTGTTTATTTGAACCTCCGTCAACACTCGATAACCCCAACGTATTCCATACAATGACCATGTAATTGGGTTTGAGACACGTGTAAAAATTTGAACCAGCGACGGCAATTTATAATGTAATTCTTGGGAAGATTATTACTCTAATCTCATATTTTATAGGTTAAACAACTTTGCCACCCATTTATTTCTTCGAATTTTCATTTACGAATTTGTACTCTAAAACCTGTCCTATGACTTTAAATTAATTTAGCTAGACCATTTGACCTATACTTTATCCCATTCGGAAGCACCACGCAGCGTCTCCGCTGAGCTAGGCCAAGCAAGGACAGGGGAAGGTACAGTATCAACAGGAGTCACCGTGGGCTGTAGCTCAACATGTTGATAAAATGTATCTACAGACCAACGACTTCAAAGTGGTAAAATGAAGTGTCACGTGCTCGGTGACCACAGTCAGAACCTATCCTAGGGAAAATGGTGGGAGAAGATTGTCATATTATTTAAATGACTTGGGCAGAAACACGAGCAACAGCAGCGTACATTCGAGCTATTATGACTCCACACGCTGCCAATGTAATCGTTCACATTTAACTGTCTCACGGTCCTCTTCATTTGCAGAAAGTGTTCCACTGACTTCAACCATCGGTATGTTAGGTTGCCATTGGGTCGTGAATGGTCATGCCGGACCAATTAATGGTATAGTGCTGTCTTCAGTGATGAAAAGTACTTTTGTCTCGCAATGACCGTCGGTTTTGAGTCGACCGCCGGCGTATCACATAGAGGGTCCGCACCGATATTTATGTCGAGAGGCATACGGGGACAACATCGGCATTAGACTCTGGAGAGATTCAACATTAAATCAGGATTAGTGATTGTTGAGGGCAATACGTGGGTGAGAGTTGTACGTATGGCAAGAAGGCAAAACTGAAAGAGGAGAGTCATGTGGCCTTTTGTCTTCGGATTTAGCACTTCGTCAATCCGTTTTCTTGAGTAGCCATTTCTCAGGAATGATCTGGTTAGGGACTCAGGTTCATCGTTTAACTTATGCTCCACACAAGCCACCTTTGCTCGGCTGTTAAGGGTGTAATCACAGCATGATTTTGGTAAGGATAGTGGAGAGAGGTCCCATTAAGATATCTGTTAATATGGGTGGGTTTACCATCTGATTTTTCTTAAAGCAAACCATCTAAGAACGCCAAATATCCTCGACGCTCAGCCTCTGTGGTATACTAATGTTTGGATGTATGCTGTTCATATGATCCAAAAATGTCTATAATTCATGTTCACCGCGAGGCCAGATAACAAATGTGTCATCAATATATCTCAACCAGATGGAAGGCTGGAGTGTGCAAGAGTGAAGACAGCGCTCTTCAAAATTCTTCAAATAGGAATTTGCGCTTACTGCTACCACAGGCAATCCCTTGGCAAGACCATCTATTTGTTTATATTCCTCACCATGAAACCTCACATATGGTTTGTTCACGGATAGGATTGACAATATAATCAGAAGGCACAATATAAAGACAGTACTGTATTTAAGGCTAATATGATATTAGGCATTCCTTGTGATCTGTTAAAGATCCTACTTGTTAACTGTGTTGGAATACACACTGACTGACAGAGCAAATGCAACACCAAGAAGGAGTGGTCAGAACTTTATGCCAATTGCAGGGTAGACTGACGTCACTGAGGTATGCTCATGATGTGAAATGCGCCGCTGTGCTGCGCACGTAGCGAACGATAAATGGGACACGGCGTTGGCGAATGGCCCACTTCGTACCGTGATTTCTCAGCCGACAGTCATTGTAGAACGTGTTGTCGTGTGCCACAGGACACGTGTATAGCTAAGAATGCCAGGCCGCCGTCAACGGAGGCATTTCAAGCAGACAGACGACTTTACGAGGGGTATGGTGATCGGGCTGAGAAGGGCAGGTTGGTCGCTTCGTCAAATCGCAGCCGATACCCATAGGGATGTGTCCACGGTGCAGCGCCTGTGGCGAAGATGGTTGGCGCAGGTTCATGTGGCACGTGCGAGGGGTCCAGGCGCAGCCCGAGTGACGTCAGCACGCGAGGATCGGCGCATCCGCCGCCAAGCGGTGGCAGCCCCGCACACCACGTCAACCGCCATTCTTCAGCATGTGCAAGACACCCTGGCTGTTCCAATATCGACCAGAACAATTTCCCGTCGATTGGTTGAAGGAGGCCTGCACTCCCGGCGTCCGCTCAGAAGACTACCATTGACTCCACAGCATAGACGTGCACGCCTGGCATGGTGCCGGGCTAGAGCGACTTGGATGAGGGAATGGCGGAACGGAACGTCGTGTTCTCCGATGAGTCACGCTTCTGTTCTGTCAGTGATAGTCACCGCAGACGAGTGTGCTGTCGGCGTTTAGAAAGGTCAAATCCGGCAGTAACTGTGGAACGCCCTACCGCTAGACAACGCGGCATCATGGTTTGGGGCGCTATTGCGTATGATTCCAAGTCACCTCTAGTGCGTATTCAAGGCACGTTAAATGCCCACCGCTACGTGCAGCATGTGCTGCGGCCGGTGGCACTCCCGTACCTTCAGGGGCTGCCCAATGCTCTGTTTCAGCAGGATAATGCCCGCCCACACACTGCTCGCATCTCCCAACAGGCTCTACGAGGTGTACAGATGCTTCCGTGGCTAGCGTACTCTCCGGATCTCTCACCAATCGAACACGTGTGGGATCTCATTGGACGCCGTTTGCAAACTCTGCCCCAGCCTCGTACGGACGACCAACTGTGGCAAATGGTTGACAGAGAATGGAGAACCATCCCTCAGGACACCATCCGCACTCTTATTGACTCTGTACCTCGACGTGTTTCTGCGTGCATCGCCGCTAGCGGTGGTCCTACATCCTACTGAGTCGATGCCGTGCGCATTGTGTAACCTGCATATCGGTTTGAAATAAACATCAATTATTCACCCTGCCGTCTCTGTTTTTTCCCCAACTTTTATCCCTTTCGAACCACTTCTCCATGGTGTTGCATTGTCACCGTCAGTCAGTGTACATGTCTCTCTTATCAGGCCACGAGCGCGCGGTTTTTGTACTCTGCGCTACAGCAGCTGCCTGAACTCAACTTTCGTCGCGTGCGGCCGCTCTGCTGTAAGCGTGTATACAATCTTATGTAGAATATTACCTTGAAAAGAGATGCTGGAAGCGTCATCTTATATAATGAGGATTTTCATAAATACCATTAGGATATTCTGCGCACCAATAGCGTTAGTTGTGACTGTTCACACGACCATTACGATGAAACCAGGCCTCATCCGAAAAGAACACAAGCTGTGGGTCGTATAAACGATAATTCAATGATGCAAGATACCACTCACAACATCTCACTTTTGTGGCTGGATCAGCAGGTTTTCAATAATGGACCCGTGTAAACCTGTACGGTTTGAAGCGTAACAGCTTTGTAGCTCTGTGTGCAGAAGAGACCGAAATCCCTAATTATTGTGCTAATATTGTGAGTGATTTATTCGGTTAACGTTCAAGATTAACACCAGTGTCATTTAGCTTTTTCCTCTGTTAAAACTGCTCGTGTGCTCGCATGTTTTTATTGAGCATCGAGCTAGTAGATTCAAATTTATTTTACAATTATATGAATCTATGCTCTTAAAGGTTGGTACTTCACCAGGAAATTGATGAGCAAGTGTATCACGTACCCGTCGAGCCGACTCGTACTTAATATAACTTTTACATATGAAAATACGGTGTTGTAATGATAACTGTCTCACCATGTTAACAGCTGAGATTCAGTACAGCTACTGATGCACGTGCACGCTCCTTACACGTTCAAAGAAAATGCGCGCGTCCCCCGTACATCTGGATGGTCTGGGTTACTAGAAGAGACCCTGTATATGAGTCCTTGCTCCTGTGGATCGGTTTGTATTGGCCAAGCATGTATAAGGGTAGCAACGAGGGTTAAGGTACATCACAGACACTTACGTATTTGCTAGCCACACAAGTCTGCTGCGGAACAACATGCTGTAATACACCCTTCCGGGCCTCGAATGGATGACCCACGCATAAGAATGCCTCCGCGTAACCTTGTAAACAACCACGGATGAGACTAGAGTGAAGGGCGACCTGAACTGCATAACTGCATAACGAGTTTCGGACCGCGCTTCTCCTACTTTCTACGCTGGCCTCGGCGGCTCGAGCACTTTGGGGGCGGGGGGTGGTATGTTCGAAAGAAGAAAAAACAAATATTTAAGATGGAGCCTTATGTAATATGAAAGTATGATTCTCCGGGTTCAACTGTTACTGGATACTGCTTAGCATAACTACAAATGACAAGAATCATGTAATGGGGGTTACGAATACTAATTTATTCAGAATTATAACATAAAGAAACAACCCTATACAATGAATTCTCCGCATACGGGAGGAAAAGAAAGGAATTAACACTTCAAATTGACTCGCCTGAGGGCGTCGTCTAGCACAAAGGTATAATTGAGGTTTTGCAACCAATATCGTCTTTCCCTCATTAGTTTCGTACCTGTGTCGTTAATTTTATGCTTCTGTCAATCACATCGTGTAATATGAGATGATGTTCACTTACATAATACATTCTATTCTTAGCACGTAACCAACCGGTCCCTACGCTACATAATTGACATATCAAAGAGATATTTACATAATACACAAACAAAAACACACATACCATTTAGCTAAACCCCGGACTTCCCTTACCTGTCACCAAGAACAAACAACGTTGAACAACGGTTCTGTTTGAACTCAAAGTAGATGCACATTACATACTAAACGCACACAGATATATATACACATCATACATAAAGGGGAGCCATTTCTGTAAAGAAAGCATGGTTATCAGCATCTTCTGCCCCAGCCCATCTGACCTGGGCTTGAACTAGATGACTCCGACTGAGAGGTACAATCCTAAAAAATCCCTGAACTAGCTACGGTCTCATATTACGGGATATTGGGGGCGATCCGCAATCATTCATTAATTACCTACTAAGTCACCGTGATATTGTCATTGACAGAAGTATTCTTAAATGGACCATTTAAAACAAGCAGTCACGGTGAAGACCCATAGCCCGAGTCTCATGACAATAGCAGGCTGCTCTGTCGCGAAGGGCGAGGAGCAAACACCCACACAAAAAGGAACGAGAGGGGAGGTCATTCGCTACTACAACCGTCACTCATTCATTAGCCACGCCGGATTCTTGACCCCTCTCAATTACAATGGCCAGCCCTCCGTTCACGGGGAACATATCTCTGGCCCATTTCATTTGTTTATTCAGCTTACCGCAGGATTCACAAGGAAATACTCATTTATTATCTACCTTCTCATTCTTACCGTTGATCGCCGACTGTGGTCACGATCAACTCCAAAACATCTTATCGTAAAACTCCCTGGGCATTCGGCCCTCTCATTACGTCTCATATCGCGTATCTTCTTTCCTTGGGCATAGGATTCTGATGATTCCTCTGTCAACCTTTCAAATACTCCTCGCTCCTCGCACGGGAAATACGAATATTTTCTATTATGACAATACATTACATTTTCCGGCCTCTGGGTGTTTCGCCCCGGTTACAGATAAAAAAGTACACTCCAGACAATTCTGGTCAATTAATCAAGAATCACGGGAGACTCGCACATGGTCCCTCACAATTACCTAAATAACACAGTATGTACCTCTCGAATCCAGAACTTCTTCTCTCTTGCAGCACATACCATAATCACATGTGTAAGCTAGGCATGCATCGTCTGACTGACCCATGAGTTTTCCCAACGTATACAATAGCCATATTGGACATTAACTAACAACCTTTAGACATGGTTCTCCCAGCTTATCAACATTTTTGTTCCATCCACCCCTAGGGGAACTCAAATATTCTCCTATCATTTTTCCCATACTTGCTAGGATACTCTACGTATTACTAAGAATAACCCCTCACGATAAACTAATCACTATGGAAAAAATGGGTCGTCCGGGGAGTTAGCTCCCTTGAATTTACGTTAACATTTTAAAGAACAATAAATTCCCATATTAGAACATGCATTATTTTACAACATTTAAGTATTTACAAAGGAAAGCTCATCCTATCCCCGGTTATACATTATCGTGCTTAAGAAATTTATATTTTGACATCAACTCATCTGTTTGGTGGCCGTGATTTTTCCTTCCACGGGAGACCCCTGGCGGAGATTACTGCCGCATGACCTCGGCGCTGGAGTCGAGCGTGCTGTCCTGTGACCCTGGTACACTCAGTTCCGACATTCTGGCTGGCTCGTTCACTGCTGAAATCTTATAATCCACAGGGTAACACTCCACAACTCATCACACAGTCCTGCTGTTTACCACGACACGAACACAGAGTTTACACCACGAAGAAGCAGGTCATGCCAATCACAGCGAGCGCGTTCACAGCATGAATCGGGTAGCTCACATCACCTGAGCACCCTGACTTAGAGTAGCAATTTGGGTGATACCAATTTACTAATATCACGGACTCATTTAGGCCGGCATTGTAAATAGCCACAACCCGCTACTCGTGTATAAATTATGCTCGCAGCTTATTTACTGACACACGGCACAGAGACATTCGCCTAGGCTCGCTTGGCTTCCCGTCCACACTTCACCAAGGCTTCGTATTTCACGGCCGCGACGGACACAATAGCACTGACTTAGTATGCGGTCAGTAGGGTACGGACTGTAAAACTAGAGCACAATGGGACACAACGTCCCCTCTCAACGACCCGCTAAGAACTGTCTTCAGCGAGGGTCAGTACAGCATTTATTCATTTTTCACGCCGGAAGACTGGTCGCGTAGACGTTCACGGTTCATTAAGGACAAGAGCTCCTCTCATTCCAGGAGTTGGAGACATTTAAATAGTGGATATTGAAACCCTCTTTTTCCTCTTCTAATTGATCCAGGTGCGCTTGACCAACGATCGGCAGTTATCACGTAATTCGACTCCCGACTTTAATTATTCCATTAGCGTCCCTTGGGGGTGGAGTCATCTTTTGAGCGCGACTCTTAGCGTGGATGACGCTCTTATATTCACACGTGTTAGCAATATGTTAAATCTGGACATCTGGTGACCTCCTTTCGTCCCTTGAGTAAAGTATTCCATACTTTTAGTCTGGGATATGCAGAGAATTCAGCTCTATTCACTGGTGTACCTCCCATAATTTTCCTATGTCTGGATCAAAATATCATCTTATTTTTACGCGCCAAAATCCGACGTTGGCACCCGTGAAACGTGCATAAAAAACCGGAAGTTCCTTCTGTTAGTTTGGATCCCTGGCAGAATAGGCCACACTTCAGGGCGTGTTTGACTACTCCAGCATCGCGTCATCTCTCCAACTCTCTCTGTAGGTTGAGAGGGTCTTTTCGCGGGGGCTTGGCTCCAGCTCAGTCTTCCCTTTGTTTTCCAGGCGCTCTTTCGCGGGTTCCGTTCTGGCCGGACGCCGCTCGATCCCCATCGCCCATACTACTACCAATGACGTGACCTTTAGAAGTGATTTTAATGAGGTAGAAAGGCACCTATAATTCCAATGAGCTGTACAGGACACTGTAAGGTTTCAATACATAATGATCATTGAGCACCATTCTATGTAACGTCTGTCATTTGTAAAGAAAAACAATTTATACTTAGAATCATTCATGAGGCGATAGAAATTCCTTAATACCCGCATCATTTTAACCAAAAGGGTACGGCTATGTACTGAGTAGATCCTGGTTACCTTCCATACTTAAAACTTCAACATCTTTCTTCTTGAATCTTGAGGCCGTGGAATGAACTACTTGCTGTGGAGGGATAATTGCCACTAACATCTTTGTCATTGATCTGAAGACGATCCTAGTTCCAGGTTTAAAACCCTTTACGTTTACATTTTATGACTAGCAAATGTACCCGTGCTTCGCTACGGCGTTCAACATTGTATTCGAATATCGAAGTAAACAGTGTACATGCAGTAAATAAGATTGTTTTAAAATTGCATCTCTCTTAGCGTTATGCGAGAAAGAGCATGGGGATGTCCCCATACGTTGTTTCCAATGTAAAGTGTTTGTTACGGATTTGTGATATAACGGCAGGCTCACTTGCCTACTGCCATTCACAATCGAGTTGGGAAGTTTACATTATAATTGGAGGCCCCATTGCCTACTGCGCGGTCACAATCAAGTTGGGAGTGTTCGTTACAATGGCAGGCCCCATTTCCTACTCCCAAACAGATTACAGTCGAGGAGATTTTATTATAATGGCAGGCAAATTCCCTACCACCATTCAAAATTGAGTTGTGCCGTTATCATTATAATGTCAGGCTGATTTTCCTACTGCCAGCCAGCTTACTGCCAGTCACACCAAGTTGGTGAGTTTCCATCAAAATAGCAGACCACTATGCCTAATGCTAGTCACATTTTAGATGAGGACATTTGTTTATAATGGCGGGCAACCTTGCCTTCTGCCAAACACAATCGGGTAGGGAAGTTTTACACAAAACTGCATGCTCACTTGCCTTCTGCAAGTCAAATCGAGAAGCGAACTATTCTGCAAGTCAAATCGAGAAGCGAACTATTCAATACAATTGTAGACCTTCCTTACTAATGACAGTTACACAGGAATTGGAGAAGGGCCCTTTTATACAGCCAGTCAAAGTCGGTGTGGGAGGTACTGATTACATTAGCAGACCCACCCTTCTCGATCGCTACAAATCGACATCAGTGAATATATATAGATCGACATACGAAAGTATATGCGTGTTTACAATATTGAAGACCTTGATTTACAGATTAACTGCTACTAAACGTACGTCATATCGACAAAGAATTATACTATAAGACACGCCGGATTTAGTGCCCTAAATGGCTGGTCCTATGATATGTCATCTATTCTAGGGTCAGACTGAGTTAGAAACGTGGAACAGGGTAACGTTTTTGTAAGATTATCTCACATTACATTACTTTTCGGATAATTATGTGACAGCTACATACATAGCATTTGGCTCACATATGGCTACTGGGTGGGCCAATTTTCGTGAAGAGTTTGAAGATTCTGTATTTCATGTAAGTAATCGAAAGTATGAATTATGCTTGTGAAAATTCCAAACTGACTTAACATCGATTAATAGAGAAAAATCAAGCGTAAAAGGGATACAGATATGGCAAAAAGTCATAAGACCAAGGTTGTAGATCATTCCAAATTGAACGGAGATTGTGCAATCTGTTATGTGATAGGAATTTCCGAAGGTCTGCACCATCATTAAAATTGCCTGCATATTTTGATATTCTTCGGGGATAAAAAGTGAAAAATGTAATAATCTAGGATGTTTTCCGTTCGTTACAGGCTAAAACGTATAATTTTGTCAAATTTCAATTATCTTCTTTTTTTCTTCTGGCAGATTATGCCGCAATCTGGATTTTGGGCAAGGCGGTTAAAAATTAGGACTTTCAGGAAACTAAACAAATAATTGTGCAGATGGTCATTATTACCCCTTTAATGGAAAGCTGTACGAAAATTTCGCCAAAATAGTCAGTGTAGTGGCACACAGTCGTTACGATTTGATTTATATAAATAAGGAATCTGCTCCATGTAAAACACCTTTGTGGCTATGTCCGCTGGACTTAACCTGCAAAACTGACCATTCATGGTATCTCCCTTATTAATCCTCCTGACGAAAAAATGCACATGAAAAAATGGTTTAGAGGTGGAATTCCATCACGTTTGGTCGATTTCCAGTCAGGTTGGTCTTGTTCTGTATATATTGTGGAAGAGTAAAATCATCATTTCGGTTCCCTATAAACCGCCAGTCCATTCCGGAACATGAAATGTTATTTACGTTTAATACCTGCCTTTGGACAGGTGGATGCTAAATATAAATTTTGGTTCGAATGTCTTCAGTAGTTTTCCAGTTGTAAGGAATACGCTTTACACGCACCCGGTCGTGAGTTAAGTCCGATGGGACTTGTACAGAAAAACGGTCCGTTAATGATATCTCCCTTATTAATCCTCGTATCGAAATGATGCACATGAGAAAAAAGGTTTAGAAATTAATTTCTACCAAGGCAGGTAGATTTAAATTAACGTTGGTTGTGTATATTTTGTGGAAGTGCAAAATCCAGTTTCTGTTTCGTATAAACCCCCAGTCAGTTCAGGGATTTAGAAACAATATTTGCCCTAAAACCTGTCAAGGACAGGTGTATTCTAAATATGAGTCTTGGTGGAAATACATCCAGTAGTTTGTAGCACTCGCGTACATACGGCGTAATTAAGGAAGAAAATAATACAGTTAAGAAAGTTGAAACTAATAGAAAATGTATTATAACTGAGGACAGCCGGATAACGACAAATATGTAAATGCCAAGTGAATGTATTGGAAAATCAAATGCCCCTCAATAAATTATGCTAGTGTGAGTTATGGATATAATAAAGCGGTGACAGAGGAGAAATTTAGGTCCAGTGATTCCCAGGTAAACAAATAATAATAAGATGACTAATGGTGTTATTACTTAATCTATTCGAGGGCGGTTATAACAACCAACGATATTCCGCCAATATCCCGCAGGTAGGCCGATTGACGCCTATCTTGTCTTCTACCCAAGGAACAACCACGAATTTAAAAGCATGATGAGAAAAATGGCAATACGTTACTTCCCTGCTGGCATGCAGTCACAAACTTTGCCATGGTAACCTGTAGGTTCGTTGTCGGTCTGTCTGTCACTCAATGCAGAGCATGATACCAGCGGACAATTGTAAATTTCTCCGTCATGTGAAGAGTAAGGTAAATTATGAACATAACAAAAGTTGTTTATAATGAAGAGACGTTTCCCGTACGGTGAACGAAGTTTACAGAAAATCAATAGTATAAGAGACAATGGAGGAAAACCATTCTGGTTTTCCTATAAACCCCCCGTCTTTTCAAAGATTTTAAAATGATATGCATATCGAAACCTTCCCCGGGATGAGTATACTCTAAATATGAAGTTTGGTTGAGATCTATCTAGCCGTTTCGACGTGATGGTGGAAAAACCATTCTGGTTTTCCTATAAACCCCCCGTATATTCAAAGATTTTAAAATGATATACATATCGAAACCTTCCCCGGGATGAGTATAGTCTAAATATGCAGTTTGGTTGAGATCTATCCAGCCGTTTCGACGTGATGGTGGAAGAACCATTCTGATTTTCCTATAAACCCCCCGTCTATTCAAAGATTTTAAAATGATATGCATTTCGAACCTTCCCCGGGATGAGTATACTCTAAATATGAAGTTTGGTTGAGATCTATCTAGCCGTTTCGACGTGATGGTGGAAAAACCACTCTGGTTTTCCTATAAACCCCCGTATATTCAAAGATTTTAAAATGGTATGCATATCAAAACCTTCCCCGGGATGAGTATACTCTAAATATTAAGTTTGGTCGAGATCTAACCAGCCGTTTCGACGTGATGGTGGAAAACCATTCTGGTTTTCCTATAAACCCCCCGTCTATTCAAAGATTTTAAAATGATATGCATATCGAAACCTTCCCCGGGATGGGTATGCTCTAAATATGAAGTTTGGTTGAAATCTATCCAGCCGTTTCGACGTGATGTTGGAACAGACAAACAAACAGACAGACAAACAGACAAACAGACAAACAGACAAACAGACAAACAAACAGACACGAAACGTAAAAACCACCGATTCGGTCTTGAGTTGACCTAAAACGGATAAATATCTGAAAAATTGGCAAAACAAAAGAAATTACAGACAGCGGACCCCCTACAATTTTATTTATATAGATTTAGCTACTCCTTTTAAGACTTCATTTCCTAATCTAATATTTCCCGCATCACCTAACTTCGTTAGGCTGCACTACATTACATTTTTGTATTTATTTATTTACATCTTGTACTCCTTCCCTAAGTCCATGCCATTCAGCAATGTTTCCAGGTTTTCTACAGAGTCAGGTAAAATTTCAATATCATTTGCAAATCTCAAAGTTTGGATTTTTCTCTCCTAGGATTGTGATTCCCTTTCGACATTCCTTTTTGATATCCCTAACCACCTGATATATACAGACACTGAGAACGAGAGGGGACAACCTGCAGTAATGCTTCACTCCTTTCTGGATTGTGCTTCTTATCTTTGCAGACTGATTTTTGTACAGATTGTTGATAATTATTGTTTCTAGGTGTCTGATCCCTATCACCTTCCAAATCTGAAATACATAGGTCCAGTCAATAATAACAACAATAATAATAATAATAATAATAATAATAATAATAATAATAATAATAATAATAATAATCAATAACTGAAAAATCTTAGAAAAATATTTGATCACACTCATGTCATATGAATTAAAAGAAAATAACAGACCTGTACGCAGCAGCAGATAAGTTTACTGATGGAGTGTGTGGGAGATGCTTGAAATTCTATGGTCACATCAGTAAAATGAACAATAACAGATTTACAAAACAACTATTTAATATTGTATAATCAATTCAATTACGTTCTATATCAACAGGTTAAAAAATTAAGTATTTTTACAAGGAATAGAAATTACAGACGTTACCCAAAATGTTCGTACAGCCTTTGGAACTCTGGTTTCAAATTACGTATTCGTGAAGAAAGCTGCAAAGACCACTGGAAGAACTGTGGACATAATTGCGCAAGAAACTACACAACAAATTCATGAAGAGATTTTGGGAAGACTTTAAGAATAAGAGGAAGCCGTTAGAACAAGCTAACAAGTTCAAACACGCCCTTTAATGGTGCATTACCAAGAAATAATGAATGAAAGAAAGAAAGAAAGAAAGAAAGAAAGAAAGAAAGAAAGAAAGAAAGTAATAATAATAATAATAATAATAATAATAATAATAATAGTTGATACCGAGGTTTTGTGGATCACAGAGAGGTGAAATAAGGTGTGGGCTTGAATGGGTCTATCTACAATATCAAAGATTCCTTTAAAACTTTGAAATAAAGTTTATATTTCTTTTCAGAAAATCAAACTTAACAACAGTGTATCAGTTAATATGACAATTTTGATATAAAAATAGAAAACGTCAGAATAGGGAATTTAAAACTCCTTAGGGCTTGAATCCCCTAATTTACAAATTTACAATGTCGCCAATGTAGCGTTCATATAGACAAGGAGAGAGATCTACCAAGACAGAGCACCTTGCTCCAGCCGATACAAATTTACGGGCTTCCAAAGGCACTCCTAGTATCACACAAAAACCTGAAAAAGTTTACAAGCTCTCCGAATTCAACAAAGGAGACTGGCTCCCGATTTCTTGCAGCCTACTCAAGGCAACATTACACAAAACCTTACAATCTCTTTCATTTCTAGGCACAAACTACAATTTACAATACATTTACAGAAGGGTATCTAGTACCCATACTACTGGGCCTTCGTGAAAAGGAAGAACAGGTTCATATTACTGGCCCAAACTCAAAATGGATGGAGGCGTACACTTGCGCTCCGTGAAAACCAAGTATAAATCCCTATTTGGGCTCGCGGCCCGATGATACAGAGAGCTAATCCCAAGCTACTGAGGAGACTAGAATGAAAGGTTAATTTAATGTATTACAGGAAAAGAAACAGTTACAAAATCGTAGTCACCTCAAGATAAATTAAAGGGGAACTCGAAAGGGTAATGCATTCTCTATCCCCGACTTACAGTTTAAAACATTATGAAATTTTACATTAGCAGGAAGAAAGTTTACATTTTAGGAAACAGATAGTTACATAGTTGAAGATTAGGACATTCCTCTCGGGTAAGTTTGCGGAACTAGTTACAGAGATAGAAAACTCGTGGCCATTACCGGGGTTGATGTACTGCGTGCCGAAGAATGAGGCACCCCGCCTCCTGTCTTAACACACACACACAGTACTTCGATGATCAATAAGACAAGGTCGCTTGACAAAGCCGCACCTTATATACCGGACGGAATGGTTCGAGAAGGCTCTGGACTAAATCCGGACACACCCTCTCTTTTTATCGGATAGTTTAAAAGTTACAAGAAGCCTATTATTGGCTGAAAAATAATTACAGAAAATTTCCCACTGGCCAGAGTCAAAGCTGGCGAGACGAGAAAGAAGTGTTGCAACCCTTGAACTATCAAAATAAAATGAAAGTTAATTTAGTTGTAAAAACATACGAACACAAAACTACCTAAATCATTAGTTCTTCCACCGTGCAACAGAGTGCATGACCACAGTTTCTGTAAGGATATCTATGGAGAAAAGTTCAAACTTTTTACTGTACACCAACATAAAAATAAATAAATGCAGTCAGTTTAGGAAACTTTAACATAACACAATTCTCTGTTATTTATGAGTGACATCATCTGATTAATGTCCCAACTTCATACAGTAGCTGTTTCACGTTTAGTTCGATGGATAGAGTTCCTTAAGGCGCTTCTTTAAA